>NC_039292.1:18641184-19294846 GCF_003368295.1 Carassius auratus | reverse complement strand
TGCCAACCTCCCCGTCGATGATTAGAAATTGACCTGAAATGGATTTTTGCAGGGTGGAACATCAGATCTAACAGCAAGGATTCTAATAAGCATAAAAATACACAGCATTCAGAAATACTGTGCAAATCAGTGTGTGTGTTTTAGCATTTAATTAAGAGTATTTTATTATAACTACATTTTAAATAATTTTAAGACTTATTGGGTGCCCCTTGAGGTTTGCTGTGGGTCCTGACCTCCTGGTTGAGAACTACTGGGTTAAAAAATAAACTTTAAATGACAAAAAATATATATTTTTCAGTAATGACATTTTTATATATATATATATATGTATGTATGTATGTATGTATGTATGTATGTATAATAATAATAATAATATTATTATTATTATTTAATTAATTAATTAATTTTTTTTTTTTTTTACGGAGCTGTTGTGTCATCCTGGCTTGTCTTGTGAGTTGGAAGGTGTGCTGTACAGTTAAAGGATGTTTGGTGTGCCGTGTCCAGAGACACACTGTATTGTTTTCCTGCACACACACTTTCTATTGTTTAGCAGCAGCTGCCTGGAATGCAGATTTTCTGCACGTTATCCACTTTGTTCAACTTGTGATTGCACAATTTAGTTCAGTGTTTTTGTCTAAACCATTTGAGTTTCATACAAGTACTAAATACCACAAGAATAAAACATTTATAATATACACTCCGAAAGAAGTTGCAGTTGATCTGTTGAGATTATCAAAAACCCGATGTGCTCTGTCTGGAGGTGTGGTGCCCCTTCTTGCCAACAGAAAACAGTGTGCTTCTGAAATTACTGGATGTCAGGTTCCTCCTAGTTCTTGCTCCCACTTCCTGTTACACATGCTGACTGTAATAGCAGCTTTAGGAGCTGAGCTGGGAACCATGGACAGAAATGTTTATTTACAGCAAATAACCATTGTCAAGGCGGAAGAACTGTTTTGAAATGCGTATTTTGTCCCTGACCAAGTCTGAAACACAGCCCATATTTGGACTGTGAGCATATAGTTTTAAGATATTCCAATTCACACACACACACATGTTCGGACTTAAAGGAAGGGTAGGTCTTTACAGGAAAGCCACGTGAGGGAGGGAAGTGTTGCTGTCTTGATTTGGCATAACCTTCTGGATTTTATTGAGAAATTGGCACGTTGGTGCTACACAGTTTTTCAGATAAAACTATTGCACTAGATCATCCATACATGACAGTATTAATCCTTAAAGTGCTGTGTGCAGTTGTGCTGTGGTATCAAGCAGAATTGCTAAATTTTTGATAAATTTGATTTCTGTGTTTTCTTGTTCATACAGTGAAAACCAGTGGGGACAAATGTTGTTTGGACCCCAGTGTTCAGAAGAATGTCTTAACGGTACGGAACAGCATGAAAGCGAATAAATGATGGTAGAATTTTCAGAATTCCCTTTAAACTATCCTGGAGTGAATTTTGGTTAAGCCAGAAATTGACATGTACATGTTGGGCTACTTCAAACAAACAAGAATATTTGAAAAGCACCACATTGGTTCGACATCCCACACCGCTGGATCTTGGCATGATAGAGTCCTTCTGTAACGATTGCACACGGGAGACGAAAGATCCAATATCAAAATCCAAAACAGGCTAGAGTTCAATAACAGAGAAAGCAGTCCAAAAACAAGAAACAAGGAACAAGAAAACACAAGGGAACGTGAGAAAACCAGGTGATGGAAAACAAGGACTCCATGACACAGATAGAAAACAGAACGGTTTATATAGATAGGTGAAGACTATGAAAGTGGACAAAGCTGAGTGCAATTAACAGGTGTGCAATAAACCGTAATGAAGGGACATGGCTTTGTGGGAAATGTAGTGCCTGTATTGGGGTGCCTATCAGTGATGCGTGGGTCAGTGTATAAACAACCCGCCCCCGACCGATGTTTTCAACTAACCCACTCGCAACTCGGACCGCAAAAAAATAAAATATTGTACCCGACCCGCTTCCTGACCCGCATGGCCTGCTGGTTCGAAAATATGCAAGGAGACATTTAATTGTTTAGTAATAAACTGGTGTTTTCTGTGTTGTTGCAAAGATGAAAGCCAGAGAGAAACGCCACATTTCATATGGATTACATAATCAGAGAGTAGCCTATTTATTTTGGTTTTAATATTTTCATTTAAAAGTTGACATTTCAAGCTTCTGTAATATATAGCCTATATTTCTCAAATCTGTGAGGCACAAGCTGAGTTTTGGCATCCTCCAGTTCACATGCAATACAAATACGTGATCGTGCCTGCACCTCATAACATTGTCTGATATATGTTTGCTTCTTATTTAGGGCAATTCAATGATAAAACATTGATCAAAATTAAGATACAATTTATACAAAAAAAAAATCTTTTTAAGAGAGTTTTCTATAAAACAAAACTTAATAAAGTCGTCAAAATTCATGTTTTACCAAAAACAGAGCCATTGCTCCCCAGTCTTCACCTTTTCTCTTGACGCCTCCATCTCTACCTGCAGACTGAGCTCGTGCGTCATCTTCGTGCCAGTTAATCAGCCAATAAAGTGTAGGCCTTTGTATTTCAAAATTGTGTCTAGTACTATATTAATAACAAAGGTTTAATTGGCTTCTTTTAACGACCCGACCGACCGCGACCTGAATATCACAAAAATATTTTTGCATGACTCGTAACCTCGGGCGACCGCGGGTGACCGCAGGCACCCGCTCATTTTGGATCAAACGGCACATCACTGGTGCCAATGGGGAAGTGAGACCACTAGTGGACACCCAGGGAAACACAGACCAGACACTGTGACATCTGGTCCCTATTTATTTATTTATTTATTTATTTATTTATTTATTTCAGGTTTATGCACAGTGTGCCAGAATTAGCACAAATGATATTTTACATCTGCTGTCCCTGGACAGATCTTAAGATGTCACACCTAAAAAAATAATAATAAAAAAAAAAATTAAACAGAAAGATTAAAATATTACATACACTTTAGAGCCAGCCAACCTCATTGGCATAGCACAAGAAACACAAACAAAAAACAGACAGGACAGAGAATACAGGATAGCAGTTAACCTAGTTATGACCCAGGTCCCTCCTCTACCATGGGAATGCTTGCCTTAGCAAACACAGCTAACAAACTTGGGACCCACTTTATATTAAGTGGCCTTAACTACTATGTACTTACATTTTAATTAATAATTTAGTACAATGTACTTATTGTGTACATACATGTTTTTTACATTGTACTTATATTTTTAAAAAACCTACATGTAATTACATCTGTATTTAATTTCTGTAATAACATTTATAATTACACTGTTGACCCATACTTTACATCTTAACCCACCCTTAAACTTACCCATACCTCCAACCCTCTCCCTAACCTTACCCCATCCCACCTCAATAGCAGCAAAAGTGTATTATAATACAATATGAACACAATAAGTACATTGTACTTATTTTTTTATGTAAGTACATAGTAGTTAAGGCCACCTAATATAAAGTGGGACCCAAACTTGTTATAACAAAAATTACATACCCCTGGAAATCCAATGAGGTCAGTAAAGACAACATGGATCAAACATTGTCCTGATGCAAATTAAATATTGTACAATAGACTCTAAGCAAGTGTCCTTTACATTCTAGCCAAGAGAGCTAATGAGATCTAATGAAATAACTACTCTGAAGAGAACACCTACTCAACTAATCTATTCCACCTTCATCAACACATCCCAAGGCTCAAGCTGACCAGGCCAAGAGGAGAGAAGCATTAGCCGCATTTCCACTGTCGAGCTTAAAGCAGCCGTGTTAGTGCGTGCCAGGGCCAGTCGAGTTTCCACTGTCACTTCTGGGGCTTGATCGCGCCTCGTCGGGGCTTCCTCGGGGCCAACGGCCAGGGTTTTTTGGCCCGATGAAAGCCTTGGGCCAAAGCGGGCCAGCTGGGGCTAGAGGAGGGGTTATAAATGAAGTTTCTCCGCATCTGAAGAGCTCAGCGCTGCAGATCATTTCAGAAAGATAACAGCTTAAACACCAGTAATAAAGACTTTTTAAAATAAGTTGAGCTCAAAACTCACTTTCAGTCATCAGCGAATGTTTGAAATAACTTGATCCGATGTGGATTATAATTAGTAAAAAAGGCAGAAATATTTATAAGCGATGCAAAAGACTGTGCACGCTAAACATTAACGCTACCACAGTAAACATTGTAAATGCAACCACTTGGAGAAATCAGACCAGGGGCGTCGCTAGGCCCTTTTTAGGGGGGCTTCAGCCCCCCTAAAAAATTATTTGATTAATTAATTAGTGATCGCTTCAGTCCCCTTTAAAAACTCATTTGAGACGGTGGCAAGCTGCATCAAGTTCCGGCTCCTCCCCTTATCTGAGTCTGCACGGATTCAGCGCGTTTTTCAATCCACAGGGGCGCCGAGCAGAGCGAACATCAGAGAGTACAAGGTGTGTGTGTGTGTGTGTGCGTGTGCGCGTGTGTGTGTGCGTGTGTGTTCTCGCATCCAATACCAGTACGTCTTCGCTGCGTTCACCTTGAGCCTTTATCACGGTGTGACAGTTGTTTTTTCTTCCAACAAAAATGAAGCGATTAACACCCATGAAAACATACTTTAGAAAACGATCATGATTTATTTTAATTTACTTTTCAAAATTCAAAACATATTATTGTGTATTTCGGCATTACATTATGCAGCCATGCAAAATAAATTATTAATGACACACATCATTGTCTGAAAGCACTAAATGTCACAGAGAGAGAAACATCATGTGGAGTTATTTTGTTTTGTATTATTAAATATGATTTTGTATTAAGTAATAATGAATCATTAGTGTATCATGATACATATATTAGAGTAAGAGTAAAGGGATCTGTGATTTTATTTATTTATTTATTTTTTTAAGTAATTGATTTATAGAAGTGGCAAATTGATAATGATGTTATTTTTAATAAATAGAAATAAATATAGAACAGATTAAACATATTGCCAATAGACAATTACATTAATACATGTTTTGTTTATATTCTTAATGAATATTAGCTGGTTAGTTAAATGATTTGAAATGAAATAAATTTCCAGGGGCTGACTTGATGTATAACCAACCGTATTGTTGATTATAAAGGCTAAAAAGCTAAAAATTAATAATAATAATAATAATAAAATAATTTATTTTTCATTGTAAATGGATATACATCATTTTTTGTCGTGCGGGAGTAGGTCTGCAAATGAGCAACAGTCAGGTGAGAATAGAACAGACAGCCTCACACACACAATACCACTGTATTCCCAAGATTCATTGCAGTCATTGAACCCTTATGTTGTTTTAATTTTCTGCCAATTTCCACGTACATTTCATAAGAAAAAGCTGTGGTATCATCAAAGGATAAACATGAATGTCCTAATACTGAATCAGGAAGTCTTTATTGTAAAAATCTACATTCCCAATTCAAAATTTTCCAGTGACTGGTCACATCTAAAAAACTGTATTAGTTTTTTTTTACAGTGTTGTATATGGCTCAGTCAGTACTCCTACTCCCATATATGAAATACAGGGAATACAATGGAATAGTGGATTGCAATAAGGTTAGTAGTATACAACCCTACCCTAATAGTCAAATAGAATTTTTTAATCATACCCTTATTGGGGGCTGAGCCCCCCTAAAATGAAAATCTTAGAATCGCCCCTGAATCAGACGTCATCTTCTTATTCTCTATCACAATCGTGAATTTATTTAGTAATCTATTTTATCTGTCGTCTAGTCTCGAGAGTTTAGCTCCACGTAGTCTGTCATAAAATATAATATAATAATAATTTTTGCTCAGGAGCTTTTATAAAAATATAGAGCGTCAGCCAAGCGGATCATTTCAGAAAGCTAACAGCTATAACACCAGCATTAAAAATTTAAATTAAAAACTTTAAATAAGTTTAGCTCAAAATTCACTTTCAGTGAGCAGCATGTGTTTGAAATAATTTGATCCGATCTGGATTATAATCACCATTCAAGGCAGAAATATTTATAAACGATGCAAAAGACTGTGCATGCTAAACATTAACATTACCATAGTAAACATGGTAAATATGAACACTTGAAGAAATCAGACGTCAGCTTTTTATTCTCGAAATCGTGTTTTTATTTAGTAACTTATATTATCTGTCATAAGTCTTGTCTCAAAAGTTTAGCTCCACATAGCCTATCATAAAATATAATAATGTTTTTTGTTCATGAGCTTTTATAAAAAAAAATATATATTTTTATTCATTCTAAATGTGACTTATAGGTGGCACGGGTGCGTACTGGACAGAGGACTCAGATGCAGAGTAAAGAAAAAGGAGAATCTTTATTCTTGCCACAAAACACAAAATAACATAAACAATAATGAAATGCTCTGGCGCACACAGAGATCTCCGAGCTGGCCGGCACACTGCGGACCACTCGCGCTGCCGGATCTCCGAATTACGGATCCTTTGACACAAGAACAGAAGGTGAGACTGATACTGAGAATAATGCAAAACATTGGCAAAGACAAAACAATCTACTCACGACCACAGACAGAAAAGCAGAGACCTATAAGGGAGTGGTGGAACGAGCGACAGGTGGGGAAGAATCAGTTCGTGATCTGCACAACCCCGCCATGATCAGCGCTGATTGCCCAGACCATGAGCTACTGAACAGACAGGACAACACAGACCACAGGGGAAGCTGAGATGGCACCCTGCAACGTGACAATAGGCTACTGTGACTACAAATAAAAAGAAACAGACTCGACAGAATAAGCAGGCTATTTTCATAACGCTTAAGTGTTAAATAAAATAGAAATACATTTATTTCTGTGTGACTAATTTTGAGTCCTGATAAATGAATTAATTATGATCAATGTGTCATGTATTCTATAGTAAAACATCGATGCCTTGTAATTTGAATATTTAACAAAGCATAAAAACAAACGGCCGCTTTTATCATGTTCGTGTGTGATCGCGCATGTTCCAGTGACTTATTTTTTAGTATTCTGATAATTTCTTTTTGTTGGTGAAATGATGAGGTTGCGTGACGTTGTTCCCGAGAGGCATGTAAAAGGCATGTTTTAGCTTCAAGATGGTGGAAACCCCACGCTATTCTGGCCTCTGTGCTACTGGCCCGAGGCTAGCCTGGCCCGTTTAAGCCCTGGCTCGCACTAGCCCGACAGTGGAAACACGCCTACTGTTGTGAAGCTCAGGCTAAGGGAAGGCCCAAATCTAGGTACATAGATTAGCATCCACAGAAGGGATTATGGACACCTACTCCCATTTCAGAGCTTCCCGTTTTTGAAATTTTGGGAACTTTTGAAATTGTGAGTCTTAAGGCTAAACTCTCATTTGATTCCTCTGGGATCTCCTCAGCCTAATCCCCAGATCCTGGTCTCATCTTCCCTTGTTATTCGATCGCCCTAAAATCAGTGTCCAACCTGGCTTAACACACACGCTTTATTCATTTCTCTTAAGAAGATTAGAAAGCCCTTGGATGTTATTGTTTGCAAATCTGATTTCCCTGGTGTCATATTCTAGTGAACAACAACATTGCGATGGATGCAACTGACCAGCAGGCATCTCAGCTCATGCATTTCTTTTCATGGCTATCACTTAGCTAGATGAACAATGCAAGCTACTAATTAAAAAGGCCAAGAAAAATACTGCAAGAAAATTCAAATCAAAGGATAAATGAGACAGTGAAACATTTTCTGAAATGTTTCAGTTAAATTAACTCTCCAAATAGGCTATTTTCAACACAGACAAATTTTCTAATCTCATTCACACTAATCGCGTCCTACGGAGGGGTTAGGTTTAGGAGTGGGGTTAGTGGTACAGTTTCAAGTTTAATTTATCACAAATTGTAGATTTTCACATTGTATGAATGTATAAGAAACTGCAACTGCATAAAACACTTTAAAATACAGGATAGTCTAAATTAAATAAACATTAGTCATTTTAGGCTTAAACCATTGAACCATGTTCCTAATATAATTTACTCAATTTACATCAACAGTTATTGCAAAAATAAATGTTTTACTGGAAAAGTTATTCTATTTTAAAAACAACTACTGAAATTTGTAGCTAAATTGGTGGTTTTGAAAGCCTCAATCAGCTTCAGATAACAGATGATGAAACACTTGGGCATAATTGAACAGATAGATTAGGGTAAAACTAAGAATTAAATGAAAAGAGGGATAAACTGATGATTGAGTTAGCACACGTTCTTTCTAGTGGTGTGAAGCAGAAGTGAAGAGGACGGGGATGAAGGGGGATAAGTAGAGTCCTTGTATACTTACGGTGACAAAGTCCTGTGAAAAGAAGGATGGAATCCATCTAATCAGATTGTAGACATCACAGACACATAAATCAAACATGGTCAAAGGATGTACTGCACAAAGTCACACATTGCAATTTAGATGGAGCGGCGTTTCCTGCAGGAATCCACAAGGGACTCAAGGTAACCATTTGATTGGGAACGGGAGGCACTAATTAATTTGAGAAGCTGTTATCTTGCTCTGTATCTGCGTCTATGAGAGGGGTTTGAACCATTTGCCTGTGAGGCTTCAAACACAAAAAGCTTCATTTCCCCTAGAGACACCAATGCCAAGTTCAGCCGCAAAACCCTTTTCAATCCTGCCAAGCAATTCCAGCCATTCCATTAATTCCACAAAGCCAAATGTAATTGATTGATAAGGGCCTGTGATTAACCTTTCCTATGAGTTTTTGTCTCTCAATCGTGATGGCCACATAAGATGCTGTCTATCCCATCAACACTATCGCTTTTATCTGATCCTGGTTAAGAGCATTGGCCATTACTGTTGACCTGGGGGGACTGGATGAGCAAAAGGGTCCACTAAAAATGTCCATCTTTGACTGCCACATCTGAAGTCCGATCTGATGAGAATGTCCCATCTTATCTTTAAAGACAATGAAGGTGCATTTGGATGGGTTCCCTGTTTGAAAATGTATTGTGGGGCACAGAAGAAAACCTTGCGTGCTCTTTGGAAATGTCCTGTTGTTGTCTAAGTTAGCATCACTTACACAAAAGAACATTTTGCTGTTATCAGCACTAGCATGCTAGTGGACACATGATTTAAAGTGTTCTCATCAGGTCCACAAACTTGCACTAGGCTGAAACACAATCCTGCCGGATCACATCCACCACTATGGTAGATGCGACTAAAGATTATGAAATCCGTTTGACTTTGAAAACTAGTGGAAGGAACAACAAATATGTTGAGAGAAAAAAGTAATGCTTACCATGTTTTAAAAACAGTAGGTTTTATGAAAAGAGTAACTTTGGGACGTGATTTACTAGAGTTAGAATCAGAGTTAGTAACACTAAATAACTATTGCTTTTTGCACTGCAAGGCTGTAAACACATACTGGTGCTTTAGTTCTTAGCTCAAGAGTAATTGTTTCAGAGAAATTCCATACGTTTTTGGACACAAATGGCATTGTTTACTGAGAATGCTCCATTATTATCCGGCAACTGGTTAAACTAGAGGAAAATAAGTATATATTAGCATTAGCGGTAGCTACAGAGGTGGTAAGTGTTTTTGCCCATTGCTCTACTGCAACACTGCAAGCATTTAGCAGCACCAGCCGTTCTCTGTCATCCTCACTTACCGTGTAAATTCACTAAACTTCATGGAAATTTAATAAGAGCTGCTGCTTTGGGCCTCACTCCTGTAGAGCCGTGACCCGCTGCTGCTGCCAGGTACATATGTGATGATTTACAACCAGACACACGTCTGCCACCTTCCTTTTTTTCTCTGTTTTCTGTGTCCAAACAGCTCCCTTGTTTCGGAAACATGCGTAAAAGGCAGAATAAACAGCCTAGGGCCAAAGGCTTCTGAAGTTAAGCCAATACAGGCTGTTCTTGCATCCAGGGGACAAACAATGTCTGGAAGTCGTCAGCGTGTTTTATTTTCTTTTCTCTTCACCATTAAAGAAGACCCGCTCTGTTCCTCTCACACTGTCAGGCAACAAAAATGCTCCTGGTCAAACAACAATCCGTTCCATCTGAGTCTTTTCATCCTGTCCTAAATCTTCAAAAGAAACACTCTCTGGTCCTGTGCAGTAACATAATCCTGATGCTAATTAGCCTGACCCTTACAACTGAGGAAACACAACCACTGCAACCTTCCCGTTACTACACAAATTTCTGGTAATCAGGTAGTAAAATGTATATTTTATGTATATTTAAAATTTACAGGTAGTAAAATATATATATACTGTATATATTTGTATATAGTATTCCATTTATCTGACTGTCTGTCCAATCCTGCACTGTTAAAATCAGTTATAATATTGCCTTCAGCTCATTCTTGTTTTGACCTCTCTTCATTTCTAATCTGAGGTCTGTTCCAGGCAGCCTCCCTCTAAACAGAACCAGACAGAGTTTCTTGTCGAACTGATCAATGACCTGTGACCAAGTCTGGGGCCCTGCAGACACCCGTGGCCAGCACAAGGGCCCCATTGTTCAATCTGACAGAACTTGTCAGGGATCCAATACCCAGATAACATGATCCAAGGGAAGACCGGCGATCTCAACACTGCTAATCCTCATGTTTAGCACCTGTTTATGATATGACAAATTGAAACCCCTGCCGTGAAGGTCCTGACATTATTGCATTTCTGTTCAAAACATTGATTCAACATGGCAACTGAGAGGCTGCCGTTTAGGACCGTGGCCGACATATGTCTCTGATAAAAGATGAAGGAATATAGATCTGAACCGTGAAATAAACAAATACTTCACAAGGCGATATTAGAAACAAACAAAGACAGAAAGGAAAACTAGGAGAGGAAAAAGAGGCTGGGATCCTGTGGCCTTGCCCTGCCTTGACCTCTGACCCAATGTTAAAGGCAGAGCATGCAGAAAGACTGAGGAATACGTCTGCAGATAAAAAGGAGCTGACAGATGAAGGCGAGTTGGTTTGCGTGACCTTGACTCTTAAACTTCATCTGCGTCTCCAGTCAAGAAAACACTGACGTTAGCTCCATTCATCTGTCTCCATTCAACACCCAATGCTAGATAACATAAGCTGCTCAATAGAAAGCTACCAGAAACAGCAACACTTATCAGCCACAATCTAAAATGTGGCATCAAAATGCTGTCTGACAGAATTATTGGCCATCATGGGAACATTCAAACATGTTCAAAATGCTTCAACTTTCTTATTTGATCATATTAATGATGTTATAATTCCTGGAAATTCAATCCATGAGAGAACAAAGATGGCTCTTGCAAATGTCACAAACAGAATCAGATCCACATCCCATGATGCCTTGTGCTGAGAAAATTCCTGCTGTGAGAGGGCAGACCCCACACTCAAAAAAATGACTCTTTGGCTGAACATGATTCTTTCATGGACAGTGGTTCCACATGTTTGTACCATGTTATTTGGACATGAATAAATCAAGTTATAAGGACATGTCTACTTTTAGTTGAGTTTACTCAGTTTAATATGTTTACATCATGTAGAACCACTGTCCATGCAAGTTTAGCAAAAGTGTTCTAAAAACATTAGCAAGTAAGATATAACTTTTATTTACACATGATGATAGTTGTTTGCAGCTTAAGGATGTTACTCTGTGTACATCATGCACTAGCACTCTCATTAAAGTTGCTTTTTTCAATTAAGTATTTTAGACTTTCTTTTAACCAGGTCCTCAACCCAACCACAAGCTCCACACTTCACCACAATGGTAACTCGCACAAAATACACCAATATAAAGTATTTTAAAATGCCCACATAATAGAGCATTAGACATGAAAAAGTCTCCTTATTATCACATTTTACTAAAAACTGCATAAAATAACACTTTATTTCAAAATTTTCTCTCCCCATATACAGTCCTTTGCAAAGCATGATGGGAAGTGTAAAACTTATTTTGAGGTACTTGATTGAAACATGTTCTTTCAAAATGAAAACTTTATGTTAAACCAACGAGTGACAGTTTTAAGTCAGTTTAACATGACACAATCATGTTGAAATGAAAAATAGCCAAAATGGCATTAATTCAACATGAATTGTTAAGGTAAAGTGAACAAAACTGAAAAATCATTTTTTGGAGTGCAATAACAAGATCTATAAAAATAACTGTTACATCCTGTTGCTATGGTCAACAAACAGCGAGATGATTGATGAAGACAAACTGCTGCAGTGATGGACATTGTGAGACTTCTCTCTAAGACTGATGACTTGCTTCAGTCCTTATGGACACATGAAAGGATCCAAATTCTCGCTCTGAAATGGATCAGATGTCAGTGCTCCATTTAACACTCCAGGTTTGTTTTTTTAGTTGTTTTCTTCGACAGCTTGTTCAGGTTTACATGCTTCAAGTCTATCAGATGCCAATATTATAGGAAAACCATGTGGAGATCTTTAAAGCTGCCATTAAACACTAAAATATGCCATAAATATGCATATATTCTTATCCGATCTAGAAAAATATGAGAGGTATAACAACTTCAGCCAATGATAGGGTATTTATTTATTTATTATTAACAAAGATTTACAAATTCCCCCCACATTATGCTTTCACCCTGTGACAACCATATTTTATGCCATTTGAAGTAGTTCCATTTGAACTATTCCACAATATCTATCTATCTATCTATCTATCTATCTATCTATCTATCTATCTATCTATCTATCTATATATATATATATATATATATATATATATATATATATATATATATATATATATACATATATATAAATGTATATATTGTCAGTTGAGAACAATCTTAAAAATATCAACCCTGTTACAATAATTTTGTATAGTAAACATTAACAAATTTAAAAGTAGATAATTGTGGAAATGTTATCAGATTCATATTTATAATATTTGTATGCATGGCATTTGGTTTAAAGTCTAACTGTCAAACCTGTAACTATGAACCATGTTACCTTTCTGAAGGTATAATTATATCAGTTATATCAATTAAGTAAGTTTGCACAGTGAAAAAAAATAATTATAATTAATCCGATGAGGCTTTTGGTTCTGACGCAAAATGGTAGTCATTTCACAGAATAACAATACAATACAAAACAATAAAAACTGTAAATTACCAATACAACAATAAGTATATCATTAATTTTGGAAAACTCTCAATGGTGTCAACAAAACCCTAGATTGTTCAAGATGTGCATGTCTTGTATGTTATGACATCAAGACCAGAGCAAAGACCTCAAGCCGTCTGACAAACTGTGCATGTTGTCCATGAAATGCAATTTACTTTATATTTTGTATATTTGGGTTATACAAAAAATACAATATTTTTGCTAAAAAATTACAATATGCTTAATCACGAGTGAGTTAGAGGTGAGTCAGATCTACTCTTGAACATGGGAAGTGCCCTGTTGTCGCTCCAAACCCAGTGGACTGGTGAATTATCTCAGCGTGGTGTCACTGAAGGTGCCTGTTTAGACATTGAATGCTAACTTGGAATTGGCCGATCTGGGGCGCTCACTCTGTTAGCAATGGCAGAATGAGTCAGCTAGGTCAGTGTCCCGCTTGCTGAGAGAGCAGATACCATGTCAGCAAGTTTTCTGCCCTTTGTGTGGACATCGGGGATGGAAGAGAAACATGCTGTAGCTTATGCTACACACAGTCAGCGATGTGTCTTCAACATTCTGTTATTTCAAACAGGGTGTACTGAAGGAGTTTTCTTTAGGTGAGGTTGAGGTCAGGACTCGAGCCCTGCTGGGAATTTATAACCTCAACATAAAATTAACAAGAGAAAGGTTCTGTAATTGGCAGGCCAGTTGGTACTCAGCCAATAAAGTTTACAGCAAAGTTAAAATGAAAGTTTACAAGACACAAACTCTACTCGTTTATTCTAAAATTAATGTCTCTGGTTGTTTATGGCTCTGTTGCCTTCTGACATCCATTTTGAAAGAAATGCTCCCAAAAGCAAGTTTATGATGTAGTTTATTACTTGGCCTCAAAATGTCTCGGTTACATACGGTAACCCTCATTTCCTGAAGGAGGGAACGGAGACGTCATGTCGGTGACCAACGAATTGGGTTATCGTTTCGATAGATAAATCTACTTTGAGTGTAAACTAAACAAGCCAATGCACATTGGCATGCAATTATTGCATCCAGCTGCCACTGATCACAGTGTGAGTATAATAAGGCAGCAGGTACAGTGCATATCAGGTTTTTGCTGAGGAGCGGCTAAGCGGTGGTAAAGCAACCCTGGCAACGGGACTTGACATCTCAGCTCCCTCCTACAGGAAATGAGGGTTACCATACATAACCGAGACGCTCCCTTTTAGTCGGTCACTCTCATCGTCACATCAGTGACCGAAGAATTGAGATCCCTACCAAAGCACCATGGGTGCTGTCCCTTCTAGTGCCCTGTATGAGCCGCCTGCACCCCTATTCAGTGTAGGCCAGGGTTCGGAAAAAGTAGTTTCACTCACCATTGTCAAAGCACTACCACACTAAGTGTGATTGGATAACACTGGAAAAACGTACCCGTTCCACTAAGAATAGATATGCTGCGGAAGCCCCATCCTTTCTGAAGGATTTTTTGGAAGCACATACACGAATAGCATCTGTTTAGGTGTATATGGAGACATTGGAGGTGATTGTAACCCTCTTGGAAGGCAGAAGTCAGCCGAGGAAATACAGGCTCTAAGACTATACCGTGGACTATATGGACTATATGAGTACCGCTTAGGTCTTAATATGGGACCCAGCCTTCCATGGTTCTCACGGATTCATCGTGAAGGCCTGGCGCAGGATGTTCCGCTGCGTCCGGCTGCCGAAGAAGATGGAGGATCTCAACAGGGTCTACAGTACGGACCCTCTGGAACAGTTTTATCAAGCCGACACTAACCAGGACCTCTTGGTGCCACAACCTGTTTGAGCTGAGAACACAGGAGGTAACTGGCTCTACACGAAAGCTATAGAATCTAATGAACGTGTTGGGGGTCGCCCAGCCCGCAGCTCTACAAATATCTGTCAGCGAGGCGCCACGAGCCAGCGCCCAAGAGGATGCAACATTCCTAGTCGAGTGAGCTTGCAACCTGAACGGGCAGGGCACACCCTGTGCCTGATAAGCCAGTGTTGTGGCATCCACAATCCAGTGGGCTATCCTCTGCTTAGAGATGGCATTCCCCTTCTGTGGATCTGAGGTCCTAAAGCTTTGTGTCAGGTCTACATAGCATTTTAATAATGGCTGGGTCTCCTTCCTTCGGGGGCAGCTCTTGCAGGTTCACCACTTGGTCTTTGAAGGGAGTAGTGGAAACCTTGGGCACATAGCTGGGCCAGGGCTTTAGGATTACCTGAGACTCGGCTGGCCCAAACTCTAGGAACGCAGGTCCCCTACCCTCTTGACTGAGCCCAGTGCAAACAGGAGCATAGTTTACCAAATAAAATTTAGCTCAACTGAATTCAAGGGCTTGAATGGGCCCTGCTGTAGTGATTTTAGCACTAGAGACAAGAGGGTATAGAGGGGTCCAGGAAGGATTTAACCTCCTGGCCCGTCTAAGGTACCTGATGATGAGGTCATGCTTACCCAAAGACTTACTATTCAAGGTGTCATGGTACGCAGCAACCTAGATTTTTAGGGTGGGGGGGAGACAGCATTCACTCCAGCCCTTGCTGCAGAAAGGAAAGCATGACTTCAATTGGGCATCTTTGGGGGTCATCTCGGGCGGGAAGAACACCACTTGACAAACAGGTTCCAATGTAAACGTGTCTCATAGAAGACGTCTCGCTGAAGGGATGGTGTTTGCTACCTCCTAGGGGTAGGTCACATAGAAACAGAGTTTCCAAAAGGTCTGGACATGGGTGCCAAACGTGTTCAGTGTGTCACTCCACTAGATCCGAGGTGCTAGAGGATTCATGGTCCCCAGAGAGTTGGTTCCCTGCAGGGTTTGCCACCACTGTAACCCTCAAACCACCCGTGCTACTGCTGGAAGTGGTTCTTGTCTGTGGGCTGCCAGAACAAGTCTCAGATCACATCAGCAGCAATGGGACTCTGCCCCCTGAAGTTAGCGAAGTCTGGTTTGCAGCTCCGAGATGGTCATCTTCCCACAGTGGAAACATGACTCGTCCACAAAGGCCACCTAAGCATGCTTGAAACCCAGACATGTGAGGCAGCGATCTTTTAGGGAAATGCTGTGCTTTTATGTGCTGAGGCACATGAGAATGGCTGTGTGCAGCACAACAGGGCTTGTTCTGAGGTCACCGTAGCCACCAGATCTAGCCTGTATCCAGATCAGAGGGTCACTGCAGTCACCTGGATCCAATACGTACACAGCCCAGATGGTGGATCATCACCTAGAAAGATCTCTACAGCCCTGAAAGACGGCGGAGACCAGGACAACTAGATGAGCCACAGAGACAGATCCCCTAAAAAGACCTTGTCTCAGACGACTACCGGGACAAGACACAGGAAACAGATGATTCTTCTGCACAATCTGACTTTGCTGCAGCCTGGAATTGAATTGCTGGTTTCGTCTGGTCAAAGGAGAACTGGCCCAATGACTGAGCCTGGTTTCTCTCAAGGTTTTTTCTACATTCTGTCACCGATGGAGGTTTTGGTTCCTTGCCACTGTCACCTCCTCATGCATAGTTGAGGTCACTTCATCTACAGCAATATCATTGACTTAATTGCAAATAAATGCAAAGACACTATTTAAACTGAACAGAGATGACATCACTGAATTCAATGATGAACTGCTTTTAACTCTCATTTTGCATAACTGACACACTGTTTTCCTAATGAATGTTGTTCAGTTGCTTTGATGCAATGTATTTTGTTTAAAGTGTTATATAAATAAAGGTGACTTGACTTGACACAGACTGGAACATGTTTAAAGAGGCAGCCACCTACCATGACCACATGTACCTGCGTACACTAAAACAGTGACTGCTTACATCAAAAAGTGCATTGATGATGTCACACTCACAAAGAGCAAACCAGAAGCCATGGATGACAGCCGAGGTTGGCAGCTAAAGACCCGAGATGACGCATTCAGAATGGGAGACAAAGCAGTTCTCAAAACAGAGAGAGCCAACCTGTCCCATGGCATTAAGAAAGCAAAACGGTTGTATGCACACGCAAAAAAATAATAATAAACACTTTACTGACAGAAAGGACACATGAAGTCTGTGACAAACTATTCAGATCATCACAGACTACAAGCCCCTGCCACAGGTCTGTGATGATGACACATCCCTCCCAGATACACTCAGTGAGTTTTATGCATGATTTTTTAAATGAAGAATGACAAACCTTCATAAAAACTGCCCACACCTCCCAATGACCAGGCACTCTGTCTGTCTCCAGTCGATGTAAGGAATACCCTATCTAGGGTTAACCCACGCAAGGCTGCAGGCCAACATACCTGGCCGGATACTGAGAGATTGTGCTTAACAGCTGACAGTTGTTTTAACAGACATCTTTAACATCTCACTAAGCCAAGCAGCTGTCTCCACACGTCTCAGGTCCACCACCATCATACCAATAACAAAGACATCACCTGTGTCCTGCCTGGATGACTATCGTCCCATAGCACTTACCCCAATCACGATGAAGTGCTTTGAGAGGATAGTCATGCACAATATCAAATCCAATCTCCCCAACACACTTGACACATCCAAACAGCTACACAAATTATGCAATTTCCTCCACCCAACATCTGGCTCTTACCCACTTAGAAAACAAAGACTCCCATGTTAAAATGCTGTTCATAGACTTTAGCTCAGCATTCAACACAATAATCCCACAACAACTCATCAACAAATGAAACTTGCTGGGTCTAAATACCTCCCTCTGTAATTGAAGTCAGTCAGTGTCGGCCACAACACTTACAGCACTTCCACACTGAGCACAGGTGCTCCACAAGGCTGTCTGCTCAGCCCGCTGATCTTCACGCTTCTGACCCACAACTTCACTGCCAAGTTCAGCTCCAACCACTTCATCAAGTTGATGACACAACTGTGGGAGACAAAAGAGGTTGTGATGGACTTCAAAGGAAACTCTGTGGACCACCCCCGACTGACCATTGACAGCTCTACTGTGGAGAGAGTCAGAAGCACTAAATTCCAGGGAGTGCACATAAGAGAAGACCTTACCTGGACCACCAACACTACATCACTCTCCAAGAAGGCGCAACAGCAGCTCCACTTCCTTAAAAGAGCAAGTCTCCCTCCACCCATCGTCACCACATTCTACAGGGGAACCAATGATAGCATGCTGACCAGCTGCATCACTGTCTTGTACGGGAACTGCAGTACTGCTGACTGCAAGACCCTCCGGCGGACAGCGAATACAGCTGCAAAGATCATTAGTGCCCCTCTCCACTCCATTCTGGACATTTTCCTTGCACAATGCTCCAATAAAGCTACCAGTATTGTGAAGGACCCCACCCAACCCCTTTCCACAGTCTCTTCCAGCCATCAGGAAGATGGTACCGGAGCATCAGGGCCCAGTCTGCAAGACTGCTCAACAGCTTTTTCCCCCAGGCTGTGAGAGCCCTCAATTACAATCATCTCACCCCTACTGAAAACTCATCCACAACTCTAGCTTCTGAAACAAGACAAGCTTCTGGAGGCATGCTGTGGGAGGAGCCAAAGAGTTGAAAGACTTATGCTCCAAATGGCAACTACACACAGAATTTTTTCTTATATCTCTGAGACTGCTCCATCTTGCAGTATGTGCAAATCCAGCATTGAACTGTGCCTTGTTTATAAAACATTTGTCACCAAAATTATGGGAACAAACACACTCATGACACTATTTGGCACAGAAATTTTCTGTCACACATCAATCTTTTTTTTTTTTTTTTTTTTTACTTGCTATGTTTTTTTAAACTTCCTATTGGCTTTTTTATTTTATTTTTTAAACTGGCTATGTTTAGGGTTCGGTGCCTTGCTCAAGGGGTTTTCACCTTAGTCCTTCACCTCAGATTTCGGTCTGTTTTTCACACAACACTATCGTATGGCCTAAGAACATGTTGAATATGAACTACTTTTACTATGCATTTATGGTGCTTTTGTGCAGATTTTTAACATCCAGGTCACTGTAAGCTTGTATAAACACTCAAATGCTTTCATTAACCAACACATTAATAACATCAAAAATGTAGGAAAAAACAGTACAGCAATTATCCAGACTGTCTTGCTCACTTAAATGAAACGACATCGCTCTGAAGTGCTGCAAGGATGCATGCACTGGATGAGCTATATGGGCATGTTGAGGGTTTCATAGCTGGCCATGTTGTGTTGTCTCTCGCTGGGTGTGTATTAATGAGCTTTTCCATTCATCAGTGACACTCAGGGTCCCACGGCTGATGGCAAAGTTCACAGCCCTGTTTACAGCTCAGGTGAGAGATGCTTGGAGAAGAGGTGTCACCTCCTCGATAATTAAAAAATGCATGCGTTCACTGAGGTGGTCCTTCAACCGCTTGCATGCTGTTCTGGGAGAAGACTGTTTGAATACTCTTGTATAAACTACGCTTTGAGAAAAAATCCTGAAATAGTGCGCAATCCTCTTCCCAAAATACTGTGTGATATTGTTTATTGATTTATGGTACTAGCAGTTCCTGCAGTGTCATATACAATACAGAGTGATGTAATACATTGTAACATATCCACATTTTATCACTTTATACATATAAACTAGTGGTGGGCCGTTTTCGCCGTTAACGTGCTGCGTTAACGTGAGACTAAAAAAAAATATATAGCCGTTAATCTATTTTCAAAGTTGGGTTGGGAGCTATTGGTTGTATCTATACTTTGCAAGCTATGATGACTTTCACCTTGATATTTTAGCGCGGATGTGTACCTAGTCGAATTGCACTGTAGGGGGCGAGAACGAGTCTTCGAACCTGTGTGTATGCCTACTGTGAAATAAATTACCACATGTGCTAACATGGATGGAGCTGAAGCTGCCGGGTTTGCTTCAGGGAAGTTTTTTTTTTTTAAGAAGCTTCCCAATGGAAACCTCGACAAAACGCATGCCTGTTTCACACATAATCCGTTTGCAGTGTGTATGCAGTCTGTGTGCGTTACGTATGTGGTGCTGAAGCAGCACGGACTTGTACTCATTGAGCTTTCACACAGGACGCGTTTGCAGTCCGCTACTCAGTACGTAAACGATCGCTGCACTGCTGCAGACGCAACGCTCCTAGAACGCACTGACAGACCGCAACCACGTGAACACTGGAATCCGTTAACATGGGTGTGTAAAAAACACATACGGAGTATGTGTGAAACAGGCGTAAGGTTGTTTGCACCTTGTGCAATGTGGAATTAGTATACAGCTTTCTCAAATACGTTGTGATGCATTTTGGAAACAGGAGATGAGCCCCTGGTCTAATGCACCACCTAGCTTGAGAAACCCATTCTCAAAGACTTACTTTTAGTCACTATTTTATTTGGGTAGCACACATATTCTGAATGCCTTTGGCATAATTAAAATGAGCCATTTTAATCTAGATTAATCTAGATTAATTCCAAGATCACAGTGAGATTTATCTAGATTAAAAATTTTTATCTATGCCCACCACTAATATGAACTGTTTGATTTTTTATTTTATTTCATGTTGTTTTGGATAAATGTGTCTGCTAAACTAATTCATATATGGGACTAAATTAATGAATGCACAAATTAATAAAATATGTATGTATGCATGCATGTATGTATTTATTGTCATTCTGACTCATAAATAAAATACATAATGATGACAGCAAATTTATATAATTAGTAATTAAATCTTAAAATAACATACAAACCATAACTGAAGATGCAGTGATGTTCCAAGTGTCTTCCTCAGGTCCCTCCTGTTCATCACTCTGTACACACACACACACAAAAGACAGTCAGATAAAGTAAATATTTTATGAGAAAAAAAAAAAAAAAACGACATTCATAAGAAGTAATGAAATTAAACTGACTCATTTTGGAATATTGATGGTAGTGACATCGCAACCATAAGCTCATTAACATAAGACAACACTCATTTGCCTTTACATTTTGAAGGCACAATAGCAGATATCATCTCAAGGGTCAGGGTGGAAAGAAGTCTTGAAACATAAAATCATGAATGTTTTTGGTGTGAGAACCTTAAATAGCAGGGAAAATGTGGAAGATAATTCTGTGCATGTTCAGCTTGTATGATGCCACTCAAGAGCTCATCTCTCTGTGTCTCATTATGTGGAACCTCCTGATGTTATGATGGACAGCCAGACACTACGGAAAATGTGAGTTAAATGGCAGATGAGCAATCTCTGCAGAATATAGCAGAAACAAGGGATATCACTTTCTTAAACTCACATATAGCTCTTTATTCATAACTATAATAAAGTTGAGTATTACTATGACTATGATCCTAACATTTATTATTGCTGTTTGTTTGTACAATATCACTATAGCTATTGTTCATACTTAAGTTTAATGTGAACAAAAAATATAATCAATCTAAATATTGAAAGTTGATTTGGGATTAACCATTCATTTCTTTTCTCTTTAAGTGTATGGATTAAACCAATTCATATGACACAAAACATGGTATTTATGTACATTAAACACTGTATATTAATACTGCCATATTTTAACTTTCAATATTTATTTTTATTTTTTTAAGGTTTATCTCAGTTTAGTTTGTATGATGTCTGCATTTTTAAAATGTATAGTTCTGACTCTATAATTCTGATCTTTAAATCCGATTCTATAAGAAAGTTTGACTATTTTATAAGCAACTGTGTGCAATTTCATTGCAATTTGAATAAAAATGTACACTGTATATTAAAAAAACATGGTGTCAAGAGGATGAAAACGTGCAACTGAGGTTGTACTAATTTAAACACATATCCACATTTGAAGTCTGTGTAAAAATGCCAATAAACACACTTACGACCATATAGGGATTTTCAAACCTGACAGGGCGTTCTAAAAATATGGTGCTCATAAAAAAAAAAAAAAAAAAGAATAATAATATAAAAGGTGTCAGCTCCCCTTGTGGTGACACTGAGAATGCAAACGCATATTTGCGCTTAAGCTGTTTTAAAGGGTTAGTTCACCCAAAAATGAAAATTAGGCTGCGTTTTACTCACCCCCGAAGCATTGTAGGATTATATGACTTTCTTCTTCCAGACAAATCCAGTCGGAGTTATATATATTTTTTTTTTTTTTGATCTTTCAAGCTCTATTATTTCAGTCAGCGGGTGTTGCATTCCTTCAGTCCAAAAGAAGTAAAATAAAAAGCGCCCTTCCATAAAAATAAAAAAAAGTGTCTCACACGGCTCCGGGGGGTGAACAAAGGCCTTCTGCCTTGGGGGTGAGTAAAATGCAACTAACCCTTAAACACATGAACACTATGGTTTCACATACTCGTGTAGACTGTTTTAGGCAGACTTAAGACAGTGCAGTTTGCAATGTCAGTGTAGTGTCACTGTCAACATACAAAATATAAAAAAACTGGTATTATACTGATTTTGTCTTTTAAACTGTTTATACATATCTGATGGGAGGTATCTTATATTTTACAGTTTCTAGCATGTGATTAATATGACTTCAGGCATGAACAAAAAGAAAAGTAATTCTGTGATTAAAAACCCTGAGCTTAACATGGGAATAGTAAATTTTTATTCATAATCTATGAGATTTAGCAATCCATTTGCATATCTAAGTGATTTGCATATGGTACAGAGACCCTCTAGTCATAAATAATTTAATATCACAACATTTCCTGAAGGAGTAGCTCATCAGGGCCATATTTAACTTTAATTACTCTTTTAAAACCACAGTTATGATTCAATAACTCGCTCGCAAAACGTAATGTACCTCAACAGATTACTGAGATGGAAATAATAGCGGTGGAAAAAAACAGACAGAGGAATGGGTGAGGGAGAAAGAGAGAAGGATGGATAGAACAGAAACCAATAAAGGAATGCCACATATGTGGATGAGGTTATGTTTTATAAATGTCAACAAAATTATATATATATATATATATATATATATATATATATATATATATATATATATATATATATATAAGAAGACTTCCTGGAATGAATCATAACTATTTGGAAAATGAAATACTTTAAGCTTCAAAAATTCTACCGTTATGAGCGTCACATAACAACAAAAAGACACCCCAAAAGCATCTGAGAGCAATAATCAGGTCCCATAAATGCAATGTGATTCATCTTATACTAATTAAAAACCTTGCACAGCAACATTAACATATTAATTGAGGTTCAAGCATAGGGCTGTTATGATGAGGAAATTCAAATGAGTCTTTTAGGAATAGAATAGAAATTGTGGTAACAGAGGGGTGAAGATAACACACACACACACATACACACACAAAACGCTGCTCTTGTACGAATGGCCTGATCTCCAACAGAAGCTCATATGTGTGTGATCTGACACATCACCCACTTCCATTATCAGACGGCATTTAGAAATGAAAAACCCATTTACTCCTATTTACATCCCGTCTGGCTGTGGGAGAAAGATCTCATGCCCCACAATGTTCCCCGGCATTGTCAAAGTGTCAGGATGGACGCAAGGTCACCTTTCACTGTGCTTGTTCGAAGAGGCAAGCAACAACGGCTTACTGGCTAGTCGTTTAAGAAGAGCCATTTTCTCATTTGGTAATGTGTTATCTCTAACATATATCCATACACTGATGTTTTGGTTAAGAGTACAGGACTTGACTCCACCTGACACCAACAGTTTCATGGAGTCGTAGGTATAAGCCATTTATCTGGAATTTCTTTCTACCAAGAGTGGCAGTGAGGTTAGGCTCAGATAAGCGTAAAATCACAGGATAAAGGAAGAATATCTGTTGTTACTACCATGGCTGCCATAATATTTTCTTTCAGCAGGATGTTAGTGTGAATGTCAAGTTGTTTTCCTTTATAAAGCCTTCTATATGCCGTATAATTTTTGGAATCCTTTCAATACAATACCATGACTGATTGTGCGATGTGATCTTAAAGAGACTGACGAGGCCAATTATGCAGCCATGTACAGTGATTTTAACAGACTGTATGATAACTTGTAGCTAATATCTAGCCATTCCAGGGATTCATTGTTGACAAAGTCAGCCGAACACCAGACGTTGACATTCTGTATTTGCGTTCTCAAGTAAAAAATTTTACTTTAATAATGAACAACTTGTTGTTATTAATGAGCTTGCAAACATAAAAAAAAAATCACCATCTTTGTTATATTTTGTATTGATATAATGTATTACTGAAAATGCACAATATGCAATCTTCCAGCCTTGAATGTTTATTACAAAGATTTGGGACAACTCTTCGCCAGAGGCTAAGATTGTTGACTTAGGCCATCAAAGACTCATCCCAGAAATGTGTCTCAGATGGCAAAATTATACAGTGTTCACCAGGCTTAAGGCATCTGTGGAAGGTTAAAGGTAATGAGATTGTTAGGATGGTATAGTTGCTTTGGAACTTAATGAATCTTTTCCATTCTAATAATGTAATTTCGAAGATTTCTGTATGATTTCAATATTGTGTCAGGCAAACAATGTATAATGTTGATACATTACATACATATCATTAACATATCATTAAAGAATAAAAGGTATTTTCAAGGGTAACATAGGTTATGCCATAAATGCTCTTAAAAATAGCTAAACTTAAATTGATCTCTGACCACTCAGTGAGCGTGTTGAAGTAGGTAACAAACAAACCATGCTTAAACCTGCAACCAGCTGTGTATGTCAACCCAAATCAAGAGGTTCAAAAATGTGCTAAGATCTGACACAGAAGGGCAGGCCAGGCTGACCTCATCAGCGGGTGACCATCCTCACACTACAGTTAAAACATTCACTGAGCCAGGACAAGCAGCGTTGACAGGATTGGGCTAATATGGTCATACTTCCTGGTTCTAGTAAGAACTCTTGCTGCTGCATTTTGGACTAGCTGTAGTTTGTTTAAGCGTGGAGAATAACCACCCAATAAAGCATTACAATAGTCTAACCTTGAGGTCATAAATGCATGGATTAACATTTTGCATTTGACATTGAGAGCATAGGCCGTAATTTAGATATATTTTTGAGATGGAAAAATGCAGTTTTACAAATGCTAGAAACGTGGCTTTCTAAGGAAAGATTGCTATCAAATAGCACACCTAGGTTCCTATCTGATGACGAAGAATTGACAGAGCAACTAGTCTTAGACAGTGTTCTAGGTTATTACAAGCAGAGTTTTTAGGTCCAATAATTAACACCTCTGTTTTTTCAGAATTTAGCAGTAAGAAATTACTTGTCATCCAGTTTTTTATATTGACTATGCATTCCGTTAGTTTTTCAAATTTGTGTGTTTCACCGGGCCGCGAAGAAATATAGAGCTGAGTATCATCAGTACAGCAGTGAAAGCTAACACCATGTTTCCTGATGATATCTCCCAAGGGTAACATATAAAGCGTGAAGAGTAGCGGCCCTAGTACTGAGCCTTGAGGTACTCCATACTGCACTTGTGATCGATATGATACATCTTCATTTACTGCTACGAACTGATGGCAGTCATATAAGTATGATTTAAACCATGCTAATGCACTTCCACTGATGCCAACAAAGTGTTCAAGTCTATGCAAAAGAATGTTGTGGTCAATTGTGTCAAAAGCAGCACTAAGATCCAATAAAACTAATAGAGAGATACACACACAATCAGATGATATGAGCAGATCAATTGTAACTCTAAGGAGAGCAATGTCAGTACTATTATATGGTCTAAATCCTGACTGGAAATCCTCACATATGCCATTTTTCTCTAAGAAGGAATATAATTGTGAGGATACCACCTTTTCTAGTATCTTGGACAGAAAAGGGAGATTCAAGATTGGTCTATAGTTAACTAGTTCTTTGGGGTCAAGTTGTGGTTTTTTGATTAGAGGCTTAATAACAGCCAGTTTTAAGGTTTTGGGGAGATATCTTAATGACAATGAGGAATTAATAATAGTCAGAAGAGGATCCATGACTTCTGGAAGCACCTCTTTTAGGAGCTTAGATGGTATAGGGTCTAACATACATGTTGTTGGTTTAGATGGTTTAACAAGTTTATACAATTCTTCCTCTCCTATAGTAGAGAATGAGTGGAACTGTTCCTCAGGGGGTGTATAGTGCACTGTCTGATGTGATACTGTAGCTGATGGCTGAATGGTTGCAATTTTATCTCTAATAGTATTGATTTTAGAAGTAAAGTAGTTCATAAAGTCATTACTGATGTGGTGTTGGGAAATGTCAACACTTGTTGGGGCTTTATTTTTCGTTAATTTAGCCACTGTATTGAATAAATACCTGGTGTTTTGTTTGTTTTCTTCTAAAAGAGAAGAAAAGTAATCGGAAATAGCAGTTTTTAATGCTTTTCTGTAGGATATGTTACTTTCCCGCCAAGCAATACGAAATACCTCTAGTTTTGTTTTCCTCCAGCTGCGCTCCATTTTTCGGGCTGCTCTCTTTAGGGTGCGAGTATGCTCATTATACCATGGTGTCAATCTGTTTTCCTTAACCTTCCTTAAGCATAACTGAACAACTTTATTTAAAGTGCTAAAAAAGAGAGAGAGTCCATAGTTTCTGTTACATCATCAAGGTTTTGGATATGCTAAGGAATTTGGATACATCAGGAAGATAACTTAAAAAGCAGTCTTTTGTGGTAGAAGTGATGGTTCTTCGATACTTGTAACAATAAGTAGAATTTACAAATTTGGCTATATGAAGTTTGCACAGAACTAAATAATGATCTGAGATATCATCACTTGGCTGAATAATTTCAACACTATCAACATCAATTCCATGTGACAGTATTAAATCTAGAGTATGATTTCAACAATGAGTAGGTCCTGAAACGTGTTGTCTAACACCAATAGAGTTCAGAATGTCTATAAATGCTGATCCCAATGCATCTTTTTCATTATCAACATGGATATTAAACTCACCAACTATTAAACTTTATCTGCAGCCAGAACTAACTCGGATGTAAAATCACCAAACTCTTTAATAAAGTCTGTATGGTGCCCTGGTGGCCTGTAAACAGTAGCCAGTACAAACATAACAGGGGATTTATCATTAACATTTGTTTCTCTGGATAATGTTAAATGTAGACCCCAAAATTCAGAGTCTTCCTAATCAATGCAACAATTCTCACAACTTTTACCATAAGGCTCAATACACTGCTATATACTATAATAGAAAAAGTAAAGCAATTACAATGGTTGGTTTTTCATGCAAATTAGTTTGAATGTTGTTCACCATTGCTGAAGTTGTAGGAGACGCTGTGTCCAGGCAGAGGTTTCTTTAGAGACAGTGGGGTCTCGACTGATGGCAGGCCCAGGAAAGAGTACTCCACAAACAGTCGGATTCACGGATTGAGTTTGTGGTAAACAGAACATGAACACGAGTAGAGCAGCTGATGATACTGAACTGCAGCACATGCCGGTTTGAGCCATTCTCATTTTCGAGTCAAGAATTGGTTGTCATCAGTAAACTGAACCGAAAACCGTTTCTTTCAGAGGCGTAAGATTCGAGAACCAAGGAGCTGATGATACTGTGCATGCATGATTCAGCGTGAAGCCGACTGACTCACAGCGCGTCTGAACCGAACAGATTCTTTTGGTGATTGATTCTGAACTGATTCTGTGCTAATGTTATGAGCGTGGGTAAACCGAGGGCTTGAATGAAGGGCAATCTGATGAAACGTAAGTTCATTTAATAACAAATACATCGCAATGGATTATGTACAGTAAGTGGATCTGATGACACCTAATTTACTTTATATCTTCAAGACTAAAATCCTTGTATGCACATTATTGCAGTTACTGTATTTGGGTGTGTTGTTGCAGAACTTAATTGTAAACTTTTCATGATTATGAGGTTTTTAACTGACTGAAATTATGATTAGTGACTTTATATATTTGAATGTTTGATCGACATCGCCAATGCCAGTCATTACGTCGAGCGTAAAAGAACCAGTGAACCGTTTTTTTCAACCGGTTTATTGAATCAAACCGTCCGAAAGAACCGGTTCTACGAAAAAGAATCGAACTTCCCATCACTAATCCACATTGATATCCAGTGAGTGATGCGTGTGTTTCGTCTGCAAGCATGAGATGATGCTACTGCTGCCTGCCGGTGTATCGCAGTAAAATGACATAAGGGGAGACATTCATTAATTTATCATCTCAATTTTATGCTGGTTTTATTGTTACACACGCGGACTCGACTGTACTCTGAATATTTTCAGAGTCCAAAATGTTCAAGTACGAGTTCATTCAAAATTGGACTCGAGTCCGGACACGAGTCCGAGTCCAAGTTCGAGTACCCCAACTCTAAGTAGAAGTCAGCAGGTTAGCAGCTCATTCCTCCAAACAGAGAGGGTGAAGGGGTAACACTTTAGAATAAGGTTCCATTAGTTAATGCTAGTTAACTACTTTCGTTAAAATGAACTAAGCAAGAACAATCCTTCAACAGCATTTATAAGTCTTAGTTAATGTTAATTTCAACATTTACTAATGCATTATTTAAATCAAAAGTTGTGCTTGTTAACATTAGTTAATGCACTGTGAATTACCATGAACTAACAATGAATAACTGTATTTTCATTAACTAACATTAACGAAGATGAATAAATACAGTAATAAATGTATTATTCATTGTTTGTTCATGTTACTCAATACATTAACTAACATTAACTAATGGAACCTTATTCTAAAGTGTTACCGGTGAAGGTTCTGGAAAGCGACTTCCTGCCTCATGAGAAGTAACAACAAGACGCTTGTAATTTTTACATTTTATGATTTATTTTGATCTCTTCTCTGATGATGACCACAACGATGATCCAAATAATCCCAGATGGACAAAATCAAGCCCTGTCCTATTTTTCTACTTTGAGAAGCCATTTCACTTGGATATATATATATATATATATATATATATATATATATATATATATATATATATATATGTAGTGAGTTCGTGTGGGCAAGGAAGAGGACAAGGGGTCGGCTGGACTGCTGACGTATCTTTATTTAATAACAAAACAACTCAAAAGTCTAGCACTAGACGGTGACTTTTATTCTGCCACGTTCACGCGCTATTTCCGTTTTCCTTTTTCCGGTTTCCGGTTTCCGGTTTCGGTTCTCGTCAGCAGTCCGACTCTCTCTGACTTGCTTCCGTCTCTCCTGCCGTTTTATACCCTCTCCACGCCAATTACTAGAACAAGAAACAGGTGATAATAATTTCTGCCCAAACCTCTCACTTACCGCTCGTCTCCCGATCCTCTCTCCCGCTGCAGACTTCGCTAAACCACGCCCCCCCTGCCACATACCCCCACCGCCCGACTCAGGCCGGGGAGCCGTCCGGCCTGCAGCCCCCCCCCCATTCCTGGAGAGGAAGTCGGCCACAGCCATCTGAAAACCCGGCCTGTGGACCACCTTGAATTTAAAAGGCTGAAGAGCTAGATACCAACGAGTGATCCGCGCGTTGGTATCCTTCATGCGGTGGAGCCACTGCAGCGGAGCGTGGTCCGAACAGAGGGTGAACTCCCGTCCCAGGAGATAGTAGCGGAGGGTGAGGACGGCCCACCTGATGGCCAGGCATTCTTTCTCAATGGTGCTGTACCTAGCCTCTCTCTTTGAGAGCTTGCGGCTAATGTACAGCACCGGCCGTTCCTCCCCCTCTATGTCCTGGGACAGAACCGCCCCCAGCCCCCTGTCCGACGCGTCTGTCTGCAACAGAAAAGGGAGAGAAAATCAGGAGAGTGTAATAACGGCCCGCCACATAGAGCAGCCTTGACCTGGGTAAAAGCCTGCTGACACGGCTCCGTCCACTGGACCGTATCTGGCACCTCCTTTTTAGTAAGGTCAGTCAAGGGGCTGGTAAGGTCCGAATAATAAGGAATAAAACGCCTATAATATCCCGCCAGCCCCAAGAACTGCCTCACCTCCTTTTTGGTCTTGGGACGTGGGCAGGTCGCAATAGCGGCTGTCTTATCAATTTGGGGACGCACCTGTCCATGCCCCAAGTGGAAGCCCAGATACCTTACCTCCACACGCCCAATCGCACACTTCTTTGGGTTGGCCGTGAGCCCCGCTCCCCTCAGCGACCTCAGAACAGCCCTCAGATGCTGCATATGCCGCTGCCAATCATTACTGAATATAATGATATCATCCAGGTAGGCAGCCGCATATGCAGCATGGGGCCACAGAATTCTATCCATGAGGCGCTGAAAGGTCGCAGGTGCCCCGAACAAGCCAAACGGAAGGGTAACAAATTGGTGTAAACCAAACGGCGTTGTGAAAGCTGTTTTTTTCTCGGGATAATGGAGACAAGGGGATCTGCCAATAACCCTTCGTTAAGTCCAATGTCGAATAAAAGCGAGCCGTGCCTAACCGATCAAGCAACTCGTCAACCCGCGGCATTGGATACGCGTCGAATTTCGACACAGCATTCACCTTACGATAATCCACACAGAACCGGACTGAGCCATCCGTTTTCGGAACTAAAACTATCGGGCTCGCCCAGTTACTGTTGGATTCTTCTATTACCCCCATGTCAAGCATAGCGCCTAATTCAGCCTGAACTACTTTTTTCTTGTGCTCAGGTAAGCGGTACGGCCGGCTGCGAACTACCACGCCCGGCTCAGTCTCGATATGGTGCTGAATTAGGTTAGTACGGCCCGGTAGGGGTGAAAAGACGTCGGCGAACTCTGCCTGTAACTTCGTTAAATCAGTGAGTTGGCACGGCGAGAGGTGATCTCCACCTGGAGCCAGGGCGAGGGATTGTGGTTTGACGTTCGCCTCTGGACCGAGATCATCCTCCCCCCCAATCACCGTTGCCAACATCACTGATTCCGCCTCATTCCATTTTTTGAGGAGATTGAGGTGGTAAACCTGACGAGCCCCGTTCCTATCAGACCGTATTACCTCATAATCGAGATCCCCGACTTGGCGTGCAACCTCAAACGGCCCCTGCCACTTAGCCAATAATTTTGAGCTCGACGTTGGGAGTAATACAAGTACTTTCTCTCCCGGTGCAAATTTGCGTAACCTAGTTCCCCTGTCATACAGCCGGCTCTGGCGGTCCTGGGCTTGTAACAAATTCTCCATTGATAGCCGCCCCAATGTGTGGAGTTTTGTTCTCAAGTCCAGTACGTATTGAATTTCGTTTTTGCCCTGAGATGGTCCCTCCTCCCAAGTTTCTCTCAGAATGTCAAGCACCCCCCGGGGCTGGCGTCCATAGAGAAGCTCGAAGGGGGAAAACCCTGTGGATGCTTGTGGGACCTCTCGCACGGCGAATAACAAGGGCTCTAGCCACCTATCCCAATTTTTGGCGTCTTCCTGAAAGAACTTCCGGATCATGGATTTAAGAGTGCGATTAAATCGTTCGACCAGGCCGTCAGTTTGTGGGTGATAGACGCTAGTTCGAATCGATTTAATGCCCAACAATCTGTATAGTTCGCGTAACGTACGTGACATAAACGCCGTGCCCTGATCAGTAAGGATTTCTTTCGGAACCCCCACCCGGGAGATAAGACGAAACAGGGCATCCGCAACACTTTTGGCGGAAATGTTGCGGAGGGCCACTGCTTCAGGATATCGTGTTGCATAATCAACTATGACTAGTGCAAAGCGATGTCCTCGTGCCGATCGCTCTAATGGCCCGATGAGGTCCATTCCAATTCTTTCGAAGGGGGCCTGCATTAATGGGAGAGGGCGCAAAGGCGCTTTTGGGGCGGCCGGTGGGTTCACCAACTGAGATTCCGGACAAGACGCGCACCACCTGCGCACGTTGTCATGAATGCCCGGCCAGAAGAATCGGGTCATGAGGCGATTTAGTGTCGCTGCCTGTCCCAAATGGCCCGCCATAGGATTAGAATGAGCCGCATGGAAAAGCATTTCCCTGCGGCTCTTTGGAATTAACAACTGGGTTGTATTTACTTTTGTCTGAGCGCCTTGGGTCACTCGATACAACCGGTCTTTTAAAATGGCAAAATATGGATAGGAGAGCGGGAGGGCAGGCTGGAGAGACTGGCCATCGATGGTGCGGACCTGTTGGAACTCATGTTTGAGTGCATGTTTGAACGCTTTGAGTGCCTAGAAAAGCGCTATATAAATGTAAGGAATTATTATTATGTTTTAGCGTCTCATCCTGAGACTGCTCCAGAGGAAAGTCATCGTGCTCCGAGAGAATTAGTCTCCCGATTCCACTCGGTTCCCCTGAGGCAGACCTCAGCGGTCCTGGCTCAGTTTCCCCCACTTGAACCCGCGCGGTCTCCTTCCGTGCCTTATTTCCCCAAGAGGCATCCGCACATAACGACCCCAATAAAACCGTAAACGCGGGCCAATTCGTCCCCAAAATTATTGGATGCCGGAGGCGGGGACTAACCGCCACCTCCACACTATGCTTTTGTCCCCGAAATTGAATCAAAATTGGGACGACCGGATATTCCACCACATCCCCGTGTACGCACCGCACCTTAACCACGCGGCTTGTATCCAATGCCCCCGGTTGAACCAGGCTTTGATGGAATGAGGTCTGGTTGCATCCTGAATCCACCAAGGCCGGATATGTACCCCCCTTGATACTCACGGGAATTTAGTACTCGCCAGCCTGACCGGGGGTAGCCTGTGGGTCGTCCGGGACCCGGATCATCATCTCCACCTCCATCACTGGACACCTGTCCACAAAATGGTCCGGGTCCCCGCAACGCCAACAGGCCAGCCCAGACCTACCCGCCGCCCCAATGGCAGGGAGTGGAGAGGGGAATTGGCGTGGAGAGAGCGGAGAGGCGGAAGCACTGTCCCCTCCGGCAGCCCCAAGCCCCGCCCCCCTGGGCGGGGCCCTTGAACTCGCGAAGCGGCCTTGGTCAGTCCCGCTCCACCCCCGGGGCGGGACACAAGGAGGGCCAGGTGGACGGGTTCTAGGGAGAGGGACAGGGCGAGAGAGAGAAGGGGGAGAGAGAGAAGGGGAGAGAGAGTTAGTAGGCGGGGGTGTGCCGACCCCTGGGCACGCCACCATGTGGTCCTCCGCCAGGTGGATGGCCGAGTCCAGCGATTGCACTAACTTTATTACTATGCTGCTAATTTTTAAGGGTTTTTAGTGTGTGGAGAGACTGTACCCATATATTAACATGGGCTTGTATTATTTGTTATTGTATCTATTGTATTTATTGATGAGTGAGTAGTTAGTTATTTATTATGAATGGTTTTAACCGGGCCTCAGTGTCTAATTTCGTTCCAGCTCATGTACATGTTTTGGAATGACAATAAAATCCTTTAAAATCCTTTACCTTTATTTCCGTTTTCCTTTTTCCGGTTTCCGGTTTCCGGTTTCAGTTCTCGTCAGCAGTCCGACTCTCTCTTACTTGCTTCCGTCTCTCCTGGCGTTTTATACCCTCTCCACGCCAATTACCAGAACAAGAAACAGGTGATAATAATTTCTGCCCAAACCACTCACTTACTGCTCGTCTCCCGATCCTCTCTCCCGCTGCAGACTTCGCTAAACCACGCCCCCCCTGCCACAATATATACGTCATTATAAAGAAGAAAACGACACTTTCAACTATAAGCTCACATTCTTTTTTGAGTACAATGAAGAATTCAAGATGGAGATGCCGAGTTCGGACGCCGTCCAGGACGGTCCACTTAAATTGTGTTTTTATTTACTTTTTTACTTACTTATGCTCTGTCTTTTAACACACATACAATCTGCACTAATCATTTACGACAAATGAACACTTTTGGACACTGGACACTTCTTCACTAACCTGTTTCAGGACACATTGTACTCCAACCCACTGTGGCCATCTGAGATTCTCCGGAATGCAGAGATGAAAAATCTCCACTTGAATGTCCACTACTGGCTTTTGGCAAATCCATGCTGCCATTTTTCTCATACCGGAATATAAACAAAGGCTCATTCAAGAACCCCCGGTGCAGAGAGTAGTGGCGCGCTGGTCCCCCCACTCATAAGCTATGCAACAGGCGGTTCTTGATGATGTAGACTGGGACATGTTCTGGGCAAGTTCATCTGATGTCAACTAGTTCACATTTGTAGAATTAAGCTTTGTAAACATGCTAGCCGAGCAAGCAACTGAAACAAAAACTATAAGGACCTTCTATAATCAGAAACCGTGGGAGAACAGAACAATCCATGCTAAGGTAAATAAATGCTGTGGCTGCATACAACACTGCATACAGCTGAATGACTCCAGACACATGTGGCAGGGACTAAGGACCATCTGTGCCTTTGGAAATAAATCATCTGCAGAGGTGAGAGTAGATCCATTGCTGGCTTACAAGTTAAACTCTTTCAAAGTAGCAGTCAAAGAAGCGATAATCATGTAATCACCCGTGTCAGAGGAGAGGTTCAGAGGACTCTAAAGTGAGTGAATGTCAGCAAAAGCAGCCGGACCAGATAGGATTTCTGGCCGTGTTCTGACGTCCTTTGCTGATCAAGTCATTGATTTGTTTACATCCATCTTTAATGAGTCCCTTGCTACCTCGGTGGTTCCCAACTCCTTTAACAACTCTGTCATCATCCCTGTACCTAAGAACAATAAACCTTCTTGTCTGAATGACTATCGCCCAGTTGCCCTCACATCAATAGTCATGAAAGTCAGGGACTGGTAAAGAACAACATTTGCTCTAATTTGGACCCTCTTCAGTTTGCCTATCGCCCCAATAGATCCACTGACCCAATAGATCCACTGATCCATCTCTCACGTCCCTATCTCTCGATGAGATAGAGAAACTTACATCATGGTGCCAGGACAATTGTCTCTCTCTGAATGTGTACAAAACTTGTCACGTACGGGAACACAGGAGACGGAAGATCCAAGTGCAGTGCTAGATTTATTGGGGTAATCCAAATCAGAGTCAAAAACAAGCCGGGGTCGTAACAGAACATCAATCCAAACCGAAACAAACAAACAAACAAACAAGATCAAGAACAGGAACTCAAAGACTAGGAAACGTGAGGAAACAAGGTGATGGAAAGTAAGGACTCCATACTGACAAATGAAAACAGACCGGATTATATAGGCAGGGTAATGACTATCAAGTGGAGACACCTGAGTGCAATTAACAGGAGTGCAATTACTGTGATGAAGGGACAAGGCTTGCGGGAATAGTAGTGCCACCACTTCCGTGCGGTCGAGACAGAATTCCACCAGGGCGGCACAGAAGACCACCACATCCGTGCGGTCGAGACAGAAGCCCACCAGGGTGGCGCAGAAGACCACAACAGCAGTGCGGTCAAGACAGAAGCCCATCAGGGCGGCGCAGAAGACCACCACAGCCATGCGGTCGAGACAGGAGCCCACTAGGGCAGTGCAGAAGACCACCACTATGCACGTTGGCGCTGGGCTAGCAGCCATCTTGCACCGTGGTGCTGGGCTGGTAACCACCTTGTGCTGTGGCGTTGGGCTGGTGGTCATATTGTGCAGTGGTGCCAGGGTGGCAGTCCTACTGTCTGTAGACCCCGGTCTAGAGTCCGGGATCTACAGGGAAACAGGTAAACAGAGACCAGACAGTTTGACAAAACTAAAGAGCTGATTGTGGACTTCAGGAAGAGACAGCAGCAGCCCTATACTCCTTTTAAGATCAATGGGACCCACGTGGAGATGGTGAGCTTTGGTGTAAACATCTCTGAGGACCTGACTTGGACTTCACATATTCAAACACAGGTTAATAAAGTCAGGCAAAAACTGTACCATCTGTGACAGCTGAGGAAATTCATCATTGAATTCAGTGATGTCATCTCTGTTTATTTTAAATAGTGTCTGTGCATTCATTTGCAATCAAGTCAAAGATATCGCTGTAGATGAAGTGACCCTAACTAAGCAAGCCAGAGGCGTCAGGGGCAAGGAACCGAAACTCCTCGGAATAAGAGAGAAACAGACTAATATTAGCGTAGATGCTATTCTTCTAATGATGTAGCAAGTACATTGGGTGTTATGGGAAGTGTTCCCAGTTCTGGTTTACCTAATTAATACAGCCTAAAAATCCTTTAAAGGATTTGGATATTAAAAGCAAATTAGTATGTTATGTGTAAGCAAGGTTAAAGAGATGGGTCTTTAATCTAGATTTAAACTGCAAGAGTGTGTCTGCATCCCGAACAATGTTAGGTAGGTTATTCCAGAGTTTAGGGCACCAAATAGGAAAACGATCTGCCGCCCGCAGCTGATTTTGATATTCTAGGTATTATCAAATTGCCTGAGTTTTGAGAACGTAGCAGACGTGGAGGATTATAATGTAACAGGAGCTCATTCAAATACTGAGGTGCTAAACCATTCAGGGCTTTATAAGTAATTAGAAATATAAAAAAATATATACAATGTTTGATAGGGAGCCAGTGCAGTGTTAACAGGACCGAGATAAAATGGTCATACTTCCTGGTTCTAGTAAGAACTCTTGCTGCTGCATTTTGGACTAGATGTAGTTTGTTTACTAAGCATGCAGAACAAACACCCAATAAAGCATTACAATAATCTAACCTTGAGGTCATAATTGCATGGATTAACTTTTCTGCATTTCACATTGGCCGTAATTTAGATATATTTTTGAGATGGAAAAATGCAGTTTTACAAATAATAGAGATGTGGCTTTCTAAGGAAAGATTGCTATCAAATAGCACACCTAAGTTCCTAACTGATGACGAAGAATTGACAGAGCAGCCATCAATTTTTAGACAGTGTTCTATGTTAATACATGCAGAGTTTTTAGGTCCTATAATTAACACCTCTGTTTTTTTCAGAATTTAGCAGTAAGAAATTACTTGTAATCCAGTTTTTATATCGACTATGCATTCCATTAGTTTTTCAAATTGGTGTGTTTCGCCGGGCCGCAAAGAAATATAGAGCTGAATATCATCAGCATAACAGTGAAAGCTAACACCATGTTTCCTGATGATATCTCCAAGGGGTAACATATAAAGCGTGAAGAGTAGTGGCCCTAGTACTGAGCCTTGAGGTACTCCATACTGCACTTGTGATAGATATGATAGCTTTTCATTCACTGCTATTAATTGATGGCGGTCATTTAAGTATGATTTAAACCATGCTAATGCACTTACATTAATGCCAACAAAGTGTTCAATTCTATGCAAAAGTATGTTGTGATCAATAGTGTCAAACAAAGCACTAAGATCCAATAACACTAATGGAGCGATACAACCATGATCAGATGAAAAGACCAGGTCACATGTAACTCTAAGGAGAACAGTCTAAGTACTATGATACATTCTAAATCCTGACTGGAAATCCTCACAGATACCATTTTTCTCTAAGAAGGAATATAATTGTGAGGATATTACCTTTTCTAGTATCTTGGACAGAAAAGGGAGATTCGAATTCGAAATTAACTAGTTCTTTGGGGTCAAGTTGTGGTTTTTTGATGAGAGTCTTAATAACAGCCAGTTTGAAGGTTTTGAATTAATAATAGTCAGAAGAGGATCTATGACTTCTGGAAGCACCTCTTTTAGGAGCTTGAGATGGAATAGGGTCTAACATACATGTTGTTGGTTTATATGAGTTAACAAGTTTATACAATTCTTTCTCTCCTATAGCAGAGAATGAATGGAACTGTTCCTCATGGGGTCTATTGTGCACTGTCTGATGCGATACTGTACCTGATGGCTGAATGGTTACAATTTTATCTCTAATAGTATCCATTTTAGAAGTAAAGTAAGTCATTACTGATGTGGTGTTGGGAAATGTCAGCACTTGTTGAGGCTTTATTTTTCATTAATTTAGCCACTGTATTGAATAAATACCTGGGGTTATGTTTGTTTTCTTCTAAAAGAAAAGAAAATTAATCGGATCTAGGAGTTTTTAATGCTTTTCTGTAGGATAGGTTACTTTCCCGCAAAGCAATACAAAATACCTCTAGTTTTGTTTTCCACCAGCTGCACTCCATTTTTTGGGCTGCTCTCTTTAGGGTGCGAGTATGCTCATTATACCATGGTGTCAGACTGGTTTCCTTAACCTTCATGAAGCGTAAAGGAGCAACTCTATTTAAAATGCTAGAAAAGAGAGAGTCCATAGTTTTTGTTACATCATCAAGTTGTTCTGAGGTTTTGGATATGCTAAGGAATTCAGATACACCAGGAAGATAACTTACAAAACAATCTTTTGTGGTAGTAGTGATGGTTCTACCATACTTTTAACAAAAAGTAGAATTTACAATTTTGGCTATAGGCCCATGAAGTTTGCACAAAACTAAATAATGATCTGAGATATCATCACTTGGCTGCATAATTTCAACACTATCAACATCAATTCCATGTGACAGTATTAAATCTAGAGTATGATTTTGACAATGAGTAGGTCCTGAAACATGTTGTCTAACCCCAATAGAGTTCTATAAATGCTGATCCCAATGCATCTTTTTCATTATCAACATGGATATTAAAATCACCAACTATTAAAACTTTATCTGCAGCCAAAACTAACTCAGATATAAAACCAGAAATATCTTTAATAAAGTCTGTATGGTGCCCTGGTGGCCTGTATACAGTAGCCAGTACAAATATCGCAGGGGATTTATCATTAACATTGGTTTCTCTGGATAATGTTATATGAAGCACCATTACTTCAAACGAGTTATACTTGAAGCCTGCCCTCTGAGAAATCCTGAAAACATTGTTATAAATTGAAGCACCACCTCCCCATTTGCCTTTTGGATGCGGCTCATGTTTATAACAGTAATCTTGGGGGGTGGACTCGTTTAAAGTAATGTAATCATCAGGTTTTAGGTTTTTGAACCTCAATTAAATTGTTACTCTTAACTTGGTTTGAACGGTTTTTTGTATTTTCTAGTTCGGGGAACAGACACAGTCTCTATAGTGTGATATCTAGGTGAAAGATTCTCTATGTGCTGAGAATTCCTGACCTGGGCCCCAGTTAGTCAAGTATAAACTCTAAGACTATGTGCCATATTTCTAGAGAGAAGAGTGGCGCCACCCCAGGAGGGATGAAGACCATCTCTTTTCAACAGGCCAGGTCTGCTCCAAAAGCTGGAGGGGACCAGAGCATATTACAGTGTCTGACATTTTGCTTGCAAGTTCACACACCTCTTTAATCTTATTTTTAGTGATATACGACTGGAGAAGTTGAACATCATTAGCGCCGGCATGAATAACAATCTTACTGTATTTACGTTTAGCATTAGCCAGCACTTTTAAATTTTCCAAGATGTCAGGCGCTCTGGCTCCTGGTAAACATTTGACTATGGTGGCTGGTGTCTCTATATTCACGTTCCGTACAATAGAATCACCAATAACTAGAGCACTTTCATCAGGTTTCTCAGTGCATCACTGAGTGGGGAGAACCTGTTTAATGTTTTGATCAGAACAGAAGAGCGGTGTTTTGACCCACGACTACGCTGCCTCACTGTCACCCAATTGCCCTGCAGCAGGGGCTCTGGTGCCAGAACCAAACAATGTACAGGAATCCCTGAGCTAGACGCACCCAAAGCCGTATCTAGAGCCCTAACATTCTTACTATCCTCAATTAAAGTTTGGATGCATGTCTCTAATTTTGAAATCTTCTCTGTCAGCCTAACTATTTCCCTGCATTTATCACATGTGAATCCATCATCAGCGACAGAGCTACGATCAGCTGCAGCAAGGCCAGCAGGCCAGCAGGAAGCCAAAACTTTCTATTCAGGGACCATAGAAAGTTTATTGACTCAGTGTATCTCAGTGTGGTGTGAGAACAGCTCCAGTCAAGACTGCAAAGCCCTGCAGAGAGTTGTGCGCTTAGCTGAGCGCATCTCAGGGTCTGTACTTCCCTCGCTGCAGGACATCTTCCTCAAACGCTGCAAAAGCAGAGCTGTTAAATCATCAATGACTCCAACCACCTTAGTAACTGTCTTTTCACTTTGTTGCCATCTGGGAAGCACTTCTGATGGCAAAAACTGAGAAACTAAGGAGGAGTTTCCCCCCCAGCCAATCAGGCTCCTAAGTTCAAAACCAACCTCTTAACATCTACATGTCAACACTTAATGATCACTTAATCAGTAAGATATTCATCATTCTCTACCTCATCTTGACATATTGACAGTGTCAACCTGTTTGCACATTTACCTCTTGTACATTCCTGTGTATCTTACTATTAAATTCTACATCATAAATTTTTTATATTTAATATTTTATTCTTATATTTTATAGTTTTTATAGCATTCTTTGATACTTATATTTATTTATATTTTCCTCTGTGTTGTATTCTTTAATAATTGCACTGTCAATGGAATGGATCTTACACACATTTCTCTGCTGGTTTCCCCCTGAGAAACTGTATTCTCTTATAGACCGGTTGTGTTCCCCCCAAAAAAAACTTGCATTCTCTCGCAATGTATTTGCGTTCTCTTGCAAAACGTTTATGTTCCCCTTAAAATTCTGGATTTGCTCACAAATAACTGAAATACGTTGTTTTCAATACTTTTGCAAGACAACACAAATATTTTGCGAGGGAACGCAAAGTTTCTCAGCCAAATGCAATGTTTTGGAAGAGAATGCAAAAGCATTGAAATATAAATATGCATTAGAATACTTCATATTGCTGTTCATCAAAATGATTGGCACTATTTTGAATTAACAGTTCAAATGAATGTTTTCAGAAATCAATACAAACTAGAATAGTGCAAAACCAGTATGATTCCCCCAACACATCAACACAGTCCCCTCAACAATAGAACATAAAAGTCTTTCATCTCCTGTGACATATCTTAAAATTCCCTTACATTAAGCTATTATCATATAAAACAATTATTTTGCAGACATGAAGCGTTTTACATCCGTTTGTGCCATGGAAGAGAATGAAAAGACTCGCATTACTTGTTGCATGCAATTAAAGCCTAACAAAAAGACACAGGAAACAGTTTAATATCTCATAGAGACTGTAATTACCCAGTGAGAATCCCATGGGGCCTCATTACTGAAACACTCTCATCACACAAACCGCTTGTAAAAACACTCTCCTCCGGCTGTAAAGCACACACACTCAAGCCATTCAGTAAAAGAGACACATCAATCAGTTCAGTGCAGGTAATTACTCTTGAGAAACAGCACTGCTGCATCTATATACAATTATGACACCAATTTACACTATAATACGGCCTAACGCTCTTACTGACAGCAATCAGAATAAAGCTGATTGATAATCACAAATAAAGAAACCATGAGAGGACTCAGAAATAGAAAAAAGAAGACAATTGAATCTGTCAAAGAAATGTCAGGTAAACATTCTGAAAAAAATCTGTTTTGCCATCGCAGGAATAAATTACAACTTTAAATAAATTGAAAAGTAATTAATTATTTTAAATTATAATAATATTTCACAGTATTAAAATATTTTCTGTATTTCAAATAAACAGACAGCCTTCATGAGTATAAGAGACTACTTTATAAAAAAACATAGTTTATAAAAAAAATAAAATACAAATATAAATAAGAAAACACAGGGAGTAATCCAAATAGTAATCCAAGTTACGAAATGGTGTGTGCTACATAAACAATACCGGTATATATATATAGTTTTAGGGATTTACACAGGAGACAATACAGAGCTAAACAAGACACAGGTGAGAACAATAGGTAGCAACCAGGACAAAGGAAACAGGAATTAACCAGTGAATATAAACATAGTCCATGAACCAGAAAATAAAAACCACAAACATTTTTACTCGTTTTCACAGATCCGAGTTTACAGATCATTTGATAGCACTGTACTCTGTAATTGATGCTTTCCAAAAGTCAAAGGAAAAAAAAAAAAGGTTTTAGTACATCACTTTGTTTAAACGTACCCACAGCTTATAGTTTAATTTTACAATCAAATGAAGGGATTAGGTTTATACATAGTCTGTGAAATCAAAGTGCTAGGAAATTAAAGCCCTGATTAATGTGGCCCTGATTACAGAGACAAAAGGGTAATATTTTATTTTGACCACAACTCCATTTGTCTCTAAAACAAGCAAATATGTTGCCTGTACACTTTTCATCTTCATATTATTTTGGTTCATCCACCACTGAGATAAATTACATCTAAAGGTACAGGAAAACATTACTCTCTCGTCTTCTTTATTGCTGTTCTTTAACAGACCTGTCAAAAAGCCTCTACAAACTCTGCGGACATGTTCAGTCTGAGGCCTAATTAACTTTGTGCAAGTATTCATGTAGTAGCGAGAAGGAAACTAAAGCTTCACTTTTCTGGTTTTGATCAGTATCATGCAGTGAGCAGTTAGTGCGAACAACAACTGGAGCATTGTCATAACGACTATCTCTGATGATCATGTAGTGCTACACTTCTGAAAACTCTTCACTCATTTTAAGATCCAAGAGTCAACTGAATTGCTCAAATGAGAACAGGGGGCAGATAAACTTGGGGGGGGAGGATGTTGAATGTAAAATAACAAGAGAATCTCATGTCAACAGCGCTGCATACATCTGTGACAAATCAAAGAGAATGAACAACGCTGTGATTCGCACACACCTTGACAGGCCGAGCGGAGAGCCAAAGCGAAGGCGTTTCTGACAGGCGACGACTCCGGGTGAGCCTCCGAGTTACTAAACTCAACTTTTTACAATCGAGACGCTAAATATGCAATGACATCGCAGTGTGAGTCTGGCACATTGAGAGCAGTTTTACCTCGAGCTCCGCTGAAATGTTGCCTGCGTTTTAGAAACTACCACTCGGGTTTCACATCACACCTGAAAGGTTGTCATATTAGCATGCCATGTCCTGTAGAGTAGAAGTCTACTGCTAAATACCCTACAGAGACACACAATCACTCCTACATACGTTATTTTACAGCATTTCTTACTTCCCTGAAGTCCACTTACAAAGTTAGCAGAGGTCTCTTACACCAGTGAGGTCGTAATTTAGTTTTCATGACCATTTTCCACCCTGTCTCTGACCCTTAAGCAAATTAAACAGTAGATTGTTTAAAAGGGTCATGAACTGCCTATTTTGTTATTTTGTTCTGTTCTCTGAAGTGTACTTATCAAGATTTGTACATGAAAAGCAACATAATTTAGCAGTAATAGGTTATTTTCTGTCCTGTTTTGAATAGACGTGGCAGACTGTAGACTCAGAAGTAAACCACCACTGCTATGATTGGCTAAAAGTTGTGTGTTTGACAGCCTTCGGAGATGGCCGCTGCTGTGATTCAGGTTAAAATCGAATAAATACTCAGTAATAACGAACAAAACAATAGTGATCACCTAATAAAAACACACTTGTGTGGTGCGACAACACTGTCTGATCCAATATATTCTTTTAGTTTCCAGAGTCCAGAGTCAAACTGTGCCTTGTTTGTAAATTAATCTGTGTTAAAATGAAGTGAACAAATGACTAAGTTCTTACTGAAGCGGTCTGGAACTTAACTATTAAAACTAAAGTTCATCCACTCTTTCCTAATGTTGTGATCAGAAGGAAGGTGATGCAACAGTTTGACACTGAACAGCGTCTTGTCGTCTTCATCAGTGATGATTACTGAAGACATATTGAAGACATACTAAAGACAGCTCATGGCTGTGAAGATTTCTGTTCTATTTTTGCAGTTCCCTTTAAACACAAAAAAACGTAAACTATGATCGCAGTTTTTACATCAATTTTCTCTCTCTTTGTGCGTGATTATTAATTGTGTCCAACAATTATATTGACATGAAATGAGTCATAATTTTAGTTCTTGAAAATGTATATCTGTATCAGAATCTCTATATTCTCAATTTTTTTACAAAATGGTAAGACGGCCCACCTTAAAAATATAACTTGTTATATACTAATACTGTATAATAGAGATCACTTCCGGTGCTTTCCGCGCTTGCGCAGACTAAGCCAGAACGCGCGCAAACGTCACACAAGAGGAAGCAAGCTTGCCCTCAGATCACTTGGACGTGGTTGTGTACAAGAGGTAAAAACGATATAAATACTGTTCGTTTTCTCACGCAAACTGCTCGTTTAGTGTCTTAGGTCATCAGTGTGTACTTACGATGGGGAATTGTTTAATTTGGACTCATCTGTGCATGCTCTTTGAGGTGGTGACCATAGACCTCCATTATATGAGTCACAGACTAGAATGGTTTGACCTAAAAATATAGAAAATGGAAACTACTGCGGAAACAAATACACCTACATCTTGGATGCCCTTGAGGTAATATAAAACATACCAAAATTTAATTTGAAAGTGAACTATCCCTTTACACAATCACTTAAAGGGATAGTTCAATCCAAAATGAATTTATATATATAATGTTATGAATTTATTTCTTTCTGTTGAACACAAAATATGACATTTTGAAGAGTGCTGGTAAACAGTTGCTGGTGGCCAATGACTTCCATAGTATTTTTTTTTTTTTTTAAATATATATATATATATATATATATATATATATATATATATATATATATATATATATATATAAATACTATGGAAGTCATTGGCCACCAGCACCAGAAGTCAATGGAGACCAGAAACTGTTTGGTTACCAACATTTGTCAAAAATATTTTTAAACTGAGGGTGAGTAAATGATGCCAGAATTTAAATTTTGAGTTAACTATCGATTTAAGTGATTGTATATTCAGAGAGATTGTATTCAGATATTAAGATTATATATTTAAGGTATTGTACACAATTTATTAAAATAAATAAATTCATGCATTTAGACGCTTTTATCCAAAGCGACTTACATTGCATTCAGGCTAACAATTTGTCAATCATGTATTCCCTTGGATTCAAACCCCCAACCATGCACTTGTTAACACAATGCTCTACCACTTGAGCTACAGGAACACTATATATATATATTCCCAAATAACAATCCATTAGATCTGAAATGCTAAGGCATTCAATGAAAGAGGTTAATAACATTTAGAAGGCAGTGAAAGATTTTAATTCTACAACTCGTAGCATGTATCACACAAAGAAACTGTCCTCAGTAAAGCAAAGACAGGCCTGTTATGTGTGCTTACTTGTATTTTACAATGGTTTGGAGTCAGTTTATGATCTACATGATTGTAATGGATACACATTATAATGACTTGTGACTATGGTTACTTTCATTTGTGAAAAGATAAAAAGTGTTATACACCACTATAAACGCCTTCATAATTTTTAAGAATGCATTTCTAAAGCATTCACAGAAAGTGTTAAGCATTAAGTCTTTAAGTACTTAAAGTACACAGGAGTGAATTCAATCACACAGTCTATCAAAAATGAGAGCTTGGGATAAAATCTTGCATCCCTTCTGAGCACTTGGCAACGTAAATTGTTTATCAGACACTAATGCAGGCGTTTAATCCAATTTGCATTCATATTAGTTACCGGGTATCTCCATCCGAGGGGAATTACTTCTTTAGTGGCCCTCCGAGAGTCCAAAATAACTTCATGCATAATATTGGTATCTTTACATTTCTCATTTGAGAAGCCAATTGCTTTCAAATACACTCTGCTCTCACAAGTGATTGGGGAAGTCATTTGGAAAGGCTTCAGTTGAACAAGCACACACACACACACACACAGGTTATGGAGCCCGTCATAGACTAGCAGTCACCAAATTAATCCGCCGACTGCATTGCGTCTTTGTGCCTGTTGGATCTGTCTGGGTCTGGATGTAAGTGTGTGAGTTTAAACTGTTCTCTGTGTTTACTGAGTAAGCCAGCTCTGTGACTCTGCAATAAGGACGTTTTGGTTTCAATCAATCAATCAAGCAATCAATCAATGTTTATTGGCACTCTTATTTTAGTTTGTACCTTGTGTCATAGAAGCTTGGGACAGGGAATAGAATTGTAAAAATGTAAATAATGTAGGGGAAAATGTACAAATTATCTAAATAAAGTAAATAAATAAATAAAAATTATGAAAAAATGGCATAGGGTTTACTATTTTCACTAGTATTTGCAAGTAAATAATAATAAAAAAAATGTCAAGTAACAGTATCATTGAGATGAGATGGTCATTATTATAAATTTCAATAAATTATAAATTTCAAATAGTTGTGTGTTTTTGTCTTTTGTTATTTCAGTAAGGTTTTTTTAATTTTATTTTATGGTTTGAATTTTAGTTTTGTGGTCTTTAATAACCACTTTGTAATAAACATTGAATTCAATGTTTTCAATGTTAAATTCAACTAAATTAGTAGTTTCTTTATAAAAAAAAAATGTATTCTTTTTTTCTCTCACAGTGCTAGACATCGCTAATGAATAGTCTGTGGCTCTCAAATTGCTTATACAGAACAAATTTTCTAACAAAGGCAGAATTTTCACGGTTCTAAACAATAGAACGGATATGACTTCACCCAGACAATAGTGTGACTGGGGTATAAAATACATAGTTTACAGACAAAATCCATACTTCGGAGACACTGAGAAATGTGGGGTTGCTAGAGGTACAGAAAAAATGAGCTGAAGACAATGAGACACTTTTGACAGTAAACTGTAGGTTGCATACAAAGAGGCAGGGGTCAAGTTGAAATTGTCCATCACCCAGACAAGCAGAACTCATTTGGATGCAAACAAGTGCCTACAATATTCAAATATTCGATATATATTCAGAGCGCCGGACTCAGGACCTTCCCCCTACAGAAAGGCATCTTGGCCGTGTTCAAAGTGCACATGCTGCATGTGTATGCGTGTTCATTTGTTTGATTTCAAATTTCTGTTTACTGTCGTTTCATTCACTAAAATAAAGAAACAACAGTGTTAAACCCAGGAAAACACATAGACCTTGAATGCAGGCTATTATATGACTCACAGTTTCTCAGTGACATTGCACCTATCATCAAAATATCAAGACATAGTGATTTTCTTTTCATTTTCATGAATTTTCCACCAGGGGTTCTAAAGGGAATGTTTTCTGATGCTAAATGTTCCGCTTGAATGAGTAACGACATCTATAGTCATTTCTTGAGATCATGCAAATAAAAACAGACACTATTTAACTGAACAGAGATGACATCACTGAATTAAATGATGAACTGCCTTTAACTATCATTTTGCATTATTGACACACTGTTTTCCAAATGAATGTTGTTCAGTTGCTTTGACGCAATGTATTTTGTTTAAAGCGCTATATAAATAAAGGAAAATCTGTTTGTCTTTGTCAGGTCACTTCTATTAGACAGGTTTGTAGTATTGTTAATTTGATTTATGATGATAAATGCACTTCCAAACTGGAATTAATTAGAATTAATTAGGAGCATTTTATTGCTTAAATGTTGCCCATATTTCATGTTGCCCATATTTCATATTTCATAAAATACAATACTTGTATTTTTCATTTATTATTCATCTCCACTTGGTCTCAGATGTTTCTCCTTAATTTCCTTAGGTGGAATAAAAATAGATATAGAAATTAGACAATTGTTGACAAGATTATGGAGTCATAAAATTAATAGGAATACCATAGCTCAAATAATTAGGTCCTGGAGTTTGGATTTTAAGGAAAATATTCCCTTACAAATATTAAAAGATATATATATATATATATATATATATATATATATATATATATATATATATATATATATATATATATATATATATATATATATATATATATATATATACTCACCTAGAGGATGATTAGGAACACCATACTAACACTGTGTTTGACCCCCTTTCGCGTTCAGAACTGCCTTAATTCTACGTGGCATTGATTCAACAAGGTGCTGAAAGCATTCTTTAGAGATGTTGGCCCATATTGATACGATCGCATCTTGCAGTTGATGGAGATTTGTGGGATGCACATCCAGGGAACGAAGCTCCCGTTCCACCACATCCCAAAGATGCTCTATTGGGTTGAGATCTGGTGACTGTGGGGCTATTTTAGTACAGTGAACTCATTGTCATGTTCAAGAAACCAGTCTGAGATGATCTGAGCTTTGTGACATGGTGCATTATCCTGCTGGAAGTAGCCATCAGAGGATGGGTACATGGTGGTCATAAAGGGATGGACATGGTCAGAAACAATGCTCAGGTGGGCCGTGGCATTTAAACGATGCCCAATTGGCACTAAGGGACCTAAAGTGTGCCAAGAAAACATCCCCCACACCATTACACCACCACCACCAGCCTGCACAGTGGTAACAAGGCAGGATGGAGCCATGTTCTCATTCTGTTTACACCAAATTCTGAGCTTGTACCAATTGTATACTCTTTTTCCTATTTGTAGTGGAGATGAGTGGTACCGGTGGGGTCTTTTGCTTTTGTACCCCATCCGCCTCAAGGCTGTGCGTGTTGTGGCTTCACAAATGCTCTGCTGTATACCTCTACAATTTTTGATTTCAGACTTAAGTATTTTGGCAATTTCTTTGAAGACCTTTCCATTTAATCTCCATGCTGTCTAATGAGAAACAATAGTGATTGAATTGATTTTGTCAATAATAGCATAATATTGTGTGAAAGTAAAATTAATAAAAGAATACAAATGTTAATAATAGGGGAAAAGAATCTGGTACAGTAGAGTATAAAGCAGCATTACGTGCACTTTAGGGCAGACACAATGCAGAAAAATGTTTTCTAGGTGGGCGGCTAGGTGCTAGGGGTCATTTTATCAATGATTAAGGTTGTAAACAGTCTTTGAACTGCTGGCGATCAGCCAAAGGAATCCCACCACCAACCCAAATCTACAGACCGTTCCTGATCCGAATCCATCCACACCGCCACAGAGTCACTAGAGCGTCACCCATAACCCACAGCACATCAGACACCTTCTATTTCCACCTGATGCCAGCCGTCATCTTCAGCCCAGGATCAACTGAAGTCCTGTGTCACTGGAAACTCTGTACGGATGAGCAAATGAAATAAACACAATTGGCCGGCAGAGAGTGTGGGTCAGGTCAGGCCAGAGTAAGTGCCTGTTTACCTGAATGAGAGGATATCACATCAACCTGCCAAAGCCTTTTTAAATGGGGTCCGGGGCTTAAACTGATTTATCTATTGGCTCCCCTCGAGGCTCTTCAGGGTGTGCAGCTCAGCAGATATCATTACTCCAGCACACACATATGCACATATAAAATACTGCTCCACAAACACGGTACATATCGTTTGTGCTTTAGGAGAAAAATATATAATAAACCCCCAAAAATGGCACATTGTAAAAGAGGTGTTACTGTTAAAATTTAGCAGTGGGATGTTATACATTACGGATTTGATGGGATTGGATTCTCAAAAGTAGGCTATATTTAGCAGAATTGAGTCAAGGGTTGAGAAATAAGGAAATTAGAGGGAATGTGTTATCATGTATTCTCCCTCATGTTTTTTTTTTTTTTTCTGTGGTGCATAAAAGAGGTTTGTGTGTGTGCCACACCGATTACATTTTGGAAACTTTTGGAAAAATCCGCACAAATGGTCTTTATTATTTGTAAAATTTTAAAAAAAGAAATAATGATGTGCCAAAAGAAATTACAATAGAATACAAAGTGATGGTTGTTTCTTTAAATATTTAAAGAACGGAAATAACTAGGCATAATTTTGATTTAATTTCAGAGCTGTTTAGGAATCCTGTCATGAATAATATTTTTGGTTTGCAGTCCTGTCTTATTAGCGAATAAATTACAAACACCACTTTGTTTCTGTTTGTTTTTTTTCTTATTCTAAAAAAAGTTTCACTGCGACATTCGGTGAACTTCCAGTTGTCTCAGTCAAATCATGAAACGACAACAGCTGTAAAACCAGCAGCCATCTAAGAAGAAAATTAATCATTTGCATACATAAAATGAAAGAAATGTAAACTGTTTCATTTGTGCAAAGTAAAACATCTGTGGTGAACAAAATGTGGAAGGGAAGCCGAACACTGCATGATCAGAGAAGAACAAAGACCACGCGAGAGAAAGACTCGAATGTACAGACACAGCAGAACAAAGAGAACGGAAGAAATACACTGAAGTTTCACACAAAGCAGTTTTATTTTATTTAACTTGTGAAGCCATTTGATAGCTTCTCTGTGTCAAGCGATCCTCAGGATCCCTCTGATCAGACCTCTTGTTCTCCAGGATCTGCTCAGTAGGATCCAGCCCCTGACCGTTACGTCGACTGGCTCTGGACTCATCTGTGAAGGCCTGGGCTGGTGCTGACAGCTGGCTCCAGTCCCTCATGAGTTAGAGAGTTTAACCCCTCACAAATGTGCTGCTCTGATCCTACAGACAGAGAAAAGAACATATTATATTTTTAATATTTGTACCTTTTTTTTGTGTGTGGTTTTGCCATTTCATTAGATAATTTCATTGAATAATGTTGCAGAAATGCAGCTATTATATGCTTATTAATCATAAAAAATGAAATATTTATTACTTTTTTGAATGTGTCGGGTTGGTCTTTTAAAACAATTAATGACATAAGGAACAATATGCTGCCCCATAACTTTCTGAAAGCAATACAATCCATTTTAGAAAATAATTTTTTTTGATATGCTATAATGCTATATTGAACATGAAGTTAGCTAGTTTAAAAACATTTACAAAATGGGTTTATAAATGGTGATTTTATCTTGTCCCACTTCAGTCTATCTCACAATTATAATCATGCAGGGTCATTATTATGTCAGAATCTGGTGAATTCTGTTAACTGTGGAAAAATTAATTAACTAAACTACAATAAACGTTATGTGTACCCCCCCATATTTGCAAACCAGCATTTGGTACCAAGCTGTCTAGGTTCTCCTGAGTGATAGCTTAATTTAGGTTAAATATTCAGCCCTGTTACCCATTCTGCCATTTACTGCTCAAGTCAAACTGAACCTTCATTAAACAAACATTAACTTCCTGTTATCGTCACCGTAACAGCATCATGTGCTGTTTTTTGTGCTAATCTAAAATGGGTTGACAAGCACAAATCCCCTTTAGCTCAGGAATAACATTTCACTCAACGCTGGCATGATTACTCTTCATCAGGCTGTAATGTGACGGTTTGAGACGTGCAGTGGCTGTTTTAGTCACCTGCTGATGTGTGTACACGGCCCAGTGGAGATGAGACCTCTCTGGAAGTGGCCATTAAGCACAGTTCATGTGTCAGACTTCAGTCCCTACTCAACCTCCACTACACTTCATTGGGAAAGAGAAATCCCAGCGGGCTTTGGGTCATTTATAGCAGCGTTCATGTTCATCAATCAATCACCTTTATTTATATAGTGCTTTAAACAAAATACATTGCGCCAAAGCACTGAACAACATTCATTTGGAAAACAGTGTCTCAATAATGCAAAATGATAGTTAAAGGCAGTTCATCATTGAATTCAGTGATGTCATCTCTGTTCAGTTGAAATAGTGTCTGTTTTAATTTGCAATCAAGTCAACGATATCGCTGTAGATGAAGTGACCCCAACTAAGCAAGCCAGAGGCGACAGCGGCAAGGAACCGAAACTCCATCGGTGACAGAATGGAGAAAAAAACCTTGGGAGAAACCAGGCTCAGTTGGGGGGCCAGTTCTCCTCTGACCAGACGAAACCAGTAATTCAATTCCAGGCTGCAGCAAAGTCAGATTGTGCAGAAGAATCATATGTTTCCTGTGGTCTTGTCCTGGTGGTCCTCTGAGACAAGGTATTTACAGGGGATCTGTATCTGGGGCTCTAGTTGTCCTGGTCTCCGTTGTCTTTCTGGGATGTAGAGGTCCTTTCTAGGTGCTGATCCACCATCTGGTCTGGATACGTACTGGATCCGGGCGACTGCAGTGACCCTCTGATCTGGACACAGACTGGATCTGGTGGCCACGGTGAGAGAAACAGACTAGTATTAGCGTAGATGCCATTCTTCTAATGATGTAGAAAGTACGGTGTTATGTGAAGTGTTCCGGTTCCAGTTTACCTAATTAATGCAGCCTAAAAATCCTTTAACGGATTTGGATATTAAAAGCATATTAGTATGTTATGTGTATGCCAGGTTAAAGAGATGGGTCTTTAATCTAGATTTAAACTGCAAGAGTGTGTCTGCCTCCCGAACAATGTTAGGTAGGTTATTCCAGAGTTTAGGCGCCAAATAAGAAAAGGATCTGCCGCCCGCAGTTGATTTTGATATTCTAGGTATTATCAAATTGCCTGAGTTTTGAGAACGTAGCGGACGTAGAGGAGTATAATGTAAAAGGAGCTCATTCAAATACTGAGGTGCTAAACCATTCAGGGCTTTATAAGTAATAAGCAATATTTTAAAATCTATATGATGTTTGATAGGGAGCCAGTGCAGTGTGGACAGGACCGGGCTAATATGGTCATACTTCCTGGTTCTAGTAAGAACTCTTGCTGCTGCATTTTGGACTAGCTGTAGTTTGTTTACCAAGCGTGCAGAACAACCACCCAATAAAGCATTACAGTAGTCTAACCTTGAAGTCATAAATGCATGGATTAACATTTCTGCATTTGACATTGAGAGCATAGGCCGTAATTTAGATATATTTTTGAGATGGAAAAATGCAGTTTTACAAATGCTAGAAACGTGGCTTTCTAAGGAAAGATTGCGATCAAGTAGCACACCTAGGTTCCTAACTGATGACGAAGAATTGACAGAGCAACCATCAAGTCTTAGACAGTGTTCTAGGTTATTACAAGTAGAGTTTTTAGGCCCTATGATTAACACCTCTGTTTTTTCTGAATTTAGCAGTAAGAAATTACTCGTCATCCAATTTTTTATATCGACTATGCATTCCATTAGTTTTTCAAATTGGTGTGTTTCACCGGGCTGCGAGGAAATATAGAGCTGCGTATCATCAGCATAACAGTGAAAGCTAACACCATGTTTCCTGATGATATCTCCCAAGGGTAACATATAAAGCGTGAAGAGTAGCGGCCCTAGAACTGAGCCTTGAGGTACTCCATACTGCACTTGTGATCGATATGATACATCTTCATTCACTGCTACGAACTGATGGCGGTCATATAAGTACGATTTAAACCATGCTAATGCACTTCCACTGATGCCAACAAAGTGTTCAAGTCTATGCAAAAGAATGTTGTGGTCAATTGTGTCAAACGCAGCACTAAGATCCAATAAAACTAATAGAGAGATACACACACAATCAGATGATAAGAGCAGATCATTTGTAACTCTAAGGAGAGCAGTTTCAGTACTATGATACGGTCTAAATCCTGACTGGAAATCCTCACATATACCATTTTTCTCTAAGAAGGAATATAATTGTGAGGATACTACCTTTTCTAGTATCTTGGACAGAAAAGGGAGATTCGAGATTGGTCTATAATTAACTAGTTCTCTGGGGTCAAGTTGTGGCTTTTTTATGAGAGGCTTAATAACAGCCAGTTTGAAGGTTTTGGGGATATGTCCTAATAACAATGAGGAATTAATAATAGTCAGAAGAGGACCTATGACTTCTGGAAGCACCTCTTTTAAGAGCTTAGATGGTATAGGGTCTAACATACATGTTGTAAGTTTAGATGATTTAACATCTATTCATTACATCGTTCATTAAGACCAGTGCTTCACTTCGTGGTGAGACTTGTAACGATTTTCTTTTTTGTACATTTTTATTCGCATATCCAAAACAAAAGCCTCATCCAAACTGTTTTACCTTTTTTTTTTCATATAATGCCAGAAACCAGAAATCAATGAGACTAGTGGCGAAGCTCCCTTTCAATGAGATGTCAAATTAAAATATCCCAGCTTTCCACATGTCGCAGCTGTTCATGCCTCCATTTCCACTGGCATGTCATGTCTTTCATTAGACAAGAATGTCTCAGTAAAATCTCCCCCTATTCAAGTCGGTTTAAACAGTCAGCTCCAATGGGTATTCATTACACACGGATTGGTAACTGGTGAGGAACTGTTTTCATATACATAATGGTCGGATGTGTAATCCAAGCCGTTTGCAATTAATTAAGAGACACTGTGTGCATGTGGCCACTTGTACTTTGGCCTTCTCTGGACAATGGCTGATTGTCTTGATCTGCAGAAAGTTTTACGCATTTGATGTTACTGAATACTTGTGCAATAAAGTCATTCCACTGTTAAACGTTACAGGAACATAATTAAGCTGACGATTCTGTGTTAGGACTGTGTAAATCTAGCTGGATTAAATGGAGCCTAGACATTCCTTTGAGTGACTTTATTTTGATTCTAAAAGATAAACAGAATGAAAGTTGATAGATGTGCATCTACAAACATAAAATAATATTCCAGTATCAAATAAAAACAACAAAAGAAACCCACAAAACAGAACACCCCCCCCCAAAAAAACCACCACAACAAAACAAAAACCCAAACCAAAATAACAACCCCCCCCCCACCACAAAAAAAGTTAAGTAAAAATAAAAATACAGAATAGGACAACAAAACCCCAAGCAAAACACCAAAAAATTTAAACTTAAAACAAGACAAAACAAAAGCCCCAAAACCCCAAGCAAAAAATAAAAAAAAAAAAAAAATAAAAAAAAAAACACAAAGAAACAAAACAAAGCTTATAAACCTAAAACAAAATACCCCCCCCCCCAAAAAAAAACAGAACAGCAAAAGAAAACCCTAAAACAAAACACAACAAAATAAAGCCCAAAACCTCCAAACAAAGCATAACAAAACCCCAAAATAAAGCCCATAAACCTTAAACAAAACATCCCTCACCATCAAAAACAAATCTCTAAAACAAAACAACAACAAAACAAAACCCAGAAACACCCCCCCCCTTCCCAAAATAAATAAAATAAAAAAATAAAACACAACAAAACAAAACCCCAAAGCAAAACATAACAAAACAATAACCAAAAACCCAAATAAAATAAATAAATAATGTTCTATCAAGTTTATTACAACACTGGACAATAAACATGGAGATCCGACCCGTTGTTATACCACTAAGACACGGCTCTGAACGAAATGTGCCTCAATGTTCACTCTGCAGCTGCTGCGACACTTTAGCTAATCCACTTCTAGCTTTGGTTGTGTCCATTTCCATCGACTGACATGTGATATCCACAACAGCGTCTGAATACTACGAGGCTCAATGCCACAGAATCCACCTGGGGTCAAAACACAGCGTGGGACAAGACTTCATTGAGCAAGGAGAGGCAAAAGGACACCATAGAGGAAATGACATGAATTCACAGACGAGCTACCTTACAGGATAAACGTGTAACTGCAGGGCAAAGAGAAACAAGGAGGCTGGGACTAATCTTTGCTAGTATTAAAGCTCAGTTAAACTGAGGAATTCCCTGAAGATCGGATAAAGGAATTCTGTATAAATAAACAAACAATTGGTAAACATTTTTGGCTAAAACAGGCACCAGTTACTCCAGGGACTTCAGCAAGCGCAGGTTTACTCACATCACAGCTGTTATCACTTCTTCTTTTCATAACTTAACTGTAATTATATCACTGTGTTAGGACAAACACTAAATTTATCCACATTACTGAGAGGAATGTAAGCGAGCAAACAGCATGCAACCAACTGGATCCGACTTCATGAGCAAAGCAACCACATAATGATGTCATATCACCATAAAACTGACTGTGATGCATCACATCTTGTGAAGTTTTGTGGAAAGAGAACATTTTTCATGCACCATTATCGTCAGTCAGTGTTCATTTAGCAAGTGGAGTTATTGACTCTGTCTAAATAAAAAGTATAATCTTCTGAGACAAACGATTATACAGTGTAAAAAGTGAAAATGTGCAGCTATTTCCACCTGATCTGTTACTTTTGTTGGTCTAACCCACGGGTAATATTTTGGACTTTTAACTAATACAAATAATGTTACTACTACATAAATGATATTTTAAGATTTCTTGAGCTCTATTACAGTCTAGAATATCGGTTTACTTCGAGGAAATCATGAAAATCATGGTATGGTTCTCTGCATTTTATATATAACACTTTTTGGGGTGAGAGGTTTCAAATGAATAATAAGCTATCACGTTTATTGGTTTATCCGCTGTTGAAAAGGATTGGGGATGCTTGGACGAAACAAACTTTTTTCAAGAGGGGCTTGTTGTGTTGTTCTACATGTTATTAGTGAAAATGTGCATAAAATTACATATTTGCCATCCTTTTTGAAAGCAAAACATGTAAATTATATAATAAACTTGTCATTTTTGTATCTATTGATCTTAACAGCTATCATTTCCTTGACTGTAAATGCAGGTGCATCTTGGTCCATGAAACCAGCATCCATCTAGATGAAAACACAAATCAATACTCATTACAACGCTCAAGGAAACGAATCAAGACTCAGCAAATAAAACTGCTGAAAAATAATTGTATATTAAACACATCTGGAGATTATAACATTTTAAATATCTTTTAAAATAGTATTTTGCAGGTCAGCAGGTGTCTCAACAAAAACAAATACATTTATAATGTCTTATACAGACTATAATCAGTTGTTCTCATGAATAATTTAATAAAAAATTAATGCATTAGAATATTTACCTATAGCCTAGATATATAAGAGTATGGTGCATCAAGTACAGCTTCAAGTATATCAAGTGCTATATCCAAAAATACATTATCTATGGTTACAATTACTGGGTTTAAGGTTTGATGTATAAATCAAGAACACCTGCTTTAGATACAGACTTCCGATGCACTTGCTGCATTAAGAAGGCACTTAAGTCTATTAACAGAGCCTTCACATCTCTGCATGTTTAAATAGTTCAAGGAATTCAAGCGATACTATAATGTTTCGTTAAAATATAGTTTTTGCTTGCATCTTCACTGTAATACCCTGGCCTACCTACACGCGCTCAGGTGCTCGCAGATAAAGCGCGCTTGAGGTGCACGGGCACCAGCTCGCTTCACCTGTTCCAGCAGGCGTGTGTCGCGTCGCTCGTGCGAGGATCACGTGCTCCTCCATCTGCAGTGAGGTCGTAACATGCTCGCCCGGCTAAACAGCTACTAAAACTAATTATCGTAAAATTATCTAAAATAGGCTACCAATAAATCATCAATTTCAAACTCATTGTAACAATTAAGTATAAATGATAATAAAAAAAAACGGAGCCTATATATTTACTCTTAGCCTAGGCATTAGCAGACGCTTTTATCCAAAGCGACAGTACATTCAGGATATTTTTTATTTTATTTGTTACACCAGTACGCGTGCTCCCTGGGAATTGAACCCACAACCCTTTTGAAAAAAAAACTGTTAAGAACTAAAAATACACCAGTAGCCTGGAACTCCAGAACGATTTGTACAAAGTTAATTTTATATAAAATGTAAAAAAAATAATAATAATAATAATAACAGCATGTGTCTCAACTGTCAAAAAGACTACAGACAAATTCTACCACTAATTTACTTTTAGATACCGGAACGAAAGCGTCATGTGTGAACGAGGACCTTGTGAATTTGAGTGGACGCTAAAAAGAGAGAGAGAGAGAGAGAGTGTGTGTGTGTGTGTGTGAGAGGGAGAGAGAGAGAGAGAAAGAGAGGGATGGAAAACTCAGCTTGAGCTCTTCTTTCACTCTCCTCGAGGAAGCGCGCGGAGCTCTGTATCGAAGACACCGGTCATACAAGCGACCTCGTTTAACTTCCTAATATCGGGACTTAATAAACTCTGAATCTTTGATTTCTCCTTCGATGGCTCCTATGATGCGTGTCTTGACTCCTGGGCTCGTGAGGAGACTGCAGCAGTAGTCTGGTCATGGCGTTTCCTCAAGGATACTTGTATCATTCGTCTCTGTCTCTGTTCTCGTGCCCTCCGTACGGCTCCAGCGCGATCACGGGACCGCACACGGATGATCTGGGACGCTCCTCCAGCGGATCTGCTTTCGCCCCGTACGCGTCACCAGCCTTCAGCTCACTCCGGTACAGTCCCGAACCCACAGCCCCCTTCACTTCCTACGGGGTGAGTTTTTAAAGCCCACGGTTCATCTATAGGACTACTTGAGATTTATTATGGTTATTATATTATGACATCATGATTGTCAGCATGCCAGTGGCCACAGCTGGAACTTTTTATTATTATCGCTAAGTATTTCATTTTGTTTTTTCTGTATTTCACAACAAAATCAAGTATGTCCTGGACGCCTAAGCGAATATTTTTTAAGAGCTATCATTTGCAAAAAATATATGAAACATTTGTCAAAATTAATTTTCATGTGTTACGCACTTTGATTAAGCTTAGCGCTGACATAAATAATCGAGAAACAATCGTTCAAAATATAGTTAACGAATAGTGTTCTGTAATCGCGGGATTTACATTCTATTCTTCAGAATATTCATTTTCATTCAATTTCACTTACGCTTATACTTATATTTGAGTGTGTATATAGTGAGCTTTTATATAAACTAAACACCAGATCAGTGTAGCTAAATCTAATATTTTAAGGGTGATTAAAGTTCATTATTATTGCAGTTAATAATATATATTTGGCATATATATATATATATATATATATATATATATATATATATATATATATATATATATATATATATATATATATATATATATTTTAAACAATAGGCAGTGGAAACGGCAAACGGATCCTCATGGAAAACAGATAGCCTAGTCACTGTGCTTTCCCCCTTAAATTGTAATCTTTATTAATTCATTGCCCAGGGCTCCCCATATGACCCTTCTGCAGGCATGACCGGCTCTGTGGGCTATCACCCGTACGCCGGTCCCCTGGGCCCGTACCCGTTCGGAGACCCCGCTTACCGGAAGAACTCCACACGAGACGCCACCGCCACCCTGAAGGCCTGGCTCGGCGAACACCGGAAAAACCCTTACCCCACCAAAGGAGAGAAGATCATGCTGGCCATCATCACCAAGATGAGCCTCACTCAGGTGTCCACCTGGTTCGCCAACGCGCGCAGAAGACTCAAAAAAGAGAATAAGATGACGTGGACGTCACGGAACCGGAGCGAGGATGAAGATGAGGAGGACAGCATTGATTTAGAGAAAACCGACGAGGACGACGAGCCGCTCAAAACAGCCGTGAAAGCACAGATGACCAAAGATTCAGGTGCTTATTTTGTCCCCTTATGTTATATTCAAGTGATTATATTGTTAATATGAATAACAAATTTTATACATGTCAGGATGCATAATTAGTGGTTTAACCATCAAGTAAAAAAATGCAATAATTTTATTACACCATGCATACAAGTAATTCTTTTCAACAATAATAATGCTTAAAAAATAAATTACAGATAAGTTTCCACAGGCCTTATCCTTTTCGTGAAAAAAAAAAAAAAAAAAAAAAAAATATATATATATATATATATATATATATATATATATATATATATATATATATATATATATATATATATATTAACGAATAATTAAATAATAACCTTGATAAACAGTCTTGAGGGTCCTCTGTATAATATAATTTACTGTTTAAACATTTTTCTTGTCACATGACAACAAAACCCCAGTAGCCTTACGTTGCTTTTGTTTTGGAGGACAAACGTTTAATAGAAAAATACATCGATAATATTTTAGAACAAAAGGGGGACAATAATTTGCAGCTCTTTGATTCGACTTTTTTTTTTCCTGACAGGTTTTACAAACACGTTCCCACAAACCGTTAACCTCTCACGTTAATTGAAGCTATTTATTGAATGTTTTGGATGGATTTGCTTAAGTCATTATTGCTTAGTATTTAGCAGTAGTGTCTAATCATCCTGTTATCATGTGATCGCAGTTGTGGAGGACTGCACGGAAGATCAGGACGACGCGACGGATGGTGTCACACTCGACTGTGAGCAAGAGAACCGGACAGTGTCTGTGTCTCCGGTGCCAACGACCTCCTCTCCCCAAAACGAGCTGAGCGAAGCCAGGAGGCCCCTCAGTGAAGACTGCCAGTCCACATCTGTCACTCACTCCGCAAACCCGACCCCCAAACCCAAACTCTGGTCCCTGGCCGAGATCGCTACGTCGGATAAGAGGAGTGACGAAGCGTCACAGACACCAGGGGCGTTACCGCCCGTCGGGTCACCAGCGCAGTGCCCCTTTCCCTCCAGACACTTCTACTACACATCTCCTCTCTGCGCGGGCTTCACGAACCACGGCGCGCTCGGACACCTGCAGGGTTCGATCCCGGCGCATCTGAGCGGAGTTAATCAGACGGTGTTTCACAGAGCGAGAGACAGCACACCGACTCTGCACGAGAGCGACAACCTTCTTTAGTGCTTTTATCCGTGATTTCTTTATTTAAACGCATTTTACGTCTGAACTTCACAGGGAGCAAAACACTTTTTATAGCTATATAAAAAAAGGAATTTATATGGAGTCATGCTTTTTTTTTTTTTTTTTTTTTTTATATATTTTTTTGTGAGATATCTGTGCAAGAGGCCAAAGTACTTATAAATAAATAAATTAAATTGTTATACCTATCAGCTGGTTAAATAATGATTGCAAATTTGTCAGTGCTTATTCTAGATTCAGTGGTTTTGTTTGTGTCTAAATTATGCATATGTTCTCTTTAAACTTAAAACTCATAAATGGCACATTTTATTAGGAAATGTTTAAATAATTACGTGAGAGTTGCTTTTATATGCTTGCAGAAGAGAAACTATATATTAAGCGTCAGGTCCAGTCTCGTGAAATTCTCTCCCTGGTCTGAAGACATCAGTCTGGAAAATGTAGTATCTGCGCCCGAGATATTCTTTATATATATTTTGACCCATTGTGGATTATTCCATCATCTGTTCTTTGCAGAATGGTGTGCAGTGCCTTCCTGATTTGCTCTCAACTGTGCTAAACCTACATGGACTCAAAGAAAACACTCAATACACTCGCCTCCTGGGAATAATACGGTGGATAAATTGTACATTTATATAGCACAAGTCAACATTTATTGCAGGGGGATTATGGGATAGTACTCTTAAGTGGAGGAGATATTACGTTTATGCTCCATAAAGCATCTTCTCATGAAATATGTGTTGCTTTTTTCCTGTGATGCGGAAACAGTGATGGGCTAAAAATGTTCAAAGAGCATTTTAAAAGGTATTAAACGTGCTAATTCAAAATGCGGTAAACGCTTTGCAAGAAAGACGGGATCCAGGAAAGACAGGAGTCTGACATCAACAAACATCAGAGAAGCACCTCGGGCCCGTGGCTTACAGCGCTAATGCAACGTTTGTGTACACAAAACCACAAAAAGAGGCTGCAAGGACTTGAAAAGCTCTCGAATCCCTCCAGTAAATTCAAAGTTCGGGTATATATTTATACTCGGCCCTACACTATTTCACAATTCACTGAATTCAAAGCTTTGTAACTGAAGGAGCCCTGGCAAAACTGTCCAAACTATCCAGTCATCCTGTGACCAATCTCACATTCAACACTCATTTTATATTTGTATTGCTTTGCAAGGGGGGTTTAAAGAACCGATATAAAGATCAGTTTTCATTCTATCTCTTTTCTAAATGTGTAAACACAAAATATCACTAGTGATTGCTGAAAAATGGGTTCTGACTGCAGAGCTGATACATTTGTTGCTAATATCTTTCTTTTAGTTTTGTTGTTGCCAGCTCTTAAATATGCTTTACTGCATAAATGTTTAACGCTTTATATAGAGCTGTTATTTTGCTATCTCTAACTCTAATAGCATTTCATATATATTTCAACAATTGGGCTTTTTATTATTATTGTTATTTTATGTCTTGTGTAAAATACACATTCCAGATATGGTACTATAAACCTCGGCAATTACGACTTTAGATAAAAAAAATTACATTTAAACTAAAATGATACATTCTTATGACGTTATGGCTCATGTAGAGACCAAAAACATGCACTGACGACATAACAATTACATTTTTGGTGGAAATGTCTTCTAGTATTCCTGTTATACTGTATGTTTCAATTGTGGCCAGTCTAGAGCGAGAGAAAATGTGTGAAAAGCTCATCCACTCTTCATTCCCCATCCTAATCAATATAGGTGGGCTGTTTAGAAGCATGCACGCTTTTGCTCTTAACTAAAGGCTAAGTAAAGCTTTTAAAAGCATTGATTTGGAGCAAATCGATGGGGTCTGAGGGAGTTTTCTGCATAGTGAGAAGGAGCTAACAGGCCGCTGATGAGACAGACAGCACTGAATGTCAAATCAGTTGTTTACAAAATGTTTTCAGTTGATAAAGAGTGTTAACTTTGCCTGGATGAAATGTATTATTATTATTTTTATTTTATATTTTTTGCAATGGAATTTTGTTTCTTTTTATTTAATCCCGAGCTTTTCCAATCACTGTGCCTCACTGACTTTTATAATGTACATTAGTGGTTCTCAACTGGTGGGTCGTGACCCAAAAATGGGGAGCAGGACTGTTCTGATCTCGAACAGCGGCGACAAAAATGCTTACATGATTTTAAATGCAACTGACTATAGAATTGTGCATGGTTGTGATATGAAATAGTCCACTGCTGTACTTTTCAATCAAAATTCATCTGTCATTTGGTAAAAGCTAGTCGAGCCATACACATGGAATTAAACACAGTTGACGTGAAAACGTCTTTATTGAAAAAAAAAAAAAAAAAAGTTATGATTGAATTTAAATTCAATTGTGGCCATAATAAAAATGGTCTGTGTTGAGATGTTAATTGTCAAGGGCATGAATCCCTTGAAATTCAAAAGACAAATATTGTTCAAATGTATATTTTAAAATCTCAAAATTTCAGAATTGTGTTGGCTTTGTGCAGTTTATAGAAATTGTAATACATTTCAATGGTTGTTTTTAAGGACATTTTTCTTCCATTTTGTATATAAACAATTTTGGTTCTACACTTTTAAAGATTAAGCTTTCAAAAGTAGGCATTAACATAAAATAACCATTTTTTTAATGTGAATACCCTTTTTTTGTCTACTATAAAGAACCTGGAAAGGTTCCATGGATGTTAAAGGTTATTCTAGGTGCCAATAACAAACCTTTATTTAAAAGAAATTATCACATGATGTCCAATGCAAAATCTAGACTCCTCGTAATTCTGATTTAGGGGTGGATTATTCATTAGTTATTATTCATTCTCCTCACAAGCACGCATACAGTGTATTATTGTATTACACACTGACAGATCTCCAGGCCTTTGGCAAATTGATTTCATTTAGGGTTCAAAACGGCCAAAGACGCTGATGGCTCACTTTACTTAATAATAGATGGGAGGTAGTCTCTATAAAATAATATTGACTTAAACACTGGTGCATGCTGAGCATGAGAGGAGGCGTTTGAAACAGACAGCTGTGCTACCGCCTCAGGGCTCCTCCTTAATTGAAAGGATCATTAGGAGCCTCGGCGTCCCTTAACAACTACAGTCCTCGCCGCGAAAATAATGCATCGCTCGCCACAAAGCCACACACGAAACACAAGCACACTGTCGTCACACGCCACATTCAATAAGAGCACCTGACGCATGGGTAATGGTGTGCTGACGGATGATTGGCTAATTAAGACATGCCACCTCACACTGTCTTTGGATGCCAAGGCTTGTTTGCTTTTTTACATGAAAGACTGTGAATAATTTAGCACACCTGGAGACAGAAAACAATGCGTCCTGTTTATTATAATGGGAGGAAATACTAATTCTGAAGATTTTTGTGTGACGTGAATTAAATTGAGTATTATAATGCCCTGTGTCCAACTGCATCAGGTAATAGTATATAGTCGATAATAGTATGGAAAGCATAGCATGGAAAATATAATAAGTATGAAAGGGAGCTCGGGGCTAGTTGTCACACTTACTCCAGTTAATACTTCTCAGGGAAAGGTAAAATCTGTATTGTTGCATACCTTTAAGTATTAAAAAAAAAATCCAAGGAAAATTAAGTTCATTTAATCGATGTTTAACCTTATAGTTGTGCATGTTATAACACTTTTTGTAACTAAGTTGTGACAATGGGAATCAGCAAGTAAAAGGTCTATTATAGGCTTTTTTACAAAATATTTAATTAAAAAAGCGAACAATGAAGGAAAATAAAAGGAGTAAAAAAAAATCTAATCATTGTTTTGGCCCACATAAACTGTAATAAACAAGGTAAAAAATGTAAACCATGCGAACTATACCTTTATAAAATTGTGACAAACTGCCTCAATCTGACGTTCATGAAAAATACTCACCCTATCATCTTTTACAGTTCAGCCTTTCTGCTGAAATCTCCCTTGCTTTAATATATCCAAGTGTTATGCGTTCAGTCACCCATATGTACTCTTCTGTCTGATTGCATTATTTCATGTAGGTGTAGGTATATTCTTTAAACAGCACTGAGCTGAAATCACATTAATATAAAGTGTACGAAAAGTGCATCCAAGATCCGATTAGCTCACGAGGAACACACCACCTTTGTAAACCCATGCATTCATCTCATCTGTTAGAGCATTTAGTTAAGCTGAAGGAAAGAGAATGTTATCCAGAAAGCCGAAACAAAGTTTTGAAAGGCAGCGCTCGCAGGTTTAATATCGCTATATCACAAGCACTCCCGCATTACATCTGTAAAGCAACGCATTTAACAAGAACAACTGACTGAGTGCTTCTGTATTCAAGGGTTGAGTTATCATATTAAAAATACATTTATTCTAAGTCAATTTTTGAGATTGTTTGGCAGTGCTGGAAACAATAACATCATGGAGGACTCCATATTCCTGCCAGCACCCTGGGGTAGCACTATATTTCTTTTTGATGTGATTAAAACACAATGATGAATATGGTTTGTTTTGTAGATGAATAATGGGTTGGAAACTGAGACTGCACTGGTGAATGGATTCCTTCATCTGAAATGGAAAGACACAAATATATGATTGTATTTTTATCTATTCTGAAAGAGCTTTAGGTGATTTACTGTAAATACTGTGGGTAGAAGTTTTACATTTATTTGAGGTAACAGGTATTACCAGCAGCGACTCGTCCATTTTAATATCAGCCCAGCTGTTTTTATTATAACATTTTTTTTTCTTTTTTGCTTAAAGGCAATACATAGATGGATTATTATTGAATGGAGGCAGCTTTCTCCAAACATCTCGATTCAAGAGTCACATAGGGAGACTACTTTCCAAACAAACCAGGCAGGGAACTGCAATGAATTAATAATCAAAAAAGGGTTCGGAAGCTGTCAGAGTGATGTTGCCAAGCTTGTGACAACTTTGCCAGATGAAAACATAGGAATTGCAGAAAGGCGCCCTGTCACCTCTACCCTTATGAACCTCGATAGAAAACAAGGATCGGGCAACCCAACCTGATCTCACGGCAATTCGTACATTTTTCACAAGGTGGCTTATTCGTACGACCACACTCGTACAAATTCTTACAATTGTTGCCAAATCGTACGTATTTTACGATTTGCACAATTCGTATGAATTTGTACGAATGACCTACACCTAACCCCGCCCCTAAACCTAACCGTCACTGGGGTCGTATAAAATCGTACGAGTGAGGTCGTACAAAATTCGTACGAATAAGCCACCTCGTAAAATACGTACGAATTGGTCGTGAGATAGCGTTGGGCAACCTCAAAGACTGCTTATGTCTTTAGGACCCAGTGTCATCAAGTTTGTTTTATATAGTGAATTTGTGAGTAAATATGTTTAGATTATATATATATGGGTGGGGTGTAGCAATTGGAGGTTCCAGCCAAAATCATTGACCAAACTACAGCATAAACAAGTCAGCAGTGTGGACACAAGTCTCCACATGGACATAAGCGATGCTATAGCATACCGATATGTACATTTTGTGCAACTGAAATATCGAGAGGTGGCTCAATGCCAAAGAACTTTATTATGCCTGGTTGATCACCTTTTAGCATGACATTTGAGCACCCCAAATTTAAGTTAAATTATCCAAATTTGTTACTTAAAATGTATTTTTGATATTGGCCCAAATGGATGCCTTCGATTTTGTTCACTGTTCATCTCTACTTTGTAACTGCTCCACATGTAATTCTAAACCATTATGCAGTCATTTTTCTTGTCTATTTGTGTGCAGGGTAATATTTCGGCCTGTTGGCTGTTGTTGTGGTAGGCGTCTGTGGTCATGTCTGCGAGTATCTCCTGCTGAGAGAAGCTGGAGGACCAACAGCTGTCATGATCTGTTCTTTGCCAGCCAGCCCTCCCATAATTCCATTTCGGAGTCATTTTTCTCCCCAATAATCCATCTCAACTGCCACTAATCTGTACCAACTGCATCCTAGTGTTCCGATGTGTCACCTCCAGCAATCCACATACTAAATGTGGATTCAACCTGCAGTGAACATTTTCAGTGTTGGTTGGCAACATCACATCACAAACATACCCCCTACGATGCCCCTCCATCCAACTCTCCAGGATCTGGCAGTGACACATGTTATCACAACACTGTTTCTCCAGTCTCTCATACACCAGAGATGTTCCCCTATAGTCACCTGAGCCGATGAGAAGATCCAGTATAAATCACATATGATATAGATGGAACATCAAATATACACACAACACGTCTTGAGATGAAAATTCTTAGGGAAACACAAATAAAGAGAAGACCAAACCTTCCTTTGTGTTCCCCAGAAGACACGGAGTCCTGCAGGTTTGGAAAGACATAAGGATGAGTAAATATGACAGGACATTATTTTATTTGTATTTATTTTTTGGTTGAATTATACAAGGTTTTCACTGTCATCTTGGCAGAGACAAAAAGGAAGGTATTAAAAGCAAGCCAAAGAAGTACTTGGCTCACTAGTAAGGACAATGAAATGTGTCGTAGGAGATGTATCCAAAAGGTGATAGCTGCATTGTTATCTAAAAGCATGAATAAATGCATACTTTGGCAGTTTATCATCTTCTTGAGCGGCGATTGATCGCAATGTATTATACATTTGGCTTCCACCTGATTCCATTTGCATTGCTCATGGACACCTGCCACGGGACGGATAGTTCACAGCCTGTCCCTTTTTTTTCAGTTTTTCACATCTGTCTGTTTTTAAACAATTTAAAATGACAGCAAGAGTGTGTGGGTGTTACCTAGTAACAGCTCCCTCGACTCCTGGTATTTACATCTAAAAAGTGAATCCTTGATGAGATGAGAAATATCAAAGACAACCAAAGAAGTGTGGAGTTTTTAATAATGTACCACCTGTTCTAAGCTGAAGCGTCAGTATGTCATGGGAGTTTTTAAAGCTTATAAATTCAGAATGAGGTGAGGCAGACATCTATCATCATGGAAATGTGGCTGCACTGTTTGAACTATCATGGTTTTAAGGCAAGGAGATTTTAAGTTTGTAAATATAACCAGAGAGATATTTCTTGAGTGTTTTACCTTCTAACCCTTGGCATTCTGAGCATCGAGCTGTGCCGTGTTGTTACTCTGTCAGTGGGGGTGGTGAATATACTACCCTCTTCTACTGAAGATCACACAGTAGGCACAAAGTGCCATGGGCGGCGACGAGGGGGTCCACTATTAGGTACATGGCATTTGTAGTTTTTGCTACTTGCTGGTGCTTGCCTCCCTGATGATAGCTGCACCTTTTGCTGAACAGTATACCGTTATCTAAAGAATGCCGTAAGCTATATAAGAGTTTGAAAGATAAAAGCACATACTACAAAGAAAGATGTATGTGGATTAACTTCCAAGTCTGAAAACAAATAGTATTTTTGTGTCTACAACACACATCCCCATACTGGTGATGTCCTAGATAAGCATTGATGACCAACGCTATGCCTCTCTGGCCTCAATTAGTTGTGTCTGATGGGTTGATCTGTCCAGCAGTTCGGATGCAAATAAACCAGAGCAGACAAGCCCAGACCCGGCACAGGTGTTACTTAGCATGGGGTCTGTCATCAACATCTACATCAAAAGGACACCTTTGACACTCCACATAACTTACAGATCCTTCTGCTGCCACCAGAAAGAAAGAACAAAAGAATAGGCTTGAAAGAGGAATCAATAGGCATATGGCAATTAATAAAACATTTTCCCACTGAATTCACTACAGAGGGGAATTTCTTTGTTCTGTTTTCATAAAAGAAAGAGACTAGACAGAGCATATCACTAAATGTTGTTAAAAATATCACTCTTCTCAGTCAAATTCTTGTAGGTGCCAAAAGGAGGGCTTACGTGGACTTTCTTGTGCATTGGGCATACATATTGTAACAGGAAGACTATATGTAAATAGAACATATATTAACTGATCAGTGAATGCAGGTGGCACCTGCTTTGGAGACCATAATGAGCACTGTAGTACACTAATGAATGGTGAAATGGTTTACATCAAATGTAATGTTTTAGACACTGCAGTAGAATTAAGAGTCATATGAAGAGACATTGAGTCACAAGAATCCAAGGCACAAATCATGATCGCAGTTATAGGAACGTCCAGACTCAAGTGTATGACCATTAATGTTGATATACCTCCGGCATTAGGGAGGTTTACAAACCTCACTATGTTCAAGTGCCCTAATCTCCACCTCCAAATGTGGTCCATATCATGGTCATAGCAGAAAAATAATAGTGGAAATCCAGTATTATGGATGGATTTGGGATATCTGAACCACTTAATAGAGTCTAGTAGATAGAATATTTGACAAATTCTGGAATCCAGGAAATACTTAAGTAAATAAGGGTTACTAGATATGGGCAAGCCGCTATGTCTCGAGGTTTATGAAATAGGTTTCCACATGCATATGGAGCCAGTTTCAAAAGAGATTCTACAAAGAGATGTAACTGATATAACACAATTAATTTCTCCAATGAAGTTAAAAGGACAAATGTAGCTGGGACTGAATTTGTGGTTCCACGCAGCCTCAGTTGTAGAGCTCTAGTAGACAGACAGATTTGTTGAACTGGTTGGAATGTGGGTGCTGTCCTGAGTCTACAATGTCGTAGCGAGTTGACTGTGGTGAATCAGCTTAGGATAAAGTTAATCATGCATATAATTGGGTTTTGACTCTTGTGTCTGCAGGGGCCTGACCTGTCGGTATCAGGATGAGCAGCCCATCACCTGAGTGATTAACACATGTAAATGAACACAGCCTGTAATTATAAGCCACGTTTACCTCCTCTCGAAATGATGAGTTTGGACTGTCTGCGGATAGATATAACTCATGGACACATATCGAACCAGAGTTTGAAGAAGAAGAGAGATTAATTTAGGGTTGCCAGAGCATACCCTCGGCAGGAGAGAGAGCCCACGCTAGTGGAACAAATAAAATGTACAAAACAATGTGGGAAACGGCTGGAAAATGTCAAGGCCAAGTATCTCTGAGGAAGAGAAATCAATATAGCATGTGCTTTTTGGACAAGGCCACTCCGTCGCGACTTTCATATTCGAACACAGGCCTCACAAACAGTTTAATTATGAATCACAAGCTTGAGCCATACAGGACCATGACAGGTTCAGGCACCCTACTGCATAATTTAAGACCCCAACGATAGATGGTGAGAGCCTCCAATCCATGAATTCAGGGCATCAGGTGTAGTAAGGGAAAATGTCCTCTTCTTTCCCAGGGAACAATTACTGGTGGTTTGGGTTTACTAGTTTATCTAGTTTTATCATTTCTTGAGTTTGATATTTTTTCCCTGCGATGTCTTCAAGGTGATGACAACCTCTCAATAAAGCTTTGAGGGTACTTAAAACATGCTGTGCTCAACTGACAGTCTGCATGGTGTCAAAATCCCTCTGAGATCAAGAAAAGGCATGACACAACAAAGCAGTTTATAAATTTGGACACTTTTGAATTAAATATGCACCAGACTATAAACTTGATTTAAGCATTCTGCAACACAAAAACCTATGCAAAACTTTTATCCCAAAAAGAAGGTGGTCATAATGTGGTTACAAACCAAGACAGAATTCTTGAATACATACAATAAGAGCCTTCATCTTGTAGTAATTGCCAACAGCATTGCAACAGCCTTTATGAGATGCTAATCCAGCCACCCTCTTGTCAGGAACAGAGCTTGAGGAGCGGCAAAAGCAGTTTGTTGTCCTGTTCCCGTCTGGCAAGCTTGACATTTTCCCCTTCTGCTTTTGTCCCAAGCACTCTCGGAGGGCCTGATTCCCCTGGCCCTCCTCGAGGCGTGTATTAAGTATGAGTCTTTCTAGGCACTCTCGGATAATCTCATCAGAGAGTGGGATGCTGGGGGTGTATGTAAATCCACATCTGTTATGTCCTCTGCAGGGAGAGAAAGCCGCTGGAAGCTCATTGAACCTGGTCTTCCAGCCCACTTCCATACAGCGAGTGGAGACCATGACCTCAGTTTAGATGCAAACAGAAGTGTGCATGCTGCACCTGTCTCTTAAGACAGTACACATTAGAGAACTCCTGATGGGTAACATATTGAAAATCTCTAGCAAAGATCACCTTGTCTTTTATATATAGTCTTTATTTGTCATTCAAAAAGGAGAATCCGGAAGAGCTGTGCTAGTTTCCCATTTTCACACCAATCTCACCACAGGCGGATTCTATGAAAAAATTAAGGAGTCTTCTGTTTATGCCCTTTTGACTTTGTCATTTTCTTTCGTCACTTTGGCTCAATGCCGATTCAATGTTTTCAGTCAGCTTAAACACAACAGAGAGGGGTCTGACTAGCCTCAACAATCTGGAACAAACCCGAAAAAAAAAAAAAACTAATTCAACGGAAGCTCAACGATTGCCTGACACTGTCGAATCAGTGTCAGATACTCCTTTGTGTTTTGTTTTCGCAATAATTTAAACAATAAATTCTCTATGAACTTTTTTCTTTCTTGTTGACTATCCTGTTGTGGGTTGAAAAAACGTTTTAATTTGAATAATTTTAATAAATAAAGTCTTACCGCACTTTTATATTTCGTATTCTTTAATTGCTCATACTGTTTCAGCCAATGGAGCTTATTTGTGCCTTCAGTTACAATATTAAGAAGATATAAGCACTAGTGCAACTAACGTTTTCCATTTCTGACTTTCACACAAGAAGCCTGTCTTTCACATTCACATCACTTTGATTTAAAGAATTCCACTCTTAGTAAATGGCTGTCATTAGTGTTCGGCAAACTTTCTTTCTCATTTCAGAAAGAAGTGGCAGAAAGACTACCTCTCCTTTGACTTCATTCTTTCCTCAAACATGAAATAATGATTTTCTGCCAGTCTAATTACAGAGGCAACATCTGATCTGTGCTGCATCCGAGGGGGATTAACTCCAGCACGGGCATTAGAGCTCATTACCAGCTTGAGTGCAGAAATATTACATCTTGTAATTGGATGGAGAGATTTATATACTGATCAGAAGGGGGTTCTCTAATAATATTGTGATTAGAGGCTTAGTTTGGACTGGGGGGTTATCAGTCAGAGCAGGAGATTTTAATGGGATGGGAAACGAGGATTTTATTAAACTCTGACCCATAGTGAAGATGCTCACCTCCAGTCCAAGGAAAAAATAGATAATCGACCAAGTTTACCCAAATTGAATTGAGTTTAATTGAACAAGCTAGCTCACGTCTATTCATGATGATGTAATTCCAATTAATTGGTCCAGTTCCTTTCTCAAAAATTCAAGTTAAAGTAAAACATTCACAGTTACCAGTTAAGCAATCTATGCCATTTTGCTAACTTCTACTATTTCACTAAATTCAACGAAATTTCCTCTATCCAAAACCCCTTCTCTAGTTCTCTGATTGGCTAAAAATGCTTGGTCTGCTCTCCTGACTCTTTACTTAGTGGTTTAAAGAGCCTGAAATAAGTGATTTCTCAGGACATCTTTTCAGCGATAATTTTTTAGTCAGATTTTCCAAAAAAAAGTGATCAACTAATCACTTTGACATGAACATTTCTCCTAATTTACATATGTTAGTCCAATCCTGGATAATCTTTCTTTCAATGAAACACAAAATAAGCACTTTAAAAGTAGGAATATTTTAAAAGTGTCTATTTTTAATTTGTGTTCATACAACTTTCACTCAGCAGTAGTGTTTCCTCATTTCTTTAATTTTCCATGCTCCAGCCTTGATTGACAATCTCAAAAATAAAAGACTCATCTGCAAGACGGTGAGACCATAGCCTTGTTGTCTTTCACACCGCTCTCTGAAGATGAGAATTATTAATACAAACATAAATACTGATATGAATCATTATGACCTTGTAGGCCTTTCATACACTTTTGTTATATGGAAAAGAGATGCCCAGACATCATGTTTCAAATTAGAAAGAAAATAATACTGGGTTGGAACAACATAAATAAATGATGACATTTCATTTATGGGTGCACAAGCCATTTTTTTTTTTTTTTTGTCTACACCCCCCACCCCCTCTTTTCTTTCGTTTAACAAATTGAGGCCTTTATAACGTCAATCATTTCTGAACTCTGATGTATGCTTGCTCTAAATTATGTTAACTTACTTCTAAAATTTTTAAAACATACAGAGAAAAAAGCAGCCTCTCAAAGTTATGCTCAAAAGAAGGTTAAACTGAGGTAATGGAAGCATTCAAAGTTGCGAGCTAGTACTTCAGATGGCGCGAAATCAAAGTTGCTATTGATTCTCGTCTCATCCGCGCTGCGCGGGAAAAGCGACAGAATAGCCGCGAAAATCACAGAGAAAACCTGACGTGATTTAGAGACGGCTCTCGCTAGTCCCCGTGAGAAGCACTGAAGAGACACATCAAACCTGCTTGAAGAGCAGCCGCCGAGCTGAGAGGGTGACAGCAGAGCCGCTATTGATTTCTGCCGGTGTAAAAGCACTCAGGGGAAACATTTCAACCCGCCAACGGGCTCAAACGTCTCCAAGCGTTGTGACAGATGCGTCTGACGTCATAAAAACATAATTTTTTCAGTAGAGCTGTCTGATCTAAAAATCACGACAGTAGAATTAAATAGAGTTAAGTAGAAAAGTGTACTGTTTATATTCTGTTTTAATATGAACACATTTCCACTCAATTAAAAATAGCCCTACTGATTGGGATTTGGAGAGTGGAGCAAGATGATTTAAAGATTAAACATACTTCAGTGAATATTTTTAAGGAAAGGTTTATTCTTTTTTTTTCTTTTTTTTTTTTTTTTTTTTACCTGACATTAAACAGTGTATTTTCATTTAAACAGTGCAAACAGAGTACAATAAATAAATAAATAAGTAAAAGCTCTTAACGCTTAAAAAATAAAAAGAGTTTTGGCCAATACATTTAATCAAGTGTCTTTTTAATCTAAAACACGTTCATCCTAGTAGCTTTATGCCCATCTGAAGATTCCAAAATGGTTCTGATTTAGTTCTCAGTTATAAATGTCAGATCACAGATGGATCTGTGGCGCCCACTAGTGCCAAGCAACACACATAGCGCTTAAAAACAAACAAACAAATAAATAAAACAAAACAACAAATTTAATTAATTGCCACGAATAATGATGTACATAGTAAAGTGGCATAGTATAGTAGTAGTAGTAGTAGCAAATAATAATAATAATAATAATAATAATAATAATAATAATAATAATAATAATAATAATAAATAATAATAATAATAATATCAGGACTCTCCTGTGAAAGAGATTTTAATCTCAGAGAGATTTTCCTGGTTAAATAAACGTCAAATAAATAAATAAATAAAGGTTGGTTTTCCACATTCTTCAAAATTCTTATTTTATGTTTAGCAGAAAAAATAAATAAAATAAGTGCATATATGGGAAAACTTTAGGGTAGTAAGTGAATGATGTAATGATGACATTTATTTGTTAATTTTGTGTGTACTTTGGACCAGTATCTTATTTTAATTTAACTTTTAGTTATATTTTTATAAATTATAGAATTATATATAAAAATATATTAATCATTATCTATATTTAAATTACATTTACATTTAGTCATTCAGCAGACGCTTTTATCCAAAGCAACTTACAAATGAGGACAATGGAAGCAATCAAACTAACAAAAGGACAATAATATGTAAGTTCTGTGAAAAGTCACAGCTAGGTAGCAGGTTTTTTTATAATAAAACAAAGATAGCATAGAAACAAAGAGAGAACGCTAGTGTTACTCTTTTAAAGAAAACAAGTAGTAAGACTTTACATAAAATAGAGTTTAAGTGTTAGAGTCTTTTATTATCTCTTTTTTAAGAATACAATTATAATAAGGAGTGCTAGAGTTAGGCAAGGCTTCTAGCTGTTTTTGAATGAGTTATGGTTAATGTGCCTAACTTGATGGTGAAATTGTGATAAAACGATGGGTTTGCTGGAATCACAAGCAGTTCTGTCTTGGCAAGGTTGAGTTGAAGGTGATCATCCAGCAAGAAATGCCTGTTAGACAAGCTGAGATGTGAGCAGCTATCGTCAGATCATCAGGATGGAATGAGAGGTAGAGTTGAGTGTCATCAGCATAGCAGTGGTATGAAAAGCCATGTTTCTGAATGACAGAACCTAATGATGCCATGTAGACAGAGAAGAGAAGTGGTCCAAGAACTGAGCCCTGAGGCACCCCAGTAGTTAGATGTTGCGACTTGGACACCTCAGCCCCTCCAATATACCTTGAAGGGCCCGTCTGAGAGATAAGACTCAGGCTCCTGAGATTCCCTTTGCCAATATAGTTGACAACTGGTTAACGTGTCAAAAGCAGCAGACAGATATATAATATAATTATGTATCTAAAACATTTCATGTTGTTGAAAAAGTATATTTTCTTATGCTCACCAATGCTGTATTTAAAATAAATAAATAGAAATTAAAAAAAAATATTAGTATAAGACTGTTTTGGAATGTTACTGCAGTTTAAAATACATGTTTTACTATTATCAAATAAATAATAGTAAAAAAAAAAAAAACAATTATATTTACTTTAAAATGTACTTTATTGTAAAGTAAATTGGTTTTGTATGACTTAAAAATAAAGGCTGAATTAAAATGGTGTACTTTGTTCTTCAGACTTTAATCATGCAAAATCAGAATATTGTATTTCAGAGTTGCCATCTGTAATATTTTTTACATGTTCTTTGTGCTTTCATTCATACTCAACAGAAAACACACTGGAAAATATGGTTAAAAGCTTCTAAAGCATTTTAGCATTTTTTTTTTATTTTGTACAGGGTCTTTTCATGTGTATTTTACAATCTTTATTACAAAAATATTTACACAAAATCAAAGTATTATCGATCCACTGTAATTTGAGGCACAAATGAATGAACTGTGTACATAAAGCAATCCAACACTTCCCTCTAGTTTCCAGCAAACAGCATGACCACCAACCAAATTATGCATTATTATCAGAATCATTCCTGTTGATTTCATTAATAAATGTTTTTTTTTTATTTTATTTTTCTAAGAAATACTGCTGAAAGGTGCATCTGTGCAACCAAAACAGACATATTCTACATGGACCTGCAGTCATTACAATCACAATAACCAGCTTCATTAAAGTAAATCACAAGGAGAGTCTTTGGGAAAGTTGATCAGGAAAACAGATATGAAAACAGTCATCCACATGAAAGGTAAAAAAAAAAAAAAAAAAAGTCCATGTATTACGCAAAAAATAATTTATAGAATAGATTCACAGTGTAAAACATCAGAGACAATTCTGAAGATGTACTTTTTTTATTTTGAGGTCGACAAACAGGCTATAAAGCCAAATAAATTCTTGATTTAATAATCTGGTTGTTTTGTTTTTTTTTTAACAGAAGGCAAATGCAAATTAAAAGTCACGTGCTATTACTTGAAAAGCTTGTTCACTTCAAACTCAACATGCAACATTCTGAATTGTTTGCAGCGTCCATAAATTATCCTGTGAAAATGTATGTCATGTGCCAGAAAAAAACAAGCATTTTTAGGCATTAATACATTAGTACGCTGAGAAATAAAGGTCAATTCAAATACAAACACAATAGAAACACAATAAAACCCTGACAACAAAAAGCTACAAAACTGACCTATTAACCATAATTGTGTTTAAATAACCCAAAAAAGGACTTTAGTAGGGGTAAATGCTTCATTTAATTTGAACCGAATTAAAACGTTTTATGAAAATTAAAATAGGACAACGTTAAAAATCTACGCTGACTAAGGACCATATGCTTCTCTTTGACTGCACATAACAGAGAGGAAAGGAAACATTTCCTCACTATATAACCACCAGTACAAGTTCAGAATGAAAGAAATGAAAAATAAAGCATGGCTGTTTTAGATGACGACACAGAAACAAGATCGTGTGACTAAGTTAACACCTTCTATGATGCACAGAGCAATTTGTTGTCACAACAATGAGAGGACAGACAATAGGATCTATGCCACTTTGCTTTTTAACGGTCTTCAGAGACTCTAATCCTGGGATGGCATTGTCAGCACATGAGTTTGTATGCTCAGACACACAAGATTGTCTCTTTTGGAGCACATGAGTCAACCAAACTCACTTAAAGGGACATTCAAATGCTAAACAGCAGCGAAATTGTAAAGATATATTTGCTGGCAAAAGATAGAAACTGAATTCGAGCATGTTGGTTGTTTCTAAAGCTCTAGATTCGAACTGTTAGTAATCAACATAATATTGTTAAAATTGCCAGATTCGTACAAAGACATTTAAAAAATGATGCATTCCAAAAGTGAAAAGAAATTCAAACTCAGGAACCCAAACGTTTTTCTTTTCATTTTGTTTTTAACGCATATTAGCAGCTGTCCAAACCATGCTCTTGTTTAGGTACTAACATTTAAAAAATGATTCTGTCTATAGAAGAAACATGAATTAAAGATGCATGTGTCTTTTTCTTTAATTTGATACTTGCCAAAAATTCACTGGTGCGGCAATGATGACATATACTATTTCAATGGACAATGAACTGAAATGTTTGATGGGTACATAGACGGTTGCATCTAGCACAAATGTGCACTGATCAGACAAACATTGTATGACAGCATGGCCGTACCACAGGCATCATCCATGTTTTTGCTCGATTCAAAATGGGGGAGGCTCGTTCCTCTGCATGCGTCTCTCGGCTGCAGCCGCCATTCTTCTCCGTCTCAAGGTCAGTGAATCTGAGTCTTCGTCCTCCATGGAGGGCATGGCATCGTCATTATCAGCAGCAGGAGCAGAAAACACATCTCCTTCATCAGTTTTTTTGTGTAGATAACGTCTAACAAAGAGAGAACAGAGTGTCATACTAAAAATTAACTGGACCTAAAACAAAGCCTTGGGGCACTTTTCACTATGTCCGAAAAATGACACACCAGAAGTCATATATTTCCAACAGAGAGCAGTTCCAGTGGACCATATGGAGATTTTTCAGACCCGATGTGTGCTTTGTTTGTGTTAAAATATTTGAACTTTTGCAACTACAACATATGTGACCACCCAACGCAATGTGACAATCTAATCAAGATTATGGTATTTTCTAGGGGTGCAATGTTTCAAATTACTCATGGTTTGGTTTGTATCACGGTTTCGGTACGGTTCAGCATGTGCTATGTATAGGGACAAAAGGACTATATTGTCAAATAAAACTAAAGCAAATAAGAACATATAATCTAACTACAAGCAACACCACAAACACAAACTTTTTCTGAAACAATAATTATTAAAAAATGTCTTCATTAGCCCTAGAAAATCTGCTATGATTTCTCTCAAACGTATTTGTGGACATATTCATACATAGATTCAGCCATGGTAAACAAACCGAAGTTAAAAGCTATAGCATAATCAATTTGAGAGTTCTGTGCAACTGCCAATAGGGGGCGACATGCAACAGTCATATGCAAATGACAGTGATGGAGAAAATATGCAGGGCTCGCTTCAACATGGGATTAATCAATGCATTTTGATGAACTTTTATCATAGTTTTTAGTTGTATGGAAACGAGTGGTTAACAGTCAATCCGTTCTTTTTCATCAGTAGTATTATTCATGATTTGTATTTTGTGAACGAGAGTTTCTCTTTTGAGATGTTATAAGATGTTAAAAGCTATGTTATAAGGCTTCCGGTGCTTTTTCACTTTCAAATTCGGAATAACGTTTCACAAGAAAAGATAATTGTCTGCTTTGCTTACATAAATCTACACACCTTTCACTTTTTAAGACAAACAAAAGATGGACTATTTGTTAGTCTTAATAAAAAGAAGGCACAACAATAAAAACAGTAATATAAAAAGACAAAACTTACAAAATGTTAATTAGCAAAAATGAAAAAGATGAGGCGTGGCATACACCACAGGCTGTATTATATACCGACTAATATATATTACGGAACATTTACCAAACTATAAGGAATAAAAAATTAAAAAGTGAGGTAAATGACAAAGATAAGCTTTAAAAAATACAAATACAAAATAAAATCAAAAAGTTAAACTAACTTGCTGTCAGTGTCAGTGCTTGCATGTTTTTTTTTTGCCACAAGAATACCAACATGTTCACCTTTTCTGGTTCAAGAAGAAGTCTTTTACTTTAGCTTGAAAACCATCCATCGTTTCCGTAATATTCGGTCAATTTGATGCGTCAGATATCAATACTTGAAGTATAAACTAGGCTCTACACTCCAAACGCTTTTGTTGTTTAAGGTTTCTTATGAAAACAGACACTGACTGGATGCGCCTTTAACAAAATTGCATTAATTTTAAATATAATTAAATGTAAATTTTACAGTCGCACCTTTAAAAAAAAAAAAAAATGGTTGAAAAATGCGTTTATTTGGTCGCAGTCTGGAGCCCTGAGATGACTTAACTGTTTGTAAATCAGTGTAAGCTTGTTAAGAAGTTAAAGGGAGATTCACCTGCGTGCTCTCTGGAGCAGCTCCTCCTTCCTCTGCATTAGCATCCTCTGTCTCTCATCTGCAGACTTGGAAAAGCGGCTCCCCCGCACCTCAAAGTCTTCCACCTCGGGGGCAGCGACCTCTGAACTGCTGCTGGCACCCGCTGAGTCTTCAGGAGAAGTGTTTATCTGTATGGGTGTGCGCTCCACAGTCTAGAGGAGAGAAACATGCTTTCAAATCAGCAGGGTTTTGTTGTTTTCAATGCAAACAACATATGATTCCTGCAGCTATCAAACACCGTCCGTGTAGAGGTGTTACTGTTAACCTCACCTGTGTTGGGAAAGGCACCTGGATCCTGCCCTCCAGGATGTTATCGGTGGTGACCTCAACGGAGCGAGTGAGCTGTAAATCCTGCAGGACCAGATGATAAGGGACCTGTGGGAACATCTCCTGGATCTGATGGGCCTGTGAAATAAACCCGAGGAAAGCCAGGTTTATATCGTGTGGAGAACAGATGAGGCTGTTTGTAACACGCAGGAGGACTCACCATGGCATTGAGCTGCGAGTTGTTGGCCTGTGCGATCCCAAGGATGCTGGTGGTGTGCATGACCTCCACAGAGAAGCTCGGCAGCCAACTGGCAATGCGTGACCCTGAGCGTGAACCAGTGGAGATTAACACCTCATACGATGCTTTAATTACCGTAAGCCAGTTTGTTTCACAGGTTATTGAAAACATGAATAATATATTTGGAAAACCCAAATAAATCAGTGTTATATTTTCATATTGATTTACTTTATTCTGTTATTGTATTACAGTTTTAAAAATTAGTTTTTCCTTATTTGAAAATTGATCTCGGACTGATCTCACTGCATCAATACGTGTGTGTGTGTGTGTGTCCACTTTGTATGGGTTAAAAGCAGACTAACTTTCAATGAATGGTCTGTATTTGGCATGAATGTGTAAAGAGACGCCTCACCATCGAAGTGGAAGAAGTGGTTGTGCTGGTTGAGGTGCGGCCGGGCCTCTGTTCCCGGTCCGGCGGTCATGTTATCATCCAGCGGCGCCCTCTGACCCTCGTCTCTCGCTCTCACGCCTTCATTGATGTTCAGAGACATACGGCACGTGGGACAGGAAGTGTCCTGCTCCAGCCAGGAGCGCAGACAGGAACTGGACATAAACGATATGGTCAGACTAACGTTTGAAGCCTAGAGTGCTGATGATAACGGGTTATAGCTCACTTGTGGAAAAGATGTCCACAGGGCAGCCTGCGTGCTGTAGTCATTGAATCCCAGCAGATGGCACAGTCATCGTTATTAGCCAGCAGCTCGTCAGGCGTCGCCACAGCAAACCTGCACAAGGAGAGGAGTTCATGTCAACACACACCGTCTGCTTATCATCAGCCACGTCTGATTCATAACACACTGGAATATATCATACACATGAAGCTGGTTCACAACTCCCAACGACTTCTGCATTGTGCAAATTAATTATTTTCATGACAATTAAGTCTCTAACATTTAATTTAATTGAGAATTTGGGGTGCGGGGAGCAAATAATTTAGCAATTCAGATAATCTATTGGTATGACGGGTAAAATTTTCTATAATTTCCAATTGTGCAAGGAAACACGTCCTGGAGAGTTAGCCTTATTAGCTATAACAATGTGACTGTAGTCGTATAGCAGCTTTATATCAACGGTAAGATCTCTTTTCAAAGGCGATATCTTGTGCACACATCGGGTTACTAGCCACAAACGTAACCCATTATGCCACAGGTTATGTCCTTCAGCATCTCTACTTCACAGTTGCATTCGGCTCCTCACCTGGCCTCCATATTGTCAATAACACGCAAGTAGTTTTTATGGCGGCGAATTCGTCTCTGCACCTCGTGGAAGAGATAGCGCAGCTGCATAAAGATCACAAGACTAGCCATGGACAACCAGATGTTCCCGAAGAGCTGCAAAGGGAGGGAGAAACAAGAATACACGATCATAAAGGTACTGTGAACTCTTCAAAATCCTAAGATGAAACACAGATGTGAGAAGAGAGATCATGTAGGCCACTGGCACTGAGGATGTCTGCGACTGACGGGTCAAATTAACTGTAAACAGCTTCTGACGGATCAGTGAACATTGTGTCAGTCTCGGGACTCCACACCAGAAGCGACTTGTGCGAATAAATCGTGCTATTCACGCAAAGTTGGACGATTGAGTTTATTTGCTTTATTCGCGCGTGAAATTCACTTCACAACAGATGTGAATTCGCGTCATGGGATGGGCTTCTGCCGGTTGAGTTCATGCAGCAATGTGATTTCAACCACCATTTATTCGGAAACTCAAATCTGTGGTTTATTTATAAAGACAGCGCCTATTTAAAAGTGTTTCGCGCTGATTTCGGAGGCGGTCAGCTCCACGCGATCAGTGGGAGCTCAGTGCTCATGTATCCGTTTGCTATGTCGTAATCACGACGCTACTAGAGCAAGCTCATGATTGGGTAACGCGGTGCGAAATTTCACCAAAGATAAGATTTTTCAACTTGCGCGTTTCATGCTTCAAAACGCCTGAAAAGCTCAATTCGGTCCGCGTCTATCGTGCAAATAGTGTCTTTCGCGCTGCCTCATTTGCGTGAAACGAGCCGCAGGATGTCTATTTGTGTCTTTGTATTAACTTAACATAAATCACTCGTGCTTAATGCATCATTAGCTTCTGGTGTGAACGCACCATTATAAGAGTCCAATGAGTCCCATCAGCCCAGATCCATCAATCACTTATTCCTGTAAGTAACTCTGTATGTCCAGACTTGAGTTTGTTTCTCACCAGCATGTGGATGTGATGCATCAGGTCCAGGCAGAGGAGGGTTAACTCCATGGTGAAGTCTGTGTAGTAGATATACGAGCTCTTGTTCTCCCAGGTCCCCTCATGGTTCAGGTCCCACAAGTGAATGGAGTACCTGTAAACAACAGATCGAAACCTTCAGGTTCACGCTTCTGCTCCCTCACCATGAACGAATCTGAGTGTATTCTGGGCCGAGCACACACCGTATGATGACGTGTCCTGCGCGCACCGTCACCAGCAAACACTGCAGGACAGGAGACAAGGTTTGGGATCATTCAGCAGGGGCTTGTGATGAGTCCTGCTCACAAAGGTTTGGGAAGTGTTCTTACCTCAGCTGCCATGAAAGCGACAGTGTGCATGCCGTGAAGATGCCCGGCTAGAGCGCAGAGCACTGCCAGACCCCCGCAGCACGCCAAAACAGACCCCAGCAGAGCCAACACTCGCACGTGACTGACCATCGGAGTGGTGGGAGAGAACGAGAGCTGCCAGAGAGAACAACAACACACAGAAACACATGAACGAGGAAGAAAAGGAGGAGGGAGGGGAGGACGTAAATAAGAGTGGAGGAAGGAGAGGAAGCAGGAAAGAAATCAAGACGGAAATTAAAGGAGAAAAATAGATAAAGGAAGAAGGGGGAGGAAGTCAATAAAAAAGGCAAGGAAACAGCGAGGACAGGGGGAAGGAAGTTAGGTAAAACCATGAAGAAATAAGGGCATTAAGATAGAAAACATGAATGAAAGAGGGAAAGAAGTCATCCAGTAACAACAGATTGAGTAAAAGATGGGGGGAAGGAAGTAAAGGAAACATGAATAAAGCAAGGGTGGAATAAATTAAAAGGTAAAGAAGGAAAGAAAGGAAGGAAGAAGAGAAAAGGATATAGGAAAGGAAGAAGTTCGGTCAAATTAAGGAAATTAATGAGACAGTAAATAAGGGGAAACCGTGAAGTAAGAAAGGAAGGGAAAGAAGGTCAATTATCAAATATTCTGAGCTAATAAAACAAATATACATTAATATATCAACCATACTCAGATTTGCCTAAATAAATTGTGCATTTATGATTTTTAAAATGATATTTCTTTTTTTTTTTGTACTGCATTGGCAGTTAAACAAATGGTAATGTTTGTCAAAACAGGAAATGATGTGAAGTAAAAGGCTTCCTGAATGAATTTGTCTAATAGTATTTCTATAAATAACAGCTTGCACTCTTCACGAACACTGGTGTTTATTGATGTGGTGAAGACGTTTGGCTCACGTATTCGAAGCGGTCTTTGCAGAGCTGCACCATCAGATGCAGGAAGATGAGCACGGAGAACCACAGACACCACAGCACCACCTCCTCCACCCGCTGCACGTTCAGCACGCCGAAGATGAAGATGAACTTGTAGAAGACGAAGTTCCAGAACTTATCCTTCACATGCTGTCAGACACAGAAGAGCACAGTGACAGGCAGGTATCATCACAGCTCAAACCATCCATGCAGATCTCACATCTACAGGAAACAAGTCTTTTCTGCTCATCAGGGCTGCACTGATTTGATCAAAGATGCATTAAAAAAATAGTCAAATTGTGAAATATCATTACCATTTTAAATAACTTGTTCAACTGTAATTCATTTCTACGATCCAAACATCATTCCTCCAGTCTTCAGCGTCACATGATCTTCAGAAATCAGTCTAATATGCTGATTTACTGCTCAAGAAACATTTCTGATTATTATCAATGTTGAAAACAGTTGGGGTCACTTGCCATTACATGTTTTAAACAGTAAGGTTCTTAGTCTGAACCTAAAGTAATGTTGACAAACTATATATCATTGTGTAGCTTAAAGACTGTAGTTCTGGTATTTGGTGACTGATTTTTAAGTATTTTACAGAGAAACTGTAATTTATTAATATGTAAGGAAAGTATTCATCAGAGTCAGAGAGTGCGTTTGAAATAGTGATGCATAGATGAAAAAATCAGTAAAAATCTTTATTCACTGTCATGGAGTTTTCAAAAGATAACATCCATTGTATTTTTGAGAAAAAAGAAAAGGTCTAAAAGGTGTTTTGAATACATAGAAAAAACTATAGATTATCCTTTTTTGATGCATTGCGAACTATAACACAAGTTCAGGGTTCTTGTATCATGTCTTTTGTTTTTTGAGGTTGAATTGAAATCAAATACTGCCATACTGACTGCCATTAAATCTGATTGTGATGTCCATGGAAAAACATGTTTCAGGTCACTCAAACCGTTTATGGAAATGAAGGCGCCCTTAAATGTTTACTAATGAGGTTTGATGGTCTTCTAGTGGAAAAGCTTGGTACTATGCCCAAACAAAATCATTTTTTTGAGATATCAACCTCAAATTTGGAACATAACTTATATAAAATATAAATATTAAAATGATTAGATTTTATATTTTCTTAAACTTCCATAACTTTTTTTGTTGTATAATCTTTATAACATTTTTAACATTTAACATTACTTTTACAATAATCTGACAAGTGTCTGCTTTAAAGAGCGACCAACCTTAAGTCTGTGGACCAAAGCATTCAACATTTTTAAGTTGGAAATGTCATTTGTCACATCTATGCTCAAAAAGTGGAACAGACAGTTATATATATCTATATACAGTATATTGTCTTTTCATATCACAGTTGGGTAATTTAAGGTCATTTGCAACAGTTGTGCTCTTCTCCTAGGGTTACCTGTTTCTCGCTGACTCTCAGCGGTCCAAACACGATGCACTGGATCACTTTAGCTATTAACATGAGGATGCAGCACACCGTGTTCACCATCACCTGCGGGAACAGGACAACTTCTATTAGAAAATGAGTCACGGATCCACCCTTGTGGGTTCAGAAAGGACACGACTGGAGCCTCACGTACCCAGATGGAGAGACTATCTGTGATGAGGTACATCAGCACGTGAGTGAGCACACTGTCCGGCCTGATGTCCTCCTCAGGGGCGCGCTGGGGGTCCTCGGACTCTGAGTCTCTGACTGAGCTGTAGGCACTCAGCATGCTCCCGGCCAGCAGAACTGTGCTCAGCACTGTGTATGTCTGTAAACTGGGCCAGGGGAACCTCTCCAGAAACAGCAGAGGCATCCTGGTGGGCTCTCAGGGTCGACCTTATAGAGATAATGGTCCAAACGAAAACAGTTTTGACGCAATCTGCTCTAACGTTACCAATCCCAGTCCAGAATAGAACAGGGTCCTTTTACAGATGACAACAAGTTCTCCACAAACACAATGCAAGCTCCTCTTGAATACAAATAAATATCAAGATCTGTTTCAGAAGAGCTGTGTTTATATAAACAGTCTGTTGTGACGTTATCTAACGCTACGTGTCCTTCTCTGTTTACGTGCACGAGACTCTAAACAAACCCCAAACGACGATATATCGTTATGTATTGTGTTTAAGACACATTACGGAGAATACAGTTCACGTCTTATAATCCGTAAAATAAATGTTTTATTTCCAGAACATATGGCTATTTTTACATTAGCATGACAGCTAACCTGCTTCAGCTACGCAATGATTAAAACACGACACACAGTATCAGAAACTCATCAGACGGTCTTTAACACCGTCCCATCATGCTCGACGATCAGTCAGTCATCTGCTTGGTTTAAATAAAACGGAAATAAATAAAACATCAGGTTTAGATCTGTTTCTCTGGCTGTTTCTGGTACTTTCTGTCCCTCGTACCTGTTTCCGCTGCCTCTGACGTCATCGGGCGAACTTCCGGTGCTTATGTGACAGTAGGCGGGGCTTCGCACGTAAACATAAACAAGTGTGAAACATTATAAATAGCACTTATGACTAAAAGCCATATTATTCTAACAAAACACAGCCACGGTAAGCACAGTCACATTTAAAAGAGATTGTTATTCTTATTGTTTTGTTGTTGATTAACAAAACTATATTGGTGCTATTTTAGTACCTGTTGTAGCCTGTGGTACTTGTTTGGGGCACTGCACACAAATTATGGATACTTTTTTAACCATAAGATCATTATAAGCGCACTATATGGCTTAAAACGAATTCATTTTTTCATATAATAATGATAATAAAAACTAGGAGTCCTTGAAGATTGTCACAAAATGCCTTTTATGTTCAGTAAAAATTCATAAATACAAAGACATTTCAAAAGACTATCAAGCAATGGTAAAAGTATGAGAAATGTATCTACTGAAATGCTAACAGTTACAGTGAACAGATCAAACATGGGATTGTGCTTTTATGCTCAATGATGCATATTTTAATAATTTATTCCAAGCTTCCTATGATTATCATAATTTCAAAAATAGATTTTACATTTACAATCAAAATGAGAAAACTAAAGACATTTTTTTTTCTTCCAAAAGAACAATAAAAAGGCCGGTCTGGTTAAGGCACACACATTGACTGGTCCATATTTTACATTCACATTTGATATGCTCAGTTTAGAGAAAAAAAAAAAAAAAATTCCTTGATTGAATGCATCCTCTATTAGGCTGAGAACTTTGTGTACATGGTGGCTTATAGAAAATAATTTCTACATGTGCAGTAAAGCGAGATGCTGCGAGCAAAACGGTTAGAATGAGATGTCCATCCAATTCTCTGACGATCAGTTCAGCAGTTGTACTGAAGTCCTGTTAAAAATGCATAGTTTGTATTGATCTTCTAACGGTGGGACACTTGGTCCATGAGGGGAGTTACTGCAGACTGTCGGCACTCTCTGAGTCTGGAGTCTCAAACAAGTCTCTTACAATGATTTCACTTACTGCAAAGGAGAACAAAAAAGCAAATAATTAGGTATGAAATGTCTAGGACTGAACCTCTCTCTCTCTTTCCCAATCTTCAACTAGTTTCTGAAATACAGCGTGTTTCTTTGACTTTCCAATAACCAAACAAATCTATTAATACACTTTAAACACACAAGAAGTTATTTACAACATGACATCCATTAAGCATATGAAATGGGAAACAGAGTATACAGTGTGGGCTATAAATATATCTCAGGCAAAAAGGAAGCTGTGCATTTGGACAAGAATCTGTTTGACACACACACACACACACACACACACACACACACACACACACACACACACACACACACACACACACACACACACACACACACAGCCTGGCAGTGAAGGGAGCACGATGCCGGACAACAGCGCTCACTCAACAGGGGTATTCCAGTCCACTGCACCTGTCCCATCGAACACAGACAAGTGCCGAGACATGGTCACAGTGGGCCAGGTAAAAGCGGGTGCCACAAACAATAACAACACATTCTGTCCTAGGGTTTGGCTAATTATGAACATAAATATTTATCATTGAAATGTGCTATATATAGCAGATCTCATGTGAAGAATGTAAAACTGTCACAATACAGCGGTGTAAAACTAGCGCTGGATTAGCCTTGGCAGTATATTTAGCTCTTTCAGTGTCTCCATGCGATGCCAGTATCCTCTTTCCCATCACACTGCGGGACAGTGGACTATAATTAGGTCCACACTAAACAGGTTCCAGACACTAGGGGTGGCAGCTGCTAGTTTTTGTTTTCTAAAGAGTAAACAAAAAGCCTGGCTAGCATATGCAACAAAGCTAGCACAAATTTTGTTATTGTAGCTTGGGAGGAGTTATTGTCCCAGTATGAGACACATCACGTGTGAAATTACATATAAACATAACACGGTCTGGAATAAACTGATACAATCACAGTAATACTTGCTGGTGATTTGAAAATGTTAATGGATTGCCTCATTTCTGGGTCACTAAAAGTGAACATCTTTGTCATACTTGATTACCAAGTTTAAAAGCAGAAATGTGAAGCGCGTGTGTTTGTCCTCTATTCAAAAATGTGTCGCTTCTGCAGTAAACTTGACTAAATCTTGTTTTTAGTATTGGGATTGTGGTTTCAGACTTACTATTAATTATTGTGTCCAGACCTTTGAAAACGTGATATTTTGTTGTTTATTTTGGGGAATCACTTGCCCTATGTACTAGTTTTGCTTGTCAAAATACATTTCTGCGTTAATCAACTCTGTCCACTTAACTTCATTGCTTTAAAATGGTTCTCCTTGGAGTCTTACCATCATCAAGAGTGATATCCTGTAGACCTATGGACCGAAAGCCTAGCTCTTTCTCTTCCTCTGGTTCCGGTTTAATGTTAAGGAGATCATCATCTTGTGACATACTGAAACTTGTGCTGGACTCCTGAAGAGATGCACCTGAAGATTGAGGGTCCATCAAACTCTGTCCGACAGACGGTGAGTTAGAAGGCACTTTGGGAAGAGTAGGCTGATGGGGAAGAGGAAGCCCCTGGGAAGATGAAGACGGTGGGAATTGCACCGGATCCACAGTGTGCAGACCAGATGTGTTGGACACTGAGACAGGGCCAAGGTTGTGGAGATTTTGGCTGTGCTCTGTAGGTATGCCTTGGTATCCTTTGCCTAGTTGAGACCTTGGTTGCTCTGCTAAGATTTGGGATGACCTGCAGCCTTGCAGTGAGCCACCAACCATTGGAAGACTAGGTTGTTCTTTGTAGGACAGATCCTGTTGAGGTTTTTGGTAGAAAGGGTTGTTGAAATCCACCAACGAGGAGAGAAACATAGGGTGAAGATCTGCTTCGGCATTAAGGCTTCTTTCTGCTGGATGAGAGCGGCTCAGATAGAAAGGATCCTGAGGTGAGTAACTGAGATCGATGGAAGATGGATCACCAACTATCCCTTCGGACAGCAGCCACTGCTCAAGAGGCTGGACCTCATCTGAAGCACTCGGGTCTCTGGTGGTGATCAGACCTGCTGGGGAGGAAGGATGCTGCCCTCCAAGGTCCGTCCTTATGCCAAACTCCTGCTTCACCTGCACTGCTGGGAAGGAGGATGTTCAGCACATTACAGATTAGCTTTATGAGCATTTCTTCATTTCAGAAAACAATTGAACATTGGTATACAATTTTGACCAATCGAGATCTCTGAGCACATGGTGCTTTATAAACATAAACGAATCCAATCTCCCTAACTACAAGCTACAAGATTGGTAAGCCCAGGGTCAATGTCCTGCAGAGTTTTGAGCTTAAACACACTTGTCTGGAAGGTCCTAGTGAGTCTAAAGACCTTGATTAGCTGGTTCAGGCGTATTTAATTAGGGTTGAGGTTAAACTCTGAGGGACAATGAAAAAAATGTGTTTTAACACATGTAAATTCCTGTCACAGGCACATGTTCTTGGTTAAATGAACCATGTGTGGTTTCAGTGGTCATCTTACATCTTTCTTTTACACCGTTAGTGCTGACTTAAGATGCATCTTAACGCCAGGTGGAAACAGGGTATCTTTCATCAATTTGAGTTGTGTCAGTAACCATTATCAGATCTTATTTTTTAAGAATAACATATATTCTGGATCTACATAAATGCTCTTCTAATTGCTTCTATGCAGACATTCCTAAAGACTATTCATTATTGAACAATCCCATCTTGTTGAACTAATAGATATTGTTGCATCACGTACATCCGCATTTTTTAACTGAAGTTGATGTATTACCCAGAATTCCTCTTGCTGTTGGCTGGCAGTTACCTGAAAGATAGGTGAAGAACTGTGAGGCACTTCTCTTCCTCTTGCCATTGCTCACATAGAACTGCACCTGGGTGGAGGAAGCCCTGGTTTTCTTGTAGTATGGAGGAATCTTTACCACTAAGCTTGTCTAAACAGGAATGGGAACACGAGAAAACTTCAGAGACACCTGTAATAATAGATCTCAATGGGAAGTGTAAAGCAGATATGTTACGCTGTTAGAAGAGTTTGAGGGATTTCAGTGTTTTATTACAAAATCAATAACATACTGTGTTTACATGTTGACTCTTTTCTTGTAAAGCCCTCACATTGACCTCCCATTGCGTTTTACCATCTGGAATGAAAAGAAAAAGGCAATACAAAGGCTCTTTTGTTATTACATAAACTATCGTCCTATCATACTGATCTAAAACCAGCTCCTAATTACAGCAGAGCAACTAGTTGTGAGAATAGTTATTGTAAAAGATGATTTCACGTACCAGAGCCCTTTTCTAGGAAGACAATGGTTGAGTCTGGATTGATGTTTTGGCCTGTTATAAGCATCTCTTCTCCTCCATTCACAGATCCACAGGCGGGACTAAAGCTCTCGATTTGGGGAAGTTCCTGAGCTAATCGTTGAGCTAGTCAACAGAAAATGAGGAAATGTTTATCAATATGGCTTGATAATGTTTTGAGGCTTTTAACGGTCAAAGTCTACTAAATCTTCATCATCATCAATGTCATTGTCCTATCTGTATGTCATGTAGAGAAAAATGTAAATTATGTCAAATTATGTCTATTTTTTTCTTTTGAGGAAATGGACAAATAATTTTACTGACAACATGTTCACAGGGCATATGCACTTTGCATCCAAAAAATGCTCCACCAAAATTGTTTACATAGAAAATGGGGAAGTCATGGCCTAGTGGTTAAAGAGTTTGACTCCTAACCCTAGGGTTGTAGGTTCGAGTCCCGGGCCGGCAATATCACGTCTGAAGTGCCCTTGAGCAAGGCATCGAACCCCCAACTGCTCCCGCAGCAGCTGCTCCAGGTGTGTGTGTGTGTGTGTGTGTGTGTGTGTGTGTGTGTGTGTGTGTGTGTGTGTGTGTGTGTGTGTGTGCACTTTGGATGGGTTAAATGCAGAGCATGAATTCTGAGTATGGGTCACCACACTTGGCTGTATGTCACGTCACTTTCAAATACATCATCACAGAAAAACTCACAGCACTCTATAGGTGTGGACGCCACCTGCAGTGACAGCACTTTTCCATTGTGTTGAGGGATATGGACACGGAACACAGCACGCACACGGGTGTTTTTACGCCCGATATCAGTCTCGCCTTTGCGCAGCTCGATGTCTGAATTCCGTAGCTTCAGGATCCCAGCACAGTCAATGCTTTCAAGGAAACGTGATAAAAGGCATCCATTAAATATTACAGTCAGTCAACCTCTGTTTATTTAACAAAAGTGCAGTTATCTATGGAAATGAAACCGAAGAGGAACATAAATGGTGCTGTTTGCTGACAGCGGCCCGGAGCAACTTTTAACTATTAGCTGTAAATCCCATTTAAGTCATTTCACTTTGTATATTCATGAGACCTGCATTTAGTCAGTACCATCCAAATATGATTTCTATTAAACACCGGTCCGGTCTGATGTACATGAAGATGATATGAAAATCATTTATGTGACACATCAAGTTGGGTTCTGATATAAGGATTATATCATTGAGTGTAAATCTAAACATTTTAAAGTACAATTTTAATCTCTGAAATTTCTAAAAAAGAAGGGTAGCTTTAAAACGGTTTTGAATTTCACATGTTTTCAATTTAGAGCTGCCATCTTCATGATATGAAGACTAAAGACTAAACTGTCAGCCATGTCAATACATAATTTATGCAAAAAAGCTCCGTCTACGATGCATGCCGGGCTGGGTGCATGTAAATCAGAGGTTTGTTTGTTGACAGGTACCTGGTGCACATATTGTTTTCAGGCAGGAGAGGGATTTCGAGAACTTTGGTGCTGGATATGACAGTCTCTTGACTCGGCGTCGCGACGGTTTTCCCAGTAATCCTGTGCACTTGGTAGAATGGGTGTGGCCTGATGTAACGCTCATCCGCTGTCCCGATGAACATCTGCAGGCTGACGGGTTTTTCATCATAACCTATCAGCTACAGAGGCAGGAAGAAATGATGTGAGTAATCAGACGACTGGTGATCCCAAACGAATCGTTCCTAGATGCATCCGTCTATCCATCACCATTTTAATGCTCTATCGCTCCTTAAGTACTCAAAGCGGCCCATTTCACACCAACACGCACAAATTAACTCTCCTTTTCTAGTTTTACATGTGATTATCTCTGACAAGCTCCTTTAATGGCAAAAATTGTCTGCCATTTGTGTCATAGGTAGCTAGGGTAAACAAACACCGACACAAGTGACATTAGCTTGCGCAATGCTAATGTTATCAAAACTTCTGTCCTTAAGACTGGCTGATATTTATCACATGAATCACATATATCTAATCTCTGCTTCTCGCATATGTAAATTCAAGTATTATTAATTCAGAATGATCTAAACCCATCCAATTTAATATTATAATATTAATACAAATAATTAAATACACCCGGACCGTAATCTGGTACTTGAGTCTTGTGCTAGAGCAGATGTCAGATGACCTTTAGGTATGGAGCCAAACCTTTCTTAATTTCTCAGGACAATGAAAACTGCTGTTCAAGTTCAGTGAGCAAAATGTGCACGATACAGATGGCACGCTGTGTGATGAACAAAAACATCATAGAAAAGTAGGTAATGATGGATGAAATGCTCCATCAATAATTAACCCCAATCAATAAATCATATGTAAGAAATTCCCTTCACAATTTATTAGTGGCACCAGACAGAATTGCATAAATGACTGTTTTCAAACAAGTTTTTCACTCCCATTTTCAGATGAACTTTCAACTGTGGGGGAAATCATAACAGGCTAATCTGAGAGCTGGTGCAAACTCTGACCTTAACTACAGGGTGTCTTCCGCAGTCTGATTTAATGGCCCCTCGACTGCCCTCCGTCTCATAATGGGCTCTGTGTTGAGGTTTAGGTTGGATCTCCATCTTTAACTCACACTGGCCACACTGACTGGGCAGAGGGCAGTCCAGAGGAGGTAAAGATGTGGACCTGAGTAGGAAAAAGAAACAGAGTGGATGTAGTTTTTGAGCACGGGCCAGTGAAACAGGACACCCTTTGTTATAGCCCCAACAGGTTCATAAATGATGGAACAACAAGGCCAAAAACTATTATGTAAACGACACTTGTTCAAAACCAAAAGGTGAACAACGGAGTCCTATATGTAGATGCAGTTTACCTGTATAAAGGGGTGCTGACTTGTTTGGGTTTAACCCAAGGGAACTGTGTTGGGACGGCTAAGAAATGTTCCACGATATCCTCTTTCTTTAAACTGGGGAGGGACATGGTTACGCCTGAGTTCAGCGATGGATTTGCAAGACCTGGGTCTTGAAGACTTGAGTCCTCTTGTCCAGTCAGCAGAGCCACTTGATCCTGGTTGTGGTTGGCCTGATACGTTCTTCTAGTTTTGGATGGGATGTCTAACTCTAATGGGAAGGTCTGGTAGGGTGCAAATGAGGCTCCTCCCATCCATGTCTCCTCAGTGACACTCCCCCGAGGAGAATGAGATGGTGTAATGTTGGGGGAAAGGTGAGGAGATGCAGAACCAGGAATGAATTCTGCACTGGAATGCCGTCTTTTTCCACATGGAGAGGTTGGGCGAGAAGAAGGTCGTGAGGAGGAGGAGTGTGGACGGGGATTGAGCCATGTTTCGTCAGTGACGCTGGTGCGAGGCGACTGATACGGCGACAGGCCACAATGATATTGTAGAGGTTGCTGATGATGTTGTTGGTAACGGTACCAAGGATCATCTCCATATGTAGCCAGAGGAGAACCAAAGGGAGACACAAGCGGAGACACTTGAGGAGACGCCTGGGGAGAAGTAAATGGGGACGGCAGAGGAGACGACAGCGGCGACACTAGAGGAGACGCCAGCCGAACTTGAGCGGCTGCCTCATTCAACTCTGCCTCCACGTCATCGTAGATGTGCGAGAAGGATTCGCAGGACGAGGCGTCAGACAACCAGCTGCGGGACGACAAACTACTGCAGGGGCTGGGACACAGTGAGGACGTGTCCCTGTAGGATGCATCCAGTGGCAGGAAGAGCTGGTCCCTTGATAGCGACCCAGCACCAGCTTCTCCACAAGCTCCTGCAGACTGGTCCAACTGGTGCACGCCCAGGTCCTGGTGGCAGTTGGCTGGGATAGAGGTGATTTGGATGCTAGGACAGTCAAATACCCAGCTGGGAGACTCCATGGGTTGGAGGGGACCAGGGTGAGGGGTGCAATAAGATGGGTTTGGACAGCTCTCCTGCTGTTCTGTGGGATGGTGAGGTCCAGGCGGAAAGAGAGGGTAGCAGCTGGCATCATCATCCGATCTGGAGTCTAGAGTAAGAGGGAAAAGGTTATTTTTAATACAAGACCACTTACTATGCCTATCCTGGCTCATGCCATGTGTCATTTTACTTTTTGACACTACAGACTTTTGCAGACTTTGGCAGTCTGGACATTATCTGGTGAAAGTCAGAGCCAGTGTGTGTTGTTGTTGTTTTTTTAAAAACAAGAAATCACACGACTCCGTTCACATAAAGTGATTTATTTCCCCTCATTTTTGTAATGAGGTGTGGCTTGATTCTGTGCATTGGGAATTGCTTGTATTTCTAAAAATGGCTTATTATATGAAGACATACACCATAGTGATCTGTAGAGGAGATAAGAACTCATTCACCTCCAGACTCTACTCTGTAAAGATTTCCTTTGAGCCACATGACAGGCCATGAGCTCATTGGTGTCCACCTTGGTTAACCTTATCCTGTAGTCAACTCTGACTATATGACTACACACAAGATGAAGTTATTTAAAAGATTACGATTTTTTCCATGATAATGTGCACTAATGAATTGTGTACATTTTATTTATGATATATTTTTTTTTATATATCAAATCTACAGTAGGCTGTTATGTCAGTGACTTCATGCAGCAAAAGAATCCTATAACCCTAACCCTAATAACCCTAAAAAATAATCCTTACAAAAACAACAAACTAAAAAAATGATGTTCCCAAGAGCATGAAGAAATCTTCACCAAAGTGAAGCCGCATATGTTTCTTCCTCTGCATACTGTTGGTACTCAAGCAAATACATTTCAAGAGATGCTCTTATGGCTCATTCAGACACAAGAGCAAACTGACAGCTGCCAGAAGTGCACCATTAACACACACACACACACACACACACACACACGAGCTAGGGATGCTGTCACACTGATAAGACTATCTGTCTAACATTATGTGATACACCTTCATTGCACTCAAGCTTCAACAGTCAAATGTCCAGCAATAAAACCTAGAAAGGCGATTAACTGTGAGTTTAACCATTATATCAGTCGTGTTTACCTACAGATGGGGGAAGTTTTATTACAGTGGACATTGTAACTTGCATTAAAAATTATAACCGCTTACAGTATGTAGGGAAGTATAGTAACATATGCTTACAGAGCCAATCATAACCACAACAACAACAACACTATTAAATAATATAGGCCTACAAAACCAATCACAGCAGTTGTAGTTTCACTGATGTATTCTGCGTACTATTCTCGAAAACTGACACGGAAACTAAGGAACTTTACAGAAAATGTTTGCATACGTTTTTATTATGATTATTATTATTATTATTATGTTTGGCATGATTATTAGACTTTGACCTTGCAACTACACGAACTCCTACATTTGATGTTGCGAGATAAGGAAGTGACTTTAGTATTTAGAAAAACAGTTTAATTTATTCATAACATATCCGAACATGGCCACTTCTGCAAAAACATTCTCGACGCAGAGACACGCGACTCCCCTTTAACCGCGCGCGCTTCATTGATTAGGATCGGAGCGCAAGTGACCCCTGAAAGTCCCACACCCACACAGACCTGAGAGTCCCAGGGGGGACGGATGAGTGCAGCTGCTCTCCCCGAACATCAGTCTGAAGTCCAGCTCCTCTCTGTAGTTAGTACTCATTGCTTTAGAGACCTCAGCTCTACTTCCTATTAATTTACAAAAACAAACAAGTCCATGCGTGCGCAAACGCTACAACACTCCCAACTTTCTACAAGCGTTACTTTGCTTGACAAAACGAGATGGTGTCAGCTCGAAAACCCGGAACACACGGTCCAAAACGTCCCTTTCCCTCTCAGAAGTTGGTTAGACCGAGCCTTTGATGTCGTTTCTTCTCGGACTTTGTCGACTTCCCGCTGCGTTTAATAATCCCATGCTGGGTTTGGTGTTGCTCTGAAGTCTCGCGCACATGTAGATGATGGAGAGAGTAAAGTTACATTTCACCCCGCGACTCCAGACGTGACGTCACGAACATCTGACAGACGGCAAACACGCGCAGAGGAAGCGCGCGCTCGCTCGCGACCTCATTTGCAAACACCAACAAAGCAACCAGCGCGCGAGAACAATTCAGGGGACGAGAGAGAGAGAGAGAGAGAGAGAGAGAGAGAGAGAGAGAGAGACGTCTATAACACTGTTGTTGTCAAAGTACATGCATTATTAAAATATTCCGGTTAATACACAATTGGTTTGTGTACGCTATACAGCATTTTTGGCCATCATTTGTGCATACTAATGCCCAGCATGTTGTCTAGTTATGCAACTTACAAGGTTTTGACATTTGCCAGTGATTTCCTTGCACTGTACATGGGTGGGGGGAAAAAAAGTAGAAAATGCTTAGTTAAACTGGTTTATTTCGCAATAATGCTGGAAACAAAAAGAAATACTTTAAATAAAGTTCTATGACATGTTATGGCACCTCTGGTACTTCCTTGTACTGTAAGTATTTGGATATACAATGCATATATAATATATATAATAACAATATATATTGAATAAACAATGTATCGTTCTGCTGAAGCATGGAAATGTGTCAAAATTATTTTAAAAGTGGATTCAAAATTAAAAAATCTCATTATTCCTCCATGCAAAAAAATAAAAGTTGCATAAAGCAAGTAACAAACCACTACTAGTGAGCAATAAGACAGATGGCACCTGATAAAGGAACACTGGATTTAACAAAAAGGCAACTACAAAGTGCAGTTATTTGTCATATAAGACTGCACTTTACACTGTAATGAAAGGAATGAAGAGTCTGTTACAGCGAGCTGACAGTGTGTTTTTGGCCAGTGTTAACGTGTGGTCTGACCACAGACACCATTCACAACTTTCGTCCTGCAGATCATTTCCTCTTCCTCTTCCTCTTCCTGTGGGACTTCACTCATGTGTCTCTTTCGTGCTGCTGACTCACTGTCTTCTAGCGCGGTGTATTTTTTGCCGTCCCTCTTGCGTTTATTTACCAGTCCACTGTGCTCCTCTCCGATCCGCCCCTCTGGAAGCCCGAGCGTGCGTAAACACACCACAGCCGCGGCCTGCTCTGCAAACTTCTTTGATTTCTCCCTGAGGACGGCGAGATGAAGGCAGACAGAAACACAGTACAGTCAATCTCTCTGCACTACTACAGTGTGGACGTAAGTTCATCAAAACCAAACTCACCACAGGGATGAGCGGTACTTTTTATTGTCAATGATAACTGTAGACTGAAAAGCTCGATCTTGAGTTCGCTGTTCCTGAGACGTAAACAAACATATTAATATTCCAAGGCCACAACACTTTTCCAGTTGATCAAGACTGGATATGGAAAAATAAATAAATAAATAAACTGACCGTCTCGTACACAGGTTGATCAAGCTTTTCCTTGCGGCTCCACTCCAGCAGGAACATCTTTGGGGAGATCTGAGGAGGGTAATCTCGCCTGGGGAACACAGACACATGCATAAATACAGCAGAAGTGATCAGGATAGAGTCCTTACTCTTGTAATGGGACACACAGGGTCACTTCACCTTTCGAAGCGGACAGGCATCGTGATGACATCATCCTCCAGTTTGGGTTGGTCTGACGGATCGCAGCTGGTCTGAAGAGCAGCTCGTCTGGCCTCCAGCTCAGCTTTGGTCTTGTTGTAGAAGTCAGTCATTCCAAACACCTCACTGCAAATCACACACATGCAAAGGAGAGAAACTTAACCAAAACATATTTAAATTAGTGCTGTCAAACGATTAATCATGATAAATCGCATCCAAAATAAAAGCTTTGGTTAACATATTTACATTTGCCGTGTATAGATAGATAGATAGATAGATAGATAGATAGATAATGTATACACACACACACATGCATGTGTTTGTATTTATACACCGGTGCTGGTCATATAATTAGAATATCATTAAAAAGTTGATTTATTTCACTAATTCCATTCAAAAAGTGAAACTTGTATATTATATTCATTCATTACTCACAGACTGATATATTTCAAATGTTTATTTCTTTAAATTTTGATGATTATAACGGACAACTAAGGAAAATCCCCTAGTAAAAGTCGCACTCCAGGGGCTAAATATTACGTTATTGGGTTCGCTTTAACCCACAGACATAAAAAAGCTCCCACAGTGGCAGTGTAAAAGTAGTCCAATTCCACGGGAAAACCGCAGACTTGACAACACTGATAACAGTCCTTAAGCCCGGCTCACATTGAGCGATTCTGGCCACGATTTGGTCGTCAGAGACTAATTTTGAAAATCCTAAAAAGATTCCTATAAAATTCCTGAAATCTGTCGTTTTTGATCATTATTTTAACATGTTAACTGATAGCCGATTAATGGCCATTGCGATCAAATTTTAGCTCCGACGAACTTCTGCCAGTGTCAAACGATTTGGCGCACAATCTTGCAGTGTGATTTCTCCGATTCATTTTTCAAGACAAGCCATGACCAGAATTAATGCTAGAGAGTTCTTCTAAGCTCATAAACTCCTGCGCTCTCGCCCACCGCTCACTGAATGATAAACACAGATTGCGCTGCCGTTTCATCTGCGTGTGTACCATAGACTGTAAAAAAATATGGACGTAGTGTCCGTGACGTCACCCATAGGCTCCTGAATAGCGGTTTTGAAGCCTAAAGTGTGCAGAGCGGGCCGTCGCCATCTTGGCAGTGCGTCACCGCGCGACTCTCCCGGATAATTGAAAATGGGCAAAAAGGCGGGAGCTGATTGCTGAAGCCACGCCCACCTAGCGCAACTGCATTGTCAGCAGCTGCAATCCACCTGTCACTCAAGTGGCCACGCCCTTAATTATGCAGAACTTTAAGGCTTAATATAATTTAAACGGATGAGTTATAAAAAAATTCACCCCCCTCACAGTTGTCATGAAGGGCAAAATGAGCAATATAGACCAAAATCTTTTTTTGAACCAGACTGTAAACATGTTTTTTTTCTGCTGTAAAGTTGGGCATTTTAACATGGAGTCTCTATGGGACTGACTCTCTTCTGCAGCCAGCCTCAAGTGGCCAGTCGATGAATTGCAGTTTTAGTCACTTCCTTATTGGTTTCACGAGAGAGAGCGGGAGGTTTGCCGCTTGGTGTGTACTAGTGCTGCTTGTATATTCTGCATAAATACACCAGTATTGCAACCGTTCGTATACTTTTAATGATAGCCAGCTTTACAGCCCTGCGTGCAATGCAGCTCACAGTCCCTGAACGTGTCTGGGTTGATTATGTAGATCTCCGGACACGTTTTCTTGCACGCAGCCCGCAACTGAGATCCCACAGTGAGACATTATCATCATGTTCGTACAGTCTGACAAGTACGATCCTAAAATAAAATTCCAGGTGTACAATGCGTGACATTACCATATTTCTTCGTTGGTCTGAGCTGCATGCAGCCGTTTTCCAAAAGGAGACTCGACTCGGTCTCTGAGCATCTGGCATAAGCAGTATTTGGTGTTGAAAGGGTTATTGTCATAACGAACAGCCTGTAGATAAATACAGGAGGAGGAAAAGTTATTTTATCATCCCTGTTCAAAATAGCTATTGTCCTTAACAAATATTATGATTGTTTCCGTAATATTTCGTAGCAACGGTTGTGTCCCTCACATATCTGATGTAGTCCTCCATCACCTCCTCCACAGACAGCGCCCCCTGCTGCCGGAAGATGGAGGGGTTCCACATGGCGGCCCGAGCCAGCATCACAGACGACGCTCCTGTCGCCTCGCGAAACTTCTCCATGTCCTCGAATGTCTTCACGATGTCTGAAGAGCCTCCGCTAAACACAAACCAACAGAGGAAAACACTAAGATATCACGAACCAACAAAACTGCTGCACAAATAAACGTGGGATGAATGTAAGATGAAGACTGACTTGGCGATGACGGGTATGGACACACTCTCAGCCACAGCCTGGATATAATCACAGTGGACCGGATGCCGCGGCCTCTCTTCTCTCATCCTGACCACACAATATAAAGACGCTCTTTAAAACAAGAGCCAATCCACAAGCACGTGTTTAAAGAAAACCTCTCACCTGCCGTGCACCGCTATTGCTGCCACTCCTGTGTTTTCAATTCTCTTCACTAAACTCACCGTGTCCTCAAGCTGAGAGAGCACATTAGGAGAAAACATCCCTTCATTACTAGGAACAGCTGATTCATATCAAGTATTTTTTCATCGTTCAAGATCTTAGACAAAGTTATGAAGTACTTGGAAGAGACACATAGAGCAATGTGACTTACTGTAGGAAGGATTCTGATTTTACATGTGACAGGTTTTGAAATCCCATTCACGAGAGTGCGTAGGATCTGCAAGAGACGAGTGTTTGAGATGTGAAGAGTGGAAAAGAAAACGATTTTATAACACTAATATAATACTAATGAAACTTACAGCTTCAATTTTGTCAGGGTCAGAGAGAAGAGCTGAACCCATTCCTCCCTGTGAGTGAAACGAAAGGAAAATGGATAAACAACACGAATGCAGAGGTTTATTTTTATTTTTTTAACATGTTATCATTATGCCAAGTTCAATTGAAAGCTTAGAATATTAAAGACACTCAAAAATATTTCTTCTTTACTTTATACCAGTGCTACTCTGGTATTCAGATTCAAAAAGACAGTCTATTTCTAGTTTTAAATAGGATTTTTATGATTTTTCGAACCCTACTGTAACCTGTACCTTGGTAGAGTATTCTTTGGGACAGCCCATATTCACATCAACAGCTGCCACATCGTTTTCTCTGTCCGGGATTAAACAGACAGGTTAAGCATCAGTTTAAACGTGTATTAACTTAGAGCTGCTGTTTGAGCAAAGCTACAGGTAGCAGTCATCCGTGAGCTATAGTACGTGTATCAAACTCACACAAGCTTAGCCACGACCAGCGCTCTCTCCGGATCAGCCGTTCCCTGAACAGAATCAGATCGGGCTCGAGCATTAATCATCACAGAAAACAAACTCACTTATTCTTTATAACTGAAGCTGATAACACGGCACATACTCAATCAGAGATGCCCAGATGTACTGAAATGTAGCACGTAACTCGCTCACATACTGACCATCTGAAAGACCACGCGGCTCTTCTCTTTACTGCAGGTGCGAAACATCACACGCTCATCTGGAGCAACGAAATCAACCGTCCCCAAAACATCTGAAGACACACACGAGAAGGTTTATTAATCAACTTTTGACAGTGTGTTATATATCAGCATGCTCAGATATAATGTATACTGACGTACCGTTCTCCACTCTCTCACACTGGGCCATTTTGATGTCAATCAGCTCCTGGAAAACAACATTTAGTATATTAGAGAGCAAGTGCATGGGGTCGAGCTGGACTGAGTGTGAGGTGCAGGGGTGTCCATGTTCATCTCACCTCACAGTACACGATGTCTGCTCCGTAGTCCAGCGCCAGCAGTCTCATGGGCAGAGTGCCCACCCGCACCATAGGAGCCAGAATCGTCTTCTGAGAGAAACTCAAGCCCTCCTCTCCGTTCATCATCATCATCCTCAGCCCACCTCGGCGGAGCACAGCAGGCCAGCAGCTCTTCACGAGGAACACAACACACTGAGAAACACTACACACCAGCCTCACGACCTTCTCAGAGCTGAAACTGTCAGTACTGTCTGCTGGAGTCTGTCGATAATTATTATCATACACAACAAGCAGACAACGACGCTCTTGTTTTCAGAAATATATTACCAATGACACTTACACAGCCTAGTACAACTATATTCAGTATCCGGAACATACACAACTATCGAGGAAAAGAACACTGAACGTGGGAGTGATATAATGTCAGTTTTGTGGACATTTATATGACAGAAGAACTGAACTTACGAGCATCAAACAGCACTTCGGTTTACATCCCAGCTGCGGCGAACACGCGTGTTCAGCACTCACTTCCGGTTCTGACATCATCGCAGCGCGACACGAATTTCCCAGAAAATTAGATTTATTTCGAATGGGAAACTGCTAATCACGGGCTGAATTTCACAATTGCTTTAAATTATTACCGTTTATTCTGTTATTCTCCACGTGTTAACAGTGGAGTAATATGGTAGTCGAGTTTGGGTTATGTAAGAATATGAAGGTAAAATAACGCCAAAACGGAGAGAAAGTGGTGTGTGCTAAATTAATCAATGACCAGACGAGGAGGTATTACTAAATCAACCACTAATTATTCAAAATGTGCACACTAGAACCGTGTTTTTTCCCGGCTATGTCCAAGTGGCTTAGTTGGTTAAAGTCTGACTAGAGGGGAAAAATAAAAATTATCTTTGGATTATTACAACTATACTCATGACCTAAGACTTTTGCACAGTAATGTGTGTGTGGGTGATATGTTATATTTATTCTATGTGAATAAAATATAAATTTATGCGATTCCATTCCTTTTATTTACTCACAATTTGTAGTGTCCCAACTTTTTTGGAATCGGGTTTGTATATATATATATATATACACGGACACAAATAACAACCTTAGCAGTAAAATTGTTTAAGACTACGAGAATTGGTTTTTGTCTTTATCCAAACTTACTTTTCAGCTTTTTAGCATAAACCTCAATAAATGTATTATTTATTCTATTATATATGATTTAATGGCTAAAAAAAGCTCTTCAAGGGGGTTAAAGAAAAAATAAAATGCCTGCAGGTTACAATCTAGTTAGACTAATAACCAATAAAGACCAAAACCAAAAAAGTGAAGGGTGAGCATTGTTAGAAGCACTTTAAATGTATTTACACCAGTGAGGCATGCAGTGCCTGTATAAAATGTTATGTGTTTGGAAAGACATCACAGATGAAGAAGTATCATACAAAAGAGAGGAGAGATTCTGTACATGTATCAACACAGGCCATTTGCATATAAACCCCAGTAGCAAATTATAAGGTTTAAAAACAGTTTCTGCAGTAGAAATAACATACCTAACCAAAAAGTGAGAAAAACCCAGTGCAGTACACAATCCATAATGGCTGAAACAGTACCAATCAAACCCACTGAATCATACAAATATAGTGCCCATTTAAACAAATGAGGCAGTTATTGTTTCATTTCCTTTTACTACAACTACAAGCCTGGAAAGTGTGGGTTTTTTAGTAAAGAGCTGCCAAATTGAAGTAATGCAAAATTCAGAGAGGTCCAGAAGCTTTGCTTGTGAAGGAAGATCTGTCCGTCCATTCTGCCGCTTCAATAGGATCGATTTGTGGGAACACGACAAAAAACACTCGTTGTCCCAGATATGTAGCCCACTCTGTAACAAAGATGACATGAAATTACCCATCCATATGTCATTACGAATGATAAGACTCATGCAATGTGTATCTAACTATTCTGAAGTTGCATGGTAGCTTTTAAGAGTAACACTTTAGAATAAGGTTCCATTAGTTAATGTTAGTTAACTACTTTAGTTGACAATAACTGAGCAAGAACAATCCTTCTACAGCATTTATTAATCTTAGTTCATGTTATTTTCAACATTTACTAATACATTATTCAAATTTTGTGTTTAGTTAATGCACTGTGAATTAGCATAAGCTAACAATGAATAACTGCATTTTTATTAACTAACATTAACAAAGGTTAATAAACACAGTAATACATGTACGGTTCATTATTTGTTCATGTTAAATAAAACATCAACGAACTTTAACTATAGGAAACTCATTCTAAAGCATTACCAAATTAAGTTATTTACAAAAAACTGCTTTCATCAGTGCACCTACTTGAATTACTAGTGTACTTAAAATCCTGAAGTGTGTATATGTATATGTAACTTTAATTGTATATACTATATCATAGTGCACGTTTTAATAATGTCAAATTAAGTTTAAATAATTGCTTTTTAAAAATTAATTTTATATCTAATGCCATTTAATACAAACTTAATGTGTTTGCCGCCATGCTATTTCTTTTTGTTGTTATTTCAAATAACGTGCAATTATGTGTCTGAAAACAGTTTATACTTCATTTCACAAAGCTTGGAGCATTATAAAGTAGTTCACATGACTCTATGTATGAGTCATGTGGACTACTTTATAATGCTTCTTTGCCACTTTTTTGTACTTTTGCAGCTGAATGGAAAAGAGCAGCATGGACATTCTACAAAATATCTTGTTTTGCGTTCTACAACAACAACAACAAAAGTCTCTTTACCAGTGAAGTCATATACACATTTTGGCTTGTTTTTCCAGTAAACTCCCAGGAAATAGACAGGCACTCCAGTCAGCATAATGACCAGCCCCACTCCACACACCAGCGGCTCCGAGTGCAAACTGAAGCCCAGCAGTAGAGCCCAGAAGAGCAGGTAACACACAGGCACTAGGAGACTCACCTGACAAGAGAAAAAAAAAAAACACTCACATTCACCCAGCTGCTGAATCTTAAACATGATGGGGCAGTGACTGTCCTGCTGACTCCTGCAGCAAACTACATGAACCCGCTGGATGCACCGCACTGTATAAAGGCTGTTTATATTATCTGTATGTAATTGAATACCTTGATGGGCCTGTATAAGTTTGGCTTCTTCCATCTGTAGTAGAGCAGGCCAGCAATAGTGACTCCATAAGAGAGGTAGTTGATGAAAGACACATAGTTTATCAGGTTGTGAGTTTCTCCAATGCACAAGATCACAATTGTGGCAGTGCACTGAAAGATAAGATTAAGAGGGAAAATAAAGAAAGAATAAGATTCATGTAAAAATAGAACAAGCTGCACTCTGATAAGTGACATGAGAAGCTGTTAGCGATAACAAAAACTGAAAATCACATACACACACGAGTAAAGCTGGAATCGGCGTGCACTGCTTAAAGTGGATCATAGCAAGAAGACTGGGTAAATGTCCTTCCCGCGCCCCGGAGAAACACAACCTTTTGTAGTCAAACAAATACACATGAAAACAGTAAATGCATAACAAAGAATCACTGTCATAACTGGCACTGCTGCATTCTCCAAATACACATGCGTAGGTCACCACCAGGGGGCCCCCTTGCCCTCAAAGATGATTTTATGACTAGGGCTTATAGAATTTTTGTTTTGTTTTTGATTTTGGCTTCCAACCATTATGAAAACATGATGCTGCATTGCGTTTCTTTCCTGTAAAGCAGTGGAAAAAATGCCAATGTAAACTTGAACTTTAATAATGTCTTTAAGATTAATTAATTTTACAGAAGTCACCTTCTTTGAGTATAACATCTTTGCACATAACAAGATACCGTATAATCATAAGGAGTCACTACACTAACTCATGAGGTAAGGTAACAGTAAAATGAAATAGAAATTCACTCACCTGGAAGAGGTGAAGAGGTAACCATTGATGCCCCCAAAAGTGGAGAGTGCCACAGAGATCGGCATGAGGGTGGAAAACACCCCTAGAAGCTTTTCACCAAAAGTCTAAGGCAAAAGAAACAAAGCTTTAGCATATTATTAACAGAATTAAAACATTCAGAGGAGGAAGCAGCAGACTACCACAATCTGACATACTTTACTGATCCGGTCCAGCATCACTCCACTATCACAATCCAGACATTTTGCTTATACATTTCCATCCATCATTTGGGTTATTATAGATAACTAAAAAAACTAAAATTGTTGATACTGGAATCAAAATAAATGTATTTTCTTTCAGGTATAGTTTAACACTTAAACATTTTTAATTTTAATTTAGTTTAATTTGATTTACAAAAAAAAAAAAAAAAAAAAAAAAAAATACAAATGACACAAACACACACACACACACACACAAAAAACTAATTTTGCACTAAAGGTAAAACATAAAATACAAATATAAAAACTAATTCAGTATATTCATACAAGCACATTTATCTCCATTTAATCAAATTCTGACAGTTGTCTGGAAATTGTAATAGTGTGATTATTGCACACAAATGGTTAGTGGATCTATCATTGAATGTTAGAATTATATTAATAATCTGGTGCTTAAAAAAAAAAAGTTACGATCCAACGAGTCAAAGGCCTGCACTTACAACAGCCACTGCGTTGGAGGACAGCAGTTCCTCAGGAGACATGGAGGAGAAATACGCGATGTTTGTGAGCGTGTAGACAAATGTTACCAGTGGAATGGAGATGTATATTGCTCGAGGCAGATTCCTGAAGAAAATAAACAAATAAATAAATAGACAGACAGACAGATAGATAGACAGATAGACGTACAGACAAACAGAGAGAGAGAGAGAGATAAACAGATAGACAGACCAAATGACGGATGGACTGACGGACGGACAGACATTCATGCCAATAAAGCAATATTGAATTGAATAGAGACAGACAGACAGACATACAGACATGCAGATAGAAAGATAGATAGACAGACAGAGAGAGTGATAGATAAACAGATAGACAGACAGACAGACCAAATGAATGACGGACGGACGGACGGACAGATAGATAGACAGATAGACATTATTTTATCAACGAACCACGATAAAATATGATTTTAAGGGAAAAATATATATATATTTATATATATTTTTTTTTTTATGGCATCAACACATCTCAAAAAAGTTGGGACAAGGCCATGTTTAGCACTCTGTGGCATCCCCTCTTCTTTTTATAACAGTCTGCAAGGAGACAAGTTGCTCAAGTTTAGGAATAGTAATGTTGTCCCATTCTTGTCTAATACAGGCTTCTAGTCTCTTCTAGTCTCTGTCTTAGGTCTTCTTTGTCTCATCTTCCTCTTTATGATCCAAATGTTTTCTATGGGTGAAAGATCTGGACTACAGGCTGGTCATTTCAGGACCTGGATCCTTCTTCTATGCAGCCATGATGTTATAATTGATGCAGTATGTGGTCTGGCATTGTCATGTTGGAAAATGCAAGGTCTTCCCTGTTGTTCTAGAACTTGGATATACCTTTCAGCATTGATGATGCCTTTCCAGATGTGTAAGCTGCCCATGCCACACGCACTCATGCAACCCCATACCATCAGAGATGCAGGCTTCTGAACTGAGCGCTGATAACAACTTGGGCTGTCCTTGTCATCTTTAGTCCGGATCATATGGCGTCCCAGTTTTCCAAAAAGAACTTAAAATTTTGCTTAGTCTGACCACAGAACAGTCTTCCACTTTGCCACAGTCCATTTTAAATGAGACTTGGCCCAACACCTGCATTTCTGGATCATGTTTAGATATGGCTTTTTTTTTTAATCTATAGATTTTTAGCCAGCAACGGTGAATGGCACGGTGGATTGTGTTCACTGACAATGTTTTCTGGAAGTATTCCTGAGCCCATGTTGTGATTTCCATTACAGTATCATTCCTGTATGTGATGCAGTGCCATCTAAGGGCTGAAGATCATGGGCATCCAGTATGGTTTTCTGGTCTTGACCCTCACACACAGAGATTGTTCCAGATTCTCTGAATCTTTGGATGACATTATGCACTGTAGATGATGATAACTTCAAACTCTTTGCAATTTTTCTCTGAGAAACTCCTTTCTGATATTGCTCCACTATTTTTCGCTGCAGCATTGAGGGAATTGGTGATCCTCTGCCCATCTTGACTTCTGAGAGACACTGCCACTCTGAGAGGCTCTTTTTATACCCAATCATGTTCCCAATTGACCTAATAAGTTACAAATTGGTCCTCCAGCTGTTCCTTATATGTACATTTAACTTTTCCGGCCTCTTATTGCTACCTGTCCCAACTTTTTTGAATGTTCATGTCTCTCGTGAAATCCAAAATGAGCCGATGTTTGGCATGACATTTCAAAATGTTTCTCTTTCAATATTTGATGTTATCTATATTCTATTGTAAATAAAATATAAGTTTATGAGAATTCAAATTATTCCATTCGGTTCTTACTAACAATTTGTACAGTGTCCCAACTTTTTGGGAATTGGGTTTGTAGACAGAAAGACAGACACACAGAAAGATAAACAGAAAGACAGACAGACAGAAAAATAGACAGACAGATGATAGACAGAGAGACAGATAGATAAGTAAATACACTTTTATATATCCAGACACAGATCATGTGTGAATAAAAGGTCCTGGTTAAAAGGGTAAAAACTGTGCAGCAGATAATAATCATAGGTTCGAGTCAAAAAAATGTATCTGTGCCTGAAATTTCAGGATTTGAATGTATACACTGCACATGTACATTTTTGAAATAGCTTATGTCATGTGATGCAATCTCAGAAAGCGCCAGTAAAACTGTTCCAGCAGATTTTGTCAGCCCAGCCAAGTTTTAAAAGTGGTATCAAACTCACCTCCTTGGATCCACCACTTCTTCTGTGACATAGTTGAGGAAGTTCCAGCCACTGAAAGCAAAGGAGGCGTGAAGAAATGCCAGAGCAATCTGTCCTATGCAAGGAGCTTTATTAAACATGAAGGCCATCTGTGGAGTCAGGCTCTCATAGTTACCTGAGGAGACAGAAACAGAACAGCTCTACTAAAATAACTGAAAAGCATGACTAATTACATGTATTAACAGACTGCTATATCAGTATAACATCATTTGTCTTGTCGGTTGCATTAACGTTTGGTCCTATAAATCTTTTTTTTTTTTTTTTCAAACTGAGTATGATCTCCATACTCTGGCTATTTCATATAATATACGCCATGAAAGCCTAAAAGAAATACATAAATAAAGATTTTCAGACTTCTCTTGAGTCCAATTTGCTCAGCTCCATTATGTTGAGTCACATCTATCCATAAAATGCAGAATTCACAAAAATTCCTTATTAAAGGCATCCTTCAACCAAAAACACATTTTTTTTAAACAATAACACTACTTTTTATTTCTGGGTGAACTCTTCCTTTAAGGCATTTACTATATTTACAAATAAGGGATTTAACTGATTATTGCTTGTTTATTTAATTAATCAATTAATCATACTGTATTAACATCTGGGTCTCTAGATTTCCATATCAACATATGTGAAGCTCTCACCTCCACAGATCTGCACTAAACCGACAGTAATGATGAGCCCCAGAGCCAGAAGCTTCCCCACGGTGAAGGCGTCCTGGATCCGTGTGGCCAAACGCACACTGTAGCAGTTCACCCATGTCAAAAACACTGCAAACATTCACACACACACACACACACACACACACACACACACACACACACACACACACACACACACAATATAAAAAAATTCAATGCCTTGAATTTGACTTCAAATTCAAAAGAATCAGAAAACAATGTATCATGATTTCTACAAAAAATATTGTTTACATTGATAATAATAAGGACTATTATTATTTACTGATCACCGATAATAATTGAGCATTAAATCAGTATATTATTGTGATTTCTGAAGGATCATGTGACTCTGAAGACTGGAGTAATGACGCTGAAAATTCTGCTTTGATCACAGGAATAAATTACATTTTAAAATATCTTCATATAGAAAACTGTTATTTTAAATTGTAATTTCACAATATTACCATGTTTACTGTATTTTGATCAAATAAATGCAGCCTTGGTGAACAGAAGATACTTTGTTAAAGAAAAATCTAAATGGTTTTTAGACCAATGGGCTACTTTTACGACACATTAATGATACCTACACACACTTTTATGCTGCTTATTTTTATTTTGGTGCTTTATGACACATGTCCTCATTAATTTTCATTATATTGAAAAGAGTGGCCAAGTATTCTTCAAAAATTCCCTATAATGTATGTATGTATTTATTTAACAGGTTTAAGAATGACATATGTTCTCCTATCTAATAGCAAGCATTCGTATGTTAGGGAAACCTGTTTGAAAACAGCCATTATATCTGCGGTTTCCATTGGTTGAGCAGAAAACACACTTCTGCTTCAAATTCTTTTTCAGTCTCGTGGTTTAATTCAGCTGAATCATCGGGTTCACTAAAGCCATTTCACTCTGCCCCCTTTCTACAGCCAGATGTTTTCAAGAAATAAAGCGTTTAGACACAGAGAAGTCAAGCACTCACATATGCAGATGGTGGACAGCATGCGTGTGGCTATGTTTGGAGGAATGCAGTATGGGAAAACAGGCTGAAGCACATAGTTGGAGAACGTGAGAGCGATGACTGCCAGTGTGGAGGGATACATGATCAATACTGCACTCCATAACAGCAGAAACCTGGAGAACAGCACAACACTTTCAGCATATGATGGACGTTTGATTTCCATTCAATGTTTAGTAGATCATGTATGGACTTGTCTTACCCCATGAGACCACCAAAAATCTCTGTGACGTAGGAATAGTCTCCCCCAGATTTAGGGATGGTGACCCCTAGTTCAGCATAGCAAAGAGAGCCAAGGGCAGCGACGCCTCCTCCTAGCACCCACACCACCAGCGCCAGGCCGACCGAACCCGAATGCTCCAGAACACCCTTAGGAGAGATGAAGATCCCTGAGCCAATAATGTTACCTGACAAGAGAGAGAAGCATGTGACAGTGCAAGCCTGGCCTCTTGTTCTGTTCAGTGTCCAAATATTTCACTTTCAAAGCTTTATATTTCACTAACCAGTAAACACGACAATGATGATGATGATGATGATGATAACGTTTCCATACCCATCTGAATGCCACTTTATAAACATAAGCACATCTTTAACATAACGCTCATAAAACTTAACGCTCTTTATAAACTTGTGAACACAATAAAAATGCACTGGTATGTATGTATTTCTTTATGCATTTAATTAAATTTTATTTAATTTGTTAAATTATTGCTAGCCACTGATGCTATAGCGCACACCTGAAATCTGATTTTTACATTTAAAATGTACAATATTTATCTTTTTAGATCACTGGATTCCTCTCACACTCAGTATAATAGTAATAGTAATCACTGGGTGGCAAGAATATATACATATACATTGTATATATATATATATATATATATATATATATATATATATATATATATATATATATATATATATATATATATATATTAGTGCTGTCAAAAATGTAATCATGATAAGTCTTTGTTTGCATAATGTATGTGTGTGTTCTGTGTATATATGTCATGTATATAAAAAATACACACACATACAGTATATTTTAAAAATATTTACATGTATTTACCTGTCTATAGTCATATTCATGTAATTTATATTATAAATAAATATATTAAATATATAAACATATCTTTTTTATATACATGCATGTGTGTGTATTTATATATACATAATAAATATACACAGAACACACACATATATTATGCAAACAAAAACTTTTATTTTTTATGCGATTAATTTATATTATATATGCATTCACTTGCTGCCCAGTGATTTCTAAGATGATGTAACAAAGCTGATATTTAGAGTACTAGAGTACTACAGAACAAGTACTAACCCAATACCAAACACAAACTCACAACAGCAAGCAAAACCCCTCGGCCAGTGAACGTCAGCCCTGTGGCTCTGCTGTAGTATCTGTGAGAGTTTCATAGGCACACAATGATCACCCCCCTCACTAACCCACTTCCTGGCAGCTCTTCTCTCAAGCACCCAAGTGTCGCACAACGAGATTACCTAACAGCAGACATAAATAATCTACTGCTCCCCATCACAGAGCCGGCTGCCATCAGGCGCGGCTTTCATTCGGCTCCTTTTAAGAGGACAGACACATCTGAGAGACCCACACCGAGGTGTTGGAGTAACGCGGTACAAGTAACGAGAGTTACGTAATCAGATAACTCAAGTAACTAATAGCATAACGCATTACTTTTTAATTTACAAGAACATATCCGAGTTACTTTTTTAATGAGTTACTTTCTCATTTATTGCCTGGCATCTCCCCTGTGCTCGTGTTGAGAGATATCGAGTGAGTTCAGAGGCTTTGTGTGCGTCGTGTGAACATGAAGATACTGTAGATCACGACTAAATGTGAACATGCCTTTATCATCTCACTTGCACAAAAACAGATTCAGTATTCCTCAAAATGAATACAAACAGTCAAATGCAAACATGTTAACTAACACAAATATACTTTAAGTATTTTATTCCATTTTATTAACCAGTATCCTTGCCGCTGACCTTCAATGATCCAGTTCAACCATACTAATAAGCAAAAATGACTTTAGATAAACACAACATTTTTTTGAAGAGAGAAAAATGAGGCCAAGGCAGATGAGAAAAAGTAGCATGAAAGTAATATTACTTTCCATAAAAAGTGACTTAGCAACTTTTTTTTAAAGAAAATAATGCAATATTGTAATTCATTACTTTTAAAAGTAACTTTTCCCAAGTTGTTTTATAAGACCTAAATGTTCAATTTGTATTTTGTTATCTAAGAATAGATTACAAGACAGACAATAAATAAATAAATAAATAAATAAATAAATAAATAAAATACATACATAAATACATAATACCAAAGTCATTTTAAGGTATTCTGTTGTATTTGGTAATATAATAAACAAATATATGATGTTATTTACTACATATACTAAAGCTATGCATAATATATATATATATGAACACCATATAAAAAATTAAAATCAATTAATAGTCTTTAATAAAGAAAGATAAAGCAATCACAAGATAATCTATGGTAAGAAATATTTAACAGCGATTAAAAGGACATAAATTCCATTATGTGTTTTATTGAGCTTAAAAATCACCAAAATATAAACGTCCAGAAAAAAAAAAGAATGAACAAACAAAATGGCGAATATATGTGATGCATTTGTCTTTATAAGTCTTGATATGTTTACATGTTAGAAGAATGGCCCACAATCAGAAAGAAAACAAGTGATAAACTTCACCAATGATGATCGCGCAGGCGCTCAGAAGTCCAATCTCCTTCTTGAGTGTCACGCGCTCAGGGATGCCCGAGTCTCGTTTAAGATCGCTGTCTTTCATGATGCTCCTCTGAGCCTCTGTCCTTTTCCTCTCTACTCCAACCACTTCAGCTCGGGCACGAACAGAGAGCTGGGCTTCTTCTCTTCAGAGGATTGAAACACGGTGAAAAGGCCGCGCAGGCGCCGCATCGCGCGCTCTCCGGCCAGAATGTTAACGAGCGCGCGGCACGACTGATCCACACACGCGGTGCACACAGGGCTGGCATTACACAAAAACAACAATTCATACATAATTATGACATTTGCAGATAAATAATAATAATAAATAACTTTTTTCTCTCTCTCAAAAGGGCATCAACAGAGAAAGTTAACATAGTTTATGGCACGTTTACTGCCGCAGTTTCAGTCAATAAAAGGACCTATAGTTGAGCAGCTGAAGGAACGGGTACAGGGTGACCCCGCATGCACACACGCTTGTGTTTGCAACGCACAGGTTTCCTCGTTCGTCCTGAAAGGATCCCCAGTGTGGAATTTAAGAAGTCAAGTCGTGAATCTGTGGCTGTAGCTGTTCACTGCATGCAGATAAAGCAGGCCCGTTTTCAGCTGATCTCCCGGAGGAAAGCCTGAGAGTGAGCTGCTTTGTAGTCCAGCAGGAAGGCTGAAGCTCTGCCAGCAGTGTGCGAAGCTTAAGAGAGGAAGTCGAGCAGAAAACCAATAGATCACAAGAGCTACAGAAGAAACATGCACTGACAGAGGGAGACAGAGACCAGATTATACACCCCAAGTGATCATCACAATAAATTACTGCTTTGCACACTCTTGGTATTCTCTTGGTGAGCTTCAAGAGGTAGTCACCTGAAATGGTCTCCAACAGTCTTGAAGGAGTTCCCCGAGAGATGCTTAGCACTGGTTGGCCCTTTTGCCTTCTGTCTGCGGTCCAGCTCACCCCTAAACCATCTGGATTGGGTTCAGGTCCGGTGACTGTGGAGGCCAGGTCATCTGGCACAGCACCCCATCACTCTCCTTCTTGCTCAAATAGCCCTTGATGCCTTCAGTGTGACTCTACAATTTACATAGTCATGAAAATAAAGAAAACTCTTTGAATGAGAAGGTGTGTCCAAACTTTTGGTCTGTACTGTATATGTGAAAAGTGAAAGTGACGTGACATTCAGCCAAGTATGGTGACCCATACTCAGAATTTGTGCTCTGCATTTAACCCATCCAAAGTGCACACACACAGCAGTGAACACACACACACTGTGAGCACACACCCGGAGCAGTGGGCAGCCATTTATGCTGCGGTGCCCGGGGAGCAGTTGGGGGTTCGATGCCTTGCTCAAGGTCACCTAAGTCGTGGTATTGAAGGTGGAGAGAGAACTGTTCATGCACTACCCCCACCCACAATTCCATCAATTTCACAAAATAGATATTTCATTTATATTTTGTGTAAATTCATGTTTAAATTTAAAATTTTGACTCAAAGCACACTTAGTAATTAACCTCTGCTGCATTTTGAATCAAAAGTCACATTTAAAAACAAATACTACTGTGATTAATATATTGATGCTATATACAAAATAACGTGACTGCAAGTGCAAACTAAACCAACAGGATACTAGAACTGCCTTCCTGAAACTGCAGCCATCGCTATGTCGTCCAGCACGGTAGGTGGCGCTGTCACGAAAAACTAGGGTCCTAGAACTGCGGCCCAGATCTGCGGTCCTGAATCTGCAGCCTCCGGTTGTGCAGGAACATACTATTGCGACGCCTGTTTTAACTAGCAAATATCGCGATGTTTCTGTAGCACCCCGCCTGCCGCTGATTGGCTGCTGTGAGTCCATTTAAACCCATCGAATCCTTACTGGATGGTTTAGGTGAGAGTTTGGTGGATGTATTGGGATTAATCTCAGCTGAAGTTTTTATATAGCAGACTCTGTAGAGCCTATTGAGGTAAGTGCAGAGTGTGTTAATACTGGTGTCCAATGCAATCGGAGTTGAATTGTACATATGAATGTCTATCTTAAATTAATTAATAAATTAATTCATTTCCGAATAAAGTGCACGCTGTAAAAGTCCAGATCAGTTCGGTAAACCAGAGTCGCAGTGAGATCTGAGCATTTATATCCAGTGTTCAGTGAACTGTGTGAGGATCTAAGCCCGGACATGTTTCAGTCCGGTGACAGACACCAATGCTGCACACTTGCCTTTAACAACAGCTGGGACATTATTTTCTGACAGACCATGATCCCATGATCTGTAGAGTAATACATCTCTGTAACTGGCATGTATAGTTTTAATGTTTCCTTGCTCTTTTGTTTTGGCAACACGTTGACATTTTTTCAACTTCTGTTATAGTCTTTCTGTATCTTCCTTTCTGTGTATTTGTTTGTCTGTTGTCTTTTTTTTTTTTTTTTTTTTTTTTAATTATGCATTTATATGAACTGGTTGTTACAAGGTTTGATATTGGCTTGATTTGTAATGTGTTTTAAAGAGGACTCTTTTCTGTTTATCATGGATGTATTTATTTGACCATAAATATAGAAAAACAGTAATATTCTAATGTACTATTATCATTTACAATAATGGTTTTCGATTTAAATGTATTGTAAAATGTAATTTATTCCTGTGATGCGCAGCTGAATTTTTATCATCATTCCTCCAGTCTTCAGAGTCACATGCCCTTCAGAAATCATTCTTATGATGATTTATTATCAGTGCTGGAAACCGTTTTGATGTTTAACTCTTTCAGGATTGAGTTCAAAAGAACGTTTATTTAAAATATCAATATTTTCTAACCGTGACATATTTACCATCACTTTTTATTAATGAATACATCCTTGCTAAATAAAAGCATTATTATTTTACTTTTATTTATTTTTGGGAAAAATACTGACCCCAAACTTTTGAACGGTGGTGTCTATTGCTATAAAAACTTTCTATTTTGAATAAATGTTGTTCTTTTATCTTTTTATTTATCAAAGAATCCTGAAAAAAAAGAGTCACAGGTTCCAAATAAATTAGCAGAAATTGTTTTCTCTAATATCAATATTAAATCAGAATATTATTATGATTTCTGAAAGATCATGTGACACTGAAGACTGGAGTATTGATGCCTAAAATACAGCTGCACATCACAAAAATAAATTGCATTATAAAGTATGTTAAAATTGAAAACCATTATTTAAATGGTAATGATATTTATCATTATGATTTTTTTTTTTTAATGCCACCATAATGAGCAGAAAAAACATTACAAGTCCTGCTGATCCCAGACTTTTGAACGGCAGTGTTTTTGTTTATTTTAAAACCTGAGAGTAAAGGATATTTTGAAATGATCAGAAAGCTGCACACATTTAATGCTGCACACGTTGCCAATTACTAGGCGTTTTCATGAGCAACTGAACAAAAGGGCAATGTTTGTGTGTGATGTTTTACACCTGTCCTGGTCGTCTGTGTGCAGGTCGCTGCCGAGGATGGGGCTTTGGCTCGTGATGCTGTGGGTGTTCAGTATGCCGTACGCTGAGGTGGATGCTTTCTTTGACTGGCTGAAGTCTGCCCCAGCTCCAGATCCTGCTCCTGCTCCTCCAGAGGAAACTATTGCCCCCATTGTGCTCCACGGAGAGACTCCTGCCTTTGAAATGAGTGTCGTTGATGAGAAGTTTTTGGCAGAAGCAAAGCAGATGGAACTCAGTCCACTGGATCGCTGCCATTTCCGGGTAAGCACTGCGCCATGTATATGACAAGTTACTTTTAAGAATTTCACAATCAACAATCAGTTAATTACAGGCAATAGAACAACCATGTCAAGCCAGTTTTCTTCATATAGCACTATATACAATACATATTGCTTCCAGGTTTCAAAGCATTTGTCGTGCACAGTGAGGGAAAACAAGATTCCCTGTGCAATTAATTTTTTTCTTTGCTGTCCACATTGAATGACAAGACAGGTGCAAACTATGTTAAAAAAAGACACCGATGTAAAAACAGACATATACATACAGCAAACATAAGTTATATAGCTATTTTGCAGAAGTAGAAATATAGATTATGTATACAAATATAGACTATGTACATCTGTTGTGCGAGTGTGCAATATTGACTTATGTACAAAACAATAGTACACTAGCTTATAGCAAATTGTGTGCAACTACATAACAATATTAGCAGCTATAACATAAACAATGTGCAAATCAAGCTGTAAACAATGTGCAAATAAAGATCAAATTACTTGATCGGAAATGGCAGCAGTAACATTTACAAATGTGTAAATTGAGCTGTAGCAGTTCAGTTCACCTATTCTGAGAGATGAGACTAGCCTGTGTCCACTGGCTACCCATTTAAAAGTCTTAATGGCTGAGGGGAAGAAGGATTTCCTTACTCTGGAAGTCCTGCATTTCACATTCCTGTACCTCCGTCCTGAGGGAAGGAGTGTGGATGGTCTGTGTTAGGGGTGGGTCAGGTCTTCAAGGATTGATGCATCTCTTCTGTGGACTGTGCGATGGTCCCTCACTGTAGTGCTGCCATATCACGCAGTGATGCAGCTGACACTCAACACAGCTGTAAAAGTTGTTGAAGATCTTGGGTGACATGCCGAATTTCCTCAGCCTCCTCCAATCCTAACTGACTGCAGCCAGTGGCAGAGTGTGGGGTGTAATCCAAGTACAATCAGTTTGTCTGTGAGTTTATGGTGGATGACTGTTGAAAGCGGAGGTATAATCAATAAAGAGCATCCGGATATAAGTGTCCTCATCTTCCAGGTGAGAGAAGGAAATCTGGAGGGCAGCAGCAATGGCATCTGAGGTGGACCTGTTGGTCTGGTCTGTTTACTGCAGGGGGTCCAAAGTGTCTGGCATACTGCTCTGAAAAGCCCCTAAACCTGTCTTAACGACTGCAGGCCAGGAGCACTGATGATGATGATGATGATGATGGGAGTTGATGCTCCTGGCTTTTAGCTGCTGTAATGGCTCTTCTCAGTCCAAACATTGCAGCTTTGTACTCCTGTCTTTTGCATTTACATCAGGCACATAACCGAGCACTCCGCATGTGACCGGTGAATCCTCCAAAGTGGCTGCAGATTTGAACACATCCCAGTCTGTCAGGGCAAAACAGTTTGTAGGGTCCAGATCTTAACCTGTTTGGTGACTGGGTTGGTTGGTTTGAGTCTTTGTCTGTAGGCTGGGTATGAGAACAAAGGGATGTGGTCTGAGTGTCCAGAGTGGGGTGCAGCCCGGGATGCACTGCGTATGTTGCTGTAAACCGTGTTCAGTGTGTTATCGTCGCTGGTAGGAATGTCCACATGTTGGTGACATTTGGGAAGTACAGTCCATTAATTGCACTGATTAAAGTCGTGGTGACTGATGCTGAAGCTGCGTTTGATTTGGGTTGCATTGTACACACTTAATACTTTTTCTTTTGGTGTGTTGAATAGCGCATAGTGCATTATATGGAGGATAGTGAACAATTTAAGATATCGGCTATTTTATAAAAAGGGTTGAGCTCTTTTTGATATGTCCTGCTATGACTCATTCTGTTTAAATGTTTAAAATGAAGGTGCATTTAAGCGGTTATTCTGCCTTTATAGACACATGTATGTTCATTTTTTTTTAAACAGGTTGTTGCTCAGCTCAAAGCTGCTTGCAGCGGCCTGTCAGAGGAGCAGCTGGCCAAACTGGGCGTGGCTTTGTTCAACTGCCAATCAGAGGTGGAGGGTCGAAGGACTTACCCTTGCACTGAAGAAATGGTATGGACAATGGGCACAACTTTGCTGTTTTATAGGTCTTAAATCTGCTGAACCATTTGCAAGTGAAATACTTGGCATTGTCAGTCAACACAATCATTTCTAGTTATGTAGTGCTTTACATGTTAAATTCATTGAGTCCGATAAAACGTAATATATCTCCCCGCAGTCTATAAAAGAGTGCACCGCGGACATGGACTCAGACACATGGAACGCGTATCACATTGTCAGTAACCGAGCGCGCTCTGTGTGTTACGCCACGCGCCAGCAGCACTTCCGCAAGAGAGCCGAGCTTACCGTCAACGCCCTGATCTCCACCGCAACGAATCAACTAGATACTATGAAAGACCTAAAGGTGTGTTATGAAGATCTGAATTTCATGTTTCTTTTGCTCCTGGTCTTTCTGTGCACTTTCATGTCATGTTTATTCCAAAGAAAGGTCGCCTGGGGGCTTCGTTCTCATTCTGAAATCTCACATTATGGGTAATATGGGTTGTGAATGCACATTCATGTTGACTTCACGGTTGTATGGCTCTTTGTGTTTGGTGATCTGCAGGAGGGTCAGAAAGAGCTGAAGGAGATGACTGCTGCGTCACTGGACAAGCTGCTTGAGGGTCACAGCGCCTTACAGCTCCAGCAAGGGGCTCTGAAGGAAGGGCAGGGGCAGCTGGATGCCTCCATCAGTCAAAACCTGCAGAGACTGGCGCAGGAGAAAGCCCTCATCAGCACTGGACAGCAACTGGTGGCTCAGTTAATTCAGGGCATCACACAGAGAATGGGTCAGTCACAGATTAATGCATTCGCCTCAAAGCTGACCTGTGAATTCTCACTTTATCAGTGGTTTTAATATCTGCATAGTAACTTGGATAAAGGATTAGCTCCCTTCCAGAATAAAAGTGACCTGAAAATTTACTTGCCCCAATGGTTTTTGAGCCCATTGGTCCCCATTGAAGTCCATTATATGGAGAAAATTGTTGGAATGTTTTCCTCTAAAACTTTAATTTGTTTGTGACTGAAGAAAGTAAGACCTGAACATCTTGGATGACAATTGGGCTGAGCTAAACCTTTAACATATGAGGAGTTAAGTGACTGCTAGCATTAGTCATATTTGATGGCCAGTTGTTATAATGTTTTGTATCTTGGTTTTGTTTTCGTTACACGTCTGAAGAGAATGTAAGTGGGCAGCTGAAGGATCAGAGTGCAGAAGTGCAGGAAGGACATCAGGCCATTCTTGAGGATCTGGCTGTGGTCCGAGGAAGTGCTCAGGACATCTATGAGAAAATGGGTGATTACTTCTGAAACCATACATTACCAGTCAAACATGGAAGGATTACAGCTATATATATTCTGCGGGGCCATAAAAAGTCATACATTTAACAATAAGAATTTAAGGCCATAAAAAGCCATAAAAACGTCTGTTTTTTTTCCATACAAGGTCATAAAAAAACAATTAGCCACGTCTTAAATGGATATGCTAGTCCATTAATTTGTTCTTCCATCAAAATGCGCTTGCAGCAGCAACGGCATTCATTTGTTTCGCCTGTTGTAGTTCTGTATGATTAATCTGGGTGGTATCACGCTGGTATCACAGCGCTCCAGAACTACAAGATCCATGCGGCAGCATACAGACTTGTCAGAAGGACTTTCACAGAAACCCGCGTGAACTCCAAACATACTGGATCATACTGAGTCAATGCTTGGCTTAATTGAAATCATCCTGGCTATCACAATGAGAAAATGTACCTTTAACGATCTATGGCTCGAAGACGGTGCGTTTAGTAGCTGGCTCAAGCCCGTCGCTAACACTCTGTATCAAGCATCCAAACACAAGACGCGGAAAAGCTGAACTGAGTAGCTGGTTACTCACGCGCTGTGTTCGGTGCGGCGAGAGAGCCGCGTATCACGTACAGTCCCTCCTAAAAATACCCGCCTTGGAAAGTATGCTCAAAAACTTTTTTTTCAGTTATTTCTTAAGTGAGAGTAAACAGTTGAGGAAAAAGATGCGTTCATAGTCTCTTAAAGTGACCGCGCCTAATTTAGTTATTAGCTGCTGTAATGTTAATCCAAGAAAATGAAAGAAAAATCACTCACTGTTCTTGACTGAATTACTTTGTAGTTTTAACAAGAATTTATGCTCAGTTAAACCAAAAATTATCCGGACTCCAGATAGAATTTTTGCTATATACATATTTTACTAGTAGGTACAGGACACTAATACATTTATGTAAGTGAGTACAAGCAAACTGTGACCTATTATACCCAAAGAATCTTCATACAGTGAACTACTAGTGAAATAGATAGATATAAATGTTTTATCTATCTATACATAAAATTGGGAACAAAAATTATTCAGCACCTTATAAAGCACCATGCATTGCTTATGTGTTTTTTTTTTTTTTTTCTGAATTGCTAATGCAAACTTTTCACACCACAGTCTGAACAAAATGAAACATTGCTTTGTAATTGGTCAACAAAGTATTGATAGTTGTGTAAATATTGTCATAATAACAGTTGTCTGTAGATTTGGTTGATTGTAATCCATTACGTACATTTCTATCAATTTTCAAGACGAATTTGTTCTGACGGAGTTTAACTCCAAATTCTCTTCATGTTGTATAACCATTTTAGAAGCAATAGCAAATAAAACTGTAATAATGTGAGAAATGTTGAAGGTGTCTGAATACATTTTGGTTTGATTGTAAATTTAATTTTTACATTGAAGACTATCCAGTGCTATTTTACATTTAATTATTTGGTTTCTGTACCTGGACACCTACAAACTTAAACATTGTGTAAATGGCAAAACTAAATAAAAATGACATACAAATTAAACTATTTCAAACAGGGCCCACTGGTACAACCTTTACATTGATTCGTTCGTTCGTTCGCGAACCGGATATCCAGACTGCTTTGTTTTGAACTCTCTCACAACAGACACGGAAGAGAAGACAATGCTGAATAAAGTCATAGTTTTTGCTATTTTTGGACCAAAATGTATTTTCGATGCTTCAACAAATTCTAACGGACCCTCTGATGTCACATGGACTACTTTGATGAGGTTTTTCTTTCCTTTCTGGACATGGACAGTAGACCGTACACACCGCTTCAATGGAGGCACTGAGAGTTCTCGGACTAAACATTTCTTTAAGAACATTCAAGTAATTCTCCAGAAATAACTCATGCATCCACCGAACGATGTCTTTTTTGCAAATATCCAAAACACATTAGCACTATTTCAGCAGCTAATCTGAAATGGTCCTGTCTTTGATCCAGAGCTCAATCTGAACGGCTTCCTGCAGCAGCAGAACACAACGGCTCGGTTCTACTCGGAGCTCATGACGAAGCTGGAGCGCATGAATGGCACTCTGGGATACATGCTGACGTATCTGGACCGTATGCAGCGTCGCCTGGAGGACAGACTGCTGATGATCCAAGGCTATCTTGGCTGGGCAGGTGCTTTGATTGTCTGCAAATGAATAAACAAGGAGAAAAATATTAGAGTATGTTTTGGATAAATGTGTAGTTGTCCTCCTAGGCCTGAGTCTGCATGCTCTGTGGACGTGTGTGATGCATGCTGGGTACTTCCTGTTGTCTGCGGTGCTGCTGTCGTTCCTGCAGTGTGCCACGTTCTCCCGCGTCTCTCTGCTCCTCCTGGTGCCGATCAATGCGATCGCAGAGATCAACCAGCAGTCTGCGCTCGACTTGCTCTCGCTCACTATGCTGATGTTCACACTTTCTTTAGGTAGTGCATCTGTACTGCAAACAAATGATGCATCTCTGCACTTTTAAACATTTAAATAGTTGATGACGGTCCTCTTAACTCTTGTGTTTGTGAGCCAGGTCGCTGGTTTGTCCTGCAGATGCTTTGGGTGTTGTCTGAAATAAAGGGCCAGACCTGCAGTCCCGTTCCTCTCCCTATAGGCCCTCCTAAAGAGAAGACCCCAGCAAAACCGAGCCGATCAACTGAGCACTGGCAGGTGTCCTCGTCCACTCCTGTCCTGTGAGTTTAAGATTGTGGAGGAGAGTGAGGAAACAACCGTTAACTAGCAACATTTCTTCAAACTCTCCTCTTGTTGCAGGAATGATCCAGACTGTGATTTGGAGGTTGAGAGTTTCATGATGGGTGAATTTCTCTGGTGTCTCTTGTTCCATGCATTTTAAACCTCTCCATCTGATACCTGCAGTTAATGGTGTTTGCTCATATTTAGGGCTAGATGGTATTTCTAAGACTTTAAGACCTATAGACTTATTTTTTTTATATACCATTCAATCTCAATTTAATGAATCACATTTTTTTTCTTTTTTTTTTTTATTAAATACATAAGAGTGTACATGTGTTGTAGATGGTTGTGTAATTGCACTGTTAAAACCATAAAGAAAACCTGATCGGCTCTTCAGCAGTCTATCCTAAGCAATGGTTTTGCATAAATGCACTGTATTTATTGAACTGCTCTAAAACCACTAACACAAAAACACAACAGCACTACACTTAAAGCTGCGGTAGGTAACTTTTGACGCTCTTGCGGTTAATAAACAGAACTGCTTGTGGAAGAAGATCGTAGCCGGAACTACTTCTCTCTGTTTATGTCTATGAAGAATCACAAAGGTACTGGGTTACACCGCCGCGGTACCCCCGAAGCAATCTAAAATGGTCCGAATATAAACACTTTTATTATAGATGTACCCTAGTGATTCAGGACAAGCTAAAAACACGGTTTGGAAAAGTTACGGACTGCAGCTCTGATTGGTTGTTTCTCTTACCGCTCCCAGTAAGAAACAACCAATCAGAGCTGCGGTCCGTAATTTTTATTTTTTTATTTTTTTTATTTTTTTTTTTTTATTTTTTTTTTGGTTTTCAAAGTATACAAAATGTATATAATAAGCGAGTACACCATGAATCCATTTTCCAAACCGTGTTTTTAGCTTGTCCTGAATCACTAGGGTGCACCTATAATAAAAGTGTTTATATTCGGACCATTTTAGATTGCTTCGGGGATACCGCGGCGGAGTAACCCAGTACCTTTGTGATTCTTCATAGACATAAACAGAGAGAAGTAGTTCCGGCTACAATGTTCTTCCGCAAGACGCAAGCAGTTCTGTTTATTAACCGCTAGAGAGTCAAAAGTTACCTACCGCAGCTTTAAGTAAGAAGTTAACTGATCACATAAGGCAGTATCTCAATTCTAGTTTTTCCTTTCCCAGATTTAAGACTTATAACTAAATTGTAATTCTTTCATATACTCGCTTCATGTTATTCCAAACATCTGACTGACTTTCTTCTGTGGAACCAAAGAGTTGTGGTTCTTATCAACCCCCTTATGTATTTACAAAAACTACTCTACAATGGAAGTTAAAAAAAATGCAAAGAATTATGGGATGACCCAAAAATTAAGTCATGATGTGTATCACACATTAGATTTAGATTTGTTACCTCGCCTCAAACCTTGCATTGTTTGCAGTGCCCTGAAGACTTGGGGTGCACTCTGTTGATCTAGAGTAGAGAGCAACTAACCAGAAAACACCCAAGAATCCAAACACACTAAATTCCTCTCGGAGCACATTTATATAATATTACCGCTCTCTCCATCTCTCTCCCTTCCTCACTTTCTTTATGTTTAGGTGATCCAGACCTACTGTCCATGTCCCCATCTCAGTCTCATGGTCCACAGTTCAGGCATCTAATCACAGGCACACCCAACCATTCAACCCCCAGACTCAAGAGTCGCCACAGCATTGGAGCAGTGAGTTGTTGCTGGATTCAATTTATGCATAGATCTGATTCTCTGTTTTGTTACTTTTGGCAAATGTAATCAAATAGGAAATGTAATTAGTCTTAAGAAAAATAAATAAATAAAAAACCTGATTTAAACATATATATTTTTTCTTTACTGCAATTATTACACACGAGTAGCAGTCATCTGTAATAAAGCAATGCAGCCCTGAGACAAACTTCTTCAGTACATAAATGCAATTCATTGAGAATTGTTCACTATACTACAGTTTTACCAATTCTTGGATCACTGTTAACTGCGTGTATTGATTTAAATTGGCAGAATCGATATTGATATGTAAATCGATCCACACCCCTAACTAACAGTGATATTAATAATTCATTGAATAAATAAACTGTATTGCAAACTGCACGATTCTTTGAGCCTGTTCTTGAAGTCATTGTGTGATTGGCAGGCCGTGCTGGACTATGTTCCTCAGAAGAACCTAGTAGGTGTGCTGGAGACCCTGAACCACTCCAGAAGCTCAAGCCCCAACCATTCACTTGCCAGCAACAGGTATCCTTTAAAACAGTCTTATTAAAGTCAAAATCAATTCATAGTTGACCCTTCATGCCAGTGGTTCCCAATCCTGGTCCTGCAGAAGCCCCAACCCTTCACATGTTAGATGTCTCCCTAATCAAACACACCTGATTCAAGACCTCATGCATGTCAGATGAGAGAGACCTCAAACAAGTGCAGTGTTAAACCCTTTTTATTTTTTGTGAAGTTCTTTCTCAGGTCGCCTGCTGTGCAGCGGTATCACTCGGCTGGGTCAGCCATGCAAAAAGAGGGCTGTGGTGGGTCAGGACTACTGTAGATTACACGAAGGTGGTCACACCTCCTACAGTCGACTCAGAAATGAAGTCCATTAGAAGACCAGAAGTGCTGAATCCATTTCTGTTTGCAGAATGTTCACTGAATGCTAGTGCACCTTTCTCTTAACTTCTTTGTGTGTGTGTGTGGTAGTTTTGTCTTATGGTAATAGTGGGTTTTATTTCATGTTTGTTGTAGTTCCATTTATAGATGTCTTCTGCATTATTTATGATAAATTATGTAAAGTAAAAGCATGCATCTTCATCTTAAATTCCCAAGCACTTGTAGATGTCACTGTGCTGTCTGTGAATGTAATATGTCTTACAAGCATTTATTAAAGCTTTGCTTTTTTTTTTTTTAAGCAAATGTTCTGGTAAATGAAGTGTGTTTTTTAAAGCGCATTAGTCGATCAAGTTATTGGTTGAGAGGGACAGTGAGATATCTATTAGTTTTCCCATTAAAGTGTTAAAGATTGAGAAGTATGCATGGCCTGCATGTTATTGCCCTGTTTCCATGATATTAACATGAAAGAGTCCTGGTTGTTCTAATCCTCTTCCATTTAAGAATTATGGAAGCCACTCTGCTCTAGGGAACCTTCAATCGTTCCTTATAGTGCTTTCATTTACATTTTAATTGAGTAGGGAAGAATGTTAGAATCAAAAAAGCAATAAGCATTTTTTTTTTTTTTATCAAAAATTTAATAAAATGTACGCCTGCAATCACTACAGCAGCCTGGGTGCATGTTTATTTATATGTAAATATATATATATATGAGAGAGAGAGAGAGACAGTCATGGGAAAAAATATCTGCACCCTTGGTAAATATGATCAAACAAGCCTGTGTATCTGCATTGTTCATACTTTTGAACTTTTATTTTATTTGTTTTACATCACAAAAAATAACATTTCATTGGATATTAAGATTTTAAAGGGGGGGGGGGGGGGGGGCGGGGTATTACAAATGTTTTTCTCTAATACACGTTGACCATTAACGGCACCGTTTTTTTTAATCCTTTTTGAAACCTCCATTTGCCAGTTTAATATGTCTAAAATTAATGTTCTTCTATTATGTCTGATGAGGTTAGAGAACTCTATTCAATACCATCGATTTGCGATTTCGTTACGAGCAGACAATAAATTTTGAGAGTGAGAATGGGCTTGAATTTCGCTCTGTTAGATACATTGAATTGGCTCTGAAAAGAGCCTTTGGTGTTGACTGTGTGAGTCAGTCGTGTGTTTAGGCGCGCTCTCCACGGATGCGGCGGGCCAGCTGGATGTCTTTGGGCATGATAGTGACTCTCTTGGCGTGGATGGCGCACAGGTTGGTGTCCTCGAACAGACCGACCAGATAAGCCTCGCTGGACTCCTGCAGGGCCATGACGGCGGAGCTCTGGAAGCGCAGGTCCGTCTTGAAGTCCTGAGCGATCTCTCGCACCAGACGCTGGAAGGGCAGCTTGCGGATCAGCAGCTCGGTGGACTTCTGGTAGCGACGGATCTCTCGCAGAGCCACGGTGCCGGGCCTGTAACGGTGAGGCTTCTTGACGCCGCCGGTGGCCGGAGCGCTCTTACGGGCGGCTTTGGTGGCGAGCTGCTTCCTCGGGGCTTTACCTCCGGTGGACTTACGAGCAGTTTGTTTGGTTCTTGCCATTGTACCTAGATTTCCGTCTCGCTTTCTGAAACAGAATGCCTTTGTTTTGATTCTGAGCTGCAGCAACTATTTAAACTATCCTGCCGCATTGGGCGGGGCTTCAACAGAGGCATTTGATTGGCTATTGTGGTTACGTCACATCGCGAGGCAGCCAATGCCAATGACGTTTTCTGTTTTCGAACGAGTGGAGGCAGCCTTTCCCGCTCAAATGTTGTCCGTTCAGTGTCCCAATATTACAACCTGAAAATGCGGTTTTTGTTTGTCTAACCGTTTGTTTATCGGAAGACTACTCTATTAGAATCAGAGCTAGTGTAAGATCATAGGTATTTTTATATTTACAATAGACGTGAAATTGGGCTAGAGGGTGTTACGATCCATTAACGTTTAAGATGTTTCCACGTTCTTATAGTATCGATCGTTATATTTCGCTCTGCTCGCGCAGCTCATGAAACGCATCAAAACCTTAAAAAAGAAAAGAAATAATATAATACAATATAAATACAAATCGCTCTTCTCGAGAAAGTGGGTGGCTCTGAAAAGAGCCTTTCTGAGTGGTGTATTGATCTGTTTATTTGGTCTTGGCGGGCTTCTCGGTCTTCTTGGGCAGCAGCACGGCCTGGATGTTGGGCAGCACGCCGCCCTGAGCGATGGTCACTCCGCCCAGGAGTTTGTTGAGCTCCTCGTCGTTACGCACCGCCAGCTGCAGGTGACGGGGGATGATACGGGTCTTCTTGTTGTCCCGAGCGGCGTTTCCAGCCAGCTCCAGGATCTCAGCAGTCAGGTACTCGAGTACAGCGGCCAGATACACCGGAGCACCGGCACCGACGCGCTCTGCGTAGTTCCCTTTGCGGAGGAGTCTGTGAACACGACCGACGGGGAACTGAAGTCCTGCCCTGGAGGAACGGGTCTTAGCCTTGGCTCTGGCCTTACCGCCGGTTTTGCCTCTTCCGCTCATTGTTGGTTTTTTGTAACTGTAACGAGTGCCTAAAGCAGAAAATAATGATGTTTTGGCCTGACAACCAGCTTTATGATACCGTGCCCGTCTTCTATTGGTCCGAGGCTGCTACAGTTGCAAACCAATCACTGCACGTCCATCGAAATTCCAAACCCCGCCCCTCTTCTCTTTGCACAGGTCCTCGGCGGTCCTCTGTCCTCCTCATTCGCAGTAATGCCAACTTACTTAGCAATTTTGTAGCTAAATTTAACAACTTTTCAGACTACCCTAGAAACTTTTTCCCCCACAGCACATAACAAAAAATGCATTTATTTGGCAGCTTTTAGCATTTTTTGATAAGTGACTCAGACAATAAAAAGGCACACATATTTTCCAACCAAATTACGCACAAAAAAGGAAAACAAAGATGCCTAGCAGAACACACATCACGTGAACTGCTATTTGTAATTGTTCATCTTAATAGTTTCATAATTGTTAATTTATGATATACTTTACTAGTAACTTGTACCTGCGATTGTTGATCAATGAGTAATCCATAAGAAAAATAGAAAAGATACTGGAAATTTTGCAGAACATTATCAATTATCACCCTGTAACCAGAAAGAACAATGCGTAATTTAAAATAAAAATAAAAAAATCAATATGGAAAATTCTTTCATATGAACCTTGTGCCCTATTTTTACAGACTTTTCTGAGAGTGTAGCACACTAACTACTACATTGCTTAAAGCATCATTGTTGGAAAAGTGTAGTATTACTAGTTTACTTGCTATTAAAAAAAAACTTAAATTGTTATCATTCAAAAAATGTGTAAGTGTTCAATAATTAAATTAATTTATAAATACAGTAATTTATATTTCAATACTATATTATGCATATTATTTTACAAAAAAAATCAAAATTAACACATATAAAATCGTTTTTTTGCTGAGATTTGATGTTGTGACATAGTAGTGTGTCGTGATTACGCGATGAAATCACAACTTTATTTAGTAACTCTTAGCAACAAATGAACTTTCCTTTAGTAACTTTCTCTGAAAATTAGTTGTCAACACTGATTTGGCATCGAGAGCCCAAACAAACATGTTTCTAAAAAGTTGTACCTTCAGAAATTCAGTATAGACAAGCGATGGGCGATATCTCTTATTTTATATCTGATACCGATATCTTCAAGTGGCGATACCGATACCTCTAAACTAACTGATCTTTTAAATTATTAAAAAAATATAACCAGTAATTATACTCACTTAATATTAGAATTTAAAGCCATGTTTATGTTTTTTAACAATGTCAGAAATAAAATATACTATAATTGTATTTTAGTCCTTTAATGAAAGAAAGTGGTGACATTTGCCAAGTATGGTAGCCCATACTCAGAATCGGTGCTCTGCATTCAACCCATCCAGGTGCACACATACAGCAGTGAGAAATGAACACACCGTGAACACACACCCGGAGCAGTGGGCAGCTATAGATCCAGCGCCCAGGGAGCAACTGGGAGTTCAGTGAAGGGCACTTCAGCCGAGGGTATTATGGAAGAGAGCACTGTTCATTCACTCCCTTATACACCTACAACTCGAACCTTCTGGTAACTAGTCCAAGTCTCTAACCATTAGGCCACAGCTGACTCTATTGCCCCTTACTGAGGCAATAGCCTTAAAGGTGAAACTATATCCCTAAAAGGGAGCATATTATTACAAGTATGCATGCTTTAAGGGTAGATAAGTTAAGGTGCACCTTTGAGGTTACCCATGGTGTTACATTAATACTAAAATGTATTATTATTATTATTGTCATGGTAAATTGTGGTTACTGCAGTTTTAATATAAATGCTGTGGTAAACTGTGATAACTGTAATAAAACCATGTTTGCTTGTTTTTTTTCTGACATATTTATTAACAGCAATTACAGAACATAATCCATTTGAACTTTTAACAACCAGTTTAAATAAATGTACTTGCACAAACTTGCCAATTTAAAATAAATATTACATGTACACAAAAGTATGTTGTCAGTAAGATTTTTTTTCTCTTTTTTTATAAGTCTCAAGAACAGTAAGGCAAACGGTAAAAGCATCAATATTGTGAAATTAACAATTAAAAATAAATTTAATATATTTTAAAAAATTTATTTAAAATACATATGTGATGCGCAGCTGAATGTTAAGCATCATTACTCCGGTCTTCAGTGTCACATTATCCTTCAGAAATAATTTGCCGCTCACGAAACATTTATTATTATTATTATTGCTGCTTTATATTTGTGTGTAAATCGTGATGCATATTTATTTTAGACAATTAATTTTATATATAATAACAATGATATGTAATAATATGGCAATGGTTTTTAAAGTCCGCGTGAACCGGAAGTTTGCAACCGCTTTTACTTCCGTATTTTGATGTACTTCCGAGAAAAACGGAATATTGCATGAGGAAAGCAGAGGGCGTGGTTTGTTCCTGTACCGCGAACTGATTGGATGTAGTTAAGTAGGCGTTTCATTCAGAACCCACTGTCAACGCTCACGCGGCACTGACCGTTGGAGGGCGTGCTTGGGTCACATTGACGTCATCACAAAGGGTCCGTCGTTAAAGATCACAAAGGAAAACAATTTATTTTTTTGTGAATCGACTTGCAGTGATTAATTATTCACACAAAAATAGCATTGTGCGCTAACATAATGGTCAATTTTGATCTAAGGTGTACTTCAAGATCTACTTATGGTTTCTGATGCTTTTGGGAAACGCACCCCTATCAGATTCAGAACAAACCGATCCATGTGTCAGCAGCGAACGCTCTGTGATTGATTCGGTCCTTCAGGATTTGCTTAGGTCTCGATGAGCAGGAAAAATGGTTCTATCCAGAGTTATTAGGTTTATTGACCGAACCCACCACAAACAAAAAAGACAAAGCTCTTTAACTGAAAGAATGGGTGGCTCTTAAAAGAGCCGTTGGGGTTGTCGGAGTCAGATCACACTTCACTTGGAGCTGGTGTACTTGGTGACGGCCTTGGTGCCCTCAGACACGGCGTGTTTGGCCAGCTCTCCGGGCAGCAGCAGACGCACGGCGGTCTGAATCTCTCTCGAGGTGATGGTGGAGCGCTTGTTGTAGTGAGCGAGACGAGACGACTCACCGGCGATGCGCTCGAAGATGTCGTTGACGAAAGAGTTCATGATCCCCATCGCCTTCGAAGAGATCCCGGTGTCAGGGTGGACCTGCTTCAGCACTTTGTACACGTAGATAGCATAGCTCTCCTTCCTGGACTTTCTGCGCTTCTTTCCTCCTTTAGCCGCGGTCTTCGTGACGGCTTTCTTGGAGCCCTTCTTGGGAGCAGACTTCGCTGGTTCAGGCATGATGCGAGAGTAGATAAAAACACAATATCTTTTCCTCTGACAGCGTACTGGGTATTTATCGAAAGCTCATGCTAATTTAAGAGGCTGGGTTGACATTGTATGATTGGCTGTTTTTGCACAACGAATGAAGAAACCATGTTTCATTGGTTAGAAATGGGCAGCTGTTCAGACACATCCGCCAATCACAGGCTTATAAATCTGAATGTTTCCCGTACCCTCCCCCACACACGCATCTCTTATTTTCCCGCTCAATATGTTTTTGTGATGATGAATCTTATCGTTTTATTGACATACTTTTGTGCACATAATTCAATCAATTATTGGAGAGAACACGATTTACCGTTAGTTAATGAATTTAGGCTCGAAATTAAGAAAAAAAAGTATATTTTAGTGTGCCAAAACTTTTTTTTATGAAAAATTTAATCGAAGAACTCGTTGAGCTTTTATTTTTCTTACAAAATTCAGAGACTATTATGAACACAGCTTTTTCTGAAAATATGGGTGGCTCTTAAAAGAGCCGTTGGGAGTTTGTGAGTGTACAGATGAGTTTATCCTCCGAAGCCGTACAGAGTGCGTCCCTGTCGCTTCAGCGCGTACACGACATCCATGGCGGTGACGGTCTTTCTCTTGGCGTGCTCGGTGTAGGTCACAGCATCGCGGATCACGTTCTCCAGGAAAACCTTCAGCACACCGCGGGTCTCCTCGTAGATCAGACCGGAGATACGCTTGACCCCGCCGCGGCGAGCGAGACGACGGATGGCGGGTTTAGTGATGCCCTGGATGTTATCACGAAGAACCTTCCTGTGACGCTTAGCGCCTCCTTTCCCGAGTCCCTTACCGCCTTTACCTCTTCCAGACATGTTTACGACTTTCCAATTCTACACGCTGTACAGCTGAGCAGGAAAGTACAAAAATAACGTTACAATCGCTTACAGGACCTACTTGAAACACACGAATGCGGAGCTATGCAGCAACACACTGTTTATGGGTGTCAGTCACGTGATATTTTTGGTGCGGCTGCCATCTTTAGGACCTTGTGTAGCCTCGCTTCTGTCAGTGATTGGAAACCAAAATAACACCACCAACGACAGAAAACAATGCTCTTTAATCCTGATTTTTTTTTTTTTGTTAAGCAAACTGCTCACTCCACAAAAGTCTAGATAAAACTTACAAATTTAACGTTTGCTGATAAGCCATTTAGATCTACCTCATGCACAAGCTCTCTCCGTACACTCGGGACACTTAGACGAATCACATTGTATAAAGTCACAGCACTCTTTCACATTTCTTAAATTAAACTGATAATTCCTTAAATCTCTTGGGTTGATGAAAATCAAGAATATATATATATATATATGTGTGTGTGTGTGTATGATGATTTTTTTTCTGTGAATTCCAGAGCACAGATGTTACACGGTGTTACTTCAAGTTATGGTGTGGCTCTATAACAAAGGAACCATCATCACTTGAAATGTTTCATTATGATGAAACAGGCGTGCATCATAATTAGGCATGAAGTTGGTCAATTGTTCCAAGTTTGTATGCACATCCAGCTGCTTCATCTACAGTAATGCTGAGCTGTATATGAGGTTTGACTTAATACACTCATGTTGTTGCACCTTGGAGAATGTGAGTTCATGAGAGATGTCTTTGTCTCCCTGTAACCATCTTGCCAATTTCTCACTGCGGTATTCAGGATTAGGAAAACCTTGATTTCCCAATGTCTTCATGTACAAGTTGCACGTGGATCTTAGCTGGACAACCTCTTTGCATTCAATCACATTCCTAAGAATGTAATCCTTTACCACACAATATGACTTGTTATGTGCTGATATCTTCTGGGTCTGCAGGCTGTCAGTGTTGTCTGCTGCCTTTTCTACTCTCTCCCTTCCACGCTCATGGGTTTGGTTCTCTGTGTTGAAGTTGTTTCTGCATGATTGATGATACTTAGCTTCCATTACAAATATGTTCTTGCCCTGCACCTTGCAATAAAGAGCCTCTTTCTTTAATTCCTGTGCCCTATGTTCAATAACTTTCCAGCCTGGATCCTTGTGTATCCAACTCTGAAACTTTGTAAGCTCTTCAGTCTTTCCCTTGAACTTGGAGTTTGCTTTGTCAAAGAAAACACTGATTGGGAAACAAGAAGTAACACCTTCTTGGAGCTCTTACAGATTAAACTGACAGTGATTTGACATGGCGCAAAGAGTTCCTTTTAAATGATAATGATTCACCAGATGTACAAGCCTTTGACAGTTGTAAACAATCTACACTCACCTAAAAGATTATTAGGAACACCTGTTCAATTTCTCATTAATGCAATTATTTAATCAACCAATCACATGGCAGTTGCTTCAATGCATTTAGGGGTGTGGTCCTGATCAAGACAATCTCCTTTGCCAACCGCCGTTAAAAACGAAGAAGAAGAAGAAGAAGACAATCTCCTGAACTCCAAACTGAATTTCAGAACGGGAAAGAAAGGTGATTTAAGCAATTTTGAGCGTGGCATGGTTGTTGGTGTCAGACGGGCCGGTCTAAGTATTTCACAATCTGCTCAGTTACTTGGATTTTCACAGGCAACCATTTCTAAGGTTTACAGAGAATGGTGTGAAAAGGGAAAAACATCCAGTATGTGACAGTCCTGTGGACGAAAATGCCTTGTTGATGCTAGAGGTACGAGAAGAATGAACCAACTGATTCAAGCTGATAGAAGAGCAACTTTGACTGAAATAACCACTCGTTACAACCGAGGTATGCAGCAAAGATTTTGTGAAGACACAACACGCACAACCTTGAGGCGGATGGGCTACAACAGCAGAAGACCCCACCGGTACCACTCATCTCCACTACAAATAGGAAAAAGAGGCTACAGTTTGCACAACCTCACCAAAATTGGACAGTTGAAGACTGGAAAAATGTTGCCTGGTCTGATGATTTCTGTTGAGACATTCAGATGGTAGAGTCAGAATTTGGCGTAAACAGAATGAGAACATGGATCCATCATGCCTTGTTACCACTGTGCAGGCTGGTGGTGGTGTAATGGTGTGGGGGATGTTTTCTTGGCACACTTTAGGTCCCTTAGTGCCAATTGGGCATCGTTTAAATGCCACAGCCCACCTGAGCATTGTTTCTGACCATGTCCATCCCTTTATGACCACCATGTACCCATCCTCTGATGGCTACTTCCAGCAGGATAATGCACCATGTCACAAAGCTCGAATCATTTCAGATTGGTTTCTTGAACATGATAATGAGTTCATTTTACTAAAATGGCCCTCACAGTCGCCAGATCTCAACCCAATAGAGCATCTTTGGGATATGGTGGAACGGGAGCTTCGTGCCCTGGATGTGCATCCCACAAATCTCCATCAACTGCAAGATGCGATCCTATCAATATGGGCCAACATTTCTAAAGAATGCTTTAAGCACCTTGTTGAATCAATGCTATGTATAATTAAGGTAGTTCTGAACGCGAAAGGGCGTCAAAAAAAAGTGTTAGTATGGTGTTCATAATAGTCCTTTAGGTGATCGTATTTTCCCTGTAAAACTTTTATAGCAGCATTGGTGATAGCCAATTGAATCCAAAGACAAGTTCTCAAATTTCAATGGAACCTGTTCACAAATATCCCTCATGTGGTATGGTGAACTGACGTCTTTACAGAGTCTCATATCTCATATACTGTGTAGATATGATCGCTTCTTGCTTGCCCTCCCCACCTGCATGTGTTGAGTGTTGTAAAATTACCATACTCAGAAAGAGTTGAGACATGTAAAATACGTGTTAGGGAACTAATCCTCTTTGGAAGAACTTCAGCTGTGTTACAATATTTAATTTCCCCCTTGTTAAGTATGTTTGAACGAAAAAAAAAAAAACTTTAGCTAGTACCAACTAAGCTACCAACACTGCTAGTCAAGATTTCTGAAAGCCTGTGATTATAGTAAAAACTGTTGAAAAATCACTTTAAGTTATGACTACAAAGGTATATCTTAATTATAGTTTCAAATACTTACTGACATTTTTCCAAAAGAGAGAGCAGTGGGAGATGGCGATCTGCAGGTACGAACCGACGACCACCAACTGCAAAGCCCCAAAAACTTGCAGTTTATGCTCAGTCAACTTTTTGGACCTTTTTGGATTTTTTTCTGTAGCCGGGGGGTGCGCGTGGACCATACAAATGAAAGGTATACAGTGCATCAAACAATGAATGACAAATGTTAGACGTTAAAATACTGGAGGCGAAAGCAATGTTAATTAACATTAACGATGTTCTGTTTAATTATCTGAAAGAAACAGGAAATTAGTTACAAACGTAATTCTATAACGTTATTTTAATATATATATATATATATTTCATTTATTTCACAAATGGAGCTTTAATTTTAGTTTCAGTGAAGTCCGTTACGGTCTCTGCAGTATCTTCATGATCAAAAACGAAAGTATGTGCTACACTTTCAATCATTAGAACTGCGGAAGGAAAATACAAAATAAAAAGAAGAGTTTGTCTTAACATTCACTTACAGTAAGTTTACTTTCCATCTTCGTCTACAGAAGTGTATTATTTCAACACATATGAGATCGCTTTACATATTTATGTCATCAATAATTTGAGTATTTTAAGGAGCACAGCAACAGACACAAAAGAAATTTCACTGTTAGATACATTGAGGTGGCTCTTAAAAGAGCCTTTGGTGTTGACTGTGAGTCAGTCGTGTGTTTAGGCGCGCTCTCCACGGATGCGGCGGGCCAGCTGGATGTCTTTGGGCATGATGGTGACTCTCTTGGCGTGGATGGCGCACAGGTTGGTGTCCTCGAACAGACCGACCAGATAAGCCTCGCTGGCCTCCTGCAGGGCCATGACGGCGGAGCTCTGGAAGCGCAGGTCCGTCTTGAAGTCCTGAGCGATCTCTCGCACCAGACGCTGGAAGGGCAGCTTGCGGATCAGCAGCTCGGTGGACTTCTGGTAGCGACGGATCTCTCGCAGAGCCACGGTGCCGGGCCTGTAACGGTGAGGCTTCTTGACGCCGCCGGTGGCCGGAGCGCTCTTACGGGCAGCTTTGGTGGCGAGCTGCTTCCTCGGGGCTTTACCTCCGGTGGACTTACGAGCAGTTTGTTTGGTTCTTGCCATTGTATCTCAATTTCCGTCTCGCTTTCTGACACAGAATGACTTTGTTCTGGGCTGCAGCAACTATTTAAACTGTCCTGCCGCATTGGGCGGAGCTTCAGTAGAGACATTTGATTGGCTATTGCGGTGACGTCACAGCGCGAGGCAGCAAATGACAGTGCGTTTCCTGTTTTCGAACGCGTGGAGCGCGAAAGTCTTTCCCGCTCAAATGTTTATTTTTTTAATCATTTTTGTTTATCTGGAGGCTGCTCTGTAAGTATTCGAGCTAATATATAGGTACTTTTAGGATTTACAATAGATGTGAAAGTGTAGGGTGTTACTTTCCATTAACTCTGTTGTCTTATTGTAGTGTAATACCTTTTCCACGTTTTTACGGTTACGCTCATTATAATTAGCATCTGCTCGCACCGCTCACAGATGCATCAAAAGCTTACATATACACACACACGCAGATAAATTCAGGGTAGAGTTGTGACGTTCGCGAACGAACCGATTCTTTTGAACGGCTCATAAACATGAACGATGGGAGCCGAGTCGCGACTGGAGAGGAGCCGTTCTTTCTATCGTTCTTTTTTCCTATGCGTGTTTCAGAGCGCGTGTTTCACACAGATGCACACAAATGAGCTCCTCCGCGAGACAGAACAGTTATAGGGGGAGGGGCGCACCCAGCGCAGGCCAACCCTTTATAGCGTGATGATATTAGTTATTAGTTGTGCATGCATTTACATTGCATTTTGTGTTCATTTAAAACTTATTTTAAAATCATTAAAAATGTTCTTTTGTGATACTGTACTTGTATAGAAAATTTTCACTAAAAGCTGTTTTCCACAGACATTCATTGCAGCCCACTTTGTTATTGTTCATTGACTTGAAGGGGCTGATGTCCCATTTGCAAAGTTTACAGTAGTAATAGTATGTAGTATGTAGACATTTCCATTTTATTTATTCTAATTTTATCTACTTTAAAAAAAAAATAGTTTTCTATCAAAATGTTCTTGTGTGATAACAATGTTCTTGTGTGGAAGTGTTTGTAGTAAAAGCTGTTTTGCACAGAAATTCATTGCAGCCGGCTTCGTTTTTTATGTTTATTTGTGAGTAGGTATTGTATGAATAACATAAGTCAACGTAGTTTTACACACACACACACACACACACACACACACTTTGTACTAAAGGTAAATCAAAATAATGATGTCACTGTCTAAGCAGAGGGATTTGTGCAACCCTATGGAATATAGTCCACACATGAGAAATGAGGTAACAATCAATATTTCAGAATAATTCAAACTCAGATATTGGTGTGTGATATCTGAGCTTTAATTATTTGACTACAAATCTCACCTCATAATACCTCCCAGTGATTATTTCCAGGATAAACTGAGATGCTCCCAAGCTGGCTTCTTAAAACTGACTAAATATTTAAAAAGAGCCAAAAGAGCCATTCTTTTGAACGGCTCTTTGAAAGGAACGGATCGCGAAGATCCGGATCCCCTCAAAGAGCCATAAATCCCATCACTAATTCAGGGTTTTTTTGTTTGTTTGTTTTTTTAAATACAAATACAAAATCGCTCTTCTCGAGAAAGTAGGTGGCTCTTAAAAGAGCCTTTGGGAGTTATTTATTCCTCTGTTTATTTGGTCTTGGCGGGCTTCTCGGTCTTCTTGGGCAGCAGCACGGCCTGGATGTTGGGCAGCACGCCGCCCTGCGCGATGGTCACTCCGCCCAGGAGTTTGTTGAGCTCCTCGTCGTTACGCACCGCCAGCTGCAGGTGACGGGGGATGATACGGGTCTTCTTGTTGTCCCGAGCGGCGTTTCCAGCCAGCTCCAGGATCTCAGCAGTCAGGTACTCGAGTACAGCGGCCAGATACACCGGAGCACCGGCACCGACGCGCTCGGCGTAGTTCCCTTTGCGGAGGAGTCTGTGAACACGACCGACGGGGAACTGAAGTCCTGCCCTGGAGGAACGGGTCTTAGCCTTGGCTCTGGCCTTACCGCCGGTTTTGCCTCTTCCACTCATTTTTGGAGCTCACGCAGTAGCTACTACAAACGGGAAATGTATATAATAGACGTTAGAATCAGAGTTTAATAGAGAGTGCTCGTCGTCTATTGGCCAGAATCTGTCACAGATGAAAACCAATCACTGCAAAGCCCTCCAAAACTCCAAACCCCGACTGCAAGACAGGGGCGTAACCTGAAAGAGGCGTAACTTGACAAAAGAGGCGTAACTTGAAGTTTGTCCAAATCACACAGAACCACGCGAGATGTCAAAACGAGATTTTGTCGGGCTGCGTTCCAAACCGCATACCCTTTAATTAGGCACTTAATTTCAACAAGTACTAACTTAACGAGCGTTAAAAGAGTACACTCTTCAGCCTGAATGCGATTTGGATATCATCGTCCGCTATGTTAATCATGTGACTTACAAAGTTAAAACAAGCGCAAAAACGTAAAATATATGAGTGACCGGTTTAATTAATTTATTTGTAAGTATCTTGATAATCAAGAAAATTGCCCATGTTGTTGTCTTGTTGAAGAAACGGCTGACTTTTTATTGTTATTTTAATATAGCCAATACTGTTAATTAAAGTTTTTATATGTTTAACTCCACCAATGTGATCAAGTTTTATCCTTCAGTCATTTTTTTTTATTATTAAGAAAACCCAAAATCGTTATCTCTTGAATATTTTTTTCAATTACTTTGTGCAAAATCCTCATAATTCCTCACAGCATCACTAACTCAAAAGTAGTTTCCCTCAGCGACTGCAGCAATGTCTGCACAAGGGGTACATCAATCAGCTGCTCGAAGATCTCACCTTTGGAGAAGACTGTTGATTTGATACTCTAATAATGTAAGTATTACTACTCGAAAATTAACATTACCCCATAATGAATTGAATCTTTTGCCCACCCCAACACTTACATGCAATAACGATAAATGCCAACCAATAATTATATACATTTTTTTTTTCTTAAAATGACATTTTAGTAAAAGAAGCTAAATATATTTTTGTCGTGACATAGCTATACATGAATATACACTAGTTGAACAAATGCAGTCAATGTGAATACATCAATTTTCAGTCAAGCAATTAATACATTAATGGATAAAATATTTTTATTTTATTTACTGACAATAAACATGTCTAAATGACATGAAATAAAGAATGTATAAAAGTTAGCATCACAATAAATGCATACATGTGCAAGTCAACAACACATGAAACAAAGCTTCATTCAAACTCTCCATGAGCACCACTACATGGAAAACATTTACACAGAGTTTACAATGCATTGATTTATAACTTTTGTAGTGGGCTAAACCACCCGTGTGTCCTTGAGCAAGGCTCTTTAGGTTGATCAGGGGATTTTAGGCCTCTGATAAAAGCTCCATCGTATTTTTGCCAAAATCACATCCTCAGTGTCTTGTGGTCTTTCTCTAGATGTTCTCGCTGCTCTGGGGTCACTGAGGATGAAGAGACCACAGCAGCATCTGGTCCTGATGAGACCGTAAGAGCAGGAGTGATTGAGCGTCTCATCCGTGTCTCTGGACCTTTTCCAGGATGATGCAGTGGACTTCTCCATCCTCAGTGCACACACCAGTCTGCAGGCATTTTAATGTCCTGCATACACTTTATTCTTTTGTTTCAGGTTTTCCCTTTTTTTCACCTTTCCTTGCAGGTCCTGCTCCACCACAGAAGATCTGTAGCAAATGCACAGAAATCAAGAATAAGAAAAGAGTTGTAATAGTTGTTTAAATTTACACTACAAAAAAACAAACAAAAAAAAACAAACTACAACTTAACATTTAAAATGTTTCATTTATTTATGTAGTGTACTTACACCAATCCTTTGATGGCAGCATTTCTTCATCAGTCACTCTTCAGCAGATAAACACCGTGTCTCATCTGTCCCTGTAACATCCAGACAACAGTCAGTCTTCTCTGTAATATATCTGTAATATACTGCATTTACATGTTGAGCTAGTGGCTGATGTAACTCACTTTTTATCCAACACAAATGTTCCTAAATTATCAATATTGCAAATGGACAAATAAAATAGATAATATGTGTTTAGTTACTGTATGTAGATTTGTTTGTGTACATGACTTACACTCATTTATAGCAGTGTTGACAAAAGTGAATTCTACACAATATCATGTCTGTTAGATGAGCTCATCTGCAATACTTATCAAACATTATCCAGTCAGATGATAGACATTTAGTAATAATCTTCAAGATGTATATGGTTTATGTAAATCCACTTATGAGACGTGTACTTAATGGAGCTCCCTTGTAAGTTATGCATTATAAAACTTGTTTACAGCAAAATCACAAATATGCTGTATTATGTAGGTCACAGACAGGGTTTAGATTAAGCCAGGATCAGGCCATAGTTCAATTAGTATTGACTAGACTTGTCTGTGAAACGGGGATAGCATCTTTTCGCCTTTTAGTTTTAATAGACTATTAACCACAAAACGATACCACTTTATGAAAATGACTTATATACTTAAATTTAAAGAATTATTTCGGGGGGAAAAATATATATAATCTCACAGTAAGTTGTCATTCGTCTTCTTTCCAGTTTAATGACGGTTGGCATCCAGCTTATTGGTGCATTATACCGCCTTCTTATGTTCAGGAGAGTGGATCACATAATAGGTTTTCCTACTAAAACATCACTCACATTGTCCCCTAACATTAATATCCACTCACACATTATGCATCAAATCCTGCCTAAAACGCCTGCTTTCCTTAAGAACGTAATCAATATTCTACTCTTGTGCCCTGTTTAAAGCGGCCATATTGCCAACAACTTATCGTTTTGACATCTCTCGTGGTTCTGTGTGATTTGGACAACTTCCAAGTTACGCCCCTGTCTTTCAGTCAGCAGACGTACACGCTTGCAAACCCTCTCCTCTTTCTGCCAGAATGAATGAATCAACAGAAAATGTACATGCATTATATATAAAATATGGTTTTAATGCAGAAGAAGGTAAGAAAACAGGTATAAAATTGCAAATTGAAATATGTCCACAAGATTTTTTCAAATCAAGTTTGTTTATTGGCATGCGTTCTAATATTGTGTTAATACTTAACGTTAGATTATACAAGTACCTTAAGTGCTCAAAAGAATAAACCTTAAATAAATAAATAAAATATTATAACTTTGCTCTTTAAGTGTAGCAAGTGGGTGGCTCTTAAAAGAGCCGTTTTGTTTTGTGAAGAATCACTGACACTTACTTCTTTTTGGGAGCCGCCTTTTTAGGCTTGGCTGCCTTAGGCTTCGCCGTTTTGGGTTTGACTGCCTTGGCCTTCTTGGGGCTCTTGGCGGGCTTCTTAGCAGCTGCAGGCTTTTTGGCTTTTTTGGGGCTCTTGGTTGGTTTCTTTGCAGCTGCAGGCTTCTTGGCCTTCTTGGGGCTCTTTGTTGCCTTCTTTGCAGCGGTGGCGGCCGGTTTCTTCACCTTTTTGGGGGATTTCTTGGCGGTGGGTTTCTTGGCAGCAGGCTTCTTTGCTTTCGCGGGGGCTTTCTTTGCAGGTTTCTTCTTGGTTTCGGTTTGCTTCTTGTTGAGTTTGAAGGAGCCAGAGGCGCCGGTACCTTTGGTCTGGACCAGGGTTCCATTGGTCACCAAACTCTTGATGGCGAGCTTGACGCGGGAGTTGTTCTTCTCCACATCGTAGCCACCCGCAGAAAGAGCCTTCTTCAGGGCGGCGAGGGACACGCCACTCCTCTCTTTGGACGCGGACACAGTCTTGACGATCAGGTCCCTGACGCTCGGGCCCGTTTTCTTGGGTTTAGACGCCGATCTCTTCTTGGGAGCTTTAGCCGGCGGGGCAGCGGCAGCTGGAGCGGTTTCAGCCATGTCTCTGAGTTTTGCACGTCGATAGGCGGAATACAATGAAACGCTACTGAGCGGGGTAGCGGAATTTAACTGCCACATGAGAACCGTGTAGACTCAATAACCAGCTCCACAGATTTTCGCGCGCAAACCTGATGATCCGTTTAAAACACACACACACATATATATATATATATATATATATATATATATATATATATATATAACACACACATACACTTATTTTTTACATTAATATATTTATAACTCAATTTATTCATTATTAATTTAATTTCTGCGCTGGCAATTATCTATTTAAGCATCGTTGCATTATATCAGTGTCACATGATTCTTCAGAAATTATAATATTAGGATAAAAATACTGCAAACATTTTTTTTCAACGGTCTGTTCCACGTTGTCCTGTACATGTATCTGATTAATAGAAAACACATGCACAGAAGTAAACAGTATGATAAAAGTTATTTACGTTCTATTCGAACAGTTAAAAAAAAAAAAGTTTCAAAACATAATATGGAACACAATTCTGTTGATGGCTTTATTATTATTAGTGTAAGAAGACTATTATAATAAATCCAATCCTAAATAGTATTTCAAAGATTTTGATTTCAGGTCAGGAGTGTGTGGTGTATTTATGCAAGACTTTTTATCCAATAAACTTTAGTTTATATGCAACACTTGTTTTAACGACATATTTCATGCTGAAAGCTCTTTAACTGAAAACATGCAAAATTTCAGATCACAGACCCACTTTATATTAAGTGTCCTTTACTAATATGCACTTACGTCTAAATTAATAAAGTGACACAATGACCGGTCCATAGTGATTCCTAATGCTTTGTTTGTTTATTGCTTTGCTTAGTGTGACTGTTAAAGGGTTAAGGTGAGTTTAAAAAGTCTTGTTCGGATGTCTACCAAACTTGTTTTGTGAGCTGAATTTGTTTCTCTACATCAATAGTTTCTTAACTCTTTTGTTGCTGTTGTCTGCCAAACCCCTTAGATGTAAAATATTTGCTCAAGATACCCCGAGATTTTAAGTTACTATTTAAATAATTAATGACATGTTCACATTTAATAACCACATGACATCTGAAGTATATATATATATATTTTTTTGTTTGTTTGTTTTAAGCAAGTTTTATTTTCACTTTGTGGCCGTTGCACAATAATTAGCTTCACTCTGAAACGTTTTTTTTTTTTTCATACTTTAACTTTGTGCAGTTATAAACCATTGCAGATACTATTCTTTTGATTTTTCTAATCTTCAGATGCCGGATTACGTTAAAGACCAAAAGTGGTTTAAGCGTTAACTAATAGTATAGTAACAGTTAAAGCATATCTGTTACTTTGTTTCCTCAAAAGTCGAGAAAGAAAATAAGTGTAGTTCTGGGTTTATTGACTTAACCCACCACAAATAACTACATAAAGCTCTTTAACTGAAAACATGGGTGGCTCTTAAAAGAGCCGTTGGGGTTGTCGGAGTCAGATCACGCTTCACTTGGAGCTGGTGTACTTGGTGACGGCCTTGGTGCCCTCAGACACGGCGTGTTTGGCCAGCTCTCCGGGCAGCAGCAGACGCACGGCGGTCTGGATCTCTCTCGAGGTGATGGTGGAGCGCTTGTTGTAGTGAGCGAGACGAGACGACTCACCGGCGATGCGCTCGAAGATGTCGTTGACGAAAGAGTTCATGATCCCCATCGCCTTGGAAGAGATGCCGGTGTCAGGGTGCACCTGCTTCAGCACTTTGTACACGTAGATAGCGTAGCTCTCCTTCCTGGACTTTCTGCGCTTCTTTCCTCCTTTAGCCGCGGTCTTAGTGACGGCTTTTTTGGAGCCCTTCTTGGGAGCAGACTTCGCTGGTTCAGGCATGATGCGAGTGTTGAAAGAACACAATAGCTTTCTGTCTGCTAGCGTACTGGGTATTTATCGAAAGCTCATGCTAATTTAGGAGGCTGGGTTGACCTTGCCTGATTGGCTGTTTTTGCACAACGAATGGAGAAAACAAATTTCATTAGTTAGAAATAGGGAGCTGGACAAACATATCCGCCAATCACAGGCTTCTAAATTTGAATGCTTCCCGTACCCTCCCCCACACATGCTCTCAGATTTTCCCGCTCAATATGTTTTTTGTGCTGACGAACAAGAAAAAAAACGCAATTTTATTTACATACTATTATACACAATTTAATACGTTATTGGAGAGAACACGAGGTAACGTTAATTAATCAATTTAAACTCGAGATTAAAACATCTCATAAGTCTTTGTTAGTGTGCCAAAACGTTTACCTTACGAACGTTTTAATAATATAAAACTTATAGAGTAGGCTATGCCATAAGTTGACTACAAAATAACTCAGAACATTATGAAAAGAGCTCTTTCTGAAGATGTGGGTGGCTCTTAGAAGAGCCGTTGGGTATTTTTGAGTGTACAGATGAGTTTATCCTCCGAAGCCGTACAGAGTGCGTCCCTGTCGCTTCAGCGCGTACACGACGTCCATGGCGGTGACGGTCTTTCTCTTGGCGTGCTCGGTGTAGGTCACAGCATCGCGGATCACGTTCTCCAGGAATACCTTCAGCACACCGCGGGTCTCCTCGTAGATCAGACCGGAGATACGCTTGACCCCGCCGCGGCGAGCGAGACGACGGATAGCGGGTTTGGTGATGCCCTGGATGTTATCACGAAGAACCTTCCTGTGACGCTTAGCGCCTCCTTTCCCGAGTCCCTTACCGCCTTTACCTCTTCCAGACATTATAGCAACTACTCGAGCTTCAGGCAATGTTGTATAACTAAATGTTAACTGTTAAAGTCAGTTGAGTTTTATCGTGGCCTACAGGACCTAACTGAAACACACGAAGGCGGATCTATGGTACGTCACATGATACGCGTCATTCATTCACACGGTGATCAACTGTAATCTGATATTATGAGGCTTCTGCTGCTGCGGTATGTTTGCGTTTTGTTTGTACATACAGTTTACAAGTCTGACAGTTTATCAAGCTCTACCCAATTTTATTTAACTTTAAAATATACAGTCAAACTTTCCAAAGAAAGATTAGTATGCAATGTGAAACATATTGTTGCTATTATGTAATTATTATTATTAGATTCTTTTGGCAGGAATTATCCGTCCATTTTCAGTTGTTCTGTCCTTTCGCGGGGAAACTGGTGCTTATTGTAGTGTAATGGGCCACAGGCGAAGAAAACCCTGAACAGATGCAGGAAATATCAACATGTAATATATCTTTCCTGCAATCTTCAGCCAGAAGAGTTCTGAAGTTACTGTGCGGCCTGCAACAAAGAGACCCTCATAACTTGAAATGCTTCATTGTGATGCAGCAGACGTTCATCAGAGGAGCACCAGGACAAGACCACAGGAAACAGATGATTCTTCTGCACAATCTGACTTTGCTGCAGCCTGGAATTGAACTACTGGTTTCGTCTGGTCAGAGGAGAACTGGCCCCCCAACTGAGCCTGGTTTCTCCCAAGGTTTTTTTCTCCATTCTGTCATCGATGGAGTTTCGGTTACTTGCCGCTGTCGCCTCTGGCTTGCTTAGTTGGGGTCACTTCATCTACAGCGATATCGTTGACTTGATTGCAAATAAATACACAGACACTATTTAACTGAACATAGATGACATCACTGAATTCAATAATGAACTGCCTTTAACTATCATTTTGCATTATTGAAACACTGTTTTCCTAAAGAATGTTGTTCTGTTGCTTTGACGCAATGTATTTTGTTTAAAGCGCTATATAAATAAAGGTGACTTAAATAAAGGTAATCTTACATGTCTCAGTCTTTTAGATTAGTCACATTAGGGATGTTCATTTTAACCGGTTGAACATTAAGAATTTTGACCGATTAATACAATCAGTTAAAAACATTAAAAAAGGTTTGATTCATGGTTAAAATATGCTATGCATATAAAATATTGTGTATACAAACATTATAATAAACTGTAAACATAGCTAGGCTATTTAAGTTCCCTCACTCCACAGTAAATCATTTCAATTAACAGTATTTAGAACAGAACAAGAATTAACTGTAGGCCTTTCAGAAGTTATAGAAACGACAAGCCAAAACAAATTCATTTAGGCTTAAACGAAACTGAAAACATGTTGGGTCTTTCATTCGACACAAATGAAAATGTTTACGTATTCACAATGTATTTGAATGACAAATTATTATTATTATGTTCTTCACTCACATTCCAATATCCAATATGTTTTGCATAACATCACTGCAGAACAGTGTTAACACTACACAGCACTGATTTTACTACAGATATAAACTGAGCAGTGTGTTTTTTGACTGACAGTATTTTTTTATGATAATGAAGGCTGCATTGTCAAAGTAGCAATACTTAATTGTGTGCGTGCATGCGGCGCCATCGCAATCACTTGAGTTTTTCCTTCTAACAGTGGAACAATCTTCTCTTTTTAAGCAGGCCAACATCCATCTACATGTGCATTTCTAATATGTTCCCTTTGTGGTGGTCATCTGCCCAGCATGCTATTGATATTACTGTATCAAACTGAATTTGACAGAGTTAAAGAGACAAGTTGTTATGAATAAAATTTTGAAAGCTTTTGCATGAGCAATTTATTTGATGTAATGACTTGTATGAAGAACAGCTATGTGTTGTCTAAAAGTAACCAATGCAAAATTTCAGATCACAGACCCACTTTATATTAAGTGTCCTTTACTAATATGCACTTACGTCTAAATTAATAAAGTGACACAATGACCGGTCCATAGTGATTCCTAATGCTTTGTTTGTTTATTGCTTTGCTTAGTGTGACTGTTAAAGGGTTAAGGTGAGTTTAAAAGTCTTGTTCAGATGTCTATCAAAGTTATTTTTGTAAGCTGGATTTGTTTCTCTACATCAGTACATTCTTAACTCTTTTGTTGCTGTTGTCTGCCAAACCCCTTAGATGTAAAATATTTGCTCAAGGTACCCCCCTGAGATTTTAAGTTACCATTTCAATAATTAATGACATGTTCACATTTAATAGCCACATGCCATCTGAAGTATATATATATATATATTTTTAAGTAAGTTTTATTTTCACTTTGTGGCTGTTGCACAATAATTAGCTTCACTCTGAAACGGTTTTTTTTTTTCATTCTTTAACTTTCTGCAGTTATAAACCATTGCAGATACTATTCTTTTGATTTTTCTTATCTTCAGATGCCGGATTACGTTAAAGACCAAAAGTGGTTTAAGCGTTAACTAAAATTATAGTAACAGTTAAAGCATATCTGATCCTTTGTTTCCTCAAGAGTTGAGAAAGAAAATAAGTGTAGTTCTGGGTTTATTGACTTAACCCACGACAAATAACTACATAAAGCTCTTTAACTGAAAGAATGGGTGGCTCTTAAAAGAGCCGTTGGGGTTGTCGGGAGTCAGATCACGCTTCACTTGGAGCTGGTGTACTTGGTGACGGCCTTGGTGCCCTCAGACACGGCGTGTTTGGCCAGCTCTCCGGGCAGCAGCAGACGCACGGCGGTCTGGATCTCTCTCGAGGTGATGGTGGAGCGCTTGTTGTAGTGAGCGAGACGAGACGACTCACCGGCGATGCGCTCGAAGATGTCGTTGACGAAAGAGTTCATGATCCCCATCGCCTTGGAAGAGATCCCGGTGTCAGGATGGACCTGCTTCAGCACTTTGTACACGTAGATAGCGTAGCTCTCCTTCCTGGACTTTCTGCGCTTCTTTCCTCCTTTAGCCGCGGTCTTAGTGACGGCTTTTTTGGAGCCCTTCTTGGGAGCAGACTTCGCTGGTTCAGGCATGATGCGAGTGTTGAAAGAACACAATAGCTTTCTGTCTGCTAGCGTACTGGGTATTTATGGAAAGCTCATGCTAATTTAGGAGGCTGGGTTGACATTGCCTGATTGGCTGTTTTTGCACAACGACTGGAGAAAACAAATTTCATTGGTTAGAAATGGACTGGTCTACAGACACATTCCCCAATCACAGGCTTCTAAATCTGAATGCTTCCCGTACCCTCCCCCACACATGCGCCTGGTTTTCCCGCTCAATATGTTTTTGTGCTGACGATCAAGAAACAAAACACCCATAGTTTTATTTACATACTATTGTGCACATAATTTAATACGTTTTTGAGAGAACACGATGTAAAGTTAAATCAATTTCAACTCGAGATTAAGACAAAGTCTTTGTTAGTGTGCTAGAACAGCTACCTTACGAATATTTCAATTTAAAAAAAACTACTACGCTGTAGTTTGATAACAAAGCACTTCAGAGAACATGAAAACAACTCTTTCTGAAAATATGGGTGGCTCTTAAAAGAGCCGTTGGGAGTTTGTGAGTGTACAGATGAGTTTATCCTCCGAAGCCGTACAGAGTGCGTCCCTGTCGCTTCAGCGCGTACACGACATCCATGGCGGTGACGGTCTTTCTCTTGGCGTGCTCGGTGTAGGTCACAGCATCGCGGATCACGTTCTCCAGGAACACCTTCAGCACACCGCGGGTCTCCTCGTAGATCAGACCGGAGATACGCTTGACCCCGCCGCGGCGAGCGAGACGACGGATGGCGGGTTTGGTGATGCCCTGGATGTTATCACGAAGAACCTTCCTGTGACGCTTAGCGCCCCCTTTTCCGAGTCCCTTACCGCCTTTGCCTCTTCCAGACATTGTAGCAACTGTAAGGAGTTCAGTTAAAGTTGTATAACTAAATATCAGATGCAAAATCAGTTGAGTTTTATCGTGGCCTACAGGACCTAACTGAAACACACGAAGGCGGATCTATGGTACGTCATATGATACGCGTCATTCATTCACACGGTGATCAAATGTAATCTGATATTATGAGGCTTCTGCTGCTGCGGTATGTTTGCGTTTTGTTTGTACATACAGTTTACAAGTCTGACCGTTTATCAACCTCTACACAATTTTATTTAACTTTAAAATATACAGTTAAACTTTCCAAAGAAAGATTAGTATGCAATGCGAAACATATTATTGCTATTGAATTATTCTCGCGGGGAACCTTGAGCTTATTGTAGTGTCTTGGGCCACAGGCGAAGAAAACCCTGAACAGATGCAGGAAATATCAACATGTAATATATCTTTCCTGCAATCTTCAGCCAGAAGAGTTCTGAAGTTACTGTGCGGCCTGCAACAAAGAGACCCTCATAACTTGAAATGCTTCATTGTGATGCAGCAGACGTTCATCATATTTAAGTAAAAGGGGCTAATATAAACTGAAAATTAAAATTAAACATGATTTATCAACAGTGTCATATTTAAAAGTTTTTCGTGAGTCGACCACAAGGTGGCACTGAAATGGCTGAACATCTTTTTTTTTTTTTTACATGTGTGTACTGTGTAGTAACCTACCTATATAAAGCACAATCATAGCACGTATGCACATAGGTATGCTACTTAATAAATGCATAATTGTAGTATTTATTATTATTATTATTATATAATATAATCAAAATGGAGTACTACATACTGTTAAATACATAGCATATACTGCCCATAACAGGAGCCCATACGATTTTATCGTTTTAGATCAAGAATACTAACAGATTTTTTTTATTTATTCCTCGTTTTGTTGTTTTTCAGTCAATTTTGTGTAAATATGTGTAAACTTGAGATCAAAGGATCATATTTTAGTGGAAATTAAGGCTGGTAGTGCATTGCTGTATTTCATTATAATGTTTGTCCATCAAAAAATTGTGTAACATTGTATGTATAAACTATGTATTTTATATTTTACTCAATCTAACTTTTAAGACTGTTCTACATGAACGGTGATTTTGGCCTTTTATCAAAGACTTATCAATGTCCCACTTAAGGAAGCTGAAATGAAACACTGAGCTATTCTGCTGGCGTTAAAGTCTGAATATCCGACAGGCCTTTAGAGGAATCACCTCAAATACTATAATAACAGTTTTATGTTATATGTTAAGTCTTAAATCTCCTTCTGGTTGTGATCTGACTCTCGGGGTGACAGTGTTCCTGTTCCAGAAGTAATGGATCGCTCCTTCACACATATAAAAGCTTGGTCTTGTGCCCGAACAGCCCTGATGTGTGTCCGGCTCCGCTGCCGCTGAGAGCTGAGACGATTGATGGCTGGAGCCGGAAGCAGATCTCACAGCCGCTTGATTTAATCAAAGACATGGAGGGAAATGCAGTCATTAGCATTATTAAAGCACAGAGCGGCTTCACAGGCAGCCATGCATCACGAGATATTACAGCACTTACACTAAACGCACAGAAAAGAGAGAAACGAGCTTGAAATGACGGAAAGTTTCCCAGAAATACTTCATCTTGAGGCTCACAGTGCTCTATCTATCTATCTATCTATCTATCTATCTATCTATCTATCTATCTATCTATCTATCTATCTATCCATCCATCCATCCATCCATCCATCCATCCATCCATCCATCCATCCATCCATCCATCCATCCATCCATCCATCCATCCATCCATCCATCTATCTATCTATCTATCCATCTATCTATCTATCTATCTATCTATCTATCTTGCATAACAAGTATAGTTATTGTTGTTAATCGTCAATATGTAATTATTATTATTATTATTATTATTATTATTATTATTATTATTATTATTATTATTATTATTATTATTATTATTATTTTGGCTAACATCAAGAATATTGATCTAATAATAGGGTTTTATTTATTTATTTATTTATTTATTATTTTATTTATTTTGTGTGTGTGTGTGATAATTGTTGCTAAATATAAATAAATAAATAAATAATAATAATAATAATAATAATAATAGGTAAAAATTGATAGCCTGAATGCACTGTAAGTCGCTTTGGATAAAAGCGTCTGCTAAATGCATAAATGTAATTAAATTTTATTTAAATGGTCCAAATACAGATGTATTTTGGTCAGCTATGAGGATCGCTTTCTACACATCGTTAAAGAGGGGACAGACCTTATATTTTAGGCTGTATTTCACATAACGTGTGTTAGTTCAGTAAACAGACACTGGGGGGCAGTATTACATCATCATAGCAACACACAGACACAGTTCAGCCTGTCAACCGATGACTATTAACCATTAACAAGATCCCCAAATATGCTTTTTAATAGACACATTTTAATGCATTTTAAATACCAAAGCATATATGTAAAGCAATGCATTTATAATAATATCATGTCATGATTATAACACCCTTATTTTGGGAAAAGGAAGTGCAGCAGCTTACGTTTGAGGAACACAGCAGCAAAGAAGAGCAGTTGCGGGACACTTAATGAAGGGAGAGGAGCAGGGCATGAGCGTGTGTTCACCAGATCTCAGTGTAGACACCTCGTCCCGTCTCAAGGCATGTGTCCCGTCACAAACAGAACGATTCCCGTCAAGTTGATCAGGTTTAGCTCAGTTATAACGGCCAAACTGTGATGTTGTAGTCTAAGAAAACATCTCACTATTAGTTAGGTTTCATTCTGCGTGGTTACTGAGGACCTTTGCAGGGGAATTTAAGTGATCCCTTCCTGAAATAATGTCTAAGTCACAGTGTGTTACGCTTGACGTTATACTAATTTCAACAGTCAAATGTCAAATTCATCTCAGGCTTTAGAAAATCCATCTTAGACTTCCTAATCAGTTCAGGATGAATTTGGATATGTTCAGTTATGGGCTCTAAGAATATAAACTGTGCAACTTAATATTACATTTTGTTCATTTTTGTATGAAAAGGAATGTTTCAGACATTTTAACATTTGTGCCATAATGCTGATTACAAGAGAACATTAGTTTAGCTTTCATCTCTTTATTATTGTTATCATTATTATTTAAGAATGTGAAAAATACACTAAAGTATGAAGTTATCCAGTCTCTCAGTTTCATGAAGCTGGTAATTTTGACATGACACAGGCAAATAAATGCAAAGGGCCATTTTCAAGAATACATACATACGTTACATTGGTAACTCATAACTAGGAATTTAGAAATTCATCCACCTAGAAAAGTAGTACTGGAGGACAGTTCAGCAAACTTGACAGAGCAAATAATAAAAAATGTTGCTATATTAAATCCTCCTTAATTCCCAATCCTTTTGCAACTGTCAAGATAATTTCTGCGGTAACTGACAGAAACATTCAAGGGACGACTTACTAAAAATAAAAATCTGTCATTAGTAACTCATTTACTCAACCTCGTGTTGTTCCAAAATATGAGTTGTGAAGTATGACTTGCTTCCTTCTGTGAAACATAAAAGAAGATATTTAGAAGAATATTTTGGTTACCATTGACTTCCATTGTGTGGTCCAAAACTAATTATTCTGTGTGTTCAACTAAAGAAATTCACACAGTTTTAACATGAGGGTCATTACATGATGACAGAAGTTTAATTTTGGCTGAACTGTCCCTTTAAATCTCAGTTGAATGTGTCTCAGAACGTGTCTTTATGCTGAATGTTGAGTTTTAACTCTTTAGCTGTCAGTCTCACTCTTGAACTTGCATGAGAATGGGGGGAATATCTTCTTGGATGTCATCTCGGCCGTTTATCAAGACAAAAGGCAAGCTTTGGAGCAGAGATGTGTGGAATTAACACCCTGTGAAAGTGCTTCATCAGGGTTAAGGCATTTGCAACAGATCACATGATTAGCCTTGTAACCTAAAGCCTGCTCGGCGTAAACATTTGACCACAGAAGCCATCAACAAAACCGCTCTGTGTGTGTGTGTGTGAGTGTGTGTGTGTGTGTGTGTGTGTGTGTGTGTGTGCGTGTGTGTGTGTGTGTGTGTGTGTGTGAGTGTGTGTGTGTGTGTGGCCAGTGATAGGCTTCCTCTCCGTGCGGCTGTGAGCATGTCGTTTGACAGTCATTGCCGGGGGGCGAGGCTCGCTCTGACAGCAGCAGAGACGCTCATTTGAGGGGGAGCCGTCAGAAATGTCACCCGCCCCGGATCCGTCTTCACTGCGGCCCCTCACCACCGCCTGACGGACTGACGAAAGTTTTGGCGGACGGAGAGAAAACTTTCCCTGACAAGGTGACAGTTCTTGATGCATCCAGCTGTCCAGTCTGAGGGCGTCTCTGGAGAGAGGGGGGAGAGGGTCCCTAATCACTAATTTAGTGCCAGCCATGGCATTCTGCCGGGGGGCACATACACAGGGATACGAGGCTGTGTACACACTCACAAGGGCGGACAGGACAGCATGAACCTCTGCTCGGCTCTGCAGACCGCTAGTGTCAGGGTCGCTCCAAAACAAGCGCCGACTCCCTGGACTTGTTCCACATGTAAACATGGGGGCTATGTGGCATTTTCATGGCTGGAAAGGGGCATAAAAAAAGGGGCTAAAAAGCATAGCCCAAAAAGAAATAAAAATTAAAAATATCAGCCAGATGTTGCTCAAATGCATTCAATTTGACTTAATTCTGTGAAACACAAAAGGAGATGTTTCACAGAATGTTCAAGCTGCTCTTTCCATACAAAGCATATTTGCCAGAGACTAACAAGTTTTTAAAAGAGACCAAAGTGGCACCATCAGAATAAGTTTGTGGTCAGTAATATTTTGTTTTATTAATATTATTATTATTATTATTAGTGGTTTAAGAAAAGTTGTGTATATATGCATAGCCTGAATACGCTGTAAGTTGCTTAAAAGCGTCTGCTAAATGCATAAATGTAAATAAGTGTGTGTGTGTGTGTGTGTGTGCATATATTACAACTTGTTTTGTAATATTACAAACTATGTCTATTTCAAATAAATGCTGTTCTTTATACCCATTGAAAGAATATCCCAATTAATAAATAAATGCATACATTCATACATATGGTTTCCACAAAAATATGAAGCAGTGCAAATGTTTTCAACATTGATAATAATCAGAAATGTTTCCTGAGAAACAAATCATCATATTATTCTTATTTCTGAAGATCATGTGACACTGAAGACCGGAGGAATGATGCTGAAAATACAGCTGTGCATCAGAGAAATAAATTGCACTTCAAAATATTGTTACAATAGAAAACAGTTATTTAAAATTTTGATAATATTTCACAATATACTGTTTTACTGTATTTTTAATCACATAAACACAGCCTTAGTGAGCAGAAGAGACTTATTTAAATAATCATAATTATTCCAAACTTCTGAATGGTAATTTATGCACCAATCATGATGTATGGATTACTTTTATTCTGTGTTTATGGCATTGGAAGTCCTTTTTTAAGATTTTTTTAAATGAAAAACAGCTGCTCAGACATACTTCAAATGTCCCCTGCTGTTCCACCGAAGTAAGAAAGTCATAATAGTTTGAAATGACATGTGGGCGAGTGAATGATTCTTTAACAGCAAGATGTATGCATCGATGTGCACAGCTGCACGTGAATGAGAGGAATCGAGATTCTCCTTGACTTGGAGGTTAAAGTCACACACAGAGGTCCAGAAAGTCAAATCATCCCAGAAGTCAACGGGCCACAGACACACAGACGTCACACAGAAGACAGCGGCAGGGACCTGCATTGTTTTGTTAGTTAATTGGTCCTGACCCTTTTTTTTCCGGGCTCTTCGTCTCTTTAGCTGTGTAGATCAGCGCTCGCCTTATCTAATTTCATTAATGTGATCTCCTGTCCATTGGCTGACAGCTTAATGGTCATTATTTGTGGTTTCCTTCAAATAAAGCTCAGACTGTAAATTGCAGACTGTGGCAATTGGGATCTAAGTGCCACCCTGCGTTACTATATAATATCTATTCCTTTAATTAACTGAAAGCCACACTGACATTTATTGGATTGCAAGTTACTTGTTAATGGCAATAAATTGCATAGAGTAAAAAATAGCATTGTTTATATTGCATTAATAATTTGCGGACCTTTAGGTAATGATTATTCATTATTGTCTCTACATGACGTTGTTGTGTCATGTTTGTTCATGGTTTACTTCACAATAGTGCAGAGAGACAGCAGACATGTCACAGTATGTGCTGGGAACTCAAATCAGCTGTCAGTCATTGTAAAGTCATTAGTGTAATGGTATGACTAATTCATATCTCCTATAAGGCTGATGAAAACATATGATTGCAAATAAATCTATGAGTTATTTGGGAAAGGTTTCTCCGGTGTGCGATGTTAAGTAAGGCTGGCTGGCAGCTCAGACAGGTTAGCTACACCTGAATAAAATACTGCTGCTGGCTGATTTCATTACTGTAATCACGCTGTGTTGTTATGATGAATTCAAAATGTGACTAAAATTAGAGTATGTTGGTACATCAGGGTCATTACAGTTAACTAAAACTATAAAATAAAAGAAATGCATAATTCAATCAAAACTTAATAAAAAAATATAGTAGTATCTCAATGACAATATATAAATTAAATAAAACTATTATAATTTATATGAAATATATAATGATATGACACTAAATTGTTCGGTTTGTTGCACAGAGCTATAATCAGACTTATGTTTCTGTCTAGGGTCAGTATATATATATATATATATATATATATATATATATATATATATATATATATATTCTGTGTTAATGTGTGTGTTACGATTATGAACTTTCTGTTTCCTTATTTGGTCTTCCTGTTCTAGTTTTGGTTAATTGATTTTTCCCCTCCTGTCTCCAGTTCCCTCATTACCTATTGTGTGTTCATATACCCGTTCTGTTCAGTTCCTCCTTGTCCGTGATTAAATGTGTAAATGTGTCAATGAATGTGAATGTGAACCTGTATGTTAATGCTGAATGTAATCTAGTATATTGTCTGTATTCTCTTTCGTCGTCAGTAAACCCCTCATTTGTTCCAGATCCTCCTCGAGCACTTTGTTTTACGTTTAGCACTATAAACCCAATTGTAACAGAATCACGGACCGAAACAGTTTAGTTTATTTAGCGGCGTTTTTCTTTCTTTTATTTTTTGTTTATTTTTTTCCTCTCCCGGAATGGCCATCCCAGCAGTCCGTCTCCTGTGCCTGGAGCAAATGGACCGTTCACTGGAGGACCACACCAGGAACTTTTTAGATCTGGCGTGCCTTACTCACTTCCCCGTGTAAGGCACGCCTACCAGCGAACGGTCCCCGAGAGGATTTCGCCGCTTTTGTGGAATGGGTGCTGGAGAAAAATGGATCTTCATTTACCATCAGCACCGCAGAAGAGCAGAAGAGGATATCTCCACCCCCACTCCCGACCCAGAGGCCAGCCACCATCAAGCCACACAGGGCCAGAGCCCACCGCAGCTGCAGCCGAGCCATTCACCGACAGGCAGAAGGATCTCGAGAGTGCGACTGACCAGGTGTGTGAGCCGGCAACACCGTGCGTCGTGGGAGTCTTAGTGGAGATCGAGGGCATGGAGGAAAGCCCTGCCCACACTCATGCAACTGAGGGTGAGCTGTATGCGATCTCGGGAAAGAATATGGAGTAACGTATGGACCTTATGGACTGGTCTATGGAGGTAATCCCTAATTTTCCTGTTTCTCCGCTGGTTCAGTCCAGCCCTGATCCCCTGTATACCCTCTCAGTCTCCCACTCCTACCTCCTCCAGTCTGTTCCTCTGCTCCATTTCCGCTGGTTCTGCCCAGCTATGAATTTTCTGTTTCTCCACTGGTTCCGCCCGGCCCTGAATTTCCTGTGTCTCCGCTGGTTCTGTCCAGCTCTGAATTTCCTGTGTCTCCGCTGGTTCTGTCCAGCTCTGAATTTCCTGTGTCTTCGCTGGTTCCGCCCAGCACTGAATCTTCTGTGTCTCTGCTGGTTCCACCCAGCTCTGGAGTTTCTGTGTCTCCGCTGGTTCCGCCCAGCACTGAATTTCCTGTTTCTCTGCTGGTTCCACCCAGCTCTGAATCTTCTTTGTCTCCACTGGTTCCGCCCAGCTCTGGAGTTTCTGTGTCTCCGCTGGTTCCACCCAGCTCTGAATCTTCTTTGTATCCGCTGGTTCCGCCCAGCACTGAATTTCCTGTGTCTCCGCTGGTTCCACCCAGCTCTGAATCTTCTTTGTCTCCGCTGGTTCCGCCCAGCACTGAATTTCCTTTGTCTCTGCTGGTTCCACCCAGCTCTGGAGTTTCGGTGTCTCCGCTGGTTCCGCCCAGCACTGAATTTCCTGTGTCTCCGCTGGTTCCGCCCAGCTCTGAATCTTCTTTGTCTCCACTGGTTCCGCCCAGCTCTGGAGTTTCTGTGTCTCCGCTGGTTCCACCCAGCTCTGAATCTTCTTTGTATCCGCTGGTTCCGCCCAGCACTGAATTTCCTGTGTCTCCGCTGGTTCCACCCAGCTCTGAATCTTCTTTGTCTCCGCTGGTTCCGCCCAGCACTGAATTTCCTTTGTCTCTGCTGGTTCCACCCAGCTCTGGAGTTTCTGTGTCTCCGCTGGTTCCGCCCAGCACTGAATTTCCTGTGTCTCCGCTGGTTCCACCCAGCTCTGAATCTTCTTTGTCTCCGCTGGTTCCGCCCAGCACTGAATTTCCTGTGTCTCCGCTGGTTCCACCCAGCTCTGAATCTTCTTTGTCTCCGCTGGTTCCGCCCAGCACTGAATTTCCTTTGTCTCTGCTGGTTCCACCCAGCTCTGGAGTTTCTGTGTCTCCGCTGGTTCCGCCCAGCTCTGAATTTCCTGTGTCTCCGCTGGTTCCGCCCAGCTCTGAATCTTCTGTGTCTCCACTGGTTCCGCCCAGCTCTGGAGTTTCTGTGTCTCCATTGGTTCCGCCCAGCTCTGGAGTTTCTGTGTCTCCGTTGGTTCTGCCCAGCACTGAATTTCCTGTGTCTTCGCTGGTTCCGCCCAGCTGTGAATTTCCTGTGTCTCCGCTGGTTCCGTCCAGCTCTGAATCTTCTGTGTCTCCGCTGGTTCCGCCCAGCTCTGAATCGTCTGTGTCTCCACTGGTTCTGCCCAGCTCTTGAGTTTCTGTGTCTCCGCTGGTTCCGCCCAGCTCTGGAGTTTCTGTGTCTCCGCTGGTTCCGTCCAGCCCTGATCCTCCTGTGTTTCCTCCAATCGTTCCTCTCTCTTCTCCTCCTAGACCAGCCAGTTCCTCGCCATCCCTGATGGTGCCAGTCAGTCCCGCAACTCACCCTCAGTCTGCTGGTTCCGCCCAGCCCTGAATTTCCTGTGTCTCCGCTGGTTCCGCCCAGCACTGAATTTCCTGTGTCTCTGCTGGTTCCGCCCAGCTCTGAATTTCCTGTGTCTCCGCTGGTTCCGCCCAGCTCTGAATCTTCTGTGTCTCCGCTGGTTCCGCCCAGCACTGAATTTCCTGTGTCTCCGCTGGTTCCGCCCAGCTCTGAATTTCCTGTGTCTCCGCTGGTTCCGCCCAGCTCTGAATCTTCTGTGTCTCCACTGGTTCCGCCCAGCTCTGGAGTTTCTGTGTCTCCATTGGTTCCGCCCAGCTCTGGAGTTTCTGTGTCTCCGTTGGTTCCTCTGGTTTCACCCACTCACTCCATTCCTCCGGCTCTGTCGGGCTCCTCCTTCCCTCTGGTTCAACCTCCATCCTCGGTCGCTCCGGCTCCACAGCGGTCTTCCAGGACCCCGCCTCCGCCTTGGTCGCCTGAGCCTTCTGCTCCACCTAGGCCCCCGGATCCTTGATGTCACCCTGGCTCTGCGACTGTGCTGCTCCATCTTGGGCTCCTCACCCACCGGTGCAGTCTCCGCAGTCTCTGCCTGCATTTGTGAAGCCACAACACACACAACCTTGAGGTGGATGGGCTACATCAGCAGTAGACCCCACTGGGTACCACTCATCTCCACTACAAATAGAAAAAAGAGGCTACAATTTGCACGAGCTCACCAAAATGGGACAGTTGAAGACTGGAAAAATGTTGCCTGGTCTGATGAGTCTCTGATGATTTCTGTTGAGACATTCAGATGGTAGAGTCAGAATTTGGCGTAAACAGAATGAGAACATGGATCCATCATGCCTTGTTACCACTGTGCAGGCTGGTGGTGGTGGTGTAATGGTGTGGGGGATGTTTTATTGGACACTGTAGGCCCCTTAGTGCCAATTGGGCATCGTTTAAATGCCACGGCCTACCTGAGCATTGTTTCTGACCATGTCCATCCCTTTATGACCACCATGTACCCATCCTCTGATGGCTACTTCCAGCAGGATAATGCACCATGTCACAAAGCTCGAATCATTTCAAATTGGTTTCTTGAACATGACAATGAGTCCATTTTACTAAAATGGCCCCCAAAGTCACCAGATCTCAACCCAATAGAGCATCTTTGGGATGTGGTGGAACGAGAGCTTCGTGCCCTGGATGTGCATCCCACAAATCTCCATCAACTGCAAGATCCTATCCTATCAATATGGGCCAACATCTCTAAAGAATGCTTTCAGCACCTTGTTGAATCAATGCCACGTCGAATTAAGGCAGTTCTGAAGGCAAAAGGGGGTCAAACACAGTGTTAGTATCATGTTCCTAATAATCCTTTAGGTCAGTGTAAATGCTATATAATTGATAATTATTAGCACATTTTAAATACATATTTAAATGTAATTAAATATGATAAAATATTTTAAAGTTTTAAGAGTACACTATAAATCAGTTGATCTCTATATAGAGGTTTGAAATCTTGAGATATGCGATGGCTTACACTAATAACTATCTAATATTATTCCAAGCAGCTAGTCCCATTTGTAGTGTCCATTGTCAGCCCAGCAACACAGTTCAATAAATCCACTTCAAAAACGTTGTTGAAATCAAAGATCAAAATCTCCGGTTTTATTCCTTGGTTTCAAATGTACAAAAATACAAAATACAAAATGTACCTTTTTAACATTAATTCTTATTCACATTACTATGAATTGTACTTTGGCCTCTACACTCTACTTGGGGCATCATGTTTACATTTAGTATCATTCATATGCTTTTATAAACTTGGTTAAAAGGTGAATAAGATTTTTCAACTTAGAGAATTCAAAGTCTTAATCATTTTGCTCCGTGTTTTTGTCATGTTCATATAGTTTTTATTGGGTTTAATGTTTATTTTATTTCAAATAATGAAAATATATATATATATATATAAACAAGGACCAAAGCTATTTTTATTGCTAACTATATGATTAGAACACAAAATAAATTTTATCTCATTAGCATGCTCTCTCCCTCTGTTTGTGTGTGTGTCTCTCTCTCTCTCTCTCTCCCTCTGTTTGTGTGTGTGTCTCTCTCTCTCTCTCTCGCTCCCTCTGTTTGTGTGTGTGTCTCTCTCTCTCTCTCTCTCCCTCTGTTTGTGTATGTGTCTCTCTCTCTCTCTCTCTCCCTCTGTTTGTGTGTGTGTCTCTCTCTCTCTCTCTCTCTCCCTCTGTTTGTGTGTGTGTCTCTCTCTCTCTCTATCTATCTATCTCCCTATGTTTGTGTGTGTCTCTCTCTCTCTCTCTCTCTCTCTCTCTTTGTGTGTGGGTGTCTCTCTCTCTCTGTCTCTCTCTTTCTCTGTTTGAATGTGTGTGTGTGTGTGTGTGTGTGTTTGTCTCTCTCTCTCTCTCTCTCTCTCTCTCTCTCTCTCTCTCTCTCTCTCTCTCTCTCATACAATCCTCACGTGATGCCTCTTGAAGTCTCAGTCACTCAGTTGCCACCAGCTTGCCAGTTGTGTGAACATATTCCCTGTCAGAGCGGTAGAGTCGGCTCTCGCTGTCTCTTTGCCTGCCACGGCGGTGATCAGACCTCCGGCCCTCCGTGATCTGACAGGCCTGCCACTCCGATGACTTCCTCATCCAGAAAGCTGCTACGCTTGTGAAAGATTCGCTCTCACCGCTCCAAAGTCAAAAGAGAAGAGTCAGGCGCTCGGACGCGTTCCCCCCGACCCGTCCACCCCCTGCTGTCCCGTCCGATCACAACACGAAAGTGGCAGCACACAAACTTTGAGGATGAGAACATCAGGCAGGTGGAGCAGCACATCGGCTACGAAGCATGATGGGTAACGAGTGACAGCACCAGCCGGGGTCGTGACCTGTGCGTCCACCCTGCAGGGAAAGCCGTGTTGAGATGAGTCAAACCCGGCCAGTCGTGGCCCATCAAGCGCAGCAGACGGACGCTTCTCGCTCCGTCTTCCTCTGTTGTGTAGGAGATTATGAGAACAGGAGACAAGCGCAGGGCTTTAAAGTGAGCAGTCAGTGTCCGCTCTAGCTCTCATCACTGACTCTGAGTCACATCGGGGGAAAACAGCCCTCGCAAACTGCACAAGTGAGCAGCAATGTCAAAACACTAGCCGTTTTGAAAGACGTGAAAGAGAAAAACAGTACACAGAGCAGCATGCAGGTCATTATTAGTGATGTTTGCTCATGCTTAGAATTTAAACAATCTCCTATAACCCAGTGTATTATGATCTTATATGTGCTACAAACATAATGTAAGGTTAGGTAACCTAAAAAATCTATGTTGTAATACCTACATCAACTGGCTTTCATTTAATTCAGAAACATTATTTAATACTCGGTACTTAAAAGTGTAAGTACACTGTAACAAGGACACCTTAAATTAAAGTGTAACCGTTTATGACCACTTATACAATTTTGACTGGAGCATATGCTTAGTAATGTGCATTGATATAAATGAACAACACTTAAATAGCGCTGCTTTATTAAAGGTCCTATCTCTGAGGAAGTTCATATTTCAAATGACTGAACAACCAGTGGTGTCAAAAGTATTGGCATTCATTACTCAAGTAGAAGTATAGATACTACGGTTTAAAAAGACTTTTGTAGAAGTTGAAGTATCAACTCAAGCTTTTTACTCAAGTAAAAGTGTAAAAGTACTGGTTTAAAAAACTACTTAAAGTATAAAAGTAAAAGTAATGTAAGGAAAAAAATGCCATTAAGAACAAAAGCTTGGGCCGTGCCACAAGGGCCTATTGTGCACTACCCCACCTCCTCAAAAAAACATTTTTCTAAAGGCCATAATGACTATAATGTTATATTAAAATGTTCATGTTGAAAAATTTGGGTTGCACTAGGCTACCTGTTTCAGCCAAATATATGCCCATTGAAAATGAACTCATTTTAGTACAATGCAAATACATTAAAGAGCTAGAGATATGATGACTAGTTGCCAATAATTATTGTTATGGTGCAAAAAGTCATGTCATGTCATCAATAACCTTGAATGGAATGTAAATGTACATCCAAGCTTAGCTGCAGGAAACTGTGAGGGCAATGGACAAGAAGATTGGTGCAGGCTAAGAAACAATTACTCTTGTGTGGTTGACTATTTACAATAAACATTATAGTGCTGTCAAAATGAATGATTAATCTAAGTGATTATTCAAAAACTAAAAATGAAAAATAACTCATAATCCTGATACCTTCTTGATTGATAGCTTCTTGTATTCGGTACATACATCTGCTATGTCCAGTGTTCGGAGGGTAACAAGTTACAAAGTTGATATAGAGCTTCACAGTCCCACCCACAGCCCGAGAGAGCTCTGGTGCCGGAAGTAAATTTCCCATTCATTTCTCCCATTCACTTTCGGAAAAATCCGTATCTAAAGAGTTTTAGAGCATGTGTGAGGATAACCAGCCACGGCTGCATATAACATATCATTTCAAGTGAAAAAATTAAGACAAAATCCAAAAAAAGTCAAAGGTACAAGACTGTGTACATATTTTCATTTCGAGCGCAGGAACTACTCATCCCATAAACCACCGCGCCCCATTGAATTCGACTGAAGCCACAACTGTGAACGGGGCAACGAGCCTTTTGAGCGACATCCAAATCTGATGACGCCCGCTCGCGCGAACTTCTCCAGTGAATTTTATTTTATATAGTGAATGTGCAGTAATAGCAGTTCTTTCAGTATTAATCATGTAAATAAATAGTGTTTTATATATGTATTGTGTATTGATTTTTATTTTATCATCGTGTATTTTATATTGTGTGCGTGTGTGAAAGTGGTTAACGATAACGTAAGCAATGGTGCAGTGCTTTGTATCTGACTGCAATCACTGCTCAGTTGTCAACACATGTCGTTGCCATTACACAAATGTTCAGTAAATGCACAAAAAGGTATGTCTAGGCTAAATATTGTTTTGACAGTGGCATTATAAAATGCTTGATATGACTCATTTCATATGGAGGCTACAGTAGCCTAGCTAAAGTGGACGATAATGCTAACTAAAGTTACCAACCTCCCTGCAAAACTCTCAATGGCAGCCAAGGAGATCATGATTGCACTGATAAGTCTACCGTGCAAAAACGCAATACAGGTTTTTATTTTATTTTATTTTTTTATTAATGATCTTCAGTCTTCACGGACCTTCGAGGGGTTTAACCAGACGGTTATACGAGCTCCACCAATCAGATGCATCACTGTGGGATTGTGGGATTGTTCAGGATTGTGGGTAATGAAGTAAGTAACCAAGACATCGCGAATAAAAGGCATTTAGATCAAAACAAGGTTAGTGCCCCATGATAATTTTACGTTTATATGAGCATATACTGTTGCTTAGTACAGCCGTAGCTGGTTTTAAGTCTACCATGTATGGTTACGTTTTAATGGCTTATACCCCAAATGTCAATGCAGAAATTGCATTGAATTTTTAGTTCCGGCACCAGCTGTGGGTGGGACTGTGATGCTCTATAGCCTAGATATCACAACATTGTCATTTGCGTCATTAATCGCAAACGATAATTTATTAAAACGTCTCACTACCCAACTACCTACAGTAGCTTAATTTGTGGAGGACGAAGAGAAAGCACCCATTTGGCAAATGAGCCAGTAGTGAGAAATAAATAATAACTTTTAAGTAGGGTCCAGTGCCTTTTCGATACTTTTAAAATGGTACTGGCGCCTCAACGTGCCTGAACCGATACGTAAAAAAAAAAAAAAAGAACTACAAAAAAAACTATGGATAACATTAAAGAACATTACAAATATTTAAAATAAATCCATAGCTTTCACCTTGGATGCTCTCATTTCCTAAATTGTGCTTCCCTTAATCTAAGGCTAATAAATGTATTTCACAATCTGGGTCATTATTTAATACAAAAGTACACATAATGTTTCTACTGTATCTCTGTCACTCACTCTGATATTTAGTTAAGATGAGTGCTGTCTGTCACTGTCTTAAATCAGTTCTGTGAATGACTGTATGCTCATTCTTTATAAAGTAGCAACAATCTCGTTTTTAAAATACAGTACTGTGCAAAAGTCTTATGGAAAAGAAAGAATAGTGTTTTCACCCCAAAAAAGGGTTTTAAGCCAGTTATTTATATCTTTTGCTGCAATGTGTCAGTAGGACAGTAGTTTGCCATTAATTGTAATAATAATCTAGTGCGATTTTGAATGCACAAGCAGTTTGACGATGGCAAAATGAATGTTTGGAAATGTAAACTGATATTTTATACTGACACTCTACAGCAAAATATATAAATAACTGGCCGAACACCATTCTTTTAAGTGAAAATACTGCCTAAGACTTTTGCACAGCAGTGTATGTACGTATGATTAAATGAAGTATATTTAAATAAGTGTAAGGAAACAGCTGTTTCGTGATTAGCGGTGACAAGCGAAAACTTTACACTAGATGAGAAACCGACTGATCGTGACCTTTTGTAAACTGTATTTATGACAAAGAACTTAACAGATACAGATATTCTAACAATATATCGGTAAACACACACCTTGTGTCCTCTATCTCTGTTTGAGCTCGTGCTGCTCCACCGCGGTCCGCGGATTGAAGAGCGCGCTGAAAGACGGGAGGAGACTGGACTTACGCCGGTTTCATTTGAAATTTAAGCGGACTGACTCTGAGGCGATCTGATACTACTGGTTCCAACCTACTTTTAAGAAATATATTTTTTGATAAACAAACCCAGAACTGTCTATGCAGTGTGATGTGATTTGTGTCATGTGCAGGTGTGATGGATCGCGTATGGACCAATAGGGTGTCGGAATGGTATATGTGTATACTTCTCATCCAACCACAATCAAATTCACTCCATCCTGATGGCGCGATTTATCTGGATAGGTTTTTTTTCTTTCTCTCTCTCTGAACGATAACAATCCGGAATGAAATAGCAGTAACGAAGCTATTTTTTAAAATGTAAGGAGTAGAAAGTACAGATACTTGCGTGAAAATGTAAGGAGTAGAAGTAAAAAGTCGGCTGAAAAATAATTACTCAAGTAAAGTATAGATACCCCAAATTTCTACTTAAGTACAGTAACGAAGTATTTGTACTTCGTTACTTGACACCTCTGTGAACAACACATATTATGCACATATATATTTGCAGTTCGATGTTGCTAAACGGTCACATTGACATGCAGGTAAACAAATAAAATGGAATAGTGTCTTTCTCTTTTCATTTTTATATCATGATAAAAACATAATCAATTTAAAAAGTAGTCAGAATACATTACCTAAAATTAATAACTTAGATTACATTACCGACTAGTTTTTATCACCTAGCCTGTAATCAATAACAGACTACACTTTGTAAGTACTTAGAACTTAATTAGTACTTGTAAATTTAACTTTAAAACTTGTGATTTGTTTTACCACCAATACTATGTATGTATTTATTTCAGATTTGACAGGTTGGTCAATGAAAACTAAATGTGTGCTGTAGTCTCTCTTTAATAGAAGTGGCAGCTCTGTGAACATCTTCAGCTTACACTGTTCCCCGCTTTAAGTCTGGTTAAGCTAATCCTGCTAAAGCTGGATAATGCTAGTGCTGGGGTCAGTATGGTCAGTGTGTGATGTGGAATGTGAGGTCAGAGGTCAGCCTCATGCCCGAGTGAATGCTTATTAACTGTGCTGCTTCCTGCTGGCTGATTGGGCGATATTTGGCTTCCTGTAGAGATTGGCAGGCCGTCGTCAGGCAGCGAGAGCCGTGTCGCACAGACACTAACAGTGCCGTACATTGGCTTAATTGTCAGTTTGAATGTGTGCTGTTTATTTAATTAGATCTAGAAGAATCCCAGCGAGTCTGTCAGTAGTGCTGTCTCTTGCTGTGCACACTGAAACCACACACCATCATCATCAAGTATATAGCAGCATATGACTAAAACAAACCTCACTTTAGACTGTGATTTAATAACTATATATAATTTTATGTAATTATGAAATAAAATAAATAATAAAATGACAAATAATGTTTAAAAGCTACAATATATATATATATATATATATATATATATATATATATATATATATATATATATATATATATATATTATATATCTTTGCTGATTGTTTCTCGGGCTGCAAAATTTGGCCAACATTTAATATTGATATGTTTATTCGGTAACACTTTATTTTAAGGTGGTATTGTTACACGTCTCATGTGCTTACTATTATAATAACAATTAATTATGCATAATTACATGCAAGTGACCCTAAACCAAACCCAAATCCTAACCATAAAGTAAGCACATGTAGTAATTACTCAGTACTTAAATATATAAGTATATATAAATGTATAATTAAAAACTATTATATAAAGTGATTATTATTACTACTAATTTAAGTTATTTATATATTAGGTGTAGCACACTATTACAGCTGTTACTCTATTGTATATTGTGAAACGTTGCATTGACCAATCAGCATCTAGCACTGTATATATCCATTATTTTAATGATTAATGTATTTTTTTTTTCTTGCAGTAGGATTCGTGTCAAGTGTTTGTCCTTTCTGGTTTCTTGGATAAACAGCTTTGGCTGATCTTGGCAGCTAAAGGCGATTCTTGCGTGAAAATCAGATTTGCGGATTCTGTTATTCTTACCTTTAGATAATATTTGCTTTGCCTTTTCCCCCACCAAATCTTATTAGCCATCTGGTATCCGTTTTTAACAACACAATCAATTTCAATGAGATGAGAGCTTTATGTATTTGACAAATAGATAATTGGCCTTACTTAACCCTGACCTTAAAGTGCCACTTTGTCAGAGTATAATCTGCTCAGAATTATTGAAGCATTCAATTAACCAGATTAAATGACACAACCCTGCAGACAGAGAGCATGTCTCTCTCTCTCTCTCTCTCTCACTTTAATTATCTGATGGTGTTTGTTGTGGAGATGTTTAATGGGACTTCTCTGTATTGTATGGATCAAGCCCTTCACCTACTGAGTGGCTCTGTTCCAAAACCTAGCAATCTGCATCACTGTCTGCTGTCTTCATAAGAAGATATCAGATTTTCACATTTGTAAGCATTTAATTTACATAAAAGAATCATCTGTTAATAGTTAGGTATTGTTTCATAAGTATATCAGTAAATGATAACAAATACATTTTCTCATATGTGTAGAAATGTGAATATATAGTAACTTATAATCTGTTAAGCTTTTTATAATGTTTTTTTAATGCTTTATTAATGAAAGTTATTATAAGTGTTACCAAAATGATAAAAAATAAAGTTTTTTTTTTCTTTGTCCGTTATCTTGCTTTTGCAATTATTTATTTTTTAGCTTGTTGCAATGCATTTATAGACACACACACAAAATGCATATACAAAATAGATTCACTTGAGGAGAAAAAAAGTGTTACTAAATATTGAACATAATTACAATTTAAATATAGTTATTTTGGTTATGATAACTTAAAATAAAACTAAACAATACAACCATTTTTTCAAGTGAAATTAAACTCAGTTCATTTAGTTTTATTTTATTTTTAATTTATTATCACTTGAATTACTAAAATAACTAAAATAAAATACAAAATTAATAAAAGCTATAAGGCACAAATAAAATAATAATAATAATAATAACAAAATAAATAATTACAATGAAAAAAAAAAAAATACTAAGACTTAAAATAAAAACTGAAAATATATATATAAAATATATATAAAAAAACTAATTCCAAACAAAATCTACAATAGTATATCACTGTTATTAAAATAACACTATATTGTAACTGCGTGCGTGTGTGTGTTTGTGTGTGTGTCAACCTGAAAATCTGCCTCTCAGAAAGCAATGCGTTAAACCAGGCTGTCAGATCTTAATGAAGTGTCCTGGTGAGCCATATCAAAAGGTCTTTCCCTGCACACACACACACGCACACACACACACACACAGGTATCTTGTGATAAGTGGTGATGCGGATGGGATCAGTGTGGGGGGCTGATGTGATTTGACAGATGGACTCTGTGATGCCCGTGTATTGAGGTCTCTCTAATCGATTAGTTTTAGTTAAGTGCACTCTCAGATGATTGTGCCGCATCTTTATCGTTCCCCTCCGATACACCGACAACCTCTGGTGCCTCTCGCTGCAGCCTCCACCTGTTTGTGCAGAGGAAACCTATTATCTGAAATGATCAAATCTCAGCCGCACTTATTCTGTCTCTCTACAGTGTATGACATTCACTTCAATTACAGCACAGAGAAGCCAGTAGACAATGTGTTTTGGGCACAGCGCTTTTTCGGAGGATGCTGTTTGTAGGAGAGCGAGAAAAGAGACTTGGTTATGACTTGTGTGCTTTCTCTCTCTCAGCGCTCCCAGGGGCAGTTATTATGGTCAGTACCTGTGGGCATGGCTGGTTTGTGGCACAGACTCTCTTGCTCTCCAGGGCTCATTATTACAGCATGGCCACTAGCCCCAGGAGGAGGATTGGTCTCTCTCGCTCTCCCTCTGTCTTCCTCTCTTTTCTGGACTCTGGACAGACACAGTTCCCTACGGTAGCAGCAACAGTACCCTTAAACTTTCGCCAGACTGTTCAGGCCCTTACAGAAATCTGCTCATTCCCCATAACCCTCTGCTTTCCATCTCAGACAAAATGTATAATGCTTTATTTAAAGGTGATGTGTGCAATTTTTCCATGTTAAAATACTTTATCCTATCCTAGAAAGTATAGGTAAGCCATTTGTAGGTTGATTTCCCCCGAAAGAGTAAAAAGTAGGAGTGTGTGGCACTTTCTAAACAATGCAGTTTGTTTAAGCAGCCGGAGTTTGGAGTGGGATCAGCTGACCAGCTGACTTTAGTTTCGTAATACACACTTATTGTCGTTTTGGTTTATTGGACATGATATTCTAATAAAATCTGTCTTCATCTAAATATGTAAAGTAGCTCCGTATTAAAACACAACATTGTGCAAGCTGATAGGTACTTGACATGCAACCTGTTTGCAGTCCCATAATGTATCTTACTCAATATTTAAATGTTTGGCAAAAGCTGGTCCTGAAGTTCATCTGAAACCCTCCGCCTCCCCCAGCACCACCTGTCTAGATCTGCTTCATATACATATGTGTGTATATATATATATATATATATATATATATATATATATATATATATATATATATATATATATATATATATATATATACATATTACACAACAGTGAGTGACTCTAAAAGACTCAGTCAGTGTTATGCAAAATGTGAATCTGGCAGTGTTTTCGCCTAGTTTTGCCAACATTTTTCAAATTAGCCTATGTTGACTGTCTGTTATGCCGCTTAATATTGCAAACTGGTTTTTATCATAACAGTATTTTAATATATTATTATAATCATGAACACACTGGATTATATCGCAAAGTTGTACCATTTAACTGCATTTTATTCTAGTTATTTACTTGTGGCTTATGAACTGTCTTACATTCACAATAAATAGATAAGGGTGGCGAGATGATTCATGATTCAGTTGATTCCTAAGGGTTTTCTCAACGAATATCTGTCGCAGTATGGAATTTAAGTGTGTCGCAAACTCATTTCAAGTGGAACATATACTTTCTAACTAAACAAAATAGCTTTTCTTAGCAATTAGCACAATGCTAAGCTAGTGAGCTACGCTGTTACATTGCAAGCAAGAGGCTAATTGATCACAAATAATAATTTGACCATATTTAGCATTTGTAAGATTTGGCTTGTGATGTGTGATTTAAAAGATTTTAAGAATAAATACTCCATGAAGAGATTTTATATCATTGTATAACCTACTAGAAAGTCTCAGTCAGTGGATTCTGTGGGGAGATAGATTCTTGCATGACACTAGCTGATATATAGCTGCAATTATTTGTTTAAAGAAAGGTTTTATGTGTAGATGAGGTTGCTATAAGCTTTGACCTGATAGCTGTACCTTTCTCCATGATGGTGGGTGCTTAAAGGAGGATGCATGACAGGAATATATAAAAGAAAACAAAGGATCAATAAGCTGTTTCCTGCTGTTTTAATGGACCGTGATTGGATTGGCACACTGTTTGGATGGGCTTAAAGGAATACACAATTTATTCATTTAGTAAAAACACTATATATTAGATATTAACTGAACGTGTGTATCTTAAGCTTGAAACTGGTTAAACGTTTTATCTATTAAAGCAGAAAAAATGCTGTCATTTATTTGACAATTGATATTATAGTATCTCTTCATACCTTTTTATGAATTATCCAGATGGACTCTGTAAGCTGCTGGATTCCTTGTAGGAGCTAATAACTGTAGCTGCTGTTTGTTTGAGAACGGCCCATTAAATGAACCACGGAGGGCTTTCCTGAGTGGAGTGTGCATTAGCAATGAGCAAAACCAGGTGGTAAACTTCTCCAGCTTTAATTAAAATCCCTTAATTCCAGCGTTTGAACCCCAGGCTGTATTTCACAGGCGAGAGGGAGGCAGTCCGGAAGCTTCTTTGCTCGGCTCTGATGCATGGCCCCCTGTTGACACGCACTCATTTTGATATATACGAGCGGATGAATCTCTAATTACGTTTTGGCATGGTCTCTGAAGTTACTTAGCATTGCACTTAATTATTTTTATACTGACGCTTTAACAGTAAAGTACTGTGGTGTAAATTAGGCAAATCCATCTCTTTTTTTTTTTTTCGCATTGAAACCCATTGATACAATTTGCTGTTGTTATTGCTATTTATTTATTTATTGTGTATGTTAGCTATTTTATTATTTATGTGTATAAGCTTACAGGACCTGATAAAATATAATTTCTTAGTATATTCTCGTTTAGATTTTTAATGGTTGCTTAAAGGCCAATAATGTTTTAATGGCAGAGCTGATTGGTTGCTCATACAGCGAGGGTCCCCTGATGGGTCGGTGGAACCCAGGTGTCGTGTCATTTCCTGTGTAAGTGAACTCAGTGCACAGAACCTCTTGTCGCTCGTCAACACAAACACACACACACCCACACTGCTCACCTGAGATACAGTTTAATTGTTCCCAATTAAAGTTGTACATGAATTGCCTGTAATTAAACACGTGCACAGTTCATTAGTGCCCCCTAAAACAAAAGGGCTTCATTTTTATGTGTGTATAACTGTCATGAAAATGAATCTATGTTGCTCTATAGGGTATTTGTCTTTCCCTAAGGTTTTAGTTAGAAAGGTGTACCTGGAATAAGACATTTTAAAGTTTGATTCAACTGTACAAAGTCATATTTTACCAGCTTGTTACAATATAAGTAAATAAAAGAAAAATATTGTTTTAGTAAACATGAAAAGCATGGACATGCAGCCTACTTTCAATGCGATACAATACACACACACACAAAAAAGACTAACATAATGTAATTGCATTAGTTATATGGATCAATTTTAGAACTCTGGAATTGATCAAACCAATAAAAGAAAACGATTCATTATTTTTAAACTAATGAAATCTCAAAGGGCCTTTTAAAGATAACCAATTAAGCAGAATAGGTGCCAATGAAAAAGAATCATCTCTTCTATCTCTGTTGTCTTAACGAACAGCTCAGAAAGTGGGAAAGCCTGGGAAAACTGCTTACTGCCATCTTGCAAAGAAATTACACACAAAGAAAGGGTAGACTCTCTGAAGGATTAACACTTAATTATGTCTTAATTAGCATAATTATGCATGCTAATAGCATCTCAAATGGATAGCGGTTGTCGAGAGGATTAAACCATCTGTAATTGTAAGGGATTAATACATCATTTTTTTTTATTTCCAGCACCATTGTAACTCTTCCTCTTGCAAGTGCCTCTCATTAATCAATTTCACTTAAATGACGTTTAACTTTTGGTGCTTTTTCATAATACATCATTAGGGTCATCGCTGCACAGCAATGAGACAAGACTAATGAGATCTCAGGTGGATCCTTATAACTGAACAAAAGCAAAGAACAGGTGAACCCTCTTCAGAGAGAATTTGAACTGATCAGGATTAGGATGAACTGGGAATGGGAGACTGAGCTGGGAGTATAAAGACCAACTGGGAGTTTTGAGGGTTAACTGGCACTGTAGACATAAACTGAGTGCAGAATCTGCAAACAGTGAATACAAATGCATTGAATTGCCATTGGTCCATGACAATTAAGTAACTGCTCTATTTAAGGATATACTGCACAGCACATTTTTTTTTTTTTTAAATCTTCTAAAAATCTGCTCCTAGCAGCGACTTGTGTAAAGCTATTTCCAACTTCTGCTTATTACTGAGAGAAGAATGAAGAAGTATTTTACCAAGAAAATATTGGGACCTTAAATGAGAGTGTGAAGAGTAAACTGTTATAAAACATATTCGATAAGACATGATGGCAAATTGGTGGTATAGAGATTAAATGACACTAAGAGGGTGAATTTGGAGTATGGAGATTAATTTGTGGAGTCATAGATTCACTGCAAGTGTAGAAGGTAAACTAAAGAGTATCTGGGAGTGAAGAATCAAATCTTGAAGTGGACTATAGAAGATGGGAGTGTAAACTGGGAGTGCACTAGAAGTGCACAAAATAAAGGGGTGTACAGATTAGGGCTGTCACGATATTAGATTTTTTATATCACAGTTATTGTGGCAATAACAATTAATGAAATACATATATCATGATATTTATAAAAACATTGGTGGGGGATAAGGTATCAGTCAGTTTAATTTTTTATGTTGTTTATTGAGTTGTTCTTTTTAACCCAACAAACATAAGGATACTGATAAACGCAGGGCACAAGACTCTGGCTTTCTCCGTCTTCTTTGAAGATCCTATGAAATAACAAGAGAGAAAATACTGTCAAGTTCAACAGTATGATGAATAAATATTAATGGTGACACTTTACAATAAAATGTCATTTGTTAACATGAATGTATTAACTGACATCAATGAACAATGAACAATGAACAATACATTTATTACACAATTTTAGAAATCGTATTTATGTAAATAAAAACTCATTCGAGTCATTCGTTGTTCATGTGTTACGTTTATGAACTTTCTGTTCCCTCATTTGATCACCTTCCTTTTCTTGTTTTGGTTAATTGATTATTCCCCACCTGTCTCCAGTTCCCTCATTACCTCCTGTGTGTTTAAATACCCTGTCTGTTCAGTTCTCCCTCGTCCGTGATTGAATGTGCATCTGTCTATGTATATTGAAGTCAATGTTTGTGCTGTATATAGTCTGTAACCTCCTTCGTTTTCTAGTAAACTCCTCATTTTGATCACCATCCTCCTCAAGCTCTTTAGTCTTTCGTTTAGCACACCCCACTTGTAACATCATGTTAGTTCACAGTGCATGAATGTTTACAAACAACTTGTGATTTTAATATTGCATAAGTAAATGATAATGTTAACATGAACTAAGATGAATAAATGCTGTGCAAATATTGTTCATTGTTAATACATTGTTAACTCTGGTCCCGGAGGGTCACTGTTATGCAGAGTTTAGCACAAGCCCTAATTGAACATGTTAACCAAGATTATGAGAAAATTAAAGGGAATTTGACTAGGGTTGGAGCTAATGTCTGCATTACAGTTGCCCTCCAATACTACATTTCACCAGAAGATGACATCCGCTGTACTTTAGGGAAATAATTTAAGGGAGAGCATATATAAGGAATAGCAATTAATGTAGGGAACAGCAAATAAAGTTATAAGGGGGCAATTTCAGAAACAGTAATGTTAAGGGTTAACTGTGCAACATCTTTCTCCATATTTGGACACACCAATATCCATTGTAATGTTAACTATAAATAAACATTAAAAATGTCTATGGAATTGAAAGAACATTAATTCAAAGTAAAATCAATCACTATTTAATTCATGAAGTCCCTTGTTAAATAAATAAAAGATGATAAAAAGTTGTTCTTGGTGACATGTGTCATTGCTATCTACTCCATGACTTTAAACCTTCATTGACATTTTCCAGAAGCCGTTGAGGATCTTCTGCTCATCTTGTTCAGACACGGCGATCAATACCGTTTTCTGCAGGGACTGGATCGGCCGGCAGAACTGAAGATGATATGAGGAGAGGGGAGGGAGAGAGAGGAAGGGCTAATCAATGAGGAGTCTTGAACTTGGGAAACCCTTTTCATGTTTGGTATTAAGCTGCGATCTCGCCTGTCGCTCAGACTCCAGAACAAACTGAGATGATGTGCGGCCGTGTGATAAAATGAGGGAATGTAGGGGTCAGGGTATGCCAGTATGAGGCTCTAGGAAACTTCTCAAACCACATTAGAGCAATAGCACACTGTTAACAATTGTAAGGTTTATAACATTTAAAGCGCAGATAAAAACGTACTGGTTAAAAATGATTTTGAATCGCGTTATGTAATATTAATTTTATTTTATCCATTTGAAACATAAGTAATAAACAATCATTGTAAGATCATCTCTTGGCTCAAAACGTGTGTTTGAAAGCAGTGTTTTTAGTGAGCTCTGCCTGGACTGGAGCGAATGGATCATTTGCATTATCGATGAGGTAACCCTGTCACCTCCAACATGGACTTTTAAAAAGAGAATAATTTTATGTTAATTAGATATTGATGCCATAATGATTAATTGGCTCCTGAGTTGTTAATATGCAGTAGTTGTCGTGTAATGTGCATTTCTAATGACTTTGTATCAGTTTGTTCAAACAAGGGGGAGGATGCGACCCTGGCGAAAGCTATTTAGCCGAGACACTGATGTTTCACCGATTACGTCATTACATGTTTTGAAAAAAAAATATTCTTAAAACACCTCTGAATCATGTCGAATTCACTGAAGTGTGGTGGTTATCTGGCATTTTAAAATGTACAGGATTTGTTTGTGGAGTTTAGTGAGTTGAAACATCATGTGAACTCACAGTAACGCTTCTCCCTGTAGTGCAGTGGACCGACAGACGGCTCATCCATCTTCTCTGACAGCTCAGAAGCGCCTGCTTTTGCCCTTTTGATTCACAGATGGGGTGAATGTGGCAGTCGTTTTAATTTTAAATGAAGTAGAGCCCTAAAGTCTCAGGAACCTATTGATGCTTAATTATAGCACCTTTAGATCACTGCGCACGCGCACACACACACACACACACACACACACACACTCATCAGAACCCACCCAATTAGTACCAGCCTATCAGAATATACCCATTAGTACTCATCCATTGGTATCCATCCACGAGCACCAGCAAATGACCATCAGCCCATCAGCCCATCAGCATCTGCCCATCGAAATGCTTATTAGCATCCATTAGCGCTTTGCAAAGAGCTGCCTGCAGTCTTTGCATTGGAACTTATTCAGTAATAGTGACCATTTTTTCTAGGATTGATCACAAGAAATAAAATCCTTCCACTTCTTCTCCTCGAGATCATAATTCAAATTCAAAATTAAATGTACAATAGTGCTGCCTAATCAATGATCGCCAAGGAAAGCATTACTACTGCTATTTCCCAGTGATCATATTAAAAATTTTGGTTTGTTGGAAACATTCCTCAGAGATTTTGGTCCATATTGACATGACAACATCACACAGTTGCTGGAGATTTGTCAGCAGCACATCCTTGATGTGAATCTCCCGTTCCACCACATCCCAAAGCTGTTCTATTGGGTTGAGATCTGGTGACTGTGGAGGCCATCTGAGTAAAGTGAACTCATTGTCATGTTCAAGAAACCAATCTGAGATGATCTGAGCGTTGTGACATGGTGCATTATCCTGCTGGAAGTAGCCATCAGAGGATGGGTACACTGTAGTCATAACGGGATGGACTGGGTCAGCAACAATATTCAGGAAAGCTGTGGTGTTTAAATGATGCTCATTGGCACTAAGGAGCCCAAAGTGTGCCAAGAAAACATCCCCCACACCATTACTCCACCACCAGCCTGAACCATTGAGACAAGGCAGGATTGATCCATGCTTTCTAGTTCTTTACGCCAAATTCTGACCCTACCATCTGAATGTCTCAACAGAAATCCAGACTCATCAGACCAGGCAATGTTTTACCAATCTTCATTTGTCCAGTTTTGGTGAGACTGTGTGAATTGTATTCTCTGTTTCCAGTTCTTATCTGACAGGAGCAGCACCCGGTGTGGTCTTCTACTGCTGTAGCCCATCTGCTTCAGTGTTCGACGTATTGTGTGTTCAGAGATGGTATTCTGCAAACATTGGTTGTAACGAGTTATTTGAGTTACTGTTGCCTTTCTATCATCTCTAACCATTCTGCCCATTCTCCTCTGAACTCTGACATCAACAAGGCATTTTCTTCCACACAACTTCCACTCACCGGGTATTTTCTCTTTTTTGGACCATTCTCAAAGTCCCTTAAATCCCCTTTCTTCCCCGTTCTGATGCTCGGTTTGAACTTCAGCAAGTCATCTTCTCCACATCTAGATGCCTAAATGCATCGAGTTGCTGCCATGTGATCGGCTGATTAGCAATTTGTGTTACCAAGCAATTGAACAGGTGTACCTAAAGTGGCCAGTGAGTGTGTGTGTGTGTGTGTGTATACACACACAGATATAAATTGGGATCCAAGTTTTATTATAGACCACTGAATATAATTTTATTCATTGATTTAAAGTAAAGGAAAACTATATTTTACTGGAAAACAAGACAATATATATATATATTTATATATATAAATTATTATTGTTATTATTATTTTTATTATTATTTTTTTTTTTTGCAGGTTATGTTTACTTTTGGCATTCATTAATGATTTTTCAAATGTATGTGTCCATTTGGCATTATTGTCTTGCGTGCTGTGGTCACCGTTGGCTTTCTGTGTTGCAGGTCTCCGGGCAAACTAAACACTGGGCCAAAACAGGTGAGAGTCAGAGCAGAAGTGACACAATGACTGTTCTGCTCACTGATTGGCCTGACACTTTCACTCATTCTGAGATACACGCGGGCTGTCTGTCTGTCTGTCAGCAATGTCAGAGAGACACAGTGAGTGACTGACAGCCCAGTGCAGCACCTGACACCTGGGACAACCACATTGTTGTGACACTACTGTGCTGTACTGAGCAGTGTGTGTGTGTGTGTGTGTGTGTGTGTGAGAGAGAGAGAGAGAGTATCCACATTTGTGGCTGACCATTTATCAGTGGTATTTTTGCACCATTTAGACCTGTCATGTCACAACGTTACACTCATTTGACGTGAACTAAACTGCATCAAATTGGAAGTAAGTGAAGTCTCACTAACCTCACGTGTGTGTGTGTGTGTGTGTGTGTGTGTGTGTGTGTGTGTGTGTGTGAGTTTAAAGGAGGCTGTCGGCTCATACTATGTACATGCAAAACTGACAGCTGTATACTTAGACATTACCTACACACATCATGACTATGTTACTGATTCTTTTGTTTTAATGAAACAATACATTTTATGGACTTAACAGTAGTTAGTTTCAAACAGTATTATACAACATATTGTTGTCACATGACCTTTGATGTTGTATGCAATATATATTTTATTAATTTCATGTGGTTTCAAGTTGAAATTGAATTAAAAAATGGTTATTTAGATATACATATCCCAAATAAAAATATATGCAATAAAACATATATTTGTATTTTATTTTATTTGGAAAGCAACACCATGAGATCAACAGCAATGTAATGTATTACTGTTTGAAACTATTAACTATCAATGAAACTGCTATTAAGTCAATAGTTTAGATTTTCATATGCTTTTTAAAACACTTTTATGATGTGTGTAAATAATCGTATGAATCAAATGATAACTATCAAATGATAACCCTTTTAAACCTGATTTAGTCCGAAACCTGAAAGTCTCAGTCTCTCTGTAACAGAATACTCGACCTCACAAGGATCCAGCAGCTTCAGGTGGACACTGGCCAGGTATGGACATTGCAAAACAGTTATTACCCCTAAATCAGGGCACATGCCTGATTGAAGGCTATATTCAAGAGTATCTGGACATTGGGTGTTATTTCCGATTTGACAGACTTTGTATTGATAGACTTTTTTCTTTGATGGATTAAATCAGGGTTATTCAAATCTTGCCCTGGAGGGCCAGTGCACTGCAGAGTTTAGCTCAAACCCTGATCAAACCCACCTACCTGTGATTTTCTAATGATCCCAAAGACATTGCTTAACAGGCTCAGGTGTATTTGATCAGGGTTGGAGATAAACTCTGCAGTGCACTGGCCCTCCAGGGCAAGATTTGAATCACCCTGAAGAAAAAAAAAAACGCTCCAATCACATTTAATCCATGAGGGTCCCCATTCTTAATTCAATTTATGAATCATGTTTTGTTGACTGTTGGTTCATTGTTTACTGTGGGTGTCACAGAGGAATGCAACCCTGCACTCACTCGTGTAATGGCAGATGCACTAGAGCACACACAACAGCTCCCCATTTTGTCACATCTACCAATCCTGAGTCAAGTCACAGTTGATCGCCATGAGTCAAGTCAAGTCAAGTCACCTTTATTTATATAGTGCTAACAATAAAGATTGTGACAAAGCAACTGAACAGCATTAAATAGGAAAATAGTGTGTCAATAAAGCAAAAAGGAAGTTCATCATTGAATTCAGTGATGTCATCTCTGTTCAGTTTAAATAGTATCTGTGCAATCAAGTAGATGATATTCACTGGAAATTAAGTGACCCCAACTAAGCAAGCCAGAGGCGACAGTGGCAAGGAACCGAAACTCCATCGGTGACAGAATGGAGAAAAAAACCTTGGGAGAAACCAGGCTCAGTTCTCCTCTGACCAGACGAAACCAGCAGTTCAATTCCAGTCTGCAGCAAAGTCAGATTGAGTAGAAGAATCATCTGTTTCCTCACGAGGACTGGAGTTGAAAACTGCTGGTCTGAGTGTGGATCTGTCTCTGGGGCTCATCTAGTTGTCCTGGTCTCTGCTGACATTCAGGGTTGTCAAAGTCATCTCTAGGTGCTGATCCACCATCTGGTCTGGATACGTACTGGATCCGGGTGACTGCAGTGACCCTCTGATCTGGACACAGACTGGATCTGGTGGCTACGATGACCTCGGAACAAGAGAGAAACAGACAAATATTAGCGTAGATGCCATTCTTCTAACAATGTAGCAGGTACATTCTGTTTTTTCCTAATTAATGCATCCTAAAAATCCCTTAATGGATTTTAATATTAGAAATGTATAAGTGCGTTTTGTGTAAGACAGGCTAAAGAGATGGGTCTTTAATCTAGATTTAAACTGACAAGAGTGTGTCTGCCTCTGAACAATTTTAGGAAGCTTATTCCAGAGTTTAATTTACAGTTTTAGCCATATGAAGTTTACACGAGACTAGATAATGATCTGTGATATCATTGCTTGGCTGCATAGAACCTCCCAAAGCGGCGGTGCTCGCTTCTGTTCCTTGTGCGGTGGTGGAACCCAGCAATGCACATTCAGCCTGTCATGTCACGGTCAAAGGAACCATAGATGAACGCTATACCTGTCCCATTAAGGTGAATGTTAATGAACTCTCCCTGTTTCCTTATACCTCCAGATGTAGAAACAACCGCTGCAGAACTTCCACTCATCCCTGCCTATCACAGCCATAGAGACCTTAAATGAACTTTCTGTATGCCCTGTAAACCCTATTATTGCCAAGGAGACCTTTAGTGAGCAGTATGTCTATCCTACTTCAATCAATTCGTTTAATTTTGATCTATCTGTCTGGCCTGTTTCGGCGAATGGGTCTGAATGCATGAATGAATTCTCTGCGTTGTCTGACTCTGCTCTCCCTAGGTCTAAGTCTTTGCCATGGGTTTCTGCTCCATCAGCTCCGCCGTGGTGGTCTTCTGTCCTGCTCTAGTCTTCTACTCCATCTGCTTCCGTCTGTTTGTCTTCTGCCCAGTCTGAAACCAATCACACGGAGCTGCTACCAATAAGACACAATATATAAATCAGTCTCATACCTCCATTCCCTGCCGAGTATTGTTTGCGTTTTTCGCTCTCTAAGTGGTAGCAATTTATGTAGCCAGTATCCAGTCCTAGTTTCCTGAATATAGTTTAATCTTGTTTTACTAGTGTCTTGATTCCAGTCTGTTTATCTCATCCTGTCTGTCAGCTGCCTGCCCTGGGATTATTAGCCTGTCTTTGATTATCCCTTTCGTCTTGCCGTTTGAACTGTGTTTCCACCTTGCCTGGACTATTGTTCATGTTGATGGATTACCCCTTTTTTTAAAGCCCTCTGGATACGACCATGCCCACTTTGGATTACTCTTGTCTTGCCCTCAATATACGTGTGTGCCATTGTCTGAGCCTTGCCTGTTTTGACCATGTTTAAGAATAAAAACTTGCAAATGGATCGACACGCCTTTCATGTCAGTCTCTACAAAACGGAGTGAGACGATTAAAAAAATTTATTCATTTATTTTATTGGAAGTTCTAGAAGAAATATCTTTCAGATACTCTGACCAAATAATTAGTAAAGAAGATATAAATATTCAAATCCACAGTTTTCTTCCAAATTTGCTTTGCAAAAATGGAAATAAAAGGTCAATTTGAGCACATTGCATTGTGGGACATACTTTTCTGTTAAGTTTAGCAATTGTAGTGGGCAATGTGGGTCTTTCATGCACACAGATAATCTCGATACTGTATTGCAGAAATATGTTAGTAGGTTATTCTAAACATAACCTTGCATGCATGTCTTTGTGTGCTGAACGCGTGACAGACAGATATTATGTTTGATCCTCATTAATGGCTAAAGATAAAAAATCTAAACACTTAAAAGAGACAATGTCTATTATGTTTCATGTCAGTGCTCATCTGTTTTTGCATTGTCAATAAGATCTCAAACAGATAAACTCCCTTTTTCCTTTGGACAGGCAGCCAATTTCCAGCTCTTGATTTGATTGATAAATCCTCAGTGACAAGACAGAATAAAAGAGCTCTATTTGCTTTGATACATACAAATAGGAAATTAAGCCGCAGTATTGTCAGGGTTAATTAGCCAACAGTGAGGCGAGATGTCTGGCCTGTTTGACATACTGAAATTTCAGTAAGGCACACACACACACACACACACTAGGGAGTAGTTACTCAAATGGCCCTCTTCTGCTCTTCAATTTCTGCTGTTCATGTCTCTGAAGTAGAGTACTTAATATATGATTACTGCACAAACTCATTTGACTTAATTTAATCAAAAATAACAATCACAATTTTGATGTGTATATACATTGATGGGAGTTCTTATTTTATTTAATTTTTTACTCCTTTACTCTTTTTCCTCCACAGGGCCATTGCTAGCACAGACAAAGATGGTGATGATTCTAGGTTATTGGGGATCCACAGTAATTTCAACTTAAGATCAATTTCTCATAACTTGACATTCCAGTGAAACATTTTCTTTCTGGTGTGTATTGCAATCAGTGTAATCATGTAGTGCATCTGTCTCCTTACAATCTATTGGAATCCCACATTCAGATTTGCCCCCCATCCAAATAATAACCAAAGTCTTGCCCTAAATGTTTTTATTTTATTTTATTTATTTATTAACCGTTTCAATCAAATGTTTGTCACATTATTGAAGAAAATATCTGTCTCTATTTCCCCTTCAGCAAGATACTTGCACTTGAGATTCAAAATTGTGTGAGATATTAAGGCTTAACCATCTGGCGTTTTTAAATTATTATTATTTACATTTACATTAGGTACATTTACATATATTCATTTAGCAGACGCTTTTATCCAAAGCGACTTACAAATGAGAACAGTGGAAGCAATCAAAAACAACAAAAAGAGCAATGATATATAAGTGCTATAACAAGTCTCAGTTAGGTTAACACAGTACACGTAGCATGGGCTTTTAAATAATATAATAAATAAAAATAAAACAGAATTGAAAAAGAATAGAGCAAGCTAATGTTAGAGGTCTTATATACATATTATACAAACACACACACACACACACAATTCCATAATAAATGAAAAGAAAATAGAATACAAAAAGATTAGAAAGGTAGTTATTTTTTTATTTTTAAGAATAGAATTAGAATAGAATTGAGTGCTAAAGTTAGAGAGCCAAATAAAGATGGAAGAGATGTGTTTTAAGCCAATTCTTGAAGATGGCTAAGGACTCCGCTGCTCGGATTGAGTTGGGGAGGTCATTCCAGCAGCAGGGAACATTTAATTTAAAAGTCTGTAAAAGTTACTTTGTGATTCTTTGGGATGGCACAATCAAGCGACGTTGCTATGCTATATTATTAAAGAGCCAGTAAGATGAAAATTCTAAGCTTCCTATCACTGTTTATAAGTCCTGTACGATAGGTTTAAATCCATCCAAGGTTAAAAAAACATTGTCATTTTGTCAAAATATCATTTTAAAATTACCTCAATTCTCAAAGATCCCCAAATGGTTCACGCGAAGCTGTTCAAAAGATTAAGTTTTCTTAAACCCCACCTTTCGGTTGCATACTGTGTTCTGATTGGTCAACTGACATAGTTTTGAATGGTTGTTCCGCACACACCTCCACGGTAAACTATGCGTTAGCATCTGTTTCATAACTTCATAATCATACTTCGCGTTGTGAATAGGAGATGCTTGTTGGTCTAAATAAAACACACTGTCTCCTCGACATGTTGCTTTCACACCAACCAGAGCGTCTGTATGTGTGTGTGTGGCGGTTGGGGGGGGGGTGGGGTGTTGATCAGAGTTCCGTTTCTCCCAACACAGTAGGTGGAGATTATTATGCAAAGTGTTCTAGTGACGTACATAGAGATGGGCAAAAGATTTTAAATCTCGTTTCGTTTCAGCTATTCAGAGTCGACTCCTTACTTTAGAAGCCAATAACTTTATAAATCGTGTACTTTTTGGTTTAATTGTTTGCACATTATTTACACTGATGGACAGCTACATCATACACTGTAATACAGGTCATTTTTGATTTCCCATCTGTGTGGCTCTTTAATTGTTGTAAACAAACAACAGACATAATAAAATTAGGTTTATGCTTTTTTGCCATAAATTTAATTTGAAAACTTTTCATTCAAACAGTTATATAAATGTTAGGACAAACCATTCTTAATCTATATCTTCTCATTCTCAGAACATCCTTATGGTGTAATTTGTACTTGATGAACGTTCTTATAATGTTGAGAGTAAACATTCTTAGAACAATATTCTCAAAATGTCCATATGATGTTATTTATACTTGATAACTATTCTAAGAATTTTTTTTGTAACCTTTTAATAATGTTATAATCACAAGAAGACTTGATGTTTCAACGTTCTGGAGAAATTTTAAAACAATGTTCCCACAATTTTTTTAACCTGAATTTGTTACCTGCACTTACACCTAACTTTTTTATAAAACTAATGATTTAATATATTCCTGTCAGTCTTGACTTGTGCATAGTTGTTTTAAGGTCAAGAACCACAAATTACAAAATTATAAACAGCACGAAAAGTACAAATCAGGTTTAGAGTTTTTTTTTTTTTTTTTTCGATTAAGCTACTTTATTAATTTGACAACTATTAACATCTGTCAGTATTTTTAATTAACCGTATATTACTAGACAGACTAATGTGTATTATGATTATTGTGACTAATAACAGCTCTGGCTTAATTAAAAAAAGTTAAAAGCTCCTAAAAATAAAGTTTCCTAATGGGGTGTTTTCACAGAGATGCCATTCAAGAACCAAATTTGGTTCCCCAAAGAAATCTCCATTGTTACACATGTAACCATGGTTACACCATGGCAAGGGCAGCTGGGCAGCATCTCATTTCCTTTTCTCAGCAAACCATGGTTACATGCATACAACCTGAGACGTTCTCTTTTGAAAGGGACAGAGACCATGCAACCCCTAAAGGGTGCTATGGGGAACGGTATACCTATGCCACCATGCTGAAGTAATGAGTGCCTTATTGGCTGAGCTAAGTCAAATATTCAAAGGGGTCTTCATCCCTGCACCAGCAATGTGATCATAGACTGGAGCTTCTCAAGAACGGAAGCCTCAACAGGAGAGCCAGTGTCCAAGAAGGCTCACAGAAAGCCTAACACTCAGAGCAAACTGGCCCACGAAACTCTACAGAGTGCATGCCTAAATACAAAACATCTTTAATGAGAGGTGGCCTACCAACATTCCGCATTAAGGTCAGTGTGATCATCCTGAAACACAGAACAAGACACAGGAGAACATGCAGACAACAGAGATGAAGCATGACAATATTCACTCCAGTACAAGACAGTATTTTTTCCCCAGTTTAAGTGGGAATTATGGAGCACCAGCCAGGGATGCCCCAAAACCACAGGGGCAGCAGGTGTGTCAGTAAGGAGAAAGTCAAAGTTCTCTGAGTGTTGTCCAGAAATTATCAGTTTTAATGAGACCGTGGAATGCGTGACACAGGGTAACGGCTGACCATTAAGTGCCACCGTGGATATGGGCTGTGAGAGGTCCACCATAGGTATTTTAAGTTTTCTTGCAACATTAATGTCCAGAAAATTACTCTCCGCTCCCGAATCCATCAAAGTTTCACAATCAAAAGTTAGTGAATGTAAAATCAACCTTACCGGTAGAAGAGTAACTGAAAAAGAGGATTTATTTCAAGTTGCTCCACCCATCAGTAACCTCTTACCTACTGGCGGGCACCGGCTTTTACTGGACACTGCAGAACGATGTGAGCGGCGGCTCCACAGTACAAGCACAAACCTTTCTCTCTGAATCTCTGTTTCTCCTGCTGTGAAAGACAAGACCTGCCCATCTGCATGGGCTTGGGATCTGGAAAAGAGAACTCCCTCTCACTCGTGACTGATGACAGGTTACTAAAGTGAGTGACAGGGATTCTCAGTGGGACCTGTAAGAACAGGTTCAGTGGGACTCCGATATTAGTGAGCATGATGAAGACTACTCTCCCAGCTATGATACACGTTCAACTGGCCGACGTGTAGAGTGGACACCCTTTGACATTTCAACATCCTTTGCTGGGGATGACAATTAGCTGTATGAGATGTGTAGAGAGAACACATCATTATGCTGATCTGAAGAGAACAGGCAGAGTGGCCATGTACAGCTTTGGAGTATTCAGAGGGAAATGCATTCTCCTGTAGCCTCAGTTAGGACACAGCAGGGGGCACTTAAAGAATCGTGGCTAGTACCACGCCCTCCTATAAAGGATCACTTTCCAACCCAAAGAGCAGTATGACGACTGGCTACCGCCTCCACCACGGCCCTCTGCTGAACCACATTAGTAAGTGGGCATGTTAAAGACCCTGGGCTCTGATGGAGAAGTTAAGCTGAGATGCGGCTCACACGTTGCACGGCTGCTCATGAAACTTCCGCCTGAGTTGAGGGCAAATTTCCGACGTCAGATGTTCCATCGACCTGGCTCTTAGCAGAGTGGCTCCAGTATGAGGCATGGTGTCAATGTTATGACACCCCATCTGACACCGAGTCCAAGGGTCACTGAGCCACAAAGCTGAGAAGTGACACAGTAGATCAGCGGCTACTGTGCTACATGGCGAGAGCCCTGGAGGTAGTAAGGCCACAAAGCAAGATGGTCAGAGTTCCTCAGATTTCAAAAGGAGAGGCAAGATAAAGCTGTACTGCCCAAATTGTGAGAGTTCAGAACATTTTCTGAATAAGTGCCCAGCTATTCAGATGTTCACAAGGGAGGAAGTCATAGAGTGGATCAAGGTGAATAAAAGATGCTGGAGATGTGGGAGGTCCCACTAAGCTGCACAGTGCAACCTTGAAAGACTCTGTGACCTGTGCCAAGGAAAGCACTTGAGAGTTCTCCACAGTGTGAACACCCATCCCGCTGGATTGGCCATCAACTTCCACTCGTGTCTTATTAAAGGTTGTAAGAGTGCTTCTTCGGAACAAGGATCGTACTCTTAAGACCTACGCAGTATAGGATGATGGATCGGAATGCACAATGCTCCTTATAGAAGCTGTTGACTGACTTGGTTTGCAAGGTAGACAAGAGGATCTTGTCCTTCGCACAATATGACAGGTTATCCAAACCTTGAAGGGATCATCCATCTCATTCTGCATATCACCCTTTGCACATCCCAGAAGAAGCTTTCTGGTGCCAGAGGCATTAACTTCACAGCGCCTCAGTGTGGCAGATCACTCATATCTCATCTCCATGTTGAAGGGGAAATATAAGCATCTGGCAGACCTCTCTATTGAACCATTCGAGCATGTCAAGCCACTTGTATTGATAGGAGTGGATCACCCCCATCTGCTCTCTCCAGTCGAGCCAGTGAGGTTAGGCCCTCCAGGAGGACCAACAGCTATATGTACAAGACTGGGTTGGACGCTTCAGGGGCCAACTCACCTCATCCAGTGGATAGAATGCGCACACTGTGCCTCCTTACCAGTGTATTACCGCAGACAACAGAGTTGATGAGGAATATTGAGAAAGTGGCAGATGGATGTGCTGCCTTTTCAGAGGGATAAGATGGCAGTGAGATCGAAGCAAGACAAGGAGGCAATAGAGTACCTGGAGGCAAAGACAAGGCGGGTAGAAGTTGCTGGCATCTTTCGGTATGCTACTCCGTTGCTACAGAAACAAGACATGCCTCTGTTCCGAGCATCCAAAGAGGTGGTTCTACCTAGTTTGAGGAGTACAGAGAAAAGATTGGCTAAGGACCCTCAACATGCCAAAGCATACTGTGAGGCAATCAATCAGCTGGTACAATCATGAGCTGTCAAGAATTTGGGCACAGATGAGATCTCAATGACTGGTGAATCATGGTGCTTGTTGGCTTGTTTTCAACTGTTCCTACCAGTTTTGTGCACTGAATCTGAATGATGCCCTTCTTCCAAGACTGACCTTGGGCGCATCTCTCGTTGGAGTCCTGCTGTGCTTTAGGCAACAAGCAGTAGCAATTAATAAAGATATCAGGGGTAAGGTCTACCAAGTCCAGCTTCTGCCAGAAGACCGTCCACTTTTAAGGTTTGAGTGGATATATATGATGCAAGAGGATCGCCCTGATACCTTCGAATGGCAAGTTGTGCCTTTTGGCATCACCTGCTCACCTTGTTGTGCCACCTTTGCTCTTCAACAGCATGTTAGAGATCACAGTGTACCAGGGGATGGTGTCAGAGACTCTGTAGAGTGCTGTTTCTACATGGTTAATTGGCTTCAGAGCATGCCAACTGCAACTGAAGCCAGAGGATTGGTCGACAAACTCAGGGAAACTCTGGCATCACGGTGGATTTGATCATGGGCATGTAACATCCCAGTGACGGTGCTTATCCCACATGCTTTGGACAAGCAACTTGACGCAGGTTGTGTAGGGTAATATGAAACCCAGAGGGTCATAATGCCGAGCTAGAAAAAACTAGGCTTTTTCACACTGATGGTCTGCACCCCAGCAGAGTCGGAGCAGAGTCGAACAACATCTCCAGGACACTTCGCACCATATGACTAGTCAGCCAATTCTCAAATAACTACTATGATGACTTTTGTGTGACCCACTTAAAAGACCTCAGATGATGCTAACCCTGAAACAACATACATAACTACCAAATATTGCTACAAGTGTGATTGCATCGTATAATAATTGCTGTTAGTGTTCATCGTCTGGCTGACTACGTCTTGTCATATGCACATCAACTGACAGTCTCTGATAAGCTACTAGTAATTATTGTAGAAAATTTTCTGTGAAGTTGCTTTGGAATGATTTGTATCGTAAAAAACGCTATACAAATAAACTTTAATTGAATTGAATTGAAATATCGAAGAACAGACCTGTTTAAAATGAAAAAGCTGGAGCCGACAAAAGAACAGGAGAAGATGGCGTGTGTGACCATTGCACCAAACAAGACAACAGGAGGGAGATTTTGTCATGCTTGTTTGACAAATGCGGGACATAGATGAACAGATGCATTTCAGATATTTTTGCATATGCAGTCATTTTTGCAGATAATTTGGTTCATGTTTACAGCCTTTTATTTCAAATTAGAGAAGCTGCTTGGTTTGTGGTGGCAAGGGACACAGGAGCGGATGATTGTTTTTTATTGTATGAGATTTGTATGTGTGCGTGTGTGTACTTGATTAACTATAATTGTGATTGTAATCACTTGAATATAAAATAATTATGACTAATGATTATATTTTTTTGGTTTACTGCGAAAACCTTGGAAGGTGATGTAAAAACCTGGTCCCACTCCATCTTGCAGCACCGTCTGAACGAATTTTGCATGTTCAAAGTCTAGCGTGACCATGGCTTAATTAATGTAAAACAAAGAAAGTGGATGACGCATTTTACAGGTGCCCTTTAATAATCTCAGCTGCACCAGTTGTGATGTCATTGGCTGCTGCCTGCCAGTGTCAAGTTCACTGTAGTGTTTTGACTTGAAGCTTTGTATTATGATCACTTTCTGTCTTTATTTGCCTCTTTGTGATGAATCACTTGTATTCCTCAATTGTTATTTAAATCTGCAAAATGTAAATGTAATGTAGACTCCTTCAGACTTCTGGCTTCAGACACCGTTCATGAAAGAGACATTTCCCATGACACCCACAAGGGGAGGCAAATTCCCTTTTGAAAGGGGAACTTTTATTTTTTTATTTGTATTTTTTTATTTTGTGTGAAGAACATTATAATAATTTAAATTTAAATTCATTTTGTGCAATGGAAAGAATCCATTGATGCTAAAGGTGCACAGTGTAATTCTGTTCAGTAATATCGGAATAACTTATCACTTGCATTAATTTGATCTTTTGATCGATTTACTCTAGTGTACATCAAGAAACTGAACTTTGATGCTTTTAAGTGTTTGTACAGGAAGCTCTCATTAAACACACAGTGACATTGAGTGGAGGACTATGAGTCTAACGGCAGAATCACCCAATCAAATGCTAGCACTCAAACGATTCCCTTGACATTGCACCCGCACTTGTTACCAACATGTTAGCCAAAATGACAGAGAAAGAGAGAGAGGATGTGAGGGAGAGCCGTAAGTCATTACCCGGTGGAAATAGCACACCATTGAAAAGATAAGCACAACAATGACTTCCCATCCCATGATACATCTCAGGACTTGCCATGTTATTTCCACGCTCTTATATATGGTTCCTGTTATTGAATTTAGCACTGGATAAATAGAGCAGGATGGTCAGACCTGCTAACAGGGTTTCTTTCACCTTATCTCACACTAAACTGATAACATCCAGGAGTGTGTGTGTGTGCTTAGAGAGAACTGTGTAAGTTAATGCGGCTCCAGACTGGGCACTGACACCTACACTGGTACCCAGTCCATGGCAGCATAGACTTTAGGTTCTTTATAAAAGGTCATTTTACTTGGGACAGTGACCCAAACCCACTCAGAAAACATATGAACAAGGAGCAATTGATTAAAGATATGAAACACTGGCTATAATATAGCAAATCTCTAAAGTTGAACAATTGGAAAAAATAACAATAACAATTTAATGTAGATAACAGATAAACAACATAATTAAATATAAATTTAATAAAATCCACCATAAAAAGTAAATAAAAACTTTGTTTTTGTTGTTTGATACCCTACTACAGATTACTTGAAAAAAGCCTATATCAGAAGGAAAAGACCGGACCTTCAGTCATTGTTTCATCAACAACCGAAACACATAAGAAAAGAAATAGTGCAGCATCTTGCATCCAGCAGCCATATCACCATGACTGGTTGCCCACTGAAGCCCAGCAGATTTGAGTCTGGTCAATACCTTGATGAGAGACCTCTTGGGAAAACTAGGTTGCTGCTGGAAGAGGTGTTAGTGAGGCCAACAGGGGGTCCCGAACCGCAAGACACAAATGTTTGTACCTTATCCCTCGAAAAGATGGACAAATACAAGCAGAGCTTTCTCATTGAAAACTTGTCACAATGAACACACGCGGACCCCTCTAGCACCAAACACACGTGCTTCTCACCAAGATACATAAATACACAGAGATATGTGTGTCCTTGGGTGTCAGAAACTTAGGACACGGAGGCACACACTTTCTAAAATGCTCACTTGCTTTGTTTTTTTCCAGAAAGCCTACAAATGTACTGTCAAACAAATGGCTCCTGAAGACAACAAAACTTGATGTGTTTGGTTCCCTCGTATGCTTCCTGCCTCCTGCCTGTGACATCACAGTATATGTGGACCAATGGGATTGGAGTTGTTTCAAACGTGCTTCAGACACCAGTCCGACCTAAAGATGGGAAAAATCAACACCAAGCCAGAAAACCCTCGGACTTAGCTTTTGAACTTGTATAGCAACACACTGGCAGCCAAAACAATGGAATTAGCTGGAATTTTCCACGGGCAAATATCTCTCACTTTTTCTTCAAAAGATGCACACATATAAAAATGTTCCCATTCTAATTATCCAGGATATTATCAAATCAAAATACATCATAATTGTTTTCAAGCTCTAGTTAAACATCTCCTGGCTAATCTTCAAACACAAGTCACAATGCTATATTTTCAGCCATTTCATTTAACACAATAACATATGAAATGCTTTTTCTTTCCTTTGCTGTCTGAATTTAAGAACCAGCTGAAGAAAAAGGACTCTTGTTTCCTTTCAGAACTTCTGGTGATCACTACGTTTGATTAAAACAAAATCTTTAATTGTATGCTAATGCATGTATAAGGGTAGAATTGATTCGGGAGTGGAAGGGATGTGATGTAAATGGGAAAAGAGAGGGAAATGTGACCTATTGAAGAGACACTCGATTCTGTGTCACTTTACGACCAGACCTCATCACTTAGTGCCGTGTGATAACCTCATACAACCACCTCTTTAATTTAAAGTCAGCTGCAGACATAGCCTTGCCCACCGCCTTAACCACCTACAGCCTCAGAGAAATGTAAAATATATGTAAAGCCTGTCATAACAGCAATTATATAGATAAAAGCTGCTTTTTGTTTGGTGTTACCCAGCCCAAAAGTTTGTCCATATTGATACTCATATATATTTTACACCTTCAAGCCTTGTAGATATGGTCTCAAATGAACAATCTGCCAATAGCAAATGAATTGAGAACAAGCTTATTTTCTAATTATTTTTCTTATTATTTGTATGATTAAAAATATGTTTGTTACCTCATTAAAAACATATGTTTATTTATTTATGGGATCTATCACAGTTAAAAAGGACAAAAAATAATAGAGGAAAGGAAATTTAGCACACTAATACTCGCATGCCTAGATTCGTTTGACTTTCAGACTGGGCATGTAGAAATCTTCAAACTGGTCGAAATATCTTGTAATTGATGATAAAGCCTGCATTCATCCTCAAGCATTAAAGTACTCATGCAGAAGTGAAAAGCAGCGGGTTATTTGAGTGTTTCTGCAACATTAGCTTAATTCTATAGTGTGTGCTGATGTAAACTGACGGCTCACACACCCCTCACACTAGTGTAATTTCACCGTCATTATAGGGAATGACAGAGCAGATTAAATGTCCAATTCCCTCAGAGCCGGTGCGGAATCCATCTGTATCTCTGCTTAATTGATATGCTAATAGTTTTTGCTAATTAATGGAATCATTAAAATTACAAGATATCTTAATTTTTGATTTCCAGCTATGGATTAAGACAAAATTTATGAAAGGAGATAATTTATCGTTACTCTGTTTACAGAGATAGCACAAAGTGGCTTGTCGGGAAACTAAAAATGTGTTGCAGGCTACATTTATGCTAACGCAACTGTCTGTACCATCTCTGTACAACATAGATTTAGCATCCAAGTTACACCCTTACATGTTTTTTGGGACAGGCTGACATTATTTTTATACCTCAAATATGTCTGTAAAACATGTTTAAGGGATTTTGGAAACAGTGATAGTATTTTGTGTTTATTTCCTCTCGTTCTCATGGAGACTCTGAATTACACGCGGTCTTTGATCTGTGCTCTAATTAGTTCCTTTCCCCCCTAAAGTATTTCTTATTGTATTTTCATTAATAACAAAACAAGAAAAGAAGCATGTTTGCCCTACGCCTTTTGTCAGCATTTTTCTGAAAGTGGAGTTTCCCAAAATACATTTTAATATGGTAAAATGATAACTTATGTAAAACTATGATGGCGACCCTCTTTTCGTCTGCTTTACTAGAGCTCAACTCCAAACTAATATATGTGCACACTCTCTCTCTCTCTTTCCCTCACTTCTTGGTATTCTTTGCCTTCAGTTTGATCATAGAGCCCAAGTCTTCTTATAAATGAAAACATTGTAGTATATCAAGAGAGATTTTAGCGTTCGCAGATTAGCGTTCGCGGCAAAAAATATATGTGCAAATTGTACTGCACACTTTTGAATGCTTAAATAACGCATTGGACACCTTACAGTCTCGTGAACTTAACGGAAACACGCACGTGGCTGCCATTGTAACTCCACAAGACCGAAAGTGCGCATGAAGTGCTCCATTTGGGACAGGGCCTCAGTAACAGACTATCTTGGTTCCTTTAATTGACTTCCAAGTTGCAGCTTCCGTTCCTACAACTGTGACAGCTTCTCCTATGTTTTTTTCAGTGGTTTCCTCCACCTTATACTGTCTTTGGTATCACTCACACGTTTACGTAATATCGATTCTCTTCTTCTTCTCATTTCTTTTTCAATGAAGCATGGATGTATTTTGTATAATTTGACTTTGTATTGTAATTTTCTGTTTTCTATTCTCAAAGCGTTTCCTTAAAACAAAGTGTCTCAAGACAGCAGTCGCAGAAACAAGAGAAGAGACGCTCTGAATGTAGACAGATCCTAATATGAGAGAACCGTCATTCTGACAGTGATGCCATATGCAAAACCCTGTCATTAGAGCTCTTCAATTAGATCACTGTCTCGCTCCCATCCAAGTGTTCAGCGGTGCACTAGAGAGCAGTGAAAGTTTAGGATGTGGGGGGGAGGGGTTGAATGGGGAAGTGATGTGCTGGTGAGAGGTGGGCTGGGGAGGGGGGATTGGGGGGCATTTGCAGAACATGACAGCAGCGGTTCAAGATAAGCCCCGCTGTCAACCCGAACAGGCACCAAACCACCCACCCCCTGGTTTCCAGCACCCCCCTACTGATAACAATTAGATGTAATTGGACAGTCCGGTGAAGCTGAGCAATTTGACTACAGGCGTGGGGTTCAGGCTCTCTTAAGACCGCTGCAGAGGGAGGTGACAGCTGATTGGACGAAGATGACGATTAGTTAGACACTCTGGTGAAGGGTCCACTCTCGCTTTCACATAAGAGATTTGCCATCCAAAGGCTGTCACTGGTTTGACTATCCTGGCACACCAACTGCAAAGAAGAGCACTCTACCTTTACCTACCTCTTCCTCCTTACTTCAGAATTACCATAATCCTGATTCCCAGCAGCTATTGTGCTATCACTTGTGTGCCTTAACTTTAAGGCAGCGTTTCTCAAACTTAACTGAAACCATTTATGAGTGTCCTGATCTCTGCTTAAATACATAATCCTGTAGTTTTCTCTTTACACTGTTTGCTTTCACTCAAGTGTTACAATATGAGCGCCACAGCATAATATTAACCACTAGTCCGCAACTGCTACAGTGCATTCAGGCTATTCAACAGGGTTTCCTATTGCTATATTGAGAAAAAAATGTTTGTGGAAAGCATAAACTTTAAAAATGTTGTTAGAATCCAGGCATATTTGTTTGTGTGTGTATCTTGGAGTCTATAGTTAGATACAACCAAGCGCTTCTCAGTCAAAGAGTTCAGCTGCAGAGGTTTATTGAAGAAAACATTCTCTAGGTCCAAGCGCGTCTCTGCAAACAAGGGCAAATACAAGTGCCGACATTTCACTCTAACACAAATTCCCAGACAGAACTGTGAGACTTTCTGCTGGTTTCCAAAGCAGAGCTCTTTCTGAACATCCACAGAGAGCTCTCATCATTTACACACATATGGTAGCATTTTATGAATAAGCATTGGACTTACAGCAATCGACTCATTCAGTATACATGTTTGGGAATAAACTACTCTCATAAAGTTGCCGTATTAAATGCGTAGATTAGGTTAGCTGTCTGTGTGGTGGGGGTGAAATGAATAGGTGCGAGGGGTGTTTTATTTTTCACTGTAATGACCCCTACACACACCTAAATCAGTGCTGTGGGAATGGGGCGATAATATTAGCCTAACTGCAGGGGATTAAATATAGTGATGTGACTCTGTGCTCGCCCGAGAAAAAAGCAGATTTGTATTGTACTGATGACAGCTCATTAAAGCCAGTGAGAAACCTATTGAACAGTGCTCCATAACACTAAATTATATTTAATCTAATTACACTCCGCCATACAGCTCTCTCTCTCCCTCTCTTCCTCTCTTAGCTGTAATTATGGGATATTTTATACAATGAGAAACTCTACGCCCATCCCTTTGGTGCACAGCATAGTTAAAGACGCTAATTTAACATAGAGACTTAAAAACAGCGTCATACAGTCAAGTTAACAAAAACAGAACACTATAATAAAGAGACTATTAAAATCTTCAGATTAACAAAAAGAAAAATAGGGAGAAATACTATTAAAGTCAACTTGAAATCAGCATTCACAACCCAATTGACTATGTGATGTATTGGTAAAAAAATAAAATAAAATAAAAATAAAGTGGGCATGTCATTAGCAATATTTTATTTTGGCTTAAACTGTTCATCACATAGTATAAATAGGTATCTATTTGTTAAATAATATAGTTATCTTTACATTTTAGAATGGGGTTCCTTCACAAAAGGTTTATCTAATTGGTGGTCCTTGACATAAAAAAAGAAAAAAGAAAGAAAATCCCCAAGGCACAATAAGAGCATGTACATAAATTTGAACATAAACATGAACATAAAAATGACATCCATCTGGCTTTGATGTTTCTGTAAAAACAACATATTCTGTTCATTAAATCTGACTGAATCTGGACATTGATTTCAGTTCAGTGGCTATGTTTACATGAACAATTTTTGGTTCAAGCGGACTGAATTCATTCTGATTGATGAATCTGAAGGTAGTGTTAACATGAACGCTAAATAAAGTGATCAGGTTGATGTGTGCTTTTATGTCAGCTTCAAGTCGGAATTATTATTTATTTTTATTTTTTTTACATGCGCACACTGCACATGTACAGAGTTTATCACTATTTACACACAATAACCACTCTGCACTGCTTTTTTATTTGTATTTAAAAGCAGAATTAATATTTATCCATTTATACAACACTTCATTCAAAAGGAAGAACTGCTCATTCTGTGCATCATACCCAAGCGCCAACCTCCTGCTCTCTCTCGTGAAGCTTACATGGAAGTGACTTAAACTGTAATTCATACACTGGCTGCTAGAGACTGGCTCTAGACTCCCCATGTTAAAATGCCAAACTTTACAGCAAAAAACGTTTACAATCTGGTACAAAAAATTATTTTGGCCTGCTAATTTTGCCCTTCATGACAACTGTGAGGGAGGTGATTTTTTAATTTTTTTATAACTCATCATTTTAAATAATATTAAAGGGTTAGTTCACCCAGATAGCAAAATGATGTAATTAATAACTCACCCTCATGTCGTTCCAAACCCGTAAGACCTCCTTTTATCTTCAGAACACAGTTTAAGATATTTTAGATTTAGTCCGAGAGCTCTCAGTCCCTCCATTGAAGCTATGTGTACGTTCTACTGTCCATGTCCAGAAAGGTAAGAAAAAAACTCATCAAAGTAGTCCATGTGACATCAGAGGGTCGGTTAGAATTATTTGAAGCATCAAAAATACATTTTGGTCCAAAAATAGATAAAACTACGTCTTTTTTCAGCATTGTCTTCTCTTCCGTGTCTGTGTGAGAGAGAGTTCAAAACAAAGCAGCTGGATATCCGGTTTGCAAACGAATCATTTGATGCAACCGGATCTTTTTGAAACAGTTCACCAAATCGAACTGAATCGTTTCAAACGGTTCACGTCTCCAATAACCATTAATCCACAAATGACTTAAGCTGTTAACTTTTTTAATGCGGCTGACACTCCCTCTGAGTTCAAACAAACCAATATCCCGGAGTAATTCATGTACTCAAACAGTACACTGACTGAACTGCTGTGAAGAGAGAACTGAAGATGAACACCGAGCCGAGCCAGATAATGAACAATATACTGACTCGTTCATGAGTGTGACGCGTGGTGATGCGCTGCTAACACAGCCACGGCCCGCTCCACCCACTTCAAGCTTTAAAAAATACTCTCACCAGGAGTCTACGTTGACGTCACGGACACTACATTACACTCATTACATCATTACTCACTTATTACTCATTACACTATTTCTGCGTCATTGCACATGCACAATCCTTTCAGTTTCGGGGTTCAATCCAATCGAGTGTTTACATACACTCTCAAATGTATTAGAAAGGGAATAGCCAAACAAGCTCATTCATTCCAAACAAGCTCAGTCGGATCGTGTTAAGGTGTTTACATAAAGGCATTTCAGTCCAATTGAGCCGTCAATCCGATTACAAACAGATTGTTTGGTTGCATGTAAACGTAGCCAGTGATCCAGACATTTGATTTCAGTTCTGTGAGTATTAGGGTGGCCATATGCAATGTTCATATGGGAATCGTCCTGGCCAGGATTTTAATACTGCCTATACCAATAACATGCAGGTATTGGATATAATGGACCAATCATGGGGCTGCGCATGAGAGGGTGAGATCTATAGGGAACGATCAAAGCGATGCAAATATGCCATGTGTTTGTTCGTTCATTTGACTTGAAGCGTTGCTGCGCACCAATCAAAAAAGACACCAAAGTTGGTGCAAGAACTATACGAAAGCATAAGGAGCCATCTGCGCTTCTCTCTATAACGCTTGTAACAACAATGAGTTTTACATAGTAATTAACTCAAATGATATATAGGGAATTTGAATAATTAATCAGGAATATGATTAATTTAAATCTCAGATGACAGTTACATTAAATTTGATTGATTATGAAAAATAGCTCAATTGCCTATAACAATAAATAATCACAGGGCACTGTAACTTACTCATTAATATGTCAATATTACATTCTTCATATCAATTATTGTGATATCTCTTACTGTAAATTACTGCAAATCAAACCGTGGTATGTCCAGCAAACCACTGTAGACCTATCAATTTTCAATAAAGTTATCACGCCTTATAATTCAAGGAAAAGTATTCTCTGGCCATGAAAATATTATCCTATCCTTATGATAAATTTAGTTTCTAAATTTAGAGCTTGTAGCTATAGATCAGACATCTCAGTGACTCGTAATGTGAGTGGGGTGGAGTCCAAGCCAATCGTCAGTATATGGGTTTTTAATAATTAAACTAGTAATACATCAAACTACAAATCACACAGAGTAAATATGCGTACGACAATACAAACAGTAAGCTTTATACAATACATAACGAATCCAAATAAAAGAGAGAGAGAGAGAGAGAGAGAGAGAGAGAGAGAAAATAGAATGAGATCACATAAGGAGCTCAGGTATGAAAATCATAGTCAGTAACTTTTGGAAGCCAACAACAAATCAGATCATAACAACACTTTAAACCAGCATTTAAATCTCCATAGAAAAGTGATACTTGCAGAGTGTCCAATGTGAGCTTTGCGCGGTGTTCCTTTTGAAAACAGCAGGCGTGTGCCGGAGGCCATGTGACGCGCGTGCACGCTGCGCTGGCTCTTGGCGTGAGCGTGGAGCACGTGGTCCTTTGTTCTGTCCTCGCGCGGTATTTGAAAGGTTCAACAAACATTGTTCCAGAATTCGTCTTCCTTGCGTGGAGAGGCGAATAGTTGAATAAACTTAGTAAAGAAAAGAAAAGAAACGAACGAAACGAAAGCTTCTAAAGGAGCCATTAAAATGGCTTTTTCTCTCAGCCCCTGTGCTGAGGGGGTTTGCGCTATGAGCGCGGCCAACGTTGGAGAGCAGCGTGTCCGAGAACGGAGAATAGGAAGAAGAGGGAGTGGACCTTGTTTGGCCAATTCTTATAGCTTGAAATAGTTCACGCCCATTTTCGAGGGAGCATCCAATGAATGTCCGCGATCTGAAGCGGAGGGAAAAGTTCCTTTGTCTCTGTGGAGGCAACCCCCCCCCCCGATGATCTAGGGCCTGTCCGATTCCATCAGGGATATTTCTAGCAAGTTTGTACTTCAGATTACATACATTTCCTTACTTTGTTCTAGATAAATGGGTCTGTCAGAGCATGACGATTAGAACAAGACTAAACATAATATATATATGATCAAAGATCTAATTTTTAGATCGAATTACACATTTAAAGATTTGCTTAACACATGATAACACTGCAGATGTTGGGAAACATCTAAATGTACCAAAAGGGAATACGTAATACATTTATAAAACATAAAAACAGAAAGTTAATGAATACATTCCATAGAATGCATTGTTCAAAAGTAGCCAGTGATTTGGCCTCTCTCCTGTCCTGTGTGGTCGTAACTTTTACAACCTGCAAAAGTGGGGGTTGCAGAAACATGGCTCTCTTTGAGAAGGTTAAAGTGAGGAGAGACATTTCCTAAAGTATGAGCTTGCAACTTATACTCTTCACATAACAAGGATTAACCATTTTATGCAATCCATAAACATAATTAAAATACATATTAATAATAAAATGAAAGTAAGGAACTTATACGAAAAGTTCCTTTGTCTCCAGTGTTGGAATGTGGTTGGGGATTTTCATTTCTTCTTTGAAGCTCGCATGGGCATCGTAAATAATTTAAGTCCAGCCAGGCTGGCGCCAGGCCAGGCACTTGGTGCAAAAAGAGTTTCATTTGGAAAATCTGAATTAAACACATGAATCGATGATCTGCATATCTGTTACACGCTCATGAACATCTCATGATCACGCAGCAATGTGCAAACAGCCAAAACCTAGATATTTAAGGCTATATTAAAATCCTGGCCAGGACGTGTCCCATATAAACGGCACATATGGCCACCCTAGAGTATTGATTACCATTTTCATGGAAATCTGTTGATCCTCAACATGGAAACTACATGAGAATCAACTTTGTAGTTTTTTTTCTCAAAAATATCCAAACATTTATGAAATCCCATTAAGCTGTGAACAAGAAAAACAAAATCTGAACACTTGACAAAAAAAAGGACACTAATAATACTTATTGTTAGGTTTGACATGATAAAACAATACAGAATATATAGTACTGTTAAACAATTAAAATAAAAACAAATTTTGGTTGTGACAAACTTTGTGAATCATGTTTCTAATTAATATTATAAACTACAACTGACTAAATACTTCCACTAAAATCACCAAAACACAGATTAAAAGCTGATTAAAAAACATTGAGCAAAAAGGTCTTATTATTTTTTAAACCTCTTTAAGCATTAACTTGCAGACGAAACATGCCATGCTGGTTTCGTTTGGCCAGAAAAAAAGTGATCCCTTGACTGAGCCTGGTTTCTCCCAAGGTTTTTTTGAACATTTCTGTCACCGATGCAGTTTTGGTTCCTTTCCGCTGTCACCTTTGGCTTGCTTAGTTGGGGACACTTGACTGATTGAGAGCTGAACTGGATGATGATATTACCAGATCATCAGTGAGCTGACTTTAACTGAAAAAATGACTGTTATTGTCTTCTTGCATCACTGACAGACTGTTTTCCTGTTTAACACTGTAAATCTCCGGTGACTCCACCAGTATTGTTATAAAGTGTTATACAAATAAATGTGACTTGACTTGACATGAAACTTGATGTTTAACTGAAGCAATGACATTCAGGCATTTTTCAATGTGGCTTAAGTGGGCTCTGTAGAGCTTGAAAAACAAAAGTGGTTAGGTGAGTTTAGGATGAAAAGGACATAAGGACTGCTATGGGTGTGTGTTCACGGTGTGTGTGTGTCTGTGTGTGTTTGTTTGTTTGTTCACTACTCACTGTTGTGTGTGTGCAACTTATATAGGTGAAATGCAGAGCAAAAATTCTGTGTATGGGAGACCATACTTAACTCCAGAAATCATGGCTTTCGTAAATTTGATGCAATGTACTAATATCGTGATCACTGCTACTCCAACCTAAAATGAAAATTTTGTCATTAATCACTTACCCCCCATGACGTAAAAGCTCTGTTCGTCTTCGGAACACAATTATTGTATTTATTTACCGTATTTTTCGGACTATACTTCGCACCTGAGTATAAGTCGCATCAGTCCAAAAATACGTCATGATGAGGAAAAAAACATATATAAGTCGATATAAGAACATATATAAGAATTAATTTTGATAAATAAGTCGCACCTGACTATAAGTCGCAGGACCAGCCAAACTATGAAAAAAAGTGCAACTTACAGTCTGGAAAATATGGTAGTTATTTTTGTTTTCCTCGCTTACAAAAAGTGTTCCCATGGCTTCATATAATTTAGATTGCACATCTGATGGCAGATGGAGCATTCTGACGATTACTTTTTATACCTTTTATGGACCTTGACATTGTTATTTACTTGGGAGTATATGGGACAGTCACAAGCCTCCAGGTTTTCATCCAAAATATTGGAATGGGATTGGAACTACATGGGGGAAGGTGATTAATGACAACATTTTCATTTTGGGGTGGAGTAACCCTTTAAGTCTGTAAATCACTGACATGTTGGCCTCTGGGCAAACACGTGCCTGCGATACTGTACACCACATCTTCAAGTTTATAGGAGCCAATATTTTGCCTTGTGGGAAAATCTCACGAACAAGAGTTCGGGTCATATTTACCCTCCAAATTCTCATAACTGTTACACCATTTTTTTTTTTATTATTTTAAATCATAAACAACAACAAATATGTCACAATATATATATATATATATATTTATTTATATATATATATATATATATATATATATATAATTGAAATAGATATTTTCCTCTACTTTCCTATTTTACTCTACTATTTTATTTTATTTATTTTGTTTCATGGTAAAATACATCCCAAATATATTCCAAATATATTCTTACCGGGTTTTGTGACATTTTTCCTCATTTAATCGTACGGCTGAAGACACAAACATATGTGGCTCTGATATATTCTGCATGTATATTAGAAAACGTATTTGAAAACATCAGCATTGAAGCGCCATGTGTTTGTATAACTGCCAAACTGGTATAAACATACTTTTGTATTTATTATTTTAGCCTTAACTGAGCCTTGAGTGTGTTTGTCATTAGTCTCACGGCGTGAGCTAGTCTAGAGGCACAGATGGGACATGTATTCAAAATTTATGATCGGTGTGTAGTACCCTTCTTCATCTACAGGAAATGCTACAAGCACTTTTGTTGTTATTTCTGACAGAGTCAAACCGAGCAGTTGCCCGTGTCACCAGGGGGTTGAGCAGTACCAAAAAACACGGCTCTAATGAAGCACCTTTCTGCATGGCTGTCCGTATGCGCATCTGTGTGTGTGTGTGTGTGTGCACTGAAGACCATGTCTGAGAGAAGCACAGTGAAGTGTGCCTTCCTCACACACAGCTACTCCCCAGGTACGTCTGCCGAAGTCCCTCAGCCCTGTGTCACTTCCTGCATGTGCATCTGTGTTCCAGAGACACTTGCCTTGATGTTCCCTTCCAGTCAATAAATTAAACTTCGACCCTTATTTGCACGGTGCTCCCATTGCCGGAGAGCAGTGTGGAGACCTGTTACAGCACCTCAGCCCTGCGTTTGAACTTTAATAATCTCCAGCTGTCAGGGACAACCTTCCCTGCCACTTCTGGTTAAAACTTGTCTCCTAGGCATGAAATAATTAAAGGTGCCAGGTAGAAACCGAAGCACAGCAGAGGGTAGAGGTGAGCAGAGACCGAGGCAGGGACTTTATTAGATAAATAGCCCTTGAAATGGAAAGTGTGAACAAAGATAGAAGTGCGATTTGCCAGGGTCCGCACCCTGTCCTTCTCACTGAGGGTCCCTAGGTAGTGCTAAAGGGGACAGATCGGAAGACCTTGTCTGTCAATTGCTCTGACAAGGGGAAAATATCCAGCAACTGTACTTCCTCAAATAGGACCCACGCTGGATTTTTGGAGAAGGGTTTCGAACACACATTTTTGGTCTTTTAATTGTTTTGAGTTTGGACAAAGTGGACATTGGAAAAGTCAGGAAAGGGATTTATGTCACTGCCTTTTACAAGTTGAGGTAACTGGGTATTTTGATATTAAAACCTTACAGGGAAAGGGGCTGATGGTCACATTGGTGTGTTTAGGTTTGGTTATCAGTCATTTGCAGTGCTTTTATCCAATTGAATTACTATATAAACACTTGATACAAGTGTGACTCACGTCGACAAATCTCAGGTTAAGTTGCTCGAGGGGACAATGCTAGGAAGTGAATTTGAACCTAGGATCTTTTTAAGCCTAAATTGCAGTTTCAAAACAAAATTGCCAGTGTCCACTGGGGCCACTGGTAATTCTTCTGCCAGGTAATATAGTTAATTAGCCTACAGTAAGCCTTCTTCATTAGCCTCTGTTTACCATTGTTAGATGTGCATATAAATTCATTTCATAAATAGGCCAAGACTCATGGAATAAACCCTCGTACAGAACATCTTCAGCAATGATAGCGTGACAATCCACAGCTAATCTCACTTCCTGATGTCAAGGTCAACAACCCAACGATTGTTTTGACATTAGGGTTGCGGTTCCAGTACTCTTGAATAATGTTGGGACATTATTATTTATATAAGTTACTCGGAGCGGAAAGCCCTCAACACACAACACACACTACTGACCCTTTCATTCAATTTCCTGAGCTATTCATTGACACTCTTTCTTTCTTTCTTTCTTCCTCTCGCTCTCTCTAAATATTTACCGCCCCCTAACCAAATGTACTGTTTAATTTGCAGCGTGCACTTCTTTATTGATTGGCAGAGCGGCTGATTACCAGTCCTTTTCTCCGCACGCTTCATTCTTCAAGCAGCGGGGCCTTCCCTGAGAATAACTATCCTGTCAAATTAACCACCGCCACCTAAATTATTCAAATACTGTAAATCCTCTTTCTATACCGCGCTGCCTGCTCATAATTTGTCTTTTCATTGTTGCCAATTTACTGGCAATACCATCAATTAATGATGCCAACTCGCTCTAAATGGCGCGGAGGAGAAAGTGTCGACACGTGCGCTGGCTCGCAGGAGAGGAGCTGGCAGACTGGGGAATATCTCCGGCTTTCATTCATTACTTTGACACACTCTCTCTCTCCTCAGTCTGCGCTGGAAAACTCCCATAATTACATTAGCTTTGTGTTTTACTGCGTGGCTCAGCGTGCAGCTTATGGTATATGCTCAAAATCATACATAAGCACCTCTGGCTTTACTTTATTATTATTATAATTATTGATATTATTATTATACTGGTACTGGATTAAACTAAAATGCACAAAAACTATTCATGTTCAGTTTCACATATTGGCATTCAATAATAGTTGTTTGCATTATGTGTTACTTATTTGCTCATGCAACTAGAGCTCGGCATAATCATGTATATTATTATGCTATATGTAATTTTTTTTTTTTTTAAATCCAACAATTTTGCAGTTTATAACAAATCTACATCTTTGGTAACTTTAGGATTTAACTAAACTAATTAACTAAATAGATGACGTACAGATGTTTATTGATGTAAGTGTGTGTGTGTGTGTGTGTGTGTGTGTGTGTGTGTGTGTGTGTGTGTGTGTGTGTGTGTGTGACCAGGGAGGTTCGGTGAAGAAACTTTACTTGTTAATAAAAATGTGTGTGCTATCTCACATGAGGAATCCCATATGAAGAACTGGATTTACTGTTTATAATCCCTCATCAAACAGACAATATAGTTATATCCTAATCCCTCACAATTCGGAGATTAGCGGCTTGCACCTACTGCTGAAGCTGGACGTGATTGGCTGATGGCTGATCTCTCCTCTACTATGACCTCTACGCGCTATTAGCATCATTAACACTGCGGTTAGCTGCTTTCTGACAAAAAGATGCATTTACGTGTCTCAGAATGAGCTAATCTTTATTGAATATCACTTTATACTTGCTTTTAATAGAATTTAGAATTTAAAATACTGAATAGAACTTGTTTTATAGAATATTTTCCATCGCATGTCTCATATTTCATCCCAAACAAGGTATTTACTGAAAAAAAAAAAAAATAATTATTTAATCATTTAATCATTTTAGCACATTATTGAATTATTTTAATTTACAGTAAATTATAGTTATTATTATTATTGCGTAGGATTTTCACATTTTAACATTAAAAGTCTGGATCTGTTTGTCGTAGAAGCAAAACAATATAATCTGCAGATATAATTCATTTAAATAGTAAAACTATATCATATATTTAATCATAATCATCGTAAAAAAAAAAAAAAAAAAAAATGATCAGCAGAGTTGTAATGTGACTCATATAACTAAGTAAACCAATCAATCTTTGGGACATGAAGGTGTCGTTTAGAAAACGCTCCGAAACATGCAGTACTTGCATATGAAAAATTGATTATTTATTTAAGATTTCTAATAAATAATTTGAGTTATCCTACAAAGTTGGAAGTAAAATAAAAATGTTAATGTGGGATTTCTGTCATTATAGTTTTTGTTCTCAAAGGACTGAGATCCTTAATGCGAAAGAAAAGAAACAATCGCTAAACCCTAGAGATACATATTCATTATTCAACACATTTTAATACTCTTTTCGTTGCATTCTTGATAAATAATCCTCTTGATAAAAGCACACACATTAGAAATTTTGGCAAATAAATAATAAAATAAATAAAAACTACACTGAAAAATATATTTGTTAAGTTCCCTAAAATGGGCTACATGTAACATCTAAATGGATTGGATTTATTCAAGTCAAAAACATGACCTATTTTAATCAATATTACTTCACCAACTATTTTTCATTGTTTTTTATAGTTAGCTTGTGTAAAAATAGTTATTCAGAAAAACTAATTCACATGTTCACTTTTTAAAGTATATCAAACAAAAAGGCCATTCTATCGTATGACAAAAGAGGAGCAGGACAGCATTGTACTCGACCAAAAAAATCATTCATCTTTCATTTCATGTTACCAGTGTCCCAAAAACAAAGACTCTGACGGCTGTGTCTTGATAGTTGATCTTTAAAGCTCTTATTGCAGATAGGAATCATAATCAGCTTTAAGTGAGCATCTTTGAGCACGTAAATATGTTTATCTGTATGGAGAAGCTTAACTCCGTCTATCTGCTTGACTTTCTGAGTTTGTCTGAACCAGAGACAGAGGGAGTCCAAAACTGCTGACATATTCCTTTTCCCAACAGGGATTTATTTTCTTTTTTTAAATTCTTTTTTTATTTATATATATATATAAATGCTGCACACAAATAGATAGGAGCTCAGTGGGATGCAAAGACACGTTTGATAAATATGAATAGAAACAGAGATGCCGCTTTATCCATGATGCTGGTTTAATTCATGAAATGATTTTAAATAATATTTCATCTTTCCTAAACTCTTCACTTAGACATTAAAACCAACCAAGACATTTAAGCATTTGAAATTGAAAAAAAAGCCCTTTTAAATCAATTAATGCAATCATTCAATAAATAAATAAATAATATTAACTGAAATCCAGTAAAATCATTTTAATTCAGCTAGTTAACAAGGCAGCATTTTTCATTTTTATTCAGTTTAAATTTAAAATAACTAAAATAGTTTTGTTGTTGTTTCTTTTTCTGCATTTATTTTTATTGCACCTAAAAGCTTTTAAGGAGGAGCATTTGAGACAACGTTGATATCTACATGAAAAACACCTAAGAGCTCCATTCTGTCACTAAACATGTTGTCAGGTTGTTCCAGCAAACCTTATGTGGCATTATAACTTACTATGATGTTTTTATTTTGATGAAAGAGCAAAATGATTTGACGAGCATCACCTGAATTCAGCCACAAAGAGCAGTTTGTGAACAGTGAAGTTAATAGTGAGGGAGAAATGAGCTGTTTTAATGTGTCCCGGGGCAGTGATGTGCTGTCTGCTGTGATTACAGGGGTGCGCTCGCACCCTCAGGACACCGGCACGCCAATCTGAGACATTACAAGCTGAAGAATGCTGAAAATAATGTCATTTACATTTCAAGCACTAAGCAGCCAAAAGTGTGTGATATGAAAAATGACCGAGGTTGCATCTTTAAGCGAGCCCCTGTCTGTCATAACTGTGCTGTTTATGTTTATTATGTATAAACACAGTTATGGGTGACAGGGGCATGTTGCGGCTTTTTAATATGGTTTTACTCATTAAATATGGATTAATTCATTACAACCAGTTCTTATGGACAAAATAACAGTTTAATAAGTATCTCCCTATTATATGTATTTATTGGCAGTAGTAGTATATTAAAGGCAACACTTTAATGTTTGTGTTTACACAGAAATTCTCTTTCAAATAAAGTAATCAGATACCATTATCAGATTAAATTTCATAAGAGCAAAATATTTATGCCTAAATGTATGTATTTTGCCTTTGTATGTGTATTTTGCATCAATTTATCGATTTATTTATTTTTAAGACAATTTACAAGACAACATTTTATGTTGTGGTGACAAAAAGTTGTTCCCCTTGAGGATGTATGTGATGTAAAAATGCAGAATGTTTTCTGTAAGGTTAGGTTTAGGGGTAGGGCTCTCTCAGTGTGTCGTCAGATCGGTTTCTGGAGTTCAGCCAGCACTTCTCTGCATTATTACTTTCAGCTGAAACCCGGCCAGAAACACTCACAACCTGCCTGATATTAGTTATCAATATTTTACTGGCCCATTTGAGAGCTAAAAGCATTGAAATTAAGCAGAACACAAAGCTTGACCCCGACAGGAAGTCCCAATATTGAGCGTGAACCTCCAAAGCATGTAGTGCACTGCCTACTCCGCCTTTTTTTGGGTACTATTGATATGCTCAATTCATGTACATAGCCAGAACTACTATCTGGGGAGGTAGTTTCTGTCACATGGTCACAGTGTGACAGTAATATCGAACTAGAAGAGTTAACATATTTTAGCATGTTGCTTACATGATTTGGCTTGTCCCTAGCCCTGATAGCACATGTACTACATCACAGAGACGTCTATTTGACATCTGTGTTTACATTTGCAAGACATATTTTTTAGAAGATGTTAATGCAGGCATCAAATAGACGTCTCCGTGATGTGCATGCGCTATCAGGGAAGCATCCTTAACAGACATCTTGCAGACGTATGGGTGATGTCTGGGAACACATTTCTGCATGTTGCTGACAAAATGTAACACATTGCTAACATGTTTTAACATGTTTAAGAATGTTGTAAACATGATTTAACACGTTGTTAATGTTTTACCATGATTTAACACATTGCAAAAATGTTTTGTTAACATGTTGCTAGCATGATTTAGCACATTTTAGCATGATTTGGCATTTTGCTAACATGATTTAAAGGGGGGGTGAAATGCTATTTCATGCATACTGAGTTTTTTACATTGTTAAAGAGTTGGATTCCCATGCTAAACATGGACAAAGTTTCAAAAATTAAGTTGTACGTTTGAAGGAGTATTTCTGTTCCAAAAATACTCCTTCCGGTTTGTCACAAGTTTCGGAAAGTTTTTTTTTTTCTAGGGCACTTCTGCCGGAAGAGCGCGCTCCCGTATAGCACAGCACTGAGAGCACAACAGACTTCACTGATCAGAGCGAGAGCGTCGCCAAATGTCACAAAAGGAGTGTGTTTTTGGTTGCCAGGGCAAGACAACCCTGCACAGATTACCAAAAAAAAACAGCATTAAGGGACCAGTGGATGGAGTTTATATTTACAGAGCATCAACGGAGTTGTGCAAGTGTTTGTGTTTGTTCCCTGCATTTCGAAGATGCTTGTTTTACAAACAAGGCCCAGTTTGACGCCGGATTTGCGTATCATTTATTTCTTAAGGATGATGAAATCCCAACGAAAAAGGGTCACGATCGTGTGTTGGAACCGCAGGCGGTGAGTAAAACTGCTTCAAATATCTCTGCCTCCTTGTTAGTGCGTCCCCTCCCATCGGAGACCCGGGTTCGAGCCCCGCTCGGAGCGAGTCGTTGCTGTGGCTGCTCTCGTTCAGTTTCAGCCTCTGGATCTGATTCTGGATCATAAATAAACGGCTGAATCTGACTGTTAGCCATGGTTTGTTTTGGATGATGGTTTTTTTCCTCAAGGTAATGTCACAGCTTCCAGACGCTCTCAACGCAAAAGCCTACTGGCGATCGTGATTCTTTAGACTATTTTTCTCTTATGAATATAATAAAACTAAAGACTTTTTGGATTTATGAAGGATGCAGTACTACTCTATAGGTACTCAAGATTAACAGGATATCGACTGAAAACGAGCATTTCACCCCCCCCCCCCCCCCCCCTTAACACGTTGCTAGCATGAATTAACATGTTGCTAGCATGAGTGAGCAGCATAATGCTAGCCAGTTTTAATATGTTGTTAGCATGATTCAGCACATTTCTTGTGTGATTTAACACATTGTCCTTGGATATTCATTACGCTTTGCTACACTTTCTCTGACATATATTAAAATATGTCAGTGTTATTTTGTGTCGTTTGTGAAACTGGGCCTATAAATATTACCTTTCGAAAGTTTTGACCTCCTCAATAGAGTAGTAGAATAGTTTAATTGTCTGGTTTTCAAAAACTGTAAGTCAGAAAATTTAGTCTCAAAAGACAAAGAAGAAGAAGAAGAGGCACACAATGACTTATTTTACAATGTGTTGATGGTAGTTGTCAAGGTGTGTTACTAGGGTGTTTTGAGTGATTGCTAAATGGTTTCTAGATCGCTCTGGGTCAGTTCTTATTGGCCCAAACGAAACTACAATAGCAATTCTAGCATTAGCAAGCACTTCTAAAACAGTAGCTTCACTTGAAACCATCACATTTCAAGTTGCTTTCAACCACTTTTGGTATTCCAGGCATCCACCAGTAGAACAATTAACACATCCACTATGATTTAGATCTTGTCCTTGAAATTTTGTGAAAACGCCCACTGACAGATGGTTTTAAGCCAGCGTCAAACTGTTTAACGACATGTACTGCATATCCTGCTCCCACCATCGCCCACTTCACATTCCTTTAATGCCGTTACACTCCGGAGTCGAGCGCCACTGTTTTGATTGTCACATTTAGAGGCTCCATGCAGTCACCAGGGTGTCGTGAAAAAGCACCGGTAATCTAGTCGTAAAAATCATAGACTAGCTTTTTTATTTGCCGCTGTAAACCTTGCGCAGTGTGAATTAAAGACTCCATATGGTCGATTGTATTTAATGCTATGTAAACACTGCTGCATCTCTATTTAAATGATGAGAACAGGATGGATCATATTGGATTTTGATTTGTGTTTGACAGTAAAATCAAAATGTAGATTAGTTATACTGAGTTAAATGCAGGAGACTATCATATATAGTGACTACAGTGCAGGTATTGATGATTAACCAGCTAGTGTATATACACCTGCAATTTGTTCTGTTGCAAAAATACAGTAAACAGTTTCTACTTTTTTATTTCACACCAATTTTGGGTTTTCTAGAGACATGTCAAGGTTATGCTCATTAGCGGAAGGTCCTTTTTGTCTTTACATTTCATTATTTGACTGAAAAAAAAAAAAAGAATGAGCCACCCTGCTAAAAGTGATCATGAAAAATACACCAGCATTCGGCTGACCTATATAATCCATTATGTTGCTTGCTATTATAAAAAGTGTCCTGCTTCCTGTGTGTGTTCGCCTGTGGGATTCATCCTTACAGTTCCAGAGTCAATTTCTTTTGGCTGTTTTCAATGCTTATTCGCTTTTGTACCCATGACTGACACACAGTGGCTTCAAAAGTATATGAACATTTACTCCACACTTAAGAATGCCTGAATATTATAGCATTTTATTACAAAATATCAAAACAAGTGGCGTTTATTAACATTCAGCAGCTCCAAGATAGCTAACGGCATACTGTTTTTAGCTTAGCAACATGCTAACACTTTTTTTTTTTTTTTGCATATGAATTCATTTTATTTATTAATTTTCTGTTTCTCACTTTCAATAAGGATCATTTCGAAATGAATAGCATTTATGTGAATGAACCATGGTTTAACAACAAATAAAACAAAAAAACTTTTGTTACTGAAGTTAAATCAAGGTAACAATAAATTAACCATGGCTTTGCTATGCTAACCATAGCTTAATAGTAATAGTAACCATAGAAGTATTTGTAGTAAAACTGTGGTTATACAAATGTTAATCATTCCATTACTACACATTGTTACTACACTTTTACTAAAACAAGCCCATGGCTAATTTTCATAGGCGAGGATCCAAAATCCAATAGGGAATCACAATCGTAACATTAGTGTAAATCACTAGTGTTTTGACCTGTTTAAAATGATCCACTCTCTTTAAAGAAAGGCAAAAAATGCAACCATGAGCAGGACATTTGTAAGTTGCATAAATTAGGCCTTCTTTAAACTATAAACATAGAAGTCTCTGGAATACCCACAATTCTCAGCAGATCTGGGGGAATCTTGGAAGGTCTTGTCACCTCTAATGATGTCAGCTGACGGAGAGATGGATGGCGTTAACATTAAGCAAAGTTTCCCCTCTGGTTTGCCCTTTATTCCAGGAAAACACACATATGTTCACAGTGGCTCCAACATGCATCTGCATTCTGAAGCACATGCTATGAATAGGGCGAAGTGACAGTGAAATATGGCTCTGCTGTGGACTCTCTCATTTCTAATGAGAATATAGCGCTCTTGTCCTCTCCTCAGTCTCAATGAGTTAATTTAACTGAGTCAGGGACGCCGGTGCACCTTTATTCACTCTCAGTTTGCTTTAACATGCAGTCTACAGTGATGTCTTTTGATCCTTCCTGCTCCGCATGATTTACAGGCTGTTTGTTTTTGTTAACTCACTGCTGTCTTGATTGTTCATGGTATTTATAGTCGATTAATACATGAATAATAATATGTAGAACATATATTATTTCCTCAGTACTCATACTGGACATTTTTATTATTTAAGTATATTCCAATTTATTTTTATTTATTTTCTCATTTTAATAAAAGGGATGCATACCTTCCACTTGACCCTCCTATTTCCAGGTTCTTTCAGGTGTCCAGCTGGATGTTGCGTAAAATTTAGAGGCACTGAATAAAATATAGGTAATATTGCATGAATTTGCATTAGAGTTAAAGTCATTGACAGAATTATAAGTAGAATCTGACTGGTTGAGACACAGGTACAAGTAAAGGTACTGGTGATGTCAAAGGTAGAGTGAGAGGCAGTGGTATAGTTAAAGCAGTATAAGCATAGGTACTGGTGAATGTAGAGGTAGAGTTAAAAGTAAAATGGAGATATTGGTCGAGGTAGTGACAGTGATAGAGTTAAAAGTACTGGTAGAGTTAGGGATAGAAACAGATGCACTGGTAGAGATAGAGGTGGAAGTAGAGGTACTGGTGGAGGTAGTGGTTCATGTAGAGGTATTGGTAATGTTAAATATGCAGTTAGATGTACTGTGGCATTAAAGGTAGAAGAAGAAGTATTGGTTGAGGTAGCAGTAGAGAGGTACTGGTAGAGTTGGAAATAATAATAGATGTAGGCCTACTGGTAGAGGTACTGGTAAACATAGTGGTGGAATTAAAGGTAGAAGTAGATGTACTGGTGGAGGTAGTTTCAGTTGTAGAGTTAAAAGTACTGGTAGAATTAGAGGTAGAAGCAGATGTAATGGTAGAGATAGAGGTGCTGGTAGCATTAAAAGTAGAGTAAGAGGGAGTTATATGGGTAAATGTAGAGGTACTGGTAGAGGCAGTGGTAAAGTCAAGGTATTGGTAGAGGCAGTAGTACAAGTAGAGGTATTAGTGAAAGTAGTGTATAGGTTTTGAATAACACTCCAACCAAATGGTTGGCCATCAGCCAAAGGCAGGCCATCGGTGGGCATCTGTTGGGTTAGATTTGGGGTGTCTTCCACACGTCGGTGGTTCAACATGTTGAATCAGCATCGGGGCCTTCGGTGAGAGTAAGAACTCTGATTGGATGCTCATGTTAGCGAATAAGTCAGTGAATTAAAGAATTAAAGTGATAAAATTGAGCAAGTTAGGCAAGACAGCACAGACAGAAAGCTCTGATGTTAGTTATCTTACCCAAGCATTCCAATGCACATGTATTTTCCTAACAACATGAGCCTCTTTAAATGAAGAAAGTTATAAATATAACTGATATTCCAAAATGGTAAGCAAGCACTGCTTTGTTTATGTTTCTTATATCTGCATATCCTTGTTTCAGCTTCTCTTTTTGAATGACAAATATAGACTAATGATAGCTACTGATATAGACAGTAAACTCACGCAGGCGCAGAACACACATGCTAATTTGTAGTCAGCTGTAGGTTGTTAAGTGCAGATTTTTGGTCCAGACGCAGCCGAAATGAGGCGATAACACCGTCACCTTGGTGTGTCCTAGGCTTTAGAGGTAGAACCAGATTAATTGGTAGAGACAGAGGTAGAAGTGGAGGTATTGAAAGTGGTAGTGACAGTGGTTATCGCTAGAAGTACAGGTATTGGCAGAGGTAGAATTTGTTAGGGTTAAAGGTAAAATTAAAATTAGTTAGTGGCACTGGTTGCATAAGAGTGTCTTGGTACAGTGCAAAAGATATTGGAAAGGTTAAAGATTCATTTTCAAATTAAAATTTTAAATTAAAATTAGTACATTTGTTGAGTTATAGAGATATACAAGAAGTATTGAAAGCTGTAGTGATAAAGGCAGAGATATAGGTAGAAGCAGAGATATTGGTAGAGGTAGAATTTGCATTTTTTGCATGTTTTTATGAGAGTGAATGCTAGAGGTGCAGAGGTACAAAAATATTTAGATGGGTTGTGAAAAGACCAGCTCTTCTGAACCTACAGCAACCACCATAGTCTCTTACTATTACCTAGTACAACAAAGACACCAAACCTCTGTTGGCACAACTGGATTTTCACAACCCTTCCACCTGACACTTCTCTCCATTTCACCTCTTTCAATATTTTATTTATAAAAAAGCTTGTCCAAATCATGCCACTGCTATCCCTGCTGCTTGTTTCTTTGGCTCTTGGACACATTTGATTTGTGTTTCTATGGAAAATGCAAATACTCCATGGCAGGACTTTTCATGCATAGTGCTAATATGCAAATCACTCAGTTCAGTTCCATCAAATAATGTTAAAACCAAAAGTCTATAAAAGTGAGTAATTTAATGACATTTTTAAGAATGCAAATCCAAGGCTGTATGGAGCGCAGGTTCTCTGCGAGCATTAAGCTGCGTTACGTTGGGCCCTTTTATCTTAATAGCTGATCTGAGTGCAGCGAGTGAGGGCCTCTCAGCCTAATCAAAGCTTTGCTTCCCGTACCGTGGCTTTCTGCAGTGACCAACTTCAGAATTAACACTCCACTGCACCCAAATATGACCGCTTCACCATTGATATGTGCAGTTAATTACATTCAAATGACTATTAAAGGACCTGCTCTCTCTTCCTCTTTTAGTTTCTATCACAATGCACGCCATCTGAATAGCCTCTGGATTACAGTCCTTGTGTTCTGCAAAATATATATATATATAAAAATTAATTGGAATTTAACACAGCCAAACTTCCCCAGATAAATCTACATTAAAGGACTTCAAGAAATTAATGGATGCAACAATTTAGTAATGTTGGTTTTGATTTATCACCTTATGGGGAAATGATTTATGGTTTTAAAGACTTAGACAAGAAAGGTATCAAATGCAGCATGTTCTTCTACAGAACTTTATTATCATCATTCCATCCTGATGAAAACGGTTTAAAGTATCTATGTGTAAATATTAGTGCTGTCAAAATTAGCGCGTTAACGCATTCGATTAATTTGAAATATTTAACGCGTTAAAATAAAATAACGCAATTAACGCGGTTGCAGTTTTTTTTATTTCCAGTTGTGGCCTATGTGTGTTCAACGTGCAAAGAAATATGGATAAGACCAAGGAAGGACTTTTAGACGGAAAGTTTCAGTATAAAATTCTGCCGGATTACTCTTCAGTCTGCCACAAGAAACATTATGACTGTATGACTGTAACAGTGCGTAAATCAGACCTTTCTGTAACGCTAACGTTAATAAGCTTAAACGAAAATAACGGGAGTATTTTTTGTACACAGTGCCGCGAACTGTCAATCACTCCTGTGCGCGTGCATCACTGTCCTCCTCAGCTGCAGCAACTTGCGCTCTCTCTCTTCATCAAGCTTTAAAACAAAAAGGGGACAAAAAGATCATATTGTCTTTGTGCATAGGCTATAGATTAATTAGATAAATGAATATCTAAATTTGTGCCTAGCCGTCTACGGTATTTTTTTAGAACTTAGAAAAAAGATGCTGCAGCCAATGAGCAGCCAGCGGGGGCTGCAGGACGACTCAACCTCCGCAGACAGTTTTTAATGTTTATCAGACAATAAATACTCAAGATTTTGCTTTAGTATAACTCACAACGAGTTTCACACACCTTCTCCGGCCACGTTGAGTTGTTGACACTTAACAGTGGGAAAAGCGACACATGCGCTATTCACTTGTATAACTTAAGGGTGAATGGGTAATGTAGTTTCTGCTCTGGGTGGGATGAATTAGGAAGCTTGCATTGTGAAGGGCGCTCTGAAAATCGGCAGTGCAGGTAAAAGATTAAAACCTCTATTAAAACAGATGTCCAAATGAGCGTACCGTTACGCTACAAGCACGTTCTGGGCGCACGGAGAGGTGGCGCTCAAGAGCTATATTTGGAAGTGGCGGTACTGAGTACCTGTGCATACCGGCCCACTTAAAGCACTGGCAATGACAATACTTTGGAATTTTTTTGCAGTCCACTTAGAATTCAACATGGAAATCATTTTTGTTTTTTATTGGCATTGATTGTTTTGAAATTCAAATGGTACTTACATGCCTGTGTTTTTATTTCTGTAATAAATATGGCTTTCAAGCCAACAGTTAATTTGGAGGATATTGATGTTTTATTGCAGGTATGTTGTTTACATGAGAAAATCTGTGTTACAAGTTAAACAAAAATTCCAATAAACAATCATATTTTGAATTTAAATAGTTTCTTTGTCTTGAGTTTACATTAATTATTTACATTTTACATTTACATATCCAAAAAGTTTCAGTCTTTTAATTGCGATTAATCGCGATGAATCGCGATTAATTTTAAAAAATTGTGCAATTAATTAGTTAATTTTTTTTAATCGATTGACAGCACTAGTAAATATGTATTTGTTTATAGAGCAAACTTTCAGCTGTCTAAAGACAAAACTTTTTCAAAGATCTGATGTTGCACCGTCAAAGGATTATTATTTAGGGGGAAGTCGTGGCCTAATGGTTAGAGGGTTGGACTCCCAATCGAAGGGTTGTGAGTTCTAGTCTCGGGCCGGATGGAATTGTGGGTGGGGTTAGTGCATGAACAGCTCTCTCTCCACCTTCAATACCACGACTTAGGTGCCCTTGAGCAAGGCATCAAACCCCCAACTGCTCCCCGGGCGCCGCAGCATAAATGGCTGCCCACTGCTCCGGGTGTGTGCTCACAGTGTGTGTGTGTGTGTTCACTGCTCTGTGTGTGTGCATTTCGGATGGGTTAAATGCAGAGCACAAATTCTGAGTATGGGTCACCATACTTGGCTGAAGGTCACTTCACTTTCACTTTTTCACTTTCACTTTACTTAAATATATATGAAGCAATTAGTTAAAAATGGCTTTAGTCATTTTATATTATTGATATAATTATAATTATTTATTCTTTTCACAGTTTCATGGAAAATCAGTGTCTGTTTTGAGGTGTAATCTTTGTTAGAACCTTATCAAAAGGAGAAATAAATATATCACCTTGAACATCACCCTGAACATCAGTAGGTCTGATTTAATGAAGCTCAGTATAGTGATCAACTGAATATCTTTTATTTTTTGCATTCTTGAGAGTGGGGTTAGAGGTAAATTGCAAGTGGGTGTATAATTACATCATTTAAATGGACATTATTTTAGCCTGAGTTAAACAAGTCAGTGGAGCAGAAAATTGTCCGGTTTCCTCCAAATATGACAAACACACACACACAATCATGCACGCTCACACACACACACACACACACACACAAACACACACACACACACAATTCAGGAAATACTTTGTAATGTAATTGTACTATGTGGGAGGATTTTTCATTTTTACTCAAGTCCTCTTTCAAGTGTTCTGACTATCTGGAGGTGGCCATCTCTATTCACTTTACTTCATAAACTCCTAAACAGAAAAACAAATAATAGACTCGGACAGCCAACTGTAAATATCTCTTGAGTAGCTTTAAGCTGTAGTCATGAATCCGCTGTGAAATGGAAGCGATTGACAATTAATTTTTGTGCTGCTGTGAATCTGGCCATGTTGGGTGTTTGGGTTGAGATTGGAGGAATGTGCTCTAGTCGGTGAAAAGGCGGTCATGTTTGTGTAAGGTGACCTTGGTTTAGAGCTCTTCAATGTCAGGCGTTTTCTTTGGTGAATGAGTCCTGCACAAAGAGCTAATGTGCTCCTTATATCTGCTGTACAGTACAGGTTTGGGTGATAGCGATTCAGCTGAGTGTATTCCACATGAATTGGAAGTGTGTTTGCATATCAATCAATCAGCTTTATTTATATAGTGCTTTAAACAAAATACATTGCGTCAAAGCACTGAACAACATTCATTTGGAAAACATTTTGTCAATAATGCAAAATGATAGTTAAAAGCATATGAGTTCATCAATATACAGAGTACATTGTGTTGAAACTGCTTCCCAAGTTTCACACTACTTACAGTGTATAAGTAACATACAGTAGTAAATAAGTACACAGTAACTAAATGAACAGTGATTAACTTATTTAAACGAACCAAAAATACATAAATGGAATACAATTCTCACTGAAACGTTTTGAGCCAATGCTACCTATTCTTTAAAAAAAATGGTGTTGAAATGCATTTCAGTCAGAAACTGATGGTCAATTTCAGTCAATTACAAAGAAGGAGCAAGCAACACATTGAATTAATTTTGAAGCATATAGATGGAAATTGTATTTTCTCGTAAAAAAAACTTCTACTTTGTCTTTTTTATAGCGTAGAAAACATTCAGTTCCAGGTAGCTCTTCAACAGAAACAGAGCGACTGAAGCTTTTACAGCATGCAAATGTCGTCCAAAGACCTTCAGGCTTCTCAGTCCAAGACAAAGGACAGATTCCAATGCATTCCAGTTCCAGAGAACTTATTCCAATAAAGAATCAGAGCTGTCAAGCAACAATCAAAGCTCAATTCAAACTCAACAATAAAGCCAATCAATGCAAGGTGACTTTCTGGTAATCCATTCGAATATCAGACAAGAAGCTGCGCTCTTTACTTTGATCAGCTTTCCAATACAGTGTGCACTTGGGCCAGGATTGGCATTGGTGGGACTGTCTTGAGGAGATGCCTGTGTAAATGACAGCAGACAGACACTATGACAAGCATCTGTCAATTCCCCCTCGCGTCGACTCTCTTTGAGTGGGTTGTTCCCATCAAAGCTTGGAGGGAGCACACAAACAGTGTATTGACCTTGAGTGGCTTGCATTGATTTCCGGTTCTGACACACAGATGAGAGGAGGAAGGTGTACGCTGGATGAGGAAGTGGGATTTTCTTACATGGCCACCAGCCTGTAGGTGTGATTGGGAACAGATTTCCCAAATTCCGATACGGCGCCTCCTGCCTGAGATGATGGATCGCTCCCTGGTATCCCATCAATCCTCACCTGCAGGAGAGAGGCTGACACCTGTGAGAAATTTATCATCATAAATGACACGGCTGCAACCGGCCAATCAGAGTGAAGTTCTGCATGATAAGCCCCGCCCAATGAAGAATTCTTTTAAAACCAGATTTATAAGGTAGTGTGACATTGTGTATGTGTGTGTTGAAACAAACGACAATATCTTATATATAGACTTCTGCTCTTTTATGACTCTGGGAAGTCAAGTATATGGCCAACTGTGAAAATGAACAGTCTTAAACAGGCTCCAACGTGCAAGCCGTCCCCAAGTTAATTGTTTCTCAAGTAAGGGATTGGGTTTGTTACCAATTCCTAGTCTTCCATGAGCACAAGCTCTATGGTTAAAGCCTTCTCCCTTCAGTCCGTGCCAAGATAGCTGATTCACACAATGCGGCATTGAGATTTCAGCTTCTGTAAGACTCGACGGCGACTGGCTGTTGTAATCCTCCTCCACCTCATTTCATTAGCCAAGAGGACTAAAGCGATTAACAACACACAAGCCAATCTGAAGAAGGAAGAAAAGCACACAAAATGCCTAAAAATACAAGGTGCTTTGAACACATACACTAGACTGCCACGCTTTCTCTCTCGCATCTCTGAACCGTCTTTTTGTCAAATCCTAGGATTAGGTGCCATCGAAGAGTGAGAAGTATTACAAATCGATTTTCATAATGGACTAGTGTTCTTCTCTGAGTCAAACTTTGGAGCCGGACTCGCTGTGCAGCATAAAAAAATAAATCAACTTAACGTGGAAAACAGTCTCTGCTGGCAGATCGATGTACTGTAGATTGTGGCTTATCAGTTAAAAGGACGTTGTTTTTCCAGTATTGTCTGTAACTCTAGATTAGTAGACGTCTGATTAGCACTTAGCATGATAATTTCAAACTTTTCCTAAATTGTCCTTGACTCTGTAAGTAGCTCTACTGATGCGCGTAAAAGGCTGTCGGCGGAGCCGAAAAGCCAGGCGTTCTCGTTTTGGCAGGGTAGTTTTTAATATTACTGATCTGAATAATATTGGATTCTGAATGCTTTTTACCACAGAACCAATTGAGTTTAATGTAGTCAATCATAGATTAGCACAAGCCTTTTCATTTTTTCCTTACATTTGTGCATAGCGGATGTTTTAGTAATAAAGCGATTTAGCAAGAAAGAGTCAAATATCCGTTTGCTTCATTCATACATGTTGCTAATAAATCAGCTCAGGGAATTCTAATCTTTTTACCTTTATGTGTATAAAACATGTTTTAAATGAACCTGTACGTACTTTCAACATTTAAAACCTTTTTGTGTATATGGAAGGCCAAGAAGAAGAAGTGGCTACCATATTTCTTTATGAGAGCAAACACTTCCAGCTGAATCCAGTTCTGGTCTGACATGTCGAGGGAAATGAGGACGAATAGGTTGAGCTCAGTGTGGGACACAAATCCTGCAACCGTCAACCTGCTCGCTAACTCCAAAGCTAGCCAGAGCCGTCACTTTGCACTTGTGAAATGGTGAACTGTGTGTGTCTGTTTTTACCTTTCTGCTGGTACAACCTTCGGCAAACACTGCTGATTCTCCTGCATGTCTTTATGAAGAAAACAGTTCTAGCCCATGTTGTAGCATCATGAGCTAATTCAAATGTGACCAACAACCAAAATAAACGAGAAACTTCATTCTCATGTGTTGCCTGTGTCTCATGTTTTTCAAAGTGAAACACATTATGTGTGAATGGCCTCTCAACCAGTATAAGAAGGTTCAAGTCGATCTCCTGAGGAAGTGTAACTTTTTTACAAGGTGGAAATTTCATATGAATTTGTATGATGTGATTAATTCGGAAACTTCGAATTTTGAGAATAAATTTGCACAAAGGTCCACTATTAAACATAAGCTTCAGTGGATTCTAAGCAAATCATATGAAAATGAGTGAGATTTGTACAAATTAGCCACCGATTCACCAGAATGTACAGTGCTTACAAATTTGCTAGAGAGTGTGTTGGTCTTCGCTGATCACCAGGATAGTTTCTGCTGGTCAGGTCCATCTTGTTTGAAGGTTTTGGATTACAAGGGAGATTAATATGCTAACAATTTTACCTATACCTATAAGTGCTAGTATCACAACACAACATGAAACATCACATCATAAAACAGTTTTCAGTTTTCACTGTTGTGTGCCAAAAAAATATATTGTAAGATAGTGACTACAACTGCCTCCACTGAGATTATTCCAAAGACCTCCATTCTGTCAGCATTTACAGCGGCGCTCATTGACAGAGGAGTAATTTGAACTCCATGTCCCAGGGGTCCACTCTTTCACTTCCTGCTCCAGGAATAAGCAGCGTATCGATTAGTTATCAGCCAGTAATTGGGCCACGATCTCTCTCTCTCTCTCTCTCTCTCTCTCTCTCTCTCTCTCCACTCTTGCTCTCCTTCTGTCTCCCCCAGAGATGTGTGATGGCCATGAAGAGCAACGGATATCCCCACCGATGCCGATAAATATCCCGCTGAACAAAAGATCCTCCCCAAACAGCTGTTACATCTCACTTGTGACTCCTGTTCAAGCTCTCGTCATATTTGTACACGTATCCAAGTTTCAAAACATTGGGACACTGACTAACAATTTTTGGATTATTGAAGTAGCAAAGAGAGCAGTGAAAACAACACAAAACAACAGAAAACTCCAAATGAGTCGATGTTGGTGAACTATAGGATTGGCATTTCTGCAGCTTTAATATCAATGTGAATATTGTAGTGTGCACAACTGCTTTTTGAGCAATTATGACACCATTTTTGTGCATCACTGTATGAATGTACAATTAAGTTGCATAGACACTTTTTGACTTATGCAATTCTAGAAAATAAATTAAAAGAAAGTGTTTATATTATGTTTATATATATATATATATATATATATATATATATATATATATATATATATATTATATATATATATATATATATATATATATATATATATATATATATATATATATAAAATATATGATTTAAAATAACCCATGTTTTATATATATATATATATATATATATATATATATATATATATATATATATAAAATATATGATTTAAAATAACCCATGTTTCTAATTAATTAGGCAATGGGACGTTGGGTTTTTCTTAAACATACACATTACATCATGTGGACTAGGAGGCTACAAAAAGAGCCTAAATGTCTGTGTGAAATGGCACGAGCATTAAAAAATGTTATGACTGATTTATTCTTAATGTTTATTTATCCAGAGTTGGGATTTAGATATTTTGAGAGCATGAAAAGGAAATGAGGCAGATAAAACGAGCACATGCATGCGTGAACTCTTCCCAGAATAATCCCCACTGTGAACCAACCAGACGCAACATGCCAAAGGAGCCATTTACCTCCCAGACAAACGACTTTATGAAGCCGCCGCTGCTCCTTGACGCTTCTTTAAAACCATATTCGACAAGGATCTCATTTTGCTGCTCAATATTGCCATCATCAAACCATCAGCTGCTTTAACCAACCTGTTCATCATTTCAACATCACTACATCATTGCGGTTCAGTAACCCAATTAAAGAGTCATCGGCAACTCTACAGTAGACAACACGAGGTGCTTCAAGATATGGACAGATTCCTTGCACTGAAATCAGATAATCCCATACATTGAAAACCATTGTCCATTTTCTTATTTGGCAATGAGCATTTTTTCATGCTATTGAGTTTCTGCTTGATGTTCAGGAACTTTCATTGACGGTACTTGCTACCATGTAACTCAACACAAGTTAAATGCCACGTACAGCAGTCAAAATAAAGGTTTGGTGAAAAATTTGGTGCAGAAACTTCACCAAAAAACATCTTATCAAACACATTTACAGTGTATAGGGCTCTTGAGTTGGCTAAAGAGTGAAGGGTAAAAAATATCTTGATGTTAAATTATACAGTTCTATAAAAAAATGTGGTATGTGGTAACCGCTGTAGGCTATTAAATCAATTGTTTAATTATAAGGCACCAGAATTCATTAGCATTCTTCTAGGGGAGGACACCCACATTTTTTGTTTTTCTGCTTCCAATGCCATTGACGGAAGACACCTGTCTGTGGATGGTTTTCCAATGAACTAGTCCTTAAAGGTTTTCCTATACCACCGGTCTGTAGGACCCCTTTAAGAATCTCTTTAGTAACAGTTACGTTCATAAACCCAGCCCACACGGCTCGCCAGAAGTTGATTCAAATATAAATTTCCCCAATGCAGTTTATACATACATTTGTCTCCAATTATGCAAGTCCACCATACTGAAAAGACCCTAAATCATCTCTGCATGTCTTACCTAATCCATAAATAATGGCTTTGTGTATGTTTACACCCCGCTGCGTGATATGATTCATATCTAGTATTGTTGCCGCTGTTGTTCACAGTCCTGTCCGCGTTTTAAATGAGCGTTCAGATGGCCGATGGGGGAGTATTTGAGGGCTGACACAAATGCATTTGCGGATTGTATATCTCCCCTGTTTATGTGTGCGGTTACAGTCTCACATGCTAGCAGGTGATAGATGGCCGCCACGTGGCCACACATGCTGAGCTCGGCCATGTGTCGACGCAGCGCTTACAAGGGTCTTTACGAGAATATGAATGAGATTTGTGAACTGACCACGGGACACGTTTGCTCCGTTTATTGTCCAAATGAACAAGATTACACTAATGGTGGGAAGGTAACTCTAATTAAACACTGAAACGTGTCCCTTCGTTAACTTTTAAAGGTCTGGATTATGGCTATTTAAGTAAGCCTGAAGCTACACAGTGCAATATGAGAATGTTGCGCAAAATTATCAATGAGAAAAAAAATAATTCTAAAATAGTTACGAATTATTAGGAGACTTAAACCAGCTAAACACCAGCTTAGGCATGTTTAAGAGTTTTGTTTGTTTTCCCTAAAGGTTTTGCTTATCTTCATGTCAATGAAGTGAAATGATGTGTGATGTATATTTACTTGGGATTATTTTAACCATTACAAATGACAGGCTTCACTAAAGACTTGTTTTGATCTGAAAGACTCACCCTCATCTCTGTCTCTGCATATCATCAGTCTCTCTCCACCCTAGACCATATTTCTGCCTCTTTTTGGAATCATTTCCATCTCTCAGAGTCATATCTCAGTATCTAATCTGGAGCAGGTCCAAACTCCTCTGGCCAATCAGGAGCAGCGCTGTAAGAGGAGCTAATGCACTAAAGTGGCTGCCACAACACATATATTTGCTCCATAAAAAAACACTAGAGGATCCACAGAGCAGATGCAAGAGTGCCGAAACCCAAGAGCTCCACTGGCTTTGCCTTCAGGGATTCTGAGGTTCTCTCACACACACACACGGAGAGAGAGAGAGAGGTTGGACGGACCCCAAACATCAGTCGTTCATGTTCAGACATCAGAGTGTATCTGTCCTAACCATCTGCAGTGTGTGTGTGTGTGTGTGTGTGAGTGAGTGTGAATGATTTAGTGTAGGCATGGCTGTGTGTAGTTCGGCTTGCTGAAACTAGAACCTACTGTTGCTGATTTACATCAATCAACATCTGTGGGAATTCACTATATATATATATAGTATATAGTGTGTGCGGTTATATATATATATATATATATATATATATATATATATATATATATATATATATATATATATATATATATAATATATAAATCTAGTCCATGAAGTTTCAGGGTAAGAAAGCAAAATTACACGTAATAATGTACAACAACAACAACATAATAATAATAATAATAATAATAATAATAATAATAATGATTAATTACTCTTAAAAGTTTGCAAGTCAAGTTTGTTACATATCATGTGATGCAGAGACTTGCTGGAAAATGTTGGACTTTCAGAATGCCGTTGATTTTCAACTAAACCTTTAACATATTCAAAATAAGTTCCTCTATAAAATAAAATCAGCTCTCTGAATAAATTACTGATGGCAGCTGTTGCCTAACTCTTGGCAGAGTGCTGTGATATAAACCACAACCTGACAATGCTCACACGTGCATGAACAAATCTAAGCTTTTATCTGACAAAAAGATTTTTGATTTTTATAAGGATGTGATAAAGAGCAAAATCATAACATGTAGGCCAGCTCTTAAGTCTGTTTCACTGGGGAGATATTGTGAGTGATTGATGCTGCATGTGTGTGCAAGTATTTCGAGTGTGTGTGTGTGTGTGTGTAAGCCGCTCTGGAACTCACCTACACGTTGTATGGTCTGAATGGGACGGGCCTTTCTGGTTCTTTCCTGTGGCGCTGCCTCATAATGCGCTATTGTGTTTGGGTCAGCTAAGCTTGAGCATGAGCCGAGTGTGAGTCAAACACAGGCTTTGTGAGTCCAACTTGGACATCGGCCATGTGGGAAAAGGCTGGTTTTCCTGGCATCTTTGCTCTTTTTGGTGGTAATAAAACATTAAATAATGTGAACTCTCCTCTGTTCAAACCTCAGTGGATCTTTGTACCACCTCTCCTTATCAAGAACCATTTTTGGCTTTATGTGCTTCTTGAGTCTCTGTATGGTTTTCTGAAAAACCATCTGAAAAGGTTCCAATACATTTTTAAAGGTATTAGCATTGTATATACACTAGGAGAGAGAGAGAAAAAAAAATTCAAACAGCAGCTGAGGTTCCCAAACCTTTACCCAGATGAATATGATAGCTTAGAATCCTGCAGAAAATAAATAAATATACCGAGCTACAATAAATATTAATAACATCAGATGTAATCATTCAGACAGGTGTTTTTTATTTATTATTTTTTACTGTAAATTGAAAGAGGTTATTCTTTTTCACTCCCCAAAACTGTACATTAAAAAAAAAGATTAACAGGTGTTTACTATGTCACTTTTACAGTCCTTTACCAGCATTACACTTTAAAGGAGTCACATGATGCAATTTCATGTTTTCCTTTCTATGCATAAAGAAGATCTGTAAAGTTGCAATAAAGTGCGGTGCCCGTAAAGCGACTTGTTCGGTTTACTTAGTTTTGTCGTGGCCATGACATAATAACTTGTGGGAACGTGATAATATGTCATGGCCACGAGATATTAATTTGTGGGAAAATCATATTAACTTGTGGGAACATCATATTTTGTCGTGGCCATGAGATCATTTTGTCGAGGTAACGACATCCTTATGTCGTGGCCTCGAGATGCTATGTTGAGGCCATGACTTCTTATGTTGAGGGAACGACATGTTTTTCTCGTGTCCACGAGTTTAATGCGTAAACAAACCTGCGTGACCATCGCAACCCGAGATTATCAGAGATGGAAACATTAATATTTTATTTTGAATTAAGAAATTATTATATTTATACATATAAAATGTATGCATTTACATTTATGAATTTATGACATTTTATGTTAATGTCGAGCATTTGCACTACACTATTATTTAAAAAAGTATTCAGAATGTTAAGTAAAGAGATCGAAATTGAAGCAAAAAAATGATTATAAACGAAATAAAAAATATAACCAATAATAATAGGCTAATAATAATAATAATGTACACATATTACGGGGGAAAGACTATCAGTTAATGGACTTACAAGACTGTAGGATGGATAAAAAAAGTTTTTATATTATATTATGCACTTTATGTAATATTTATTTATGATAAACTTAATTTGAATACTGACGATCGCATGTAATACAGCCCGGTAGCCAAGCATATGGTTAATATAATAATTTCTTAATTCAAAATAAAATATTAATAATTCCATCTCTGATACTCTCAGGTTGCGATGGTCACGCAGGTTTGTTTACGCATTAAACTCGTGGCCACAAGAAAAACATGTCGTTCCCTCAACATAAGAAGTCGTGGCCATGAGAAATGGATGTTGTTCCCTCAACATAGCATCTCGAGGCCACGACATAAGGATGTTAATATGACGTTCCCACAAATTAATATCTCGTGGCCACGACAAAACTAAGTAAACCGAACAAGTCACTTTACGGGCACCGTAATAAAGTCTCAAATCCAAAGAGATATTCTTTATCAAAGTTAAGATTCTGCCACGCCCCCTAAAACGGCTCATTCAAACACGCCCCACATGTCGACGTCAAAGCCAATCAGTGTATGGTGACGATTAAGAGGCCATGATGGTCAGGACATTATTAACTGTCTTTACATTTATCTTGAAAGATGAAGCTTGCGATTATGGAAAGGGGCGTTACATTTCCAATGAGTGTTTGTGGTGTTCAGCCAATCACAATGCACTGGGTCAGTTGGCCAATCAGAGCAGACTGTGCTTGTCAGAAAGAGGGACTTGGTAGAAAACTATGCGTAGAAAACTACGAGGAGGGGCATAGAGGATCTACAATAAAAAAAATCTTTCAAAAAAAAGCATCATACCTTTTAAAACCTTTACATGCCAGAGCAATAAAATAAATAGAATAGGCTGGAATATTCCTGGGAGAGTTTAATGAGGAGAATTTGAGATAATGTTAAATCTCTTTTGAAATGCTATGTTAGATTACTTGTGTCTTCTCTCCAGGAGAAGAAGCAAAGACTAAGCAGAGGTCTCCATTTTGTCTCACTGCAGTCTAGGAGACATAACTGGGATATTAAAGACATCTCATTTCCGATTTATTTTTTTTACTACAGGAGAATACAAATGAGCTGTTTTCAAACCACAAACATAAAAAAAGTCCCTAGGTTTCAGAAACCATGAGAAACCCTGCGACAGATCAAGCATGCGTCTCTGTCGGCATCTCAGCCCAGCTCTAGCCATGATGACCTGGCTATGCCTGCTGTCAGCGGCCCCTCTCACTTAGCAGACTAATTAGCAGAAGAGAGTGGATTTATGGCTAGCGAGGGATGATGCAGTGTGTGAGGTGTCCTGTAGCCATAACGGGGCGACGGTGACAGGGTCAGAGCCGAAGATATTGCCTCTCTCCTGCTCTCTAATAGCTCAGGTGGGAGATGCTTATTAATGAGCATCTCTGTGGCGATGCGTGGCACATAAATAACAGAGCAGGGCACATTGCTTCCCATCTCCACCAAATGAATCATCAGCGCGTTCTTTCCCACGCTAACACTAAGGAGTTTTATATGAGTGGGTCACGGTTAACACAATGAGTAAACTAAATAATAACAGTGTGAGTAATAAGAAATATTAGACTGTGGGGTAGCACGCAAACCTTTCACCTGAGTGTTTAACTTCAGCACGTAACTCATACTGCACATGAATGATGTCTCAAAACACACGGTTTGCTAAAGAAAGGTGTGCTACTGCTTTTCTTAGTGATCAAACTTACAATTCTTGCCTGGCAGAAGATAAAACAGGTGAAAATCTTCTACAAACATGCTACCTTAAGAGTGCACCATACATAAAGTGCACAACACTCACATATTTGACTTATAATTCATTCCAAAAGGCAGGCGTACACGGTGCGAATATGATACGAGCTGTTTCATACACACACAGGTTCTTATTCAGCAACAGGAAACTGGGACGTCTGGTGGTGTGTGTGTGTGTGTGTGTGTGTGTGTGTGTGTGTGTGTGTGTCAAGTCAAGTCACCTTTATTTATATAGCGCTTTAAACAAAATACATTGCATCAAAGCATCAATAATGCAAAATGACAGTTAAAGGCAGCTCATCATTGAATTCAGGTATCTCATCTCTGTTCAGTTTAAATAGTGTCTGTGCATTTATTTGCAATCAAGTCAATGATATCGCTGTAGATGAAGTGACCCCAACTAAGCAAGCCAGAGGCGACAGCGGCAAGGAACCGAAACTCCATCGGTGACAGAATGGAGAAAAAAACCTTGGGAGAAACCAGGCTCAGTTGGGGGGTCAGTTCTCCTCTGACCAGACGAAACCAGTAGTTCAATTCCAGGCTGCAGCAAAGTCAGATTGTTCAGAAGAATCATCTGTTTCCTGTGGTCTTGTCCTGGTGGTCCTCTGAGACAAGGTCTTTACAGGGGATCTGTATCTGGGGCTCTAGTTGTCCTGGTCTCCGCTGTCTTTCAGGGCAGTAGAGGTCCTTTCTAGGTGCTGATCCACCATCTGGTCTGGATACGTACTGGATCCGGGTGACTGCAGTGACCCTCTGATCTGGACAAGACTGGATCTGGTGGCCACGGTGACCTCGGAACAAGAGAGAAACAGACTAATATTAGCGTAGATGCCATTCTTCTAATGATGTAGAAAGTACGGTGTTATGTGAAGTGTTTGCGGTTCCGGTTTACCTAATTAATGCAGCCTAAAAATCTTTTCACAGATTTGGATATTAAAAGCATATTAGTATGTTATGTGTATGCCAGGTTAAAGAGATGGGTCTTTAATCTAGATTAAAACTGCAAGATTGTGTCTGCCTCCCGAACAATGTTAGGTAGGTTATTCCAGAGTTTAGGCGCCAAATAGGAAAAGGATCTGCCGCTTGCAGTTGATTTTGATATTCTAGGTATTATCAAATTGCTTGAGTTTTGAGAACGTAGCGGACGTAGAGGAGTATAATGTAACATGAGCTCATTCAAATACTGTGGTGCTAAACCATTAAGGGCTTTATAAGTAATAAGAAATATTTTAAAATCTATACAATGTTTGATAGGGAGCCAGTGCAGCGATGACAGGACCGGGCTAATATGGTCATACTTCCTGGTTCTAGTAAGAACTCTTGCTGCTGCATTTTGGACTAGCTGTAGTTTGTTTACCAGGCGTGCAGAACAACCACCCAATAAAGCATTACAATAATCTAACCTTGAAGTCATAAATGCATGGATTAACATTTCTGCATTTGACATTGAGAGCATAGGTCGTAATTTAGATATATTTTTGAGATGGAAAAATGCAGTTTTACAAATGCTAGAAACGTGGCTTTCTAAGGAAAGATTGCGATCAAATAGCACACCTAGGTTCCTAACTGATGACGAAGAATTGACAGAGCAACACGTCTAAGACAGTGTTCTAGGTTATTACATGCAGAGTTTTTAGGTCCTATAATTAGGACCTCTGTGTTTTTAGAATTTAGCAGTAAGAAATTACTCGTCATCCAGTTTTTTATATCGACTATGCATTCTATTAGTTTTTAAAATTGGTGTGTTTCTTCGGGCCGCAAAGAAATATAGAGCTGAGTATCATCAGCATAACAGTGAAAGCTAACACCATGTTCCCTGTTGATATCTCCAAAGGGTAAAATATAAAGCATGAAGAGTAGTGACCCCAGTACTGAGCCTTGAGGTACTCCATACTGCACTTGTGATCGATATGATACATCTTCATTCACTGCTATGAATTGATGGGGGTCATATAAGTATGATTTAAACCATGCTACTGCACTTCCATTGATGCCAACAAGGTGTTCAAGTCTATGCAAAAGAATGTTGTGGTCAATTGTGTCAAATGCATCACTAAGATCCAATAGAACTAATAAAGAGATACAACCACGATCAGATGATAACAGCAGGTCATTTGTAACTCTAAGGAGAGCAGTCTCAGTTCTATGATATGGTCTAAATCCGAGCATATACACGATTTCCACACGATTGAAAAAATTGTATGCGAACTCATACAACAGCAAAAAATGCACCGTGTACACCCATCTTAATAGAGTTTGGTATTAGCATGATGCTAAGTTAACTGTATGACATTGTATTAAGCATAAACTTATTTATCAGTCACTTTCATTTTATTGTAATAGTGTTTGATGTTACCATATTCCTAAGCTATCTGTGTGACAATAATAAACATAAAAATACATATCAGATACTTTCAGTTGAGACCAATAGAGATGGGGCGTGGGGAGTGGGGTTGGAAACAATCCAATGCTCAAGTCAGAAATGACAAGGAGGCAGATTTCCGCAATAGTCAATAGTCAAAGTCAATGGAGCGCATTGGATTGTTTGCTTTTAGCTTATTCCAATACTGTTTTACGTTAGCTTGCTGCTAAGCTAATTGTTTGATCCTCTGTTAAGCCCAAAGTAGACTTCAGATTTTATGTGTATGCGAAGCACCACACAATTTTTTTGGGTTGCTCATGCAAATTTAATTCTTTTTGCATTGATCAGTTGTTCCACAAAGTGGTGACACTGGCTCAGGCTGCTGATTCTAACAACTACAGATTTATTAGAGTTGCAACTTTGTTTTAAAAGATTACAAATACATTTTTATCATTCATAACTTGGACACTGGGCAGAGCTTTCTAGAGCACACGTGTCAATCGCCTGTGTTCGCGCATTCTATCAAATTGAGTACTCTTTGAAAGGCTACCTATTTCACTGAACGCATGTGTTAATGTACAAAAACAAAGCATGCTTTGGGCTTCAAGCATAAAAATGCATAGGCCCAACACTCACTTACAACTGATTCCAATGGTGTTTGCTGTTAGCATGTTGCTAAACTAAATGTGTGACACAGTAATAAATATAAAAATACATAACAGACAATTACAACTGAATCCTAATAGAGCACTGTACAATGCTAAGCTAACTGTGTGATACTCTGTTAACCCTCTGAAGTCTAAGGGTATTTTTGGGGCCTGGAGAAGTTTTGTCATGCCCTGATATTTGTGCTTTTTTCAGTTTCTTATAAATATCTAAATGGGTAAAGTCTAATATCACTGTAATCAGCACAAACTGGGCTATAATAATATGTGAAATGCATGCATGTACATGATTGTATTTTTGAGAAAAAAAAAAGCTTGGTAATGCATGGTTAGTGGAAACCTAAAAATGTTAAATCACTTGAATAAGGCCATAAAACACATACATAACATTGGTTCCCGGGATTGTTGAGAACTGGAGCTTGTAGCCTAGAATGTTTCTTTCTAAATTATGTGAAAATCATCTTGTTTACTCATTCACAGAAAACAATATATTGATTTAAATTTTCTAAGACACTTTTTGTTGGTAAAAGTCATATGCGAGTAGGCGTCAACTATCATGAAAATCATTGTGATTTACACCTGAGAAGACGAAGACCTGAGACATAATGAGCCTCTCATTCAGCTGTGCCACTGTGAGGGAGGACTTACAAGAAAGAATGTGAGAATAAAATAAATCTATATAATTTTATGTTTGTAGTTTATTAAGAATATATTTATTTATCCCACAACATAATTTAATATCCACTTGGGGAAGCAGTTAAACAGTTTATTAGGGACAATCAAAGCTTACTTTCAAACAATTTTTTTGGCATCCTTACTCCAGTCACACAATCCTTCAGAAATCCTTTTAACATTCATATTTTCTACCAAAAAAAAAAAAAAAAAACATTTATTATCATCATCATCATCATTATAATTATTATTAATGTTGAAAAGAGCTGAGAATATTTTTCAGTTTTTTTTTGGGGGGGGGATAAGTTGAAAGAACTGCATTGTTTTTACATTTGTTAGAGTTATCTCTATTTGTCACATTTATATTATTTACATCAAGCTTTTGAATGGTATAGTATTGTATATTGTTATTGAAACTTCATAATGTTTCACTTGATTATACATTTAGTCAGGAATTACAGTTTGGAAAAAGTATTTGGAAAAAGTCTAATTAGTAAAATGTTTACACGTTATGTGAAAACTAGTACAAATTAATAAAAAGAGACTTACTCATGTTTATGATCTCTGTTAATGAGCTACCTCTATAGTCTATTGTGGTCTTTGAGAGAAAGTCCCTCGAAGCAGCAGGAGAAGGAATTTCAGGATGGTCCATGGTTGCAAAAGAAAAAAAAACACAAAATTAAAAAAATAATAATAATAATGCTGATGTTGAGGAAACGCACACAAAGACTAAGGTAATACACACAAGAGTTTAATTAGAGTCCAAGAAGGTGATAATTCATAGATCCAAGGGAACACATAGCAAAACAATATCAAACATCACAATACAATAACCAGCAAAGACTGAACAGAAACAGGGAGTACTTATACAAAAGCAAAAGAGGGACTAATGACTAAATAAACAGGACAAAGGTGAACTGAATAAACTAATCAAGGAAATTAATCAGACATGAGGGAAAACTACAGGTCAAACAGGGAAGACAAGGAAAGACACAGACTGTGACCATTGCTTAGCTAATTATGTGACATGCTTTTAGAAAGCATTATAGTTTGCTGTTTGCATGTTGCTAAGATAACTGTGTCACACGCTGATAAACAAAAATACATACTGTTCATAAAATCCATAGGTCTAGCAATCACTTACAATCTGACATTGTTTGGGATTACCATGTTGCTAAGCTAACTGTGTGACACTAAAAACAACACAATTTTTATTTCATTTTTTTTCAGTATTAAATGAAATAAAAATATATACTGTAGGCAACACATTACAATGACATTCTATTTGTTAACGTTACTGAACTAATAATTAAACAAAATTATGAAGTACTGTATTTATTAATCTTGATGTTGTTGTTTTTTTTTCATTTACTAAAAGAAATATAAAATCAAATGTTGTATCTGTTAATAGTATTTAATAGACCAGAGAAAACATGGTCTATCAATGAACAGTTGTATGTTTATTAACTAAAATTATAAAAGGCTAATAGATACTTTAACAAATGTTTAGCAAATTGTTAGTTAAGGCTTTAAGTAATGTTCACTAATGGGACCTTATATTGCCAAATCTTGCCAATAAATATAACTTATTTTATTTCTTGTAACTCGTCTGCCATCTTGGATGTATTGACACTACTGACATTTGCCATAACTGACAATGCGATAGATAGGTAACTCCTAAACAATTATTATGAATGATTCTCTTGCTGCAAGTGTAAAACATGGATTACACCAGGTATAACTCAGTTTTAAATGAAAGCAAATGTGATCAGTTTACATACAATCCATGAGCGCAAGTCGTTCAGGCCTCATCTAGTCTAAGTGCAATAAACGCATGTGTAGTAAAGTGTTCATGGAGAGAGAGAGAGAGAGAGAGAGAGAGAGAGAGAGAGAGAGAGGTGTGATGATAAATATGTCTGCAGATGAAATGAGAGTGCGTTAAAGTCCAGGAAATTAACTCTAAAACGCAAGAAGCTGCTGCTCAATTACGGCACTTTGTTTCCATGAGTTGAAGCTGATGTTAATCTGCATTTTTTTTTGTTTTTTATTCCCTTCATAAAACATTGCACTGAGGGATGCCACAGTGAACGCCAACCTGGTAATAGCTTTTATGTCGCCTTCATTCTATTACAAAAAGATACAACTCTTAGTTAAAAAAAAAAAATCCCTATGGAGAAACATTTCATTTTTCCATAGCTGGTAATTAAATGTTCCTCAAATGAGTTCATTGAAATCATGGCGTTCATTTGTGCTAAGCTTGGGATTTAATAGACTTTGTTAAACAGGGATTGTGAGTGAATATTAAGCTAGTCACCCACTGGGATTGTATAATGAATGAATGTCGCCATAATCCCGATAATGGTGGATTTCTTTCCATTCAATAGCTTTATTAAAGTTCAGTGGAGGATGTTTATGTCTAGCACAGCTATCACGATGAGACTGAAACAGATCTTCTATCCAATTAACCTATCCATATCTTTAAAATATCCAAGGTTTAGAAGCAAAAATCTGGGTTACAGTGCGCCACATGAGTGAATACGTCCAATCTGTTCAAATGTTTCAGATGTATGGCTACAACTCATAAACATCAATGTCGGAGATAATGCATTACAAGTAATGTGAGTAACGTCATCAGATTCCTTTTTTTTTTTCAAGTAACTAGTAAATTAACATCACTTTTAATTTTACAACAATATATCTGAGTTACTTTTTCAAATAATTAAGTTACCTTGTTTTCTCACTTATTGACTGATTGCTTACCTGTCCCCATGTTGAGAGAAACTGGGAGTGAGATGCAGAGGAAGAAGTTTATTATTATTATTATTTTTTATTAAAAACCAAATAAGCAATCCCAGCTCAGGTAACAAAAAGCAACACTTTTCATAAAAAGCAACTTAACTAACGCAATGGAGTAACACCATCAAAAAAAATACATAAAACATTTTAAAAGCAATCCATATCCATATTTAAGTGGCTTAATCAAAGTCTTCTGAAAAAAAAAAAAAAAACATGATTATATATTATTATCAGAATCAGAATGAGCTTTATTGCCAGGTATGTTTACACATACGAGGAATTTGTTTTCGTGACAGAAGCTCCGCAGTACAACAGAGTGACAGCGACAGAACATAAAACACATAATAAAAGAATAAAAAATACAAATAAGTCGTTAAGGAATGACAATATACAAATTGACAATTGTATGGCAGGTATATTACAAAAAGCAGTTGTGTATGCACAGATAAATTATGTGCAAATTATATGTACTAAGCATGTGTGTTAGATAAATAAGTGTATGTGTATATAAATATAAATAGTGTAGTGTGTTCCACCTTATAAAACTATTCATTCATAAGGATGTCTTTCTGTGATTTTGAAGCATGCAAAGCATTTCCATGGACTTTCCATGGATGGGCAGAAATGATGAGAGAGCATATCTTAACATAGAAATATATTTTAGTCAGTGTTACGAAGATGAATGCAAGTGTAATGGGTTTGGAACAAGTAATGATAAAATGATGAGAGAACTAACCTTTGACATGACTTCAGTGGGAAAAATAAATCTCTTCTGTGTGAAGTTTCCAACCCGATCTCACGGCAATTCGTACATTTTTCACAAGGTGGCTTATTCGTACGAATTTGTATGACCACACTCGTACAAATTCATACAATTGTTGCCAAATCGTACGTGTTTTATGAGTTGCACAATTCGTATGAATTTGTACGAATGACCTACACCTAACCCCACCCCTAAACCTAACCTCACTGGGGTCGTAGATACAATCATACGAGTGAGGTCGTACAAATTCGTACGAATAAGCCACCTCGTAAAATACGTACGAATTAGTCGTGAGATAGCGCTGAAAGTTTCACCCAGATTTACAATGTTTGCATGACAACAGATCATAAACCCTAAAACTATTGTAAAACTGATTATCGAAGGAGATTTACAGCTCAAATAATACACACATTTCAACAGAAGAATTTTAATTTTAATTTAAGTGCTTTTGTAAAACTATAAACTTGATATAATATGTGACCCTGGACCACAAACCAGTATTAAGTCGGTGGGGTATATGTGTAGCAATAGCTAAAAAAAACATTGTATGGGTCAAATTATAGATTTTTCTTCAAAAATCATTAGGATATTAAGTAAAGATCATGTTCTAAGCAGATATTTACTAACGTATATATATCAAAACACATTTTTGATTAGTAATATGCATTGCTAATAATTAATTTGAACAACTTTGATTTTCTCAGTATTTGGATTTTTTCCCTCAGATTCCAGATTTTCAAATAGTTGTATCTCGGCCAAATATTGTCCTCCTAATAAATCATACATCAATGGAACGTTTATTTAAGACGTATAAATCTCAATTTCGAAAAATGTACACTTAAGACTGGTTTTGTGGTCCAGGGTCACATAGGGCCCCATCACTTCCATTGTCTCTGCTATATATTCATTTAGTTAGTTAGTAATGTAGTCAACTGAGCTTTACTTCTCTTGATCCCAGAATATTATCTGAACTATAGTGCATCATCTGAGATGTGTGATAAAGTAAATAATAAAAATAAATATAGTGCAGTTCATTAACTATATATATATAAAAATATGTTATTAAAGATATTTGCTTTCACTTTTATTGATCAGACACAATCCCACCGCATTACAGAGTGCACTAATATCGACTGCTGTTTAAATATGAATTAGCTTCTAAAAGGCTTCTGAGGCTGTAGAATAGGATGAAGCCGTTTTCACATCTTCAGTTCAGACGGAATATAATCCTCTTCCTGGACTGGGAATCTGAGCAAGGACATCACCGCTTCAATGTAAAGATGTGCAGGTTTTGAAGGCCCACTGACGTCCGGGGGGTTCCCGGCTCACACAGAAACAAATCGCAAGCTCTCGCTCACCGCTGAGGCCATTGCTCAAAACAATGGGAGAACTCAGTAATGGTTACAATAATTAAATGTGTGTGGATGAACTGTAAATCATACAGCCAGTTATTTTTAAACAATATTCATCAATATTCTCAAGGGGGGTGAATTCAGAAAGGTCATGCAATCTCTCCTTAACAAAGACCTTGGTAATGTGCTCATATGAACATGAAGAGCAGGAAATGGGATATGATGAATCTTAGTAGATTAGAGGAGGACTGTCCTCTCTCTCTCTCTCTCTCTCTCTCTCTCATGATCAGAAGGGTCTCCCGCCCCCACAGCAATCACTTCTACACATGAAACACTTTGAAAGAAACCAAATGCTCTAGAAATGTAAAAAAAAAACAAGATTATTTTCATTAAAATGTGTCCACAATTACATAAATGATTACACAATAATACAGAAATTAACCAGATTTAAGTCCAAAATAACATTTAACATATATATATTTTTTTAATATGTCCATACAGTTTTTTTATCTTTTTAATGTTTAAGTTAACCAGTTCTGGTTAAAGTTTATTTTAAGATGCCCGTGTTACAGTGTAATTATACAAAAAAGTATTGCACTTGCACTCTTCCAGTTATTACAAATTTACGTTCAGTCTCATGAAACCTGTCAAAAACATGATTATATTTTGGATATTATGCCTTTAATAACTCTGAGTTTAGTTAAAGAAAAGAGATTGAGTAAAAACTAAAAACAGACAGAAACACACACCAAATGAATATAATAAAACACAATTTACATGATGTATTACACAAGTGAAATGAATGAATCCTTAAGTCAACCTCGGACAGTAAAACCTAGTAAACACAGTTCTTTCATCAGGTGATATATACACACGGTCGAATTATAAATCACAACAGCACATAAAGTCTCAATCTCATTTGTTTTGTTCATGTAAACAGTACGGTGGGCTTCACCCATAGCATGAGCAGAATATTAATATTTCATGTATTAGCTGTGAGTTGCAATCAGCAGATGCGTGCGTTTCTTCTGTAGCGCACTAATTTGTGATCATATGTTATATCGATATACCACTGCTGTGATGTTAAAATGACTGAAAACATTGTGGGACAAGTATTTTACATCAAGGCAATGCTAACTATATTACTTCTGCTCTAAAGAAGCAGAAATAGAAATGAAGTAAAGTATATTTTTTCATATCTGGGACTCTTTATTTCTCTTGATTGTTGAGCAGTTATACACAGTCAGAAGGGACATAAATTCAATATTTATTCAGCGTTTTGAACGGCCTCCGAAGGCTTTTGTTGGGTGATCTAATTAATGAAATGATATGTTGATTTTCTAAGTTTGGGTCCCCGAGAACAGTCACTGAGACTAAGAGAATACTGACTTCCTTTTGGGACTCTGGGCTTGTGTTTATTTTTATTTTTACGCCGGCGGCTTTGTAGTTTGCGTGGCTTCCTGGCGTGGCTTTTCCACAGAGAGCTCGGCCACATTTCAATATCTCCTGTGAGAATCGTCTTCTTTATTGTCTGCTCTCATGAGCTAACGCTGCTCTAGGAGAGAAATCCTGTTTATTAAGAAAGCCTCCAGCAATGAGAGCCGTTTCTGAGCACTTACAGAGATACACGTGTAGTGCTTGTGCACGCACTCTATTTAACAGCAGAAGTATAACAAGCAATACTTTTCAGAATGTGCTCATGCTATATATTACATGCTATTATAATTAATTATAATAATAAATACAACAAGAACAATGTGTAATTACAAGCTGCTCAAATTAATAATGATTAATTACATGTTGTCCATTAGTATTACTCCGTGTTTAACTATAGAATTACACTGTGAGAGAAACAGTAATTGGAGATGTGGCCACATCTTTAAAGAAAAGGAAATATATAGTACACTAGTAGCATGATGCACATCAACCCCTGATAAAAAAAAAAGAAAGAAACAAAATTATATACATTAATACATCCTTAATACGATCATTTGGTTACTACTTATGCACTTAATGTACATTAAGTGAACATTAAATCTACTGATGTGTCATCATAAAAGTGCTCCCCATGCAGTTAAAAATCTAACCGTGACAGTGATCTGACACTCCGCTAATGGACAGACGCGGTTCGGCTCAGCCGAGAGGGGGCGCTGTTGAGTTTTCAAACCGCGTGTCCCCTCGCATGTACGCGCATCCCGGCCACGTTTTGCGGGACAGTGGAGAAGAAAAAAAAATCTAATAAATTAATATATTCACATTAAAACAACAAAGACGCTTACTCTGTGGAAACCATATGGTCATTTTAACTGCATTAGTAGTTGCATCTGTCACTAATAGGCTATATTCGTCATGTATTTTTTTTTCCCTCCAATATGTCTGAAAAAATATTAATAATTGCCTTATATTAAATATTTTAATTGGATACCTTAAGCGATGAGGTAATTAAAACATTAATTAATATGGTATATAAGTGGTTTCTTATAAGAAATTTCAATAATATTGTTGTTTAAACTAGCATCGTTTTCGTATAGTTACTATAACTGATCTTTTTAAGGTTATTGATATCACTTAAATAAATCATTGTGATCAATGCATAGTTAGATCGCTTTATTTTAAACAACAGGCAATGTGGGGAAAAAAATGCAATGAGAGAAAAGATGTGCAAAAGCTTTACCTGCTTTAAATGAGAAAAACAAAATCACTGTCCATAAAGAGTTAAAGTCGTCGTTTAGCTCTCTGTCAGTTCTGACAGTTCGGGAAACTTTTGTTTCTTCTCTAGTATGTAAATTGACCCTCGGTTTCAGCGAGCCTATTGGCTACGAGTCCGAGTCAATTTCGTATTTCAAACCTGACGTCAGGGCGGCTATAAAACTCAGCATTGCTTTTATACTCCTATGCTCGGTGATCCTTTAAAAACTCTAGAACAAGCCCGGAGTACTTTTTTTTTTCCAGCCAAGCATCCAGTTGCCAGTCACATACATGTTACGGTCTTCATTTCAACGAAACTATTGAGAGAGAGAGAGAGAAAAAAAAGCCATGCAGTGTTAAATGTTTGCGGCTCAAACGCGTCGACACTCGCGTACAAAGAGAGAAGAGCTAGAGACGCGCGCGCTCCTGCGTCTGTGCGCGAGAGGCGAAAACGCGTCAATTTAAAAAATAAATAAATAAATCGGCGCTCGCGAAGCCTTTTCTTTGCTTTTGAAGAATTAAATAAAGAAATCAAGCTGGCTCACGCTGTCTCGAACCCGACCAGTTTGACAGCTGCTCTTCACCCCCTTTGGAGGACTGTCAACAGCAAAAGGATGGCATCAGAACTGGCAATGAGCAGCTCCGACCTGCCCACCAGTCCCCTGGCCATGGAATATGTTAATGACTTCGATCTGATGAAGTTTGAAGTGAAAAAGGAGCCGGTGGAGCCCGATCGCAGCATCAGCCAGTGCAGCCGCCTGATCGCCGGGGGATCCCTGTCTTCCACCCCGATGAGCACGCCTTGCAGCTCGGTTCCCCCTTCCCCAAGCTTCTCGGCGCCCAGTCCGGGCTCCGGGAGCGAGCAGAAGGCGCACCTGGAGGATTTCTACTGGATGACCGGCTACCAACAGCAGCTCAACCCAGAGGCTTTGGGCTTCAGCCCCGAGGACGCGGTGGAGGCGCTGATCAACAGCAGTCACCAGCTCCAGAGCTTCGACGGATATGCTAGAGGGCAGCAGTTCAGCAGCGCAGCCGGGGCGGGAGGCGCCATGGCCGGCGAGGAGATGGGATCCGCCGCCGCGGTGGTCTCCGCGGTCATCGCGGCCGCCGCAGCCCAGAACGGGACACCCCACCACCACCACCATCACCACCACCACCCGGGCGGCCACCATCCGACGCCCGGGATGCAGTCCAACGGCAACTCCGCCAACCACCAGCACATGCACCTGGACGACCGCTTCTCGGACGAGCAGCTGGTGACCATGTCCGTGCGCGAGCTCAACCGACACCTCCGGGGGGTCAGCAAAGAGGAGGTGATCCGGCTCAAACAGAAGAGGAGAACCCTCAAAAACAGAGGCTATGCCCAGTCGTGTCGCTACAAGCGGGTGCAGCAGAGGCACGTCCTGGAGGGCGAGAAGACCCAGCTGCTGCAGCAGGTGGACCACCTCAAGCAGGAGATCTCCAGACTGGCGCGCGAGAGGGACGCGTACAAGGAGAAGTACGAGAAGCTCATCAGCAGCGGCTTCAGAGAAAACGGCTCGAGCAGCGACAACAACCCGTCGTCCCCGGAGTTTTTCATGTGAGTTTACCGGCACTTCATAGAGCAGCGGTGTGCGAAAGTTGTGTTGGATCGGGCGCGCGCGGGGCAGATGTTTCCTCTCACTTTTTTTTTTTTTTTTTTTTTTTGCAAAATTTAGAAACATTTAAACCAGTACAAAGAACTTTAGAGTTTAGCCCACGTAACTTTCGCGCTCCGCTTTTGGACAATATTAAGACATTTTCCATCGCTGAGTTGTTATCATTTTATGTAATATGTGAACGTTTACCACTTTCATTCGATGCTTCATCATGTCTACGCCTCGTGTTGCGTAAGTTTTAAGTTCACATTTTTTGTTGTAAAGTTCAAGTGCCACATGCTGGTTACATGAGGGCACTGTACACGGAGAAGTGTCTGAACAGACTCATTCCCCTCATAAACTGAGTTAGACTGACTGTGTTTCATCACATGTTGTGTTGTTGTGAAGAACTCACTCAGTTCTCTATTTATTTGTGTATCGTCTACACATGCTGGTCATGTGTCATGTTTCTTTTTCCTGAACGAACTGAGTTGAAATGCTCCGATTTACATTTATTTTCTCATTGTCTGGTCCTGTCCACTTTTTTGAGGACTCTAATCAAAAAAAGTGACATCTTTTCATCCTTTACATGAAACATCGCCTCCATTATTCTTGCGACAAACTCCTGTCATTTGTGTACAGCAATTTTAATGATAAAACATATATGTTTTGGCAAGAAGAGTGATTCTGTATGAGTATCCTTTTTTATGTTTCGGACGAAGATGCATTATTAAACCCCTGAAACAATTGTAACTTATCTCTCAGTGTGATACACTTAAGACTGTGAAAGATTTGCAATTTGACAAATATGTCACTCGAAATATTGCCTGACCATAAAATACGGTAAAACAAGCGAACTGTTCAAGGGACTCAAGTGTTTCTAAATTATTTTCGTTAAAGAGAGGAATATTGTAGCCTATCAGTGAAGACTGAAGAGTCAGGCTTGTCACGCGCTCGAAACACTGCACCCGAAAATTGAGCATTTTCAAATAGAAATCAAATGAATGCATGATAAAGCCTAATATTGAAATATCTAGGAGCTCGCTGCCTTAAAACATTTACTTGCATCAGGTGGGGAAAAAAAAGACCTTTCAGAAAATTTAACAGTCCCAGCTTATACTTGTGCTATCCTAATACACCGTTTTAATATTTGATATCGATTAATTGACACATAATGACTGTACAAACTGGAGCAGTATATAGTTCATCAATAAATGTTAAATATTGAAAATCACATGCCCTCGTGTTATTTATTAGAGTAGGCTACGACTAAAATATGAGACTCCTTCTAAACACAGCATTTAATATCACATGCTGATTGGACAATTAAATACGCATTTTATTTTTTTATATTTTTTTTAATGTCTGATGGTTTGGAGGAAAGTTCACAGTTTCACTTGTTGCCGCGAGACAGTTCGCTCGAGTTTGAGTAAATGTTCTCTTATTAAATCGGATTTGCTTAAATTTTAATTGAGCTAAAATAACATATAGCAGATCAAATTAATTTTATTTGAAAAAAACAAAAAAAAAACAGCAACATAATATTGTATACAGCAACATTACAAAATGCGCCCGGGTTTGACCTGCACGCGCTGTGTGAGTTTATATTAGAATAGTTCAATAATTTACTAATCATTCACCAGCACAAACGTATATTTAAATAGCCCTTGATTTCAGGAGCGAAAGACCTCCCTTTTCCACCCTTTCCCTTTTTAAAATTGATTTCTGTCACTGTTGAAGATCTCGTGCAGTTTAAACTCCTCTCATCACGCGCACAGTTCAGTTTCGCTGCTCTGGTTAATCATTCATTTAAGGAGAGTTTATAATTGTTTCAAGTATATTCCGCAGAAAGCCTGATTTTAACAAACGGACTCGCCTCTAAACCACTGGAGCTTTTCTAAAGTGCATCTAAAATGAACAGAAACTGACAGTTCAATAAATGATCATGCTTTCTTTGGATAAGAATAACCCTATACACTATTAACAATTAATAACCTTGAACTCTTTTCTATCAGTCATGTGTTTTAAATAACTAGCCCATTTAGAAATATCATGAGCAGATACTTAAAGTTCATCAAAACCAATGAGTTGTGGTCTGTTTGTGTTTTCTAAAGCACAGAACAAAATCCACAAGTTTATGATTTGACATTGTACTACACCATGATGTCCACTTATCACCCACCGAATTCCCCTAAAGATAGACTGTTTCTCAATGTCACGCTTTCTTTTTTTTTTCAGTTTTGACTTTTTCAGCTTCTTTATCTCTTCAGGCCCATCGTCGTTCTCTCAAGCCATCACTATTATCAGCCCCACAATAATTCGAAGCGTGAGTCAAGCTTCCCCTCTCATTGTCACAGGATGTGGGCACACAGCTGGAAAGCTAGTGAAAAGAAGTGTGTGTGGGACGGCTTGAATTCAGGGCGTTCGGTGAAAACCTAGAGGCTCATCAGCACAATGATGATTTGAATATCAAACGGATGACGCACACGCCCTTAAACACGGTGTGTTCAGAGGAATTCAGGGCCCATCTTTCACACGCCTGGCTGTGAGCTCAGGGAAAGGCTGCATGGTCCACGCCGTGGAAAGCACAATGATTTCTTGCATGATTAATAGTGGAGAAAAGACCTGGTTTCTGCTGCTTTAAATTGATGAATCATTGGTGATTTTCCCCAGCTGGGCCTCGACTGTCTTTGAGTGGCTGCGGTGCCTGTAATTTATGGCTTTTCTGTTTGATGAGGTCAAGACGCACAACCGGTTAATGACATCACCGTTATAACTCAGATCTGTAGATACACTCTGTGCCAGACATTATTTATTTTAGCATTCTAATTTCTGTTATAGAATTTTACAAATATGCATCTTGCTACAACTTCTTAGCCAGATTTTTTTTTTTCAATAAATGTTTTCATTTTTTCTATTACTAATATGGATTTGTTTTGGTCACACTTTTGCATATCTGCTTCAGAGAACTACAACAAAACTTAAAGTGTGCAATATCAATCCAGTACATTTTCTCTCCTATTCAACTATTATTTATTTATTTATTTTTTAATACTTCTTTTTCCAGATTTTTGTCAGAGGGAAAAAATACATTTAATTTATTTATTTTATTTTATTATTATTATTATTTTTTAAATATACTTCTTATTCCAGATTTTTGTCAGAGGGAAAAAATACATTTCATTTATTTATTTTATTTTATTTATTTATTTATTTATTTTTTGCTCACACTGAATGTGATACTTTTGTTGATAGTTTCAAAACTTAAAGTATAAAATATAATTTCAGCATGTTCTATTTTACTCTGTATGATAATACGCACACACACACACACACACACACACACACACACACACACACACACACACACACACACACACACTATATATATATATAGTTTGAAAATGTAAAGTGTGAATATCATTTCAGTACGTTTGCTTTTAAATCACATGAATTTATTAGGGCAAATCAGTTCCAATAAAACCAGCATCTCAGCTAATATTGTTGGTTATTTTCGCACTAATCCAACTGTAACGATTTAAACTTTGATTTAATCTTGTCTTTCCTGACACAAGCCGGTATTATCAGATGCGATCAAACATTTAATGATGCTCTGAAACATATCCTGTTTAACAGCTTTTGATGACAGACCGCATTAGCATCGACGAAGCAAACATTTCATTCCAGCTTGTGAATGAAGTCAGTGGATTTCATTACACACACCATGTATATTTTCACACCTTGGCTCCATAACTGACATGCATCTAGCACAAATCACCAAAACACACACACACATACACACACACAGCCATGCACACACTTTCACACCAATCCACAATAAAACACACATATGCATGCATGCATTGAAACGAACGCACAAATACTACATACACTCTGCGAATGCACTTAATTCAATCAGCAGTGGGATATTGACTCCATATGTGCCCTAATCATGGGTTGCGGGCGATCCTGATTAGGTTATTACAGATAATATAGTTGTCTTCTGTCACAATATTGGTCTTTTGCATCAGAGGTCAACAATAGGAAATCACAGTTCAACTCATGCATATTGACATTTCAATCATTTACATACAGCATCTTTAATCATATCAGACATCTTCTCTGTTGGGAGTCCATGTTTAGCTTAGCAGGCGTTTTTAGATTTTATTTTAAGTGCTCGGGGTGATTTTCTCATTAAAAATGAGCGTCGTGGCTGCAAGGTCCCTCCAAATGCAAATAAATATGCCGGTGTCAAGCTAGAGTCGACTGTGTGGACGCAATCATTTGAGCTAATGCATTCTGGGTAATTAATTTGGGCTAACAAATTTGGCAACTTAAATATTTATTTATTTAAAACATACTCCACTGATAATCAAAGCCATGTCTTCTCTAAATAAATAAATCAATATTTTCTAGGTACTCTTTGGTCTTTGGTGTCGAAGCATTGCAGTTGTTTTTCATTCAGAAGCACAAGAACGAGCTCGGCGGTGTTGGATCCGAGCTCATCTGCATCTCTCCACGCTAAACATTTCCATTTAGAGTGATTTAAAGGTGGGAGTTTATGTCCCTGCCATGTGCGTCCATCATCCCCCGACCCCGCTCTGCCTCTGTAAAGCTGAGTTATAGAGCAGCTATCTGAAAAGATAATAATTTAACTTTCCCTCCGCTGGAACACGGAGGAAATGGATGTGTTTGTGTTGATTGCCTGAGCTCTGAAGGTTTCCTTGTACTTCAGGAGAGTGAAAGAGACACTACGCATAATAGTAGTGTTTGTTTCTGAAAATCAACCATGCGTTAGATCATTATAGGTGTGAGTTAAAGAGACAGTGCATCAATATTGGGGAAGAAAATAGATTTAATAACATTTAATATAATAATAAAAAAATAATACATCTGTAATCAGTTCATGCTCATGTCATTTGCTTTTTACTGATTGATTGAATGATTGATTGATTTTACTGTGAAACACAAAAGGACATTTGAAAAGAATATATATATAGTCCAGTCATTTATACATACAGAACAGTTACATTATTTCTCAGTTTATTTCTATCCCTTAGACTCATTTATTAAATATATATATGATCTATACCTATTACTCACACCAATAAATATATATTGCATGTATTTATTTACTCGTTCAATTATATAACATTTAATTACTAAATAATTATTTTTCATTAAATAGGTTTTCATTAACTTATTCATTCATTAATTCATTTTCTAATCATTTTTAACATTATATATATATATATATATATATATATATATATATATATATATATATATATATATATATATATATATATATATATATATATATATATATATAGTTTAAATTTAGTAAATTTAGTTTACACATTTTTTATGAATTATACATTTGAGTCGCACCTTTAATTATCTGACAGAAGCTGATTGAGTAGCCCATATGTTTTGTGCACTTTTCCCGAGTCTTACAAAGCTAAATAGCTTTCTTTGAAAATCAGGACAGAATTGTAATATTTTCCTGAACTATCCCTTTAATTGCAAAAGTATGTTACAGTTTAAGGAAGAGACCATAAACGAGTGTGTGTGTGTGTTTGTGCGTGTGTGTGTTGGGTGGGGGAGGGGTATTGTAGGCATTGGCCTTGTGCCCATCCTTGTGTTATACCTGCATCTCAATGAAGCTGGCAAGGTGATTTACTGGCAAGGTGTCCGGCTGCAGTCTCTCGCTCTCTCTCTCTTTAACCAGCGAGTCAAAGCGACATTGATCTCTCAGCCAGGCAAGGTGACCTACAGAGCACCACTTCCCAAGTCTTTCTTTTCTCGTCTTCATCTCTCCCCCTTTCCGTTTTTTTCCACCGTGGAGTCGGTGGCGGGCCGTGACCCCGGCGAGTGATGTCATGTCCTGTGGCAGAGAGCACAGCAGTGAGGTGAATATGAAAACAAACGTGAGTCCTTGAGCTGCTCTGTGCCACTCGTATCAATAAAACGCCTTCACACAGTCTTGTTTCACAACCCCAGGCATTACAACAGCACTCTACCACAGACACGCTGCTTCTGAAGGACTCTTACTAATATCTTAATGGGAGAGCATGCTCAAAAATTTAACTTTTCTCATTTATGTTTATTCATGTTGCTCAAAACATGTGGCTTTTTCTTTCTGACTTCTTGATTTGTTGAATTTTATTTTTTCAGTCAAATATTAAAAGAGAAGTTTAATGCAATATTCAGGCTGCTGTTTTCTTTACAACAGGAGTGGATGGTGACTTCAGCTCGGACGAATGTACAACAATATAACATAGAACATAAATATCGCAACATAGGACCACTGGAAATTATTATTATTATTATTATTATTTTCTCCAAAACTAATATCCTGTTAAACAAATGTTTTAAGTAGTTATATAAGTAGTAATATAATAACAAATAAACAAAATAATAAAATACAAATAAATAAAAGCTACGTGACTTAACCATAAAATTATGCTCTTAGTCAGCTTTACTTGTACAAATGGCAACTTGGAGATTTGAGTTGACTTATAATTTATAATTTTAAGGCAGCACAACTTACACTTACTTTTTATGTGCAAAACTACAAAAATGTACAACTACACATCATTTACTGCAGTTATCAGCTAAAATAAAGACCAGCGACAGTAAAACATAAAAAAATTTTAAAAAATCCTATTTTTCACACAAATTATTATTACAGGGGCAAACTATGGATTGATAAAGATTTATTTTGGAGCTGTATTGCTCAATACTGACTTCAGAGTATTTTTCTGCATAATTTGTAAACTAATTAATATATTTGAATGCTTTCTTCACAGTATTGTAGCTATATCGCGATTTAGAAGTAGTAAACTTGCTCGGTAGCTCACCTGGTACAGCACTGTCCTAGACTTGTAAAAGTAAGCTAGCGATTGCGTTTTTTCCTCACTTTTGTCACTACTGTACGCTAGGTTTAGTGTAGGGTTTAGTACATGAGGTGTGCGTTATTTCAAAGCGATAAGCGATTAATTTCCAAATTAATCTTTAATCACCACTCATCTGATATACTGTATCATTTGCAAACCAGAACACCCAGCGTGATAAAAACGTCTCCACATTCACGTTTTAAACGCTTCATAAGCACCACTTACTGGACATTTCGATGTGAAAGAAACTTGCCAGAAGCAACGTAATCGTTATGTTTTATTGTCGTCATGGTCACGTGTTTCCAATGAGCCCGGATTGAAAAGCATACGGATATTTTATTAATAATTTTCACTCCCTTGTCGTTCAACCCCCATATTATTGTAACGCAAATGAAGATCTAATGTTGTGTTTTCCACACAAGAAAAAAGGTGTTTTCAAAGCAAGCGCGTTTGGCGATACACACATTCGATGAAGCGCGTGCAGCTTCTGTTATTGTTTCGAGTGCACTTCAGACGCACGTCATCGAAGGAGATCTCAAGTGTATCACGAACGTGGCAGGTTTGGGGTGAGCTATTTCTTTTAAGCGTCGTTCACATCATGAGGTGGAGATTGTGCCAGACTAGAGTTTGCTCTCTAATGTTTTAGTTGATATTTACTGCCATGGGCTGCTGTGGTGTGTGTGTGTGTGTGTGTGTGTGTGTGTGTGAGCCTGATCACAGAACACAATGAATGGCTCTGTGACCTGAACTGATTTAACAGGCTTTTTTAGTGGCAGTGGTGCTCTGTAAGGGATATGTAGTGCTAATATGGCCTCACCTTAACTTTGTTTAACAGAAGCACTACACGTGAGAGTGCATGAGTGTTAGTTACATCGCAATTTGCATATTAATTACTTTCATAGTGTTTTTTATTTATGTGTGGTATGTTTTATGTATAATATCTGTCTATACATCCGTTCTGTAATTGTTTGAATAGTATTTTGAAATATACACCTATGTTGTTTCAGACTAGAAACTAGCCTATATTTAATTTATATTTATATTTAATTGTATCTGATAAATAGATTTGTCATGATTATTTGATGGTATGGTATTAATCCCTTTTTCTCTCTCTTTCTCTATCTTTCTGTCTTTTGCTCATATTGTTCATCATGGAAGGACATCACGAAAGTTTCTACACCTGTGATACGACCTCTGACCCCTGCCCTTTGCCCCTGCAGTCTGAGGTAAGAGCAGAGTTTTTTTTTTTTTATTCTGCGCAGATGAAATTATTATAATCCTTATTTATGAATATTTAATCACAGCAGACTTTTTTTTCTGTATGAAAATAAATGGTTTTTAGACTTCACCGTGGGTCAAAAAGATTTTCTGCGGTTCAGAAACCGAACAAAGCATTATTTAAAATGAGATTGAGTGAATTAAAATGCATTTTAGAAACATTTAAATCACTATACATAATACATACATTTTTATATGTATATTTAATTATCACTTCAATTATGAGTATTTCCATGCTTGATTATGAATCATATATTATGATGTGTATCATAACCGAGGTTCGATTCATACTCTCATATATCGTGTATTTATAGCATTTATTCTGTAGAGTGAATGCAGTGTGATTAGTAACTAATCACAAGTGGACTTACTAACAAATGGCTAGAAGGCATGCATAATGCATAAAAGTGTTCCTGTGGCTTAGTGGTAGAGCATTGCATATTAGCAGCACAAGGTTGTGGGTTCGATTCCCCAGGAACACATTTTAGGTGAAAACTGTTAGCCTGAATAAGTCATTTTGGATAAAAGCGTCTGCTAAATGCATACATTTAATTGCTCCAGGTGTGTGTGTGTGTGTGTGTGTGTGTGTGTGTGTTCACTGCTCTGTGTGTGTGCACTTTGATTGGGTTAAATGTAGAGCACGAATGCTGAGTATGGGTCGCCATATTCCTCCATAATATAGTAAAACCTGACAAACTGTGTTTATTAAGTTAAGTTACAGTAAGTTTACTATGAAAACCATTTGTATGCTGTCTGTAAGACTTAATACAGCCGTAAGTGTGTGGTGCGTGTTCTAGTTAGCTGAGAGTGAACCTGATAGGATGGTATCGATGTTCTGCGTTGATTCGCCAGCATTCAACCACACATTTCCGGTGTAATGAAACACAAAGTTGAGGTCACAATCAGGGCACAGGAAGTGCACGCCATGTTTGTCGTATTTGAGTATGGAGACACTTTCTTTTGTAACATGTTGTTGTGTTTTGGCGATTGTGGATCAAGGTTTTGTTTTTGTTACTTGTTGTTTGAAATGATTTATGTGAGCACCCACACGAATTCATTCTCTGTCTCAGTACCGTCCGCTGTGTAAGTGTGTGTGTGTGTGTTTGTATGTTGAATGTAACCATATCCAGTAAGGAAATGAGTTATATTTAGCAGCACCTCCTGAAGACACCGGCTCAACCCGTGTGGTTAAAAATACTCCAGACTCAAGGAGAGAGGGCTCTGTGGTGCCCGCTCTCATCCCCGCTGACCTACGGCTCGCTTCACGTCCCGCCACGTGCTCCGTTAACATTAATAAACATCCAGAAAATACAGAAACCAGTAACTGGAGACTGTGCTGTGGGTTTCAGGATGTTTGACAGGACGTTTAACCATCTCTTGTATCATTGACTTTATACTTATGAGATTATTAGTGTTGATATTGTAGGTTTTCTTTGATCAAAGCGCTTAATACTTCCTGTAGCGTACATCCCCTCTCTCTCTCTCTCTCTCTCTCTCTCTCTCTCTCTCTCCTTCAGCTGGCATTTGTTATTTTATTCATTTATTTTTTTTTTTTGCCCTTGGTCTTTCCTTTAAAATTCATACTTAAAAATACACATAGTGCCTCAAACCTCAAAAAATCTCAGTTAATTTAAGGTTTTTATGACATAAGAAGCTTGTTTCAGGATGTTCAATGGAATAACCCTAAGAAAAGGTAATTTTATGATTAAAAAATACTTTTATAAAAAAAAATAATAATAATACTTAACAACAAAAATAATAATAATATGCACACAATTATTTTCTGTACTGCTGTATTTTTTTACTTGATTACACCACACAACATATTTAGACTCGTTAAATAAAAACCTGTATTCAGATTAATAAAAAAGTTTCCAGAAATGTGTGGAACATGAATGCAAATATTACATTTCTACGAACTAGGCACAAATCTGGTTTTAACCAAGACTTGTAACTGATTTGAACCTTCTTATCTGTAATCTCACGTAATGATTAAAAAAACGAAATAAACGTGCGTCTCGTATCAGACAAGCGGCACATTTTCGGTATCCCGAGGGAATAGACGGCCAATTTAAATTTCATGACGATTTTTCTGCAGTTTTTCCGTTTTCGTGCCTCGTACTTTAACAAACTACTCCTACAGGTTTAATCATCTTCAAATTTGGTTTGTGTAATCAGAAGGCCTTTGCGTTGCAAAATTGCGAAGATCTTGAGTTTTCGCTGAAGGACGTGTCCGTGACAATTTTTTGATATTTCGACCATGATACAGGAAGTTGCTATAACTCAGGCATACAATACAATGTCCGATCTGTCCCAAACCTCACATGTTCGATGAGAGTCGTGGCATGAAAACATCTAATGCCAGTATTCAGTTATAATTTATAGCGCCACCTGTTGGCAACAGAATATGTCATGATATAGACTACTTCAAACATACTGTTCATTCTGCACCACACTTCTACATGCCTTCGAGATACTTCGACATCTACACGCCAATATTCAGTTAGTCATAGCGCCACCAGCTGGCAGCAGGAAGTTTGGCACATATAAATGACTTGGAGATATTCCTCCTATATTTACCATTTTTAATGCATATTGCCCACTGGGTGCAAGGGGTCTTTCAGAGCTGCTCGCATCTTTAATTACAGTATATAACTGTATTATTTAAGGGGTTGTATAACACATGTTTTACAGTCTCTTCAGACTCTGTCTGTTCTCTGGTCAGTTTTGCGAAAAGGCTAAGGATGAATGTGTCTGTGACGGACGTGGCATTCATAACCCTCTCTCCATTTCTCCACCGATCCCGTGCTTTTATTCGTTTATTCCTCGCCGTACCCAAAGCTGCAGATTCGATGGCATATATTTTCTCAGGGCCGCGGCGCAGGAACAGGAAGCCTCCTCGCCTCCTTGTTAGCTTGACAAATAACTTCTGTGGGCAGAAAGTGCTGAATTTTAGCTTTCGATGTCTATTTTCTGCCGGCTGACATTAATTTTGCGAGCTCTGCAGGAACTATCAGAAATAAATAAATAAGGAAATAACAGGGCTGAGGCAGGGGCTGCTTGGCCATTAGAGCAGGTTTCTGAACACACGTGCATTTCTTGACCAATATCACGCCTGCTGTGTATTTTTGTTTATACAGTATTTATATAGTGTAAATTATGAACAAAACAGCAAAAGCATGTGAACATTTTATAATTTAACATCGATTTATGTAAATGACAAATTAAGCTTATCAAAGTAATAAGCTGACATTTTAGGAAATGCAGAACATAAATTTAACCCTTTATCGTCATAAAATTCATAAAGGGGTTCATTTGAAGGGGTTATTACCATTACTAAATCTAAAACCAAAACCATTAGTCAAAAAAATTGAATTAAATGTTAATGCATAAATACTATTACTTGAAACAGAATAAATAAAATAATAACATATAACAAAATATAAACTAAAATGAAAGAAAATATATAAAAGTTTTAAATTAATAAAATTAAACAACATTTTACAAAACATTTTACAAAAAAAAAAAAAAAAAAAAAAAATTACAAAACCACAAATTAAATCTTAAACTAAAATGAGAATGAAAACAGAAAATATCAAAATAAAATTGTTTAAATATTTATAGGAACTAAGTGTATATTAAAAACAAATATATAAATAATAATAATTTGTTGTTGGTATAAAATACTGATATTTATATTATAGGATAGTGATTATTTATTTATTTAGATCATTATTAAATCAGTGTAATGAATCAAGAAATCTGATCATGATGAAATTCGGTCTTAATTCAGTTTGATTTGATTCAGAATTGATTTTCCGTTCATAATCATTTTCAAAAACACTTTCAAATAACAAATGACACAAAAGTCTATGTTGATATTAATGCTGTGGAAAACTGACAAAAATACACCAGGTTTTACACTCTGGTTATGAATATATTGAAATATAATTGGAGTTTTTAAATAGTTTGTTAAATGCACGTTTTCCGAATGTATTCTAATGCACTTAAGTGAAAAATCCCCCCAGATCTGTCCACATGATGAGTATCACTTACTGTAAGGAAGCCAGTGTCCGTCCCGGCTCAGAGGCCGCTGGAGGAGCTCGTTTAAATGTTAACGGCAGGAAGTGCAACAGAGCTGTTAAGGGGAGCGAGGGGCTTGTGAATGTTTTAAAACCCCTGTTTAAAAGGTTTTACAAGTATTTTAAAGGCTTGTTGCAGTTGCACTCTCACAGAAGCCTGAGTTTACTGTCGCTCTTGCCTTATTAGCAGAAAGAGTCTTCTTCAACACAGCTGGACGTCCTGACTGACCTAAAACTGCTGCTTCCGCTCCGGCTCCTGTCTATCGTCAGGCCACTGGAGGTGGAGCCAACTCCCATAATGCACCACAGATCACACGCAGCAGCTAAATTACACTCAGCCTGGCATCAGCCTCCTGAATTTCACACGTCATTATCATCAGGAAATGTGAGGGAAAACAACAGCGAAGTGCACACTACTCACTAGCTCTGCTCCTAAACCTAGTGCCCTAGCAGATGCCTCGCTGTCTGTTATCTCAGTAGGCAGCATGCTAATCAAGTCACCTGAGACACGTTAGCAACAATGCTAACACCAATACTGAGAGAAATACTCCATTTTGGAATTAGATTGAACTGTTTTTAGTGTTACTTCATAGTATTTAAAGAAATAAGAATACATTTATAGTCAACTGTTTTCTTAATCTCGTCGGCCATGCAGTGCATTCTGGGATTGCCATCTCTGATACAAGCAATGTTGTTTAAGTATCTTAGGAGGCAACAATAATTGTGTTGGTTTCGTTTCAGAACAGCGTTAAAATGTGTTTTACATTTGTGGGGGAAGAAAAAGTGTGCTTAATTGTATTGAATGCGCACTTTATAGTGTACTTCAAATCTTAAAAGCATATTAAACTGTAGCATAATATTAATTAAAATACTATAAATAACAATATTAATGAAATAAAACACCACTTAAAGAGCCAGTTTCATGACTGTTTAACACACTTAAGTAGACTTTTAAAAAGTGCACTTTGTAATAACGTCAAGTTGAAAGATTTACTTTCAAGCTCATTTAAATCATGTTTTAATAATCTTTTATGGTGTTTTAAAGAAGTACACTTATTTTAATACTAAAGCACATGTAAAGTACCTGATTATAATCTAAATATAGTGTGTTATTCAGTGTTGCGTTTTAATGTAATATATTTTAAATGTATAAAATTCCAATCTGTCATTACAAATATATGTAAATACATATGCAAAAGTAAAGTATATTATAGTTTATCATTGTCACATTTGACTGTACTTTAACCATATTTTATTGACCGTACAAGTAATTACGAAATTAGGTATAAAGATGCACTTGCACACTGAAGTTCAGCTAACAGCTTTAAATAATATACATTTTAAGTATACATTTTTTTTATTTAATAACAATTAAAATTAAATTAAGTGTCTGAAAACATTTATTTTAGTTGGGACTTTTTAAAAACCGATTGCTAGTAAATTTCACAAATAACTATAAAGAAATGACAAGTAGCGTGTTGAATTAAACATGATATTTCGATGAGGTGACACTTTATTTTAAGGAGTCCGTGTTACAGTGTATTTATACATTGAAGTACTGAGTAATATTAATTAAATACTATATGGTTAGGATTAGGGTTTGTCTAAGGGTTACTTGCGTCTAATCATGCATAATTAATTGTTATTATAATAGTAAGAATATGAAACAAATGTAACAAGACCACCTTAAAATAAAGTGTTACCCAAAACTGAAATAATATTCTCTTGGAAAACACACCAGTAATCTGTTTTATTTACAACATAGAGTTATTATTTTAAACATTAGGCTTTGAGATAAGTGTTAGCGTATCCACTGTATGCTGTGTCAGAAAGTAAGTGAAGAACAGTTTACAGGAGGATGCCACAACGAGAAAAGACACAAAACTAAACTCCCCTCTCCTTCACCCTCAGCGCTGCGGTAGACGGGACAAGACCAAAACTGAGGAAAACACAGAACATCTGCTCGATCGGGAGCTCAGAGAGAAAGAAAGAATGAAAGAAAGAAAGAAAGAAAGAGAGAAAGAAAGCAAGACTCCGCTTTCGGCTCAAAAAGGGCTTGTGTTACACATGTATAGGACTGAATTAAACGGATCGAGATCAGATGTATTTTAACTGTAGTGATCATGTTGATGTGTAAAGAGGTTTGTTCATGCTGCTGTATGTGTTGTTTTGTTTTTCTTTCTTTCTTGTTTAAATGTTTGATTTTGATCGTGTGTGTGTGTGTGTGTGTGTGTGTGTGTGTGTATGAATTCATTTACATCAGTTCTGGGCATCGACTAATCAGGATTAATCACATCCAAAATAAAAGTTTTTGTTTACATAATATGTGTGTGTATACTGTGTATATTTATTATATATGTATATATAAATACACACTCATGCATGTGTATGTATATATATATATATTTAAGAAAAATGGGTTGTTTATATATTAAATTTATTTATATATAATATAAATTATGAATATAAATATATACATGTAAATAATTCCCAAATATTTACTGTATGTGTGTGTATTTATATATACATAATAAAAGTACACACAGATATATTATGTAAACAAAAACTTGAGATCGGATGTGATTAGTCACGATTAATCGTATCGTTCAAGACTAATCTATGTATAAAAAAGTCATTGTTATTATTCAAGTTTAAGTTTCTTAATTATATATTTGTTATATATAATAAATATATATATATATACATTACTCTTTAGAAGAACATCTAAATATCTTTTGCAAGTAATTAAAAAGGAAGAGCTGTTTGGATTTGATGGTAACTTTGATCATGTTGAAAGAGGAGGATGTGTTTTGAGTCCACGGTCTCTGGTGTGATGTGATGCGCAAGACCTTCTGCTCTCTACCTGAGACAGACAGAGACCTGCACAATGGAAGAGGCGTGTGTGTGTGTGTGTGTGAGGATAGCGAGGCTGTGGCTGATGGGAATGGAGGGGAGGAACATCATGGGCTCTGCAGCAATTAGAATAATTTCACATTAATATGAGGATTCTGCAGCAGGCTTATCTGCATAGAGGAAGCACTTCCACATCAATCAGAATGCAGTGGTGTATTACCCTCGCACACACACACACACACACACACACACACACACTGCCGTACATAATCAGCACTGGTCCACACTGGTTTTTCTCTTGCCTGCCAAAGATAACTAGATTCTTTCCATTTTCTGAAGGAAAAATGTTGTTCTTCCTGTGCAACGCTCGATGCTGTGATGCTGTAGAGGGGTGTGCGTGGTTTCCAGGGTGTTGCCTAGGTGTTACTGTTTTTTTTTTTTTTTTGTGTGTACTTTTTTTATGTGTTTGTGGTTTACCAATAATTTTACTGTCTCCTTTGCTTAGAAAAGTAATCATACAAATCATTTTGAAAAAAATATATATGTGTGTGTGTGTGTGTGTGTGTGTGATTTAACCATCAAGTAAAAGTGATGACACATTGTAGTTGTCATAGAAGGGTCATATAATAATGATATAATATAATAGGTGATATAATAATGATAATTATATGATAATTATATGATAATCATGATTTATTTGACATTTAAATGTTTTTTTTTTATTAATAAGCACTGAAGCAGTTAAATAAATGTGGTGTTACCATGAAGTAAAATGTAATAATGCATTTAGTCATTATTTTTGTGCAATCTTTTAGTGTAATTTTAGTTTTTTTACATTTTCATAAAGGAAATAAATGTAATTTCATTCATTAATTCGTCAATTTAATTACATTTTTAAATGTGTAAATTCAGTAAATACGTGTGGTAAAACAAAGTAAAAAAAGATAGTCTTAGTCATTATTTACAAAAAATTTATTAATACAATAATTTTAAAGTCAAAATTATTATAGTTGATGTTATTTTTTTGCAAAGGAAATATTAATTACTTTAATTCATTAATGTAATTAAGTTTACTTAATTAAAACTTAATTTATTCGAAATTATATTTCAAATAAATGCTGTTCTTTTGTCATGTTGTAAAAGGTCAAATTATATAGTTTGAAATATATTTATTTTGTATGTATTTATTTAATTCAGCTGCAGGGTTCATCAATTTTTTTTTTAATTTTCAAATCTCAATAAACAGTGAAGCAGTTAAATGATTGAACACACACACACACACACACACACACACTTAGAGAGAGAAATTAAAAACAAGATCATAATATGGCAGGTGTATTAAGGTCATTGTATGTATGAATTTAATTTTTATTATCTATATATGTATGTTTGTGTTTATTTATTGTTATGTGTAACATAAAAGCAGGAAACAGTGTAATATTAGTGTTGGAGGCTAGAATGAGTGACAGGTGTAATCTAATGATTAAACACTGCAGACACACGGAGAGCGAGTGTGTGTGTGTGTGTGTGTGTGTCAGAAGCTGTGTTTATAGGGTGTGTTTTGTTCCACGCTGTGTCTCTAACCTCAAGTGCCACCCACTTGAAAATGTCAAACAGAGGAAGGAAAAGCTTTTGACGGCTTTTGGCTTTTGTACTCACACATGCATCATTTCCACTGCGCTCATCACTTTCTGTCCAAATCAGACATCCTAAATAGGCCAAATAAAGCAACGAGTGTCTGCCAAGCTCAGATCCGTTATTATCACCGCAACAGTCATCAAAGCTCGCTCGTTTCTGTTTGAATAAGAGCGTCAGTGATCATCATGTCATGTAATGAAGGAAACATCACTGGATTGATCATGCTGGCAGAGTATTAGACATTCACATGATTTGAGCATTTGTTTATTTGTGTTGTGATTTTTTTCTGAGCCCTTTTTTTATTTAATTTTTTACCTAGTGTAGGAAAAAGGAAGATAAAAGATACGTATCATCAGGATGTTTTTTTTTTTTTTTTTTTTTTTTTGCTTTTTCAGTTTGTTTGTGTGTGTGTGTGTGTGTGTGTGTCATTTTTATTTGTTCTTGTTTTGAAATTTATTTTTTAGTTAGCTATTTTAGTACACAAACTAACTGAAAATGAGAAAATTATAATTTTGAAAGAAAATGTTAACTAAACTTTCATTTTAAACTTTTAATTTTTTAGTTTGTATTTTTTTACTTTGTCATTTGTTTTTACTCTTTTTACGAATTTTGTCATTTTTATTCATTTTAAATATATTTATATAGTTTAGCTTTTTTATTTCTGTTTATCAGCTTACTGAAAATGAGAACTTTTCATTTAGTTGATGAAATACGCATTTATTTAAAATTTTTAATTAAACTTTAATTTAAGCTTATTTGTCTAAATATTTTATTTCATATCAGTTAAAGTTTACGTAATGCCACTTCAAATTGGGCGAGGAAAACCAGAAACCCTTAGCACCCACTAATATATTTTTCTTCTCATAAAAGAAAAAAAAAAGTGTGTGTGGGGTGGAGTATCCAAGACAAAGTCGACACCTAAATGAAATCTCCATTAAATCCTCTGAACAATAACTTCTTCCTCTGGGTTTACATGCAGTGTGTGTGTGTGTGTGTGTGTGTGTGTGTGTGTTTCTGTGCTGCTCTGGTCAGTCTGAATGATCTCTGTGTGTTAGATTAGCCGTGTCTGTGATAATCTGAATCCATATCCTGGGATGAGATTACAGCGACTATAAAAAACACCCTCCTCATCCGCTCGACCACTGAGAAAACCAAACAGGGAAAACAATATGGTGCCTATAATAGAGATTTATGTAAAAATACCCACACTGGATGCTGGGTTTAATTATAGCAGAGTGCCAGTATTACACTGCTGTAAGCAAGACATTAATACATTGAATAAATACTTAGACTAGCATAAATACCTCTGATTTTATCATCTAGACTTTAATGTGATTTTGTGTCTCCTTAATGAATATGTATATTTTTGTTATTCGGTAAGGATGCATTAAATTGATAAAAAGTAAAGGCTTTTATTGTGAGTGTGTGTGTTTCTATACAGTATATCATGCTATGATAATGAATTAGTCATATGAGTCGAGTTAATTCAAAGACAGCATTTGTTTGCCGCTCATATTTGCTTTGATATGATCTAATGCAGTTTTGACCTGTGACTTAAGTGTCCAAATACCTCCTCGCACAGCCTTTGAGAAGGACAGATTGTGTAAGAGTGTGTGAGGGAATAATTATAGTGTGTGTGTGTGTGTAGGAGAGAGAGAGGATGAGCACATAAAGTTGGCACACAGTGTGAACATACTGTGCTGGTTAAACAAACAGAGAGTGTGTTCCCTGTGTCCTTTCTTTCTCTCTCACACACACACACACACACACACACACACACACACACACGGTCTTATTATAGCACACAGGAGATCTACCAAATATACCCTCACACTCACAGGAATATTTCAGTGAGCTGCTCAATCTGGCTTTACACCACAGCTTTCTCGGTAACACTTATAATAACTGCACACTATTAATCATTAATTAAGCATTAGTAAACAGATAATTCATAATTTATAAAGCATTAATAGACAGTAAAAAGCAGTTTATAAATACAGATATAAATGGTTTATTTAAAAGCATATCTATAATGTGTTTAATAATTGTATTCCCATACTTTATTAATGATCAATTTATCATTTCTCAATGAAGTATAGCATTATTTACAAACCAGTTATTAAGGAGTTGCCAGTGATTCATAAGATCACAATAAATGTAGTAAATTCAGGTAGTTATAAAGCATTTAGTAGTGGTCAGTTAACTATTTATGTGAGCTCATCTAAAGTGAGGACTAGTTATGCTTTGTAAAGCATTTATAAAGGATATTTAAAGGCTCAGTTATCTTCTAAACAAAAAACGGAAAACAAACACAACACAGTGATACAGAACATAGAAAGATTAACAGCCTTTAAATCTCATTTGTAAAAGCTTTCCAAGGCATAAATAGTCCTCACTTTAGATGAGCTCACAAAAATAGTTAACTAACAACTATAGTATGTTTTATAACTACCTGAATTAACCCTGAATTACAGTAAAAATACATGTTAATAAACCATTTATTAACACTATAAGTAACTATTACTATATGTCTGAATAAAAAGGTGTATGAATGCACATTTAAATAGTTTATTAATCATTTATTTACAATTTCTAAGTGATCTTATGAACCACTGACAACTCCTTAATAACTGGTGTGTAAATAATGCTATACTTAATTTAGAAATGATAAACTGATCATTAATAAAGAATGAAAAAACAATTATTAAATACATTAGAGATATGCTTTTAAATCAGGTATAAAGCATTTATATCTGTATTTATAAACTGCTTATAAATGTCTATTAATGCTTTATAAATGATGAATTAACTGTTTCCTAATGCTTAACTAATGATTAATAGCATGCAGTTATTATAAAGTGTTACCGCTTTCTCTTTACGGACACACCATAGACGTCTTGTTTGAAATGATTACTTGCTTTAAAACAGCATTATTTAATTCAATTCAATTCAGTATCTATGAATCATTTTGAACATTTTCACGCCCGCAGGGGTGATTTAGTCAGATTTGGTTCTGTTCTAGAGACAGTTGTGTGTGTAAAGTGTAGCGGAGTGACCCTTGGCTGTGTGTTTGACCGTTGGCCAGTTCTTCAGTGGTGGACGTTTGCCAATAACAGACCTGCATTTCCTCTCTGAAGAGGACGAGGTCATTTTTCCCCTGTCGCGCTTAAACACTGATTGTCTTTCTTATCTGGTGTCTGATGTCTCTTTTATCAGGTTTGGCTTTATAATTGCTTCACCAGTGAGTTGCGCAATTTATAATTCCCACTTTTTGAGTCGTTCCTTTCAGTAGACATACGTATTCTTATGAATGTTTATTGTTTGTGCACATCTCATGCACATATCCGATTCATATTTTAAAGGGTTTTAAAGATTTGTTGATGAGGATCATTAATTCACTGTAATGTTCCGTGGAACACAAAATGAGATGTTTTGCAGAATGTTCATGCTGCTCTTTTCCATGTGACAGTTCATATAGTGACCACAGCTGCAAGACAAGAAAAATGACAAAATAGCACTACAACAATATCATAAGTGCTCTGTATGAATTGTGTGTTATATTTCTAGTCACCTGATTGAAACCCAAAACAGCTTAATCCCTCGTGACAAAGAAGTGTGCTTAATTGTGTTCAATCTTCTTGTGATGTACTTCAAATATAAGTATACTTAAAAAAAACACTGTATTTGCAGAGTCTAATTTAATATAACTCAAATAGAATGCCACATAAGTGTAGAATTCGCTTTCATGGCAAAGTTTTTTTTTCTAAACACAGTTAAGTACACTTTTAAATATTGCACTCTATAGCAATGTCAGATTTAAATTTTTTACTTGAATTACTTTTATTAGGTTTTAGTGATATTTTGTCTTTTTTTGAAGAAGTACACATATTTGGATGTATTGACTAACTTAGATTAAAAATGTGAGTTTCAGTACAAATGGACCATAACCATATTTGAAAGTCAAAAGGATTATCGAATTACACATAACAGGTGTAAACTGGTCAAAATAAAATAAAATTAAAAAACGCTCTAAAATGTAGTCAGTTACATTTAACTATGATATATTTTCATTCAATTGTACATAACATGCAATTTAGTAACTAAAAACATTGCATTCAGTTCCACAGAAAAAAATAAAAATATAAATCAATCAATCAGTGAATAATTAAATAGGTGGTTAAGCAATTTTCAGTTCACACTACACTGGATAAATAAATCTAAATTAAATGAATGAAATAATAAATTAAATCTGTGAAACTAAATAAGTATATAGGTGGTGAAGCAATTGTCACTCACAAATTGCTAGTAAATGTAAAAAATAATACATTTTAAAGTGGAAAGACTGAACCTATGTTTTATTCTTTTATTTTATTACAACTTAGAATATATATATAAGTGTGCTAAAGTGAACTTTTCCACAAGGGAAGAGTTGAAAAGATCAAAATGAACTTATTCTCTATAAATTATCTTTCCGCGGCTCTTAAATCTCATTTGTGCATCATAGTGTGTTATGACATCTGCATCTGGTGTTATTGACATTAATATTTTGAAAGTACACATGATTTTAAAAGCTGCTAAATTTCCAATCTTGTCTTTCACTGAAGAACGTGAGGGTGAGTAAATGATGACAGATTTTCAGCTGAAATATTCCTCAAGTTTGTGTGTGTTGTCTTGAACCGCAGTGCTTTATTACTCTGTTGATGATTCAGAGGTCAATTATTTCCTCCTTTTGCACAGTTTCTGGTAATTCAGAGTGTGACACGAGCGAGTGCAAATCCTCTTTTATCTGCGAGCCCTGCGTGTCTGGTATCAGTGTTACTTGTACATTTGTCTCTGAGGTTTCACTTGTGTAATTACTCGCTCATTCATGTGTTTTTACACGCCGCTTAACAGTGTGAAATTAACTGCACAAAATAGAAACACAATTAATTGTGTCGCCTTGCAGACGCACTTAAGCGATGGAGTTAAACGGGAGAAAAACGCTGTGAGTGAAACTGTGACGTGAAATTGAAGGAGCTCTCGCTGGAGTTTAACGTTACGAGGAGAGACCTGAGAGAAATCTTGCTTTAGTATGAACAGACAGATGATCAGTTTTGACACTTGATACACAGCTGTAGTTTAGTGCGAAGGAGAAAAACAAAACATTAATCTTTGTATCACAATGTTTGTCTAACAAAAATATTTTTTTAACAAATGAAGTCTGAATCCCATAGTATATGTTCAAAACATGCTTTCCTCTAGCTCTACAAAGAAGGGAAAAGAAGTCGGAGAAATATAGGAAGAGGTAAAACAAAAATAGTGCATGTGTGTTTTCAAATAAACAACTGCATAAACTGTGAGCTTCACCTCGATCCGCGGCACACAAATATATGATATATATCCACACTGAATAAAGATGATGATCTGCATCCAAAGACTATAGAAGTGTTTGCTCGCAGAGAGACGTACACAAGTGCAGAAGAAGAGCTTTAATTTAAATATGATGAATTATGAGTTCCTAACACTGACTGTGGGCTCTGCTTCTGTGTGTGTGTGTGTGTTTGTGTGTGTGTGTGTGTGTGTGTGTGTGCGCGCATCTATAGGCCTTTGACTGTGACACTTGTGTAAATTATGATGAGGAAAACTGGGAAATTCTGCTTGCCCGCTCTCCTTAAACACACACAAACTCACACACACCCAGAAAGAGTATGATTAATTCCCAGAGGAAAATGGTATTGCTCTTTCATATCTTCATTGACTTAATGGCATTCACAGTTAAGTTTCATTTGAGTTCCAACTTTGTCTCAACTGTTTCTCCTAAAATTCCCAGAGTATATGGATGCGCACACACACGCGAGCGTGCACACACACACATACTCGCACGCACACACACACACACACACGCACACTTACACACACACATGCACACACACACACACATTGATGTTGATATTGGTGGTTTATGGGGACTCTCCATAGGCATAATGATTTTTATACTGTAAATACCAATGCTATCTCACAACCAATTCGTACGTATTTTACGAGGTGGCTAATTAGTATTTTTTCGTTCAATCTCACTCAATTTTGTACGATTTTTCTAGACCCCAGTGATGGGTAGGTTTAGGGACGGATTTAGGTGTAGGCCTGTAGCTGTGTTCCTGTAGCTCAATTGGTAGAGCGTTGCGGTATCAAGCGCAAGATTGTGGGTTCGATTCCCCGGGAACACATGATAGGTAAAAATTGGTAGCCTGAATGCACTGTAAGTCACTTTGGATAAAAGTGTCTGCTAAATGCATAAATTTAATTTAATTTTTAATTTAGGCTATTCTTGCACAAGCCTTTTGTGCAATAGTTGAGATCTCCTCTGAAACTCCAGAGGAGCCAAATATGGTCCTTCCTCAGCAGATAGAAGAGTCAAAGTCTTGATTTGTTCACTATGTCTCACTTGTGATATTCGCTTTATTTCATCTTTAACCGTCAGTCTCTAACTGCAGTTCCAGTCAATGCCGTGTTTTAATATCAGCATGTAGAAGAGCTCCACAGAGATTCACACTGAACAAATGGCTACAGAAACTACAAGTGTTATCAGATTAGCCGTCTGTTTAAACAAGCTCTCCATCAGTAAATCAGCTCTGAGTATCTCGCACAGATTCTAATTAAACCTCTGAATTAAATTAACATCTCATCTGCATATAGCAGGTATAACAAGCATCATTTACAATCACATGACTTGCTAAGGCAGCACTGCTGGGATTTGTCTGCTTCGGCGTCCTCGTGAACAGAATCATTTAGGGAACGCTGATGCCGTTATTTCCGCAATAAGTCCGGATGGATATTTTTGTTTTCGTGCAAAGTGGATGTGACAAGGCTTTGGATGTGAAATTAGAGGAATGAATTATGTTGTCTTAACAATATCAGTCCCTGCTTATGAGCATATTCTGTATGATAGCAACTAATCTGTACTGTTAGCATAGAAATCATGAGTGATTTTATATAGAAGAGACTGGGAGAAAGCTGTCACATGATGTTTTAAAAATTAATTATTCATTATTATTATTTTATTGTTTTTCTTTAAATAAATTTCAATGAACTAATATTAAAATGTTGTAAAAAGTTTGATGTGATACTTTCACAAGTAAAGCCTTAAGTTAGGTTAAGCATAAAATTGCCTGCGTAAACACCTTTAGAAACCTGAGACATGTTAGAAAGAGCCAAAATGCTGACATTAAGTGTGTAAGTGTATACGTGGGGCGGTGTTGGCATTAATACAGAGCCCGATTAGCTTACCCTGCCTTTTTCTGTTCAGGCAATAGTAGGGGACAACTCAGAGGGCCTGACTGAGCTGAGTGAGGGCCCCAGACAACACACACACACACAATTTTAAATATGCAAACTCTGCGAATTTCCAGCTATCCTCATATTCAGACATTCAATAATAACTTGACTCGTCCCATGAAAGATCGGATCGATACACATTTGCATATTAATCAATAAATATTTGCATATTCATCAGATCAGCCATTTCCTAATTTTATTTAGATTTTATGAAAACTAGCAAAGCAGTCGGCTATTGTTGTGGCTTTACTGTCATTTACCATGGTATTATATAGTTTTTAATTACAGTATCATGATAATATAATACAGTAACACATAACACAATGTTTTTAGGACAAGTACCATGGTAATACCATTGGTACCACATGTTTTAGAGGTGTAAGGGGATATGTACCACGTTAATACCATACTTTTTGCACACACACCATGGTAACCGAGCTAACAAATGTTCTAAAGATGTTTTGCTAAAAGTTATAAAATTTTATTTTGCATGTTCTCTGAATGTTCAAAGCGTGCATTTTTTACTTAAATAAAAATGGTTTTAAAGAACATTAAGGAAACATTCAATTTCGTAATTTTGCAGACATTATAACATTTAAAAAAAGGTTACACAAACATCCAACAAAAAACGTTTAAGGAAAGGATTTATCAAAGTACCATGGTATTACCATCTAAAACCTTGGCACCACCACAGTACTGTTTTGAAAGGGGTGTTAAAGGGATTCTCCTTAAATATATCAGCCAATCCACAAGGATGCCCTGTTTTCTTTCAAATCAATGCATACATACACATAGAAACAGCGCTTCCTTGTGGCACGGCTGACACAGAAGAGCATACGCAGCATACGCTGATATGGAGAGACACAGAGGAGACTGTTTATAAAGGAATTGTTGAATAACGTCATTATTTTTATTTTATTCGCGTAAAAAAATTATTTACATCGCTTCATAACATTACGGTTGAACCACTGATGGCAGATTAACTATTCTGACGATGCTTTTCATAGTTTTCTGGACCTTAACACTGTTATTTTTTTGGCAGTCTATGGGACAGTCACAAGCCTCCCAGTTTTCATCCAAAATATCTTAGATTGCGTCTGAGGACGAAAAAAGCTTTTACAGTTTTGGAACAACTTGGGGGTAAGTGATTTAAATCTAAATGATGTCATTAATAACTCACCCTCATGTTGTTCCAAACCAGTAAGTCCTCCGTTTATCTTCAGAACAGAGTTTAAGATATTTTAGATTTAGTCCAAGAGCTCTCAGTCCCTCCATTGATGCTGTGTGTACGGTATACTGTCCATGTCCAGAAAGGTGAGAAAAACATCGTCAAAGCAGTCCATGTGACATCAGAGGGTCAGTTAAAAAAATTTCTAAGCAGTTTGTCATAACCGGTTCGTGAACAAATCATTCGATGTAACCGGATCTTTTTGAACCAGTTCACTAAATCGAACTGAATCGTTTTAAACGGTTTGCGTCTCCAATACGCATTAATCCACAAATGACTTGAGCTGTTACCTTTTTTTAATGTGGCTAACACTCCCTCTGAGTTCAAACAAACCAATATCCCGGAGTAATTCATTTACTCAAACAGTACACTGACTGAACTGCTGTGAAGAGAGAACTGAAGATGAACACCGAGCCGAGCCAGATAATGAACAAAACATTGACTCGTTCACGAGTCAAGAACCGTTTCTGTCAGACGCGTCCGATTGGTGAACCGAGGAGCTGATGATACTGCGCATGTTTGATTCAGCGTGAAGCAGACCGACACACAGAGCGTCTAAACCAGCTGATTCTTTTGGTGATTGATTCTGAACTGATTCTGTGCTAATGTTATGAGCGCTGGTAAACCGAAGGCTTGCAATCAATGGCAATCATCGCCAATGACGCCATTACGTCGAGCGCAAAAGAACCGGTGAACTGTTTTCTTCAACCGGTTTATTGAATCGAAAGAACTACTGGTGATCCGAAAACCAATGCAACCGGTTCTTCACTCGTGAATGAGTCAGTCTTTCATTCGTTATCTGGCTCGGCTCGGTGTTCATCACATCAGTTCAGTCAGTGTACTGTTTGAGTACATGAATTACTCCAGGATATTGGTTTGTTTGAACTCAGAGGGAGTGTTAGCCACATTAAAAAAGTTAACAGCTTAAGTCATTTGTGTATTAATGCGTATTAGAGACGCAAACCGTTTAAAACGATTCAGTTCGATTTGGTGAACTGTTTCAAAGTGATCCAGTTACATTGAATGATTTGTTTGTGAACCAGACATCACAAACTGCCTCAAAAAATTCTAACTGACCCTCTGATGTCACATGGACTACTTTGATGATGTTTTTCTTACCTTTCTGGACACGGACAGTATACCGTACACACAGCTTCAATGGAGGGACTGAGCTCTCGGACTAAATCTAAAATATCTTAAACTGTGTCTTACTGGTTTGGAACGACATGAGGGTGAGTTATTAATGACATCATTTTGATTTTTGGGTGAACTATCCCTTTAATGACTAAATTTTCATTTTGGGGTGTAGTATCTCATTAACCTCTCACACTGGTGATTGATTATCATGCACATGAATATTCATTTCAGATTAAACACAAGGAAAGACGAGGACTCTTTGACCTTGTTCTGGGATAATACTGTACTGTCATCCGCATTGTTCACTATACTCAGCACAAGTGAGTGTCATATGTAATCTATAGGTGTGTGTATATCTACTGCACCGTGCAACTGAAGAGCACTTTGGCTCACAAGAGACAAGAGCATCAAGAGTGAGTACTATATGAGTATACGAGTGTGTGTGTGTGTGTGTGTGTGTGTGAGTGGATGCCGAACGCGCCGAGGGACTCTGAAACGGCGGTGAGGGAGTTTGATCCCTGGAAACATGGGAAATGGACTTTCCTTTAGAGCTTTTACTGTAATTGTTTCGGGGTAAAGCAAGTGCACTCCCTCAACAGATGGCGAATATCACTTTTAATCAAACACGGACACCTCTTTGTAATAAATCACATCTATGCTATGGCATTTTCCTTCCTGAAATTTCAGCGTCGCTTTTGAGGGGGTTTGGCACAGGACGAATGGCGTGATGAAGGTGGACGAGAAACTGAAGTAGTTGTCAAACAAACAAAAGGAAGAAAATATCTGAAGGGCGCAGAAAGAACTTTCTGTGATTGTTTAGCTCTGCTAGCAAATGCTGCTATCCTCTAAAACCCAAAGCACACTTAAGTTTGGAAGTATGTATGTTTTAAAAACAAACTTTGGTGGTCAAAGCGACACTAACTGGAACATCATATATAAGTGGACCTCAATATTGATTCCTGTAGATGTTTGTGTTAGCATTCTGCTAAGCTAGCTCCATGAAGGTATCATATGATGCTGTCTTAGAAATTTAGCAAGGTAGCTGTGAATGTTGCAGCCGACCTTTTGTGTGCCTTTAAATGCTGTCTATCTAGGCAGCTCACTAGGGTTTAGAGCAGTAGATGTAGTGATAAAAGAAAATGTGTATTTCCTAATGGTGACAGAGTAATCTGTGGTGAGAGAGTTATAGTTATGAAACTGTCCTCTCTGCAGCGGCTGTCTGTGTTTAAAATAAGCTCATGAAACACCGGGGTTACACACACACACACACACACACACACACACACACACACACTGGGAATAAACGTTTGGGGATGCCTGCATAACATTTAAATAAGAAATAGCATGAATATGTTCATTTTAATGTGTTTGACAGACAAAAGCCTTTCAAAGACGGCGATACATGGTTAAATAACCCACTGAGTGATAATTCAAATAAAAATATATATTGAAAAAATCTGTACTTGCAGATAATGATAAATAAAGTGCATAAAAAGTGCGCTTTAATGTAAAAAAAAAATTGTACTCTAAAATTAATTTAATTGTTTGTCATACGTTAAAGATGTTAACTTATTTTGATGTTGACTAATATACTAAAGCTCTTGATCATAGTTTCAGTAGAAATTAAGCTAGTTTTTAGCTTACCATGAATGCTTGTTTATAGAAGTAATTATGAAATTAAATATAAAGATGTAAATTACATTCTTTCAGTTAATTTCATTAAATATAAATGGAACTATAATACATTTTTATTTATGTACATCAATTTAGTCTTAGAAAACATTACCTTCACATGCAATATATTTTTAAAAGTAGATTATTTCTGTTTTAAAAAATATAATATGGTGTTCTTTATTTTTCACAAAGGGAAACCATTTGTAATGGTATATTTTATAGGTTTATATTTTATAGTTATAGTAGATCTCATGAATTTTTCTTTATTTTTGTATTGGGTGTTTTTTTTTGTTTTTTGTTTTTTGTAAGTGTTTCTTCTTCAAAGCTCAGGAGACTGACCTCAGGGATCTTCATCTATTAGCGAAAGCCTCGATTTGATCGCAACACAATCTCATTTCTATAAATTCCCGTTCGGCAGGTATGTAGATGCTCAAATCAAGTGCACCCCTGCTGTGATGACTGCCTTCATTAACCCCTTCAGCACCGGACCGTAAGAGACAGTCCTCTCACGAATAACACCCTGTCATCTGCTCACCCGTGTGGCCAGAGCCACTTCCGCTCGCTGCTCTGAACTGACCTTCCTCATCACACAGACGTCTCTCTCACTCCCACAGCATTAAATATTCATGCCGTGCCAAAGAGAGAGACTCTACACTTCTCCATCCCGTATCCCACATTTCCTCGCTGTCTCGTCTCTTCCTGTGTGTGTGTGTGTTTGGGGTTTATCGTCTCGGCTGAAGGGTCTAAAATGGGCCTTTAGCCGTGACTGGATTCACAAGTTAGCACAGATTCTGGTAAATACCATATTTAGGCAGCTCTCTGACGGTCTGCTGTTTGTTTAAAGCACCGTTCCTGCCGCCGGTCACTCGCTGTACACATGGCAGATCGCACCCGCGTCATTTAGCATTTAGACACATTAGCCTGTTTGTTTGCACCGTGGGTCGACTGAGCTCTTCAATCGCTTGCTGTTTGCGGCTCATGAAGTGTCCAATGCTGGTCACAATAGTTACAGCGTGATATATGATGGCGTATATACTGTGCTGCAGTCTGAAGAGAGAGAGAAAAAAATAAAGACTAATGCGTTCGCACATGGTTATTTAATACATTTGCCTTTATCATTGAAGAATAACTGAAAAAAAACAGGTGTAGAAACAATTTTAGTTAGTAAATTTCATGTTTATACAAATTTCATAGATTCAGTTATAAAGAAACAGCAAGTATAACACATCAAATTATGAACGTGAAGTATTTTACTGCAGTTCTTTTATCATGCTTTTGCATAACTATAATCTTGTTTGAATGATAAACTATAGAAATAATGTGTAATATAAAATAATATATAATTAACATTAGTATGAATCCAGCTGCCTTTTTTCTTTGTTTTACTGCAGTTCTTTTATCTTTATGAACTTTTTTGAATTATACACTTTTTTTTAATTATACTTAATATATTTATATACATAAATTATATATAAAAGTGTATGTGTGTGTGTGTGTCTGTGTCTATATATATATATATATATATTACTCAAATATAACTACATGCATTTGTGTTGGGTACAGAAACAAGTCACCCAATGTAGTTTTGTGTCATGGGAACAGTATGTAACAATAGAAAAAAATAAATTAAATTGTTTCTACATTTTTGTTTAATTATGCAATTATTTTACTAATATATATATATCTATATATATATATATATATATATATATATATATATTAGTAAAATAATTGTATAATTTAAAAAATGTAGAAAATGTTCTCTCAGAAAATGAAACGGCAAGTAACATGTTGAATTATTATCATTATTATTATTATTATTATTTTATTTTTAAGTAGAAAAACAGTAAATGGTGTTTTCTTGTAAAATGTACTCCAATTTTATTTTTTTCTTCTTCTATTATTACATACTGTTCCCATGACATAAAACTACATTGGGTGGCTTGTTTCTGTACCCAACACAAATGCATGTTGGTAAATCTGAGTTTTTATGTACATGTGTATGTTGTTTTAGACATAATGGATGACAGAGTCAAAAAATAAATAAAAATAGTGTAGTAACTGCCTGATGTTGATGTTAGTGAGAAGATCACTGTTAACACAGCTGCTGTAGACATCTGTGGACTCCGTCAATATGGACAAAACATCTGCTCTTCTTTACTGTTCTTTATCATATTTCTATAATTCATCTCTCATAATTAAACCTGTGGGAACGAAAGAACCCCACTGTGTGCTCGTGGACTTTGAGAGGTAATGAAGCTGGACAAGTGACTTAATATCACTCAAGAGCGCTAATCACTCTTAAACCAGCAATTAAAAGATCGGAATATTAAATTTACTATTAATATTTCTATATGGCAGGTATTAATCAGGCAGTGATGTAATAGATAGATAGATGGTAGGTAGATAGGTGCTTAGTGTGAAATTGGCATCCTGTATTTTTACTTTTTCTCTTGGCTTTTGTTTTTCTGAAGTGGAAGCTTCAGTTGAATCCTCAGACGGGACACTGAGGGTTCAGACTATGTTTTGGAGTGTGCTGAACACAAAGATGGTGTCCGTGTGTGATGGTGGAGTCAGTGGAACGATCACAGTCCAGCAATCGTCTAATATCTGCAGGAGGACTTGAGCGCTTTGATTGTGCTGGGTTTACAGAAGAGTATTAGACTAGAGAACAGTCATATCTTGAGCTCACAGATAGCTGCGGCTTGTTTTCTCTTTAGCATTTATTTCTTAAGAAGATTGAACACCGCCACCACAGAAGACAAACACACCGGCGATATTAGATGATGTGTGTGAGTGAGTGAAATCTAACCCATAGCAAAGAAGATCACAAATGCTTCTTATAGACTCTGAGATTAAACCGAGAACAAATGGAAGTGCTCAGCTTAGGGTTTTGCCAGAAAAATAGACCTTGTGTGTCCTCTTGATCATTTCAGAAGAGATCACAACAATGTCTCAGATTTGCACATTAATTGTGTTTGTTTTTTATATCTACTAAGGAATTACTTGGAAATGTCACACAGAGTGTGAGGATAAAGTAAGTAACTGGGCATAAAGGGTGAGCAGACAAAAAAAGGGGCATTGAAACTCTTGACATTTGGCAAACACATTTTTTTTTTTTAATACATTTTAGTCTCGTCTATTTTCGACAGTGCTATGTTTTCGACACATTGATACAGTCACTGCAGTTTGTGTTGGCGTGACCTTGTCTTCGTCTCATTTAGTCATGAAAACAGATTCTTGGGTTAACTGTCTCTTTAAATGCAGATGAAACAATCACATCTCCAGAGCTTTGAAAGAGCAACCATTGAGCAATAAAATACTCCTCTGAGTACATCTGGAGTCTGCATAATGTGCATATTTCTAGAGGCCAACAAACACTGAGCGGATAGTGTGTGTAATTACCAACACCTCGGCTTTAGCTCCGGTTCATGCCGCTCGTCTCTAATTAGCGCGAGCGGAGGAAGGGTAATTTATAGAGAGCTGAGTCCCTTTGTTAAGATAACACACTGCAGGTCTCTGGAGGAATACACTCCTGCCCGTGTGTTCACACACTCAGCGCTGCGTTATGTATTCGTGCACGTCCTCCACCTGAACTGACCTGAATCTACCGCTGAGATTTAGTGAAGCACACGTGACTGAGAAACATCTACACCTGAGATCAGGCTGATCGGAGCGGCCGTGGTGCTCGTTGAGCCTGATCGATGTTTTAATCCATACACGGTCTTTTCTCAGGATGTTATGAGACATCAGTCGTCATTCTCATGCAGGTGTTCCTTTAGACGAGTGTGTTTCCTCTCCGCTATGTTCCTGTATCGAACAGGGACTGCTTTAAAGCGTAAGCCGAGTATCGGTGTTTCGCTCTGCAGGAATACAATATCCCAATGCTTGCTCTAATCCAAATGTTTAGACACACACAATAGGTGTTCCCAAATACTCTAAGCTTCCTCGCTCAAGGTGGTCTATAACACTGGGAGAAAGCTAACCGTTAGCATTCTCATTCAGTTGCTTTGCTGGCTCATCATGTACAAACAGAGCACAGGACAATCAAACCGAATTTGACATTAGCATGCTGCTAAGCTAAAGCCAGAATTATATCATCTTGGATTTATTTGTCCAGTGACACTGTCGCATTGTAGGATCAGCCAAAAAGGAAAATAATTTCAGCAAGTTACATTTTAAATGCCCGTTCACAGCAAGGAAGATAACTATAGCATATTCAAATTTTAACTGGTGTATATTTAATTATAATCTATAGGGAAAGAGATGTCCACATCATAACTATAAAGATGAAGACGTGTTGATTAAGGTACGATATCATGGAATCACTTTTAAAATGATTTTTACATCTGAAAGATAAGAGCATTGACAGCCAATCAGAATTCACATGACTTCAAAGGGCTCAAGCATTTAAAGTGAACGATGATAAAACTATATAGCACATAATAGGGCTGTGCGAAAAATCTAATGCGATTTTTCATGTTCAATGCTTGAGATGCACTTGGGCTAGTTTTGAGTAGCAATTGGGTGGGTTTCGTTGTTGAAACCTGGCAACCCAGTTTCAGATGGAGCCGCATTTACTACACAGAGCCGTAGTTCACTGACAAGCTAAACAAAATTGAGTTCATAATCTGCAATGAATCGCCGAACGTTATCGTGTGTGGGAGTGAATGGGTCTTAAGGCTAGAAAATATCAAACAAACAAACAAAAAAAAAAACTAGGAATATAATGATGAACACCAAGCCTGTTGAAATATGTGGTGATTCACAACGGTTGAGATGTTGAATGAATCGTGGTACAATTGTGGGTGGGGGGGTGGGGGTTATATGACTGCATCTGAGGGGAACCGACTGTCTTAAGAAAAGTTTAAAGATGGTGTTTTCTTTTAAATCTTAACTCTGTATAGACGGTTTCATCGGGCGCACGCGCCTGGACCTAAGTTAACTTCCGGTCTGTGTTGTGTATATCGGTCTGGCTGCGGTGCCATCTACAAACGCAGTTAAAGCCAAGGTGATGATTAGACTGAAGTTGGGCTCAGGTGGTTGTGCTGCGGGATGTGTTTCCCATACATTTATTTATTTTTGGAGACTCGCAACAATTTTAAAACTGATCGATTTTTAAAAAGGCTTCTTTTAATAAACATGAGTAACGTAACGTTATGTAACGTACTGCACATTTAATAATAATAATTCCTTACATTTATGTTTAAATATCAAAACGAGGTACGGGTGTTTTTATATTGCTGTATTTCTGAAAGAAGACGTGCATGTTATATGCGTGATAAAGCAGCGTGTGAGCGTAGCTCTGCTTTGTTTACAGCTGTTACTGGGGAAACCTCTATTTCTCGCGCTTTATGTCTATGCTTTAAAACATCTCCTGCTGGCAAAGAATGAATTAGCATTTTCATTAAGTCCGCCTGATCCACGCAGCAAACACATTTTGTTTGTTATCAAAAAATATCTACTCAAGAGGGACTTGGCTGTTGTTATTGATTCTATTTGGAGTCTACCGGAAGTTAAGTTAGGTCCACAAAAGCGCTCACGCGCATTAACGTTTGTTTATGTTGATGCCGTTGAAACCGTCTATAATGCATATAAATGTAGTGTTTATAAGCGCTGCACTGCTTTGTTTACAGCGGTAACCAAGGAAACACTGTATCGCTGCTGCTCTTTAAGCGCCACCTGCTGTCAGAGAATAAATCTGTTTCTGTCTTGTTCAAATATGTTTTATATAGTATAGTATTACACAAAGCTAAAGTCGCACCAATTTGTTTTAGCCTCAAATTTCGAAATGACATAATTTAAATAAAAAACTGCTCATGTATGCAGCATCTTTGTTTGTATCCTGATTAAAATGCAGTGGTTGCCTTTAATTTTAAAATGGAAATAGCACACGCAAACCCCTTGGTTTGTTTATATGAAGACATTTCCATTACTTGTATTATTTATTGGTTTTAATATTTCAATTAAGTTTTATTATTTGACATATTTCAATTTCACAAAGAAATATGTAGTCTAAGAAACAATAAAAGGACACCTTTTCATTAAAAATTTGTCTTAAATTGCATTTTGTTAAAGGGTCGTGAGAAAATCGTATCTTGAAATTGCATTGTGGGTTAAGTGAATCATCACATCCCAATAAAAAACAAAATTATGATTGTCTTTGGTGAAAGAAAAACAGTAATATTGTTAACCTAATATAAGTAAAGGGGTGGGGAGGGGGTGTAAGTAAACCTCCAACAAATGTTTCTCAGATTGAGGCCTGTTCTTTTGATCTCTATCGATGTGTGGCTCTCTCTCTCTCTCTCTCTCTCTCTCTCTCTCTCTCTCTCCCCCTCTCTCTTTCTCTCTCTCTTTCAGTGTAATGTCCTGACCAGAAGGAAGATCGCAGCTCAAGCCCCCTATCCATCTTCACAACCTCAATATCCAATCACTGAGCTAATTGCACGGGGGAGAACAGAGTTAAAATCATGGCTCGGCTAATAGCCTTCTGGGAATAAATGTGGACGGCGTAAAAAAAGATAAAGAAAAAAGGCCAATAATATTCTCAGGAAAACTTTAAAGATTCAAATGATCGAGATCTATTATGTGTTCACTCAAAAATAAAAAAAGCCAGTCATAATTTTATTGTTCTTTTCACACAATTTCCAATTAATCCTAAATATATTATTATAATTGCCAATTATTCTTATGTAAAATGCTGTATATTTGACAGTATCTTTTGCACAGACGTTCATTCTGCTTCTGTTTCATTAATGAGGCCCGTGGAGAGAGCCTGTGCTGTAAACTGAATTTTGTTGTGTTCGCGGGACACATTTAGGTCCGCCTGTGGCGATTGACTCAATATATCTGATCACTAAGCGTCCCTCCATTTGAAGAAGGACTATGAATAGTAATTTCATTACGACGAGCCCTCCATTTCTGACATTCTCTCGCTGCGACTGCAGAAATATTCGTCTTTCTTAGCTTCGTAAGCCGATCTCTCCTTTACCAGACTAATGTAGGTTGTGTTCCATTAAAAGCCTCTGTGTACATCCGCCCTCCCAAGTAATGCCTTTGTGGGAAGCATTGATCGAGAGCCTTTCACATACACACACACACTACACTCACAGACTCACACACAGCTGGCAATGAAGTGGACGAGAGGATATCGGAACGTGGCGCTTCTGCCTAGAAACCCCTAGAAAGGCGGCATCGATTTCGGCCCGGGGAGAGGTGTGATTGATTTAAATGTGATTTCCTATTTCCTATCTCCTAATTGAAATAAACTATGAAGTTTGCTGCTATCAATAGACTCTACTGTAAATAGGCACGTAATGCCTCAGGGTAGGATTGAGTGTCTCAAGCCAAACCTGGCTTTATTTCTGCCCGCATGTTGAACATGGTCCATCTGTCCAGAAGATCTTGTCCAAAATCTGATGTTTGATTTAATTGGTTATTTGTCCACAATGTGCATTTACTCAGTCCGGTGGTGTATAGAAAGCAAGTTTGGCAGGCGCATTAACTGTGCCAGCGAGGAAGAGAGAAAGTTGCTGCGTCCTGCTATAAATAGGGGCTACAGAAGGACCCCCCGTCGCTCATGTTCTGCAATGCAGAGCAGCTCAGTGGGAATTCTGGGAAAATGAGTCCAAACCTGTCTGGATGTGGACATGGGGCATGACTGTGTCATGAAGAGGGGGGGCAGGCCTGTCAGTGACTTTACCGAGAGCACGAGTGTGAATTTGTGTTTGGATATTCCTGCCAGAACGTCCCAGTGTGTGAAAAATGAGGGATTCTGGAGACGCGTTATGTTCGGGACAGCTAATCATGAATTATGAACAATAAACTCGTACGGCAAGCTTTTTGTTCGGAATTAAACACATAAAATGTCCTTACTTTCTGACGGATGTCACTAAGATAGGTGTCCTGAGGAATCACAGCCATAATGACAGTCTCTGTAAACCGTGAGAAAAGAGTCACCCTTTAGCCAATCAGAAACTGTCTCTGCCTGTCAGTCGTTTGTATGCTTGAGTGTGAAGCGTCAGAATCCCAACTAACGCAAACTGATATGTTTGTCAGGTTTGTCGGATCTGTTTTCTCCTCCACGTTGATCAGTGTTTGTTATTACTGACTGAACATGTTCAATCAGCATTTGACGAGTCATGGACTGTCTGAGAAGAAATCTGGTGATAGTCGTGTCTTACAGTTCAGTTAGCCAAATGCTAAAATTGCTAACAGTACCTTTAATAGATGCAAACAACAACTAGAAAACTGCAAATCATCAGTTTATATATATATATATATATATATATATATATATATATATATATATATATATATATATATATATATATATATATATATAATTATATATAATTATTTTGTATATTTTTTTTAATTAATGTGTTTGTTACATATTTTGAAGAAAAAATAGCAAATTGAGGCAAGATGAAATGTAAACCCTAGCATTCAGATTCACAACACCATACTGTAGATTCATAGCAGAACTAAAAAGCTTGCAAATTAAGTCCTAGCAAAGACATGGAAATAGACTAAAAAAAAAGCAAAGAATAATCTGATTAAAACGTTATGCTACTTGTGATTTAACCTGAACACTGAACTAGCAGACTAACAGGAAACCATGAAGTTTGAAGAACTCTTCAAAATAAAAGTCATGAATAATATATATGAAATATTACAAACTTGCGAAATGTGATGTTTTTGATTCAAACTGAATATTCCTGGGGAAATGATAGGCAGGGCATGTTCATTGGGATTGAATAAATTATATTGAAAAAGAAAAGCAGTTTAAAAGAAGACCAGGTGTTTACATTGAATTAATGATTGTGATTCTTTCTTATTTTCATGTTTTTTTTTTCTTTACATTACGATGCAAGTAATCTCGTCTGCCCAGTGTGGCGTCCTTCAGTTTGCTCTCTTCCTCTCGGGTGCGTGTCCTCTCCAGGTGGGACGTCTGTCCCAGCAGATGATGGGATTACAGCAGCAGTGGCCTGACCACCTCTTCACCTCCATATACATTTGTGTCAGTCTCTCTCTGCCACCATCACGATCATTATTTCATTATAGAGGGGAGCGTCTGACCTCCAGGGAACTCTGTATACAGACTCTTTTAGACGTCTTTCAGCACATCTCCTAACAGCTCCTTCATATCAGACTAATAACACAAATGAATAGCAAGCTGCAGTCTATTTCTGTTTTTTACTTTCCTTAAGTTACTACAATATTTGTTACTATTGTGAAATCATAATTAATTGATTAGGAATCTCATTCAAACAAAGCTTTTTGATGACGTTGTTGGCCAATGCCAAGTTACTAAATTGTTGTAGTAATAATAAGTATAGCAAATGTATTATTTGGACAGAAACTATGGGTACTATGGTCAGTTTTTCTAAGGATCGCTATAAATATATAGATTTTTTAATTGCCTCTACTTACATGTCTTTACAGTATGTGCTCATTATTATATTTCTGTCTATTTATATAGCTGTCAGTGTCCTTCTTAATCACACATAAACCCCTGTGGTGTGTTTCTCAATGCGCCAGATGATTTCTGGTACGGTGGTAACTTGTTCTCTGTGTGAGAAGCAGCTAGTTTGTAATGCTAAAGAACGGTGTACACAAAAGAGGACCCGGCCCTTCCTCCCATAAAGCATATTCCCTACTGTCCTCCACGCAGATTTGTGGGAAACACAGGCAGACGAGGAGGAGGAGGAGGCTGAGAGCGGAGAATCAATATGCAGGAGCGGCCGGCCGGTCATTTGTATGCTACATGTGCGGCAGGGCTACGAGAGCCAGAGACAGGAGTTAGAAAAGCAAAGGTTAATTTCATACATCAACTTCCATCTGCATATTTCTTTCCACAGGAGCACCGCGGCCTTTGTGCAGTTTTTTTTTTTCTTTTTTTTTCTTGGCGGTTCATATTTTACGGGAGGCAAGGTGCTCGGAGGATTTGTTTGCACTGCTGATTTGAGATAGAAGTTGAATAGAGAGATGCACAGATTACTTGATCTCCTTAAAGAAGATTAACCCTCACATTTCACATTTAGAGGCCTTTTATACACACACACACACACATCTGTGTCAGTTACCATGTAGATTCTCATCTGAGTAATTTGTGTGTAATGTTTGTGAGCAGGAGCTTGTTACTTCATTTAATTGACTGTTGTGTGTGTGTGTGTGTGTGTGTGTGTCATTGTTTAACAGTCTAGATTATTAAATCACAGGCCCCAAGTTCCAGAGCAGCTGGTTATTTTTAAAAAAAAAAAGGTATTTCAGTAGTTTTCTGGGCACTGTACCATGGTAATATCATAATATTAGTTCTAAGTCAAAGTACAGTAGTACCAGTAACATATGATTGTTCAGTCTAAAATAAACTGCATATATTAATATTTCTGAAAAAAAAAACTGTTTTAAAATGTTTAAACCAGCCTAAGAAAATTCTAATAATTATTACTTCTAATTAATTATTATTAATAATAATAACAATAAATAATAATTAACATTAAGGCAAAAAAATGCATATGTATTTTATGTTTTGTATCATATTGATACCTCAAGCTTGTTTATGGCTCATATTGTATGATACAGTGAGAATATATAGAAAGAGAGTGAGAGAGAGAGAGAAAACGAAGCAATATATGCAATGTGGTGTAGTTGTTGTTACTTATATGGCCAAAATTATGAAATTCTATTGTACATCGATCTTTTTAACAGTATATCAGCCTACTAAGACAATCTTTATCTCCCAAAAGGTTTTAGTAAAATACTGTTTAAATTCTTAGCTTTATGATCAAAACTCAAATTGCATTTGTTGGTAGCAAAACATATAATGAAATGTAGTACAGTGATGAATGACAGATGAACCAAAGCCTGATGTTTGATATATTTTAACATGATTTTCTAATCATAGGTTGCTTCAGTTCAGTAAATGCCTTGACATATTAATGACAATTAAAATTTACTGTATAAATATATTAAAGATTCCTTATCAAAAAGACAAGTGAACTGTTACCTCTACATTTAAATAAACTGTAAAGACATCTGCTTTCTAAAAATAGTATAAACTTTTATTCAGACAACAGGAAACATCTAATAGATTGTGTACAACAGTTTTTTCAGCAACGTTTTGATCATTTAGAGGCCTTAGAAATGCACGTATCTAATCGGATACAGTAGGCTTTAAAGGGTTAAGATGGTTTCGCTTGCGGCCTGACTGAGCGTTTGTTCTGTGAGTCTCGCAGTACTGTAGATCAAGTGACTAAAACCCCTCTAAAACCATCAAACCAGACTAGCAGCTAACCACTTAATGATTAATAATAATAACCACTTAATAATAAACATTATGTAGCCACTAACATCTTAGCTTTCTGAAACTGTGCTGTGTTGATTGAGTAAGCGTAGCATCAGACCGTTGACTGACGGCTCTAGAAGCAGTATACTGTGTCATCAGTGAATGCTAGCACAGCGCTAAATGATAAACATCAGTAATTTAAACCACACAAGGGCAGAAAAAATTCCAGCCTGAGACGCCTTTCCACACTGTCAACAAACTAGCGCTCCTCTGTTTAGCCCACGTAGCACCCCTTCAAGGAAACAATCGAATATTCATACGATATTATCCTTCCAGAATGATTCCCGCCGCTTGTTTAGCTTTAGGAATTTAAATGCCACTGATATGAATACAGAGCATTTTTATGTATGATAGCATTGTAGCAGCTGCCCTCTCACCTTGCACAATGTTCCTACACAACGCTGTATTAACTAGCGTAATAGGTAATTTGAATGCTAACAGAGCGAGATTAGCTTTGGGATATGTCTCAGGACGGACAAATGGAAGTTATTTCTGGAATAATAAATTGTGATATGCATCTCTGTTCAGGAAGAATGGTGTGTCTTATCAGAGAAGAAGCAAGGATGAATAAATGCGCTGTATATTCATCGTCCATGTGTTGTTGTTGTTGTTTTTTAAGCTTATGCTATATTCATATCTGGATTTTGCTTTTAATGGATTCTTTATGTCCAGTAGGCCGAATACTAGATGCTTAAATCCAGTGGCTATAGTCTCACTGCTGATTTATAAAGTCTGCTGTATAGTATTTGAAGTGTTACTTTAGTGTAATTATCCAAACATCCACCTGCAGGTACATGTGTTGTTTTGCTGTGAAGTCTTTACTGATTTCTAAAGCAGATGCAATAATGACTTTGCTGTTAGGAATATTTCAAAATGATAATTTACTGAAGCAGCTCAGGTTTATTTGATCATCCATAGATGTATTTTTAGAAGAATAAAAAAACAAAGTGATTCTCAAATATATGGAACCCCATTTCCACAATATAACAAAATATAAAAAAGTTAGTAATTGCAACTTTTTATCTCACAATTCTGACTTTTCTCAGAATATCACGCAATTCTAAATATTTGTTCTCATAATTGTGAGTTTACTCGTAATTCGGACTTTATAATATGCAACTTTGAGAAAAAAAAGTCAGAATTGTGATATATAAACTCACAATTGTGAGGAAAAAAAGTGAGAATTGTGTGATATAAACTCGCAATTGTGAGAAAAAAGTAAGAAATGCGTGATATAAACTCGCAGTTGTGAAAAAAGTGAGAATTGCATGATATAAATTCGCAATTGTGAGAAAAAAGTCAGAATTGCGTGATATAAACTCGCAATTGTGAGAAAAAAGTCAGAATTGTGTGATATAACCTCGCAATTGTCAGAAAAAAGTGAGAATTGCGTGATGTAACCTCGCAATTGTGAGAAGAAAGTGAGAATTGCATGAAATAAACTCGCAATTGTGAGAAAAAAGTGAGAATTGCGTGATATAAACTCGCAATTGTGAGAAGAAAGTCAGAATTGCATGATATAAACTCGCAAATGTGAGAAAAAAGTGAGAATTGCGTGACGTAAACTCGAAATTGTGAGAAAAAAGTGAGAATTGCGTGATATAAACTCGCAATTGTGAGAAAAAAGTCAGAATTGTGTGATATAACCTCGCAATTGTCAGAAAAAAGTGAGAACTGCGTGATGTAAACTCGAAATTGTGAGAAAAAAGTGAGAATTGCGTGATATAAACTCGCAATTGTGAGAAAAAAGTCAGAATTGTGTGATATAACCTCGCAATTGTCAGAAAAAAGTGAGAATTGCGTGATGTAAACTCGCAATTGTGAGAAAAAAGTCAGAATTGTGTGATATAACCTCGCAATTGTCAGAAAAAAGTGAGAATTGCGTGATGTAAACTCGAAATTGTGAGAAAAAAGTGAGAATTGCGTGATAAAAAACTCGCAATTGTGAGAAAAAAGTCAGAATTGCGTTATATAACCTCGCAATTGTAGAAAAAGTGAGAATTGCGTGACGTAAACTCGAAATTGTGAAAAAAAAGTGAGAATTGCGTGACGTAAACTCGAAATTGTGAGAAAAAAAGTGAGAATTGCGTGATATAAACTCGCAATTGTGAGAAGAAAGTCAGAATTGCATGATATAAACTCGCAAATGTGAGAAAAAAGTGAAAATTGCGTGACGTAAACTCGAAATTGTGAGAAAAAAGTGAGAATTGCGTGATATAAACTTGCAATTGTGAGAAGAAAGTGAGAATTGCGTGATATAAACTCACAATTGTGAGAAGAAAGTGAGAATTGCGTGATATAAACTCGCAATTGTGAGCTAAAAATAAAATTACCTTTTTTTCGCATTAACCTTATTTTATTTTTTTATTCAGTGCTGGAAACGGGCTTCCATACAAATATGATCAGCAGGTGTTTGAAGAACATTTATTTGTTCATCTCTCAATAATCTTTGTATTGCATTGCATTATTTGTTTTGATTATCAAACTACACATTTAAATCTTATCTTACAGACATAATTTTGGGGAAAAAAATCTTTTTCAGATATATTGTTAAGGTATAAGTGATTGTGTGCTCTTCAGTTTCCAGAGTTTGTCTCAGTCCTCCCAGTGCCGTGTGTTTTTCTGCTTTGGTGGACGCTGTCAACACTGTCATCTCACCATCTCTCATGTGGTAGACATGTCCTGAGTTAAAGGGTGAGCAAAGGTCATGAAGGCCAGATCTGACCACAAACATTGTGACACAGAGGTCACTGCTTTCACTCAGACACATTTTTTCATGGAAAACTAAGTTGCCCTAGTTTACCGATCTTGCAGTGAAACTCTAATTTTGCAATTGTCTTAAAATGTTTTTCCAGAGCAAAAAGGCCTATGCACGTCATATTTGCATGATATTTGACCAAACTGTGATCTTGTGGCTGAGACGTGGTGTTAAAAATGTTTGCATCAGCATTTTGATTTAGAGAGGATATGAAGCGGTGTCTTAAATGGAAATATAAAATGCTCACCAAAAAATCTGCTCCTCCAACCACACAAACACACACACACAAACTGTTTTTTTTTAACTCCGTTTAATCCATTTTTGTCAGAAAAGCTAGTTTTTGCTTGCTTTTCCATGAAGTGAATTGTTATATTACTGTGTATTAATCATTTATCCCAATTTGTCGAGATTTGATGCTAATTTGATGTTCTTTTGTCATTTGTTGCTCCCTTTTTTGTTGTTCTTGTAGCTCACTTCTGACCTCAGTTTTTTTGTGTTTTAGGCCCGTTTGAGACTCGCATGTGCTCTAATTTGATAGATTTGAGGTTAGAGTCTGCTTCCGTCCCGTGTGTGTGTGGAACTAGGCCTTTGTGGGGAAAGTGCGCGTGTGGCGATTGCTCAATCCTCAAAAACCTCAGCGACGGTCTCTGTGCGCCAGATCTTAATCGCACGCGGCGCTCAGGTGCAAAGTTGCTTTTCTCAAACACAATGAAATACGCATGCATATGGCTTAGCTATGGTGTGTGTGTGTTTTGCAGAGTTGTGTTTTACATGTATGCAGCAGCTCGTGTCTTCTTAGAAGATCTCAGAAGCAGTCAGAATAAATATCAGAAGGCCTGTTTGACTTTGAGGACAGTGTGCGGTTGTTTTATTCCAGAAGCACAGGAGTGAGCTGCAGTCGTGAGAGAGAGTACTTCTGTTCAGAAACCTAGAGAGCTGTCTGTTGCCTACATAGGGAGCTACCTTTCAAGACAGAACGTTGTCAGTGTATGATTCGGAGCGCTTTAGGCAGCAGCTTCACACGAGACACAAATAGCACTCCTTATGTGATGCCTCGACTCAAAAATGATTTTTTGTTTGTTTGTTCATTTTCTCCCAGTTCGTTTTTTTATAAAAGTTTATATTTAATTTTTTTTCTTCTCAAGTAAATGCATCTTGATTTTAGATATTTATTCTGGAAAGCAAGACAAAAATACTGAGTAAGAATTTATTTATTTATTGCAATGTATCTAAAAAAATACTATTGATTATTGGCTTACTGAAAATATGTATTAAAACAGCAACTGTCAACAAATTCTCTGATTGGTGGATTTCTCCTCAGAATTGTGGGTAGTGTAGTTCTCCACTTGAAATTTGGCTAATAAACACAAATTATTGTATTTATTAAGTTAAAATGACCTCTGAGCTCTTGTTTGTCCATTATTGTTAACTAAATCTATTTATCTCTGAAGAAAATGGATAACAATGTTGCACACTATAGATTTTGATGTTAGCATGTTGCTAAACAAATGACCTATCACTCTAATAAGCGTAAAATTGGGCCACACACACAAATACTGGGTGAAATATATAATAATTAATTAGATTGAACTCTTTTTATCTGTATATTTTAGCTGTGAGTGACGTAAATATTTATAAACCACATTTCTCTTGACCGAGCTTACTGGAAAAAAAAAAGGTACACATTTGGCATGAAACGCTGTGCAGAAGATGATCTGAGAGCCTTCGGTCGCCCTCACAGAGGAACACAGAAGAACAGGTGTCCTGCAGGTGTTTGTCGCTCTGCTCGTGTCTATTATTTAATAGCAGTCAGTGGGTAGGACTTGTACTTTTAATATTTAATCGTAGCTCTCCAGCGATCTGACTATCTGTGATCTCTGAGCCGTGCCGCCCACTTTCTGTCTGTCTGTCTCTTTCCTTTCCTCTCTCTCTCTCTCTCTCTCTCTCTCTCTCTCTGCTCAGTTTTCCACCTCTGATTCTCTGCGTGTTTCCGCTGGGCGGCTCGCGTTACTGACTGTTTCCTTGTGTTTGTAGAACCATCAGAACCGCCATCCGCCCTGAACCAGCGCTCTCACACACAATGAAGGACTCAGCACGTGTGTGTGTGTGTGTGTGTGTGTGTGTGCAGCACATGTTTATTGGCAGTAGTGTATTGAGGCATGTGTGTGTGTGTGTGTGTGTATCGAGAGCACTTGAGGACAGTAAAGCTGACTACATACAGTACTGTGTGAAATTTTGCTATCTGAGAAATATTAATTTTTAAATGATCAGTCTTTTTGTGTGCTTGGTTTCCTTTGCATTGAATCTTAGCCGTCAATGTGTCATTCACTTAAAAAAATGTCTGTTTTTCATCTCCCTGGTAAACGAGTGCACTAACTTATTGTCAAACTTTTAGTTAGCTGCAACAACGCTGAATTGTTTTTCTTTATAAATATGTTGTGGGATTTATTTTGAAAAAATTTCAGAATTGCTAATAAATTTCACAAGTAATGAAAACTGCAAATAACATTGAGTAAGAGAACATTCACTCTTTATTTAGATTATGTAGATTTTTTTAAAAAGTCATAGATATTTAATTATGGATTTTCATAGTTTATAATTGAGTCTGGGTTGAGGGTGAAACAAACAAACAAAAATAAAATGCACTCAAAAAGTAGCACAAATAAATTATGAATTCTTGTGAAAAAAGTTTCCAACACAGTTGGAACCTTCATAAAACAAAAAGTTAAAATATGGCATGTGACATTAAAAGTGCTTGTAGTGCATACAACTGTGTGTGTGTGTGTGTGTGTGAGAGAGAGAGAGATTATTTGTGTTCTGACTCTTTATTAGGAGCGGTAGAGTTAGTCAGGGTCATTTTGTCCACTCACACACGTCCACGTTGTGATGAAGGTCAGTGGTGCGTATGAATATTCACACTGCAAAGTTTATCAATATTTGCTAACAAAGTATTATTTTTCCAGCACAAAACAGCAGAGTCAAAATCTAACTAGCATTCATTAGTTTATACGTTTTCCAGAGTTTTCTAGAATTATCAAGTAGAATTCAAGACCTTCCTAAACTAGATGTTAATTGGTTGGTACTTAAATTTTATAAAACTGCTTAATTCCTTATTAGTATACTTTTTTATTTCTTTTAAAATTAATTCAGCCTGTCAGTGTTATTTTAATATCAATGAGATATATGTTTACATTACATTACATTTAAATATGTATAAATGCATCATTCAGTTTATGTGTGTTTTCTTGGTTTTTTCTTATAAAGTAAATAAATCTTAAGACACTAATATTTTGAAGGTGAAACAAGGCAAAAAAGAATGCATTATTATTTTCAGAAGAAGATGCGATTTAGGTTTTACTGGTTTAGTATGAAGCCAAAAAAAAAAGAAAATAAACGGGGGCGTTTGTTCAATATTGCAGTTTTGCCATCACTGAAGTCAGCAAAACTTCAGAAATCTTGCAGAAACACACACACACACACACATGTGTGAACCGAGGCCCTGATCTGTTTATCACAGAGTTTGAGGTTTAGCTGTTTCAGCTTTAGCTGGTGGGTGAAAATCCACCCCTTTATCACCCCGTTGTCTTTTTCAGCGCTGAAGAACACACATATTTGGTCTTGCATCTCACGCATTTTATTGAGCGTGCGTTGCTTGGATGAGAGAAAGTTAATTGTGCAAAATTGTTTATCTGAAAACAGACAATTAACTACAGTAAAATGAGGCCTATTTATCCTGGAAATTAGAGTTTAATTATATCAATACTCACATTAATTATCTGCTCACCGTGGCTTATGGTCAAGCACATTATTGGCTCTCAGACGGCACGGCTTGTGTGCTAAACAATACAGCTTCATAAATTAATATGCTTAGCAGCTATAAATAGTGTTTGCGTTAGATGCGTGTATATGAAAGCCTGTAACATATGTAATTACTGTATCGTACATGCAGTTAATCCTATACAATGCTCGCCGCTGTCCGTCTGTCAGCCGCGCAGATGTGCAGTATTTCATGGTGCTGTGGAGGAATTCTGGGGGATTTTTTGATGCAGGGATGCGGGTCATGTGAGGTGTGTTTGCAATATGTGTTTCGGATGCAATACAATGATTTAATTTTAAAGTTATGCAGTATTTTCCTGAGCAAAATTTCAAAGGAAAGCTTAAATGTTTCAAGGAATAATTCAGTTTATTTTCATAGAAGAAGAAAAAATGAGAACTTTAGCAGAATGTTCATGCTGCTCTTTTCCATACAATGAAAGTGAATGGTGACTGGGTCTGTAAAGCTCCAAAAATACAACAACAACAAAAATAAAATGTTAAACATCTTATGTTATATATTCCAAAACTTTTGGTTATCTTTTGTGCATTAAACAGCCCTACATTTTAACCGTTATTCACAGAAAAATCTAAGAAAAAGACAAGAATTTCAGTGTGAATATAAAAGGTCTTAAGTTGCATACAGTATTTGGACTAATAGCTATTGTGAAGAAGTAACTTTTTAGGGTATTTTTTACATAAATAACATACTTTAAAAGTATAGACTTAAATGTGAACTAAATGTAATATTTTCAGACAGTAATTTTAATTCAAATTAAATAAAAATGCATTATAGTTTAAATTTAGATGCAATTAGTTACATTTATTTAGACATTTTGAACTATAGGGTGCTTTTGACCCGGTTAAGTAGGACTTATGTGCATTTATGTAATTTTATAATTATTTCTATTGTCTTGTAAGTGTAGTGTCGAATATACAAGCATTTATGTAAGCTAAAATATACTTGAATGCCATTTCTATTGGAACTTGTATGTCATGTATTTAAACGTAATTGTAATTAGATATTTGTAATGATGAAGTTGCAGTTTAGTACATTGTGGCGAGTGGGGCGGGGCCGAGAGGCGTGGGAACGAGGAGTGAGGCCAGGTGTAGTGATTGGAGATGAGCTACACCTGGCCTCACTCCTCGTTCCCACGCCTCTCGGCCCCGCCCCACTCGCCACATACATCTAAAATAGATTAACTTTAAATATTAAGTAATTTACATGTGCTTTTTTTCTGTAAAAAAAGAGAGATAGAGGTTTAGAAGAATGTTCACGCTGCTCTTTCCAGTACAGTGAAAGTCAGTGGGGACTAGGGTTGACAAGCTCCTAAAATATTAAAGTAACTCCATAAAAGTAGTTTTATGTTCTAGAGACTTTTGACTAGCTGTATGAGAAAAACACAGAAATTTCATTATTCACAAAAAATCCCTCCACCACAGCTCTTACATGTCACTTCCACATATTCAAATTTGTCACACCACGATCGGCTGCTAGACGCGCAAAAACCTTCTGAAATGACTCACTCAAGGGCTCAGTGGTAATTATTCGTGGATCGACTGTTAAAGGGTTATTAGCTCAGATCTACAACCACTAGGCCACATCAACATACAAACAAATCGTCATTCACTGTCATGATTGATGTCAACTTCACATCACCTGTGGCCAGACTCGTTCCCTGATCTCTGCGACCCATCGTACGCCGTGATTGGTCACTTCAGACAGGAAGTAATGGCCACCGCGTGATTTGAGGACCAGCACTGACTGATGGGTGTTCATTAATACAAGTGTTGAGATCCTATCAGATCCATCTGTCATTCACACAGAGATTGGGCTGATCTCGTTTCTCTGACAGTACAACGAAAAGTAATGATCCATAAAAAAAAGATTCTAGATTTACATAAAGGTTTATAAGTAGCATATAGTATTGAGGACTAATAGCCCTTGTGAAAACTAAGTAACTTAAGAGTACTTACCATAGGCGGAGGGTGAAGCAACTACAGGGTAAGGCTAAACGCAGCCAAATCTATTTAATACAAGCTTGTCTTTTTAGGCAAGAACAAGACATGGGTGTCATGTAGGCTGATAACATGTTTAATGGGACTGAATTTGTATTTAATGTGATTACAATTTAATTAAATCATAAGAAACGTATTATATAACGTTTCCTTTCCATGGTTATTCAAACGGCGAATAAATTACATAGCCTATAGAAAGAAAAATTATCAGTAATTTAGATATTGCGAGTTTAAGCACTCTCAAATAAACAAAAATATTGTTAAAATCACTGAAGCTGTCTACACTGCGAAATTAATGTCTTATTTACACTGTACGTACATCTGCGTTTTGCTGAGAGTATTTGCAAGAGTCAGGATTTCAGTCAACGAACATGCACGCACTCAAAGCTGATGAGTTTCAGTGATGACTCATCTGAACGCCTCTGATTGGCCGTTGCATTCCTAAGCTCTACAGAATCATGTGGGATTGGTTATAATGCGCAAAACTGTAAAAACGGCTAAAATGAAATACGGATCAATATGTGCAGATCTTAATCAAATGCGCAATCGACACTTGCTATTAATTTTCACATTGTTAGCAAGAGACGCAATAGACCTTACACATGCTCCGCTTATGTATATCATGCTTTAAGAATAATCTTAAGCGTCTGCTGAATGTAATATTTTCAGACACTGCAGATTAATTTAAGTACAGTTTTAAAAAGTGCACTTTGTGATGTATGAAGTGTGTTAACAAACATTATAATGAAAGTGTCTAAGTACAATTAAATGACCTTTTGCATATTATATATATCTGCAATATTTTACATTTAAATAGCAAATTCAATATAATACTTATTCATAATGAAAATAAATATAAATGTAAGCTACATAACATAATGAAACAATGTAATGCAACACAAGATACACACACAATGTAACGAAGATGTAACAATATAGCATAATGGAACAATGTTGAACAAATACAATGTAACGTTACACAACAAAGCATAGAACACTGTTACACAATATACAGTACAACATGATGTAACAAAGCGACAATGTGGCGATGTAACAACAGATACAGTGGAACGTAACAACGTATTAACACAACACAGCAATTTGTTACAGCCTCAATGTGGCGACGTAACAGAACGAATGCACTGGAACGTTACAACATAACACACGTAAGAACATAAAACAACATGCAATTAACATGATGTGACAAAGTGATTTAAAGAATGTAATATAACGTGGCATAGTACAACATAACGTAACAATGTAAATTGACAACATTATGGGATGTAGCATCACATCAATTTATATAACAACGTTAACACCAAGCAATGTAACAGCATATACCATGATGTAAACTGTAAAGAAACACTTCCGACAATCTAAAAAAAAGTCTAGATTAAGTTGAGTTATCTTTAAATAACATATAATATGTAATATATCAGATAAAAATAGTATGTAACATTATATTCTAAGGTGTCCTCGTTACATTTGTTAAATGTACTTACTATTATAATAACAATTAGTTACGCATAATTACATTCAAGTAACCCTAAACCATACAGTAAGTACATGTAGTTAATTAATATTACTAAGTTCTTAAATGTATAATTACACTGTAGCAAGGACACCTTAAAATAAAGTTTAACCAAATAGTCCCTTAAGGTAACAACTGCACATTTACAGCATTTTACAAAATCATATCATAAAGTCATTTATATTTACGTTGTCACCTAATGTTACACTACTTCGTGTTACATATATTGTAGCGTGATGTGACGATATTTAGCAGCTTAATGTAATGCATTACACTGTAAAGTTTGAAAACGCACCTAGAGCCAGCTAATAGAAATGGAAATAAAAGACCGCTTGAATAGAAAGTGCAACAGTTATAATGGAGGAACAAAGAGATTGAATAGATTGTGTCTTATTGTTTCCATAAAGTGCTTATCAGCATGAACACGTCAGTCTCTGGCAGATGATGAGATTCCATTATGACAAGTGATGCTCACATTTCTATAGGCGGCAGAAATCATAAAGTTAGTCACTGTCATTGGGACTTTTCTCATTATTTAAGTGATTTTACTACTGAACACGTAAAAAGTGAAGCGTGACATTTCTGAGGAGATATTTTTAGGTTGTGTATTTTTAGATTGTATAGTTTTACGTGCCAACAAAATGGACAGTTCTATTACTGTGTGTGTGTGTGTGTGTGTGTGATGAATGTAGGCCCTTCTGGCGGTGATATCACAGTACAGTATGCCATCTAACGAGGTGACGATGTCATAAATGAGGCGTGATGAGTGTGTGATGTCACTGTGATCAGTTAATCCAGCCGCACATGATCACATTATCAGCGGCAGTGTCTCTCCGTCTCTGCTGGACCGACGGCCACTGGCGTTAATGGCTTTTTAAATGTCACCGAATGTCATGGAATGATAAAATGGGAATCGCTTATCCCAGGTCGAAGTGATCATCTCCCCCGCTCTCTTTCTTTCACTCGTGTTTCCTGTTCCTGTGTCTCTCTCTCTCTCTTTCTCGCTGAAGGACTCCAGCACGTGGCTTTGGTGCACTTTCACCGACGCTGATGTCAGCATGATTTATACAGCAAACACACACACACACACAACAATAGAGAAGTGTGTGTGTGTGTGTTCTTACACCAGTCGTGTGTGATTGTGATTTATTATTTGTTTTTGCTCGTGTGTATCTCACTGCGTGTTTCCGGACTAATAATTTTGCTTCTTTTTCTTCACTTTTTACATTTTTAGTCCTTTTTTTTTTTCTTTATTATTTTATTTTTCCATCCCATGAGTCGTTAGCTTCTAGTATTTTTTTTCCTTTTTCCTTGCACTGCCCTGTAAAATGGTAAATAGTATATACTTCTGTTGTGCTTTCTTCACCTATTATTTTCTTACCACTCATAATTCTAACTACGTTTATTTTATTTCCTTTTCCCTTTTCTGTGCACTGCCTAAAATAATGCAACCTTTTTTTTTTTTTTTTTGCTCATAATGCCATGATTTTGGCATCTCTAATTCATAGTATTATTCAACTTTTTGTATTATATAACTTCTTATATTCACATTTATGGTATACAAAGTGATGAATTCCTGCCAATTCAATTAAAATCTAACACATAAAATTAGAGCGAGTAATCCTGACTACTGAGTGTTATTTTCATACTCAAATATGCCGCATGCATGCATGCCACTGCATTGCATTAATACACATCTTAAAATCAATGCAGTAGATTACAGGCTTGATTTTTGGAACCCTTCTATCTGCTACAAAGTAATCCAAAGTGTAGCTCTGCTGTCAAAGCCTGTGTATCTCCCTGTGAGATTCATCATATAGTGGAACTAGGTGTGAGAGAATCTGACAATATGGGCACAGACTGTATATACTATAGTAGAAGCAAATATGAACAGAGAATGAATATGGGACATCTGATCCCAGAGCAGCATTACAGGGACATATGATATGAGAATATAGGGCGTGATAAAAATGTTCATGGATGCTTTGTGAAGTTTTCTCAGGTTGCTTTCTCTTGATACAGCACATGTTGATGGTCTGACTGTCCCGGGACAGCGGGTACAGAACAGGACAGAGGGTGCACGCACCGGTTTGGTTCCTTCATTTCTGCATTTCTTGCTCAATTTATTGCAAGCACACCTTCACATTGTTAGGAAAAGGATCATTCTGATTATGCAATATAAGTGTGTGTGTGTGTGTGTATAAATATAATGCATTGTTAGTGAGACTGTAGCAGGTTCTCATTCCTAGTGTAGGTGAGTCTTATTCAGCCGTCTGAACACTGACTTTATAATGAACACACACACACACACACACACGCTCATTTTAATTAGAGGCACAGGGGAGGGTCAGTGTCACCCTCACTCTCGACAATGACTGTCATCATACAGGTTCTCAAAGCTCATGCTAATTGCTGAAGATGATTTAATTAATAAGCCGTTAGTAGCTGCTAATCAGCCAATCAGATGCAGCTGTGTGACACACTCGTCAACACCTGTTAGATTACAGAGACATTACTGAACTGGTGTTTTACATTTTATTCTCACATTCACCAAGTACCATACCTGTAAATATAGTATCTGACTTTCTAATAATAATACTAATTAGACTAAAATGTTATATGACATTAATTCCATATCATGCTGTTTTTTTGTAATCTATTTCAAAGTGACACAGTCTTCACACACACACAGAGACAGTCGTGTTTGTTTTCATGCTTTCATTAATGATTGAATTGAGCGAGTGAATCGTGGGTAATTGGACACCAGCAGACTCGTGTTGATCAGTCAGAACATAAACAGGAAATGCAAGTGGTCTGGTATCAGGTGACAGGATGCTGTCAAATCATGGATTTATATTTGTCTGCAGCAGAACTTGTGCGCGAATAAACCTGAGAGCGTCTTTTAGAACCGAATTCACGTTTTTAAACAATATACAGCTGTTAACACGATGAAGCTTGCAAATACTTATGCAGGTTGGACAGCCTATCACAGTCCTCGGACCGAGCGATATGATTGGACGAACATTTCATGCTACTATATCTGCCAACCATTTGAACCAAATCACCTACCCTGCCTTTAACAATAATAACCCTGGTGACAAATACCAGGATTTAGCATCCAGCAGTGTCAGCCCCTAAAGAAACGACACTGTGAAGCCAGTTCAGATGGTGTATGTGAGAGTGTGTTTGTGTGGTGGTCTGTAGCAGTTTTCTGGCAGGGAAGCAGGTGCCAGTCAGCAGGTCTGGCCAGTCCTGGGAACGCTGACCTCTCGTCGTCTCTTCTCTCTTCCTGGTTCAATCAATCTGCTGAAATCAAACCCATCAGGTCACCTTTATCATTCAGGGCATGTGTGTGTGAGCAGGATGAAACCCAGTCCGCCACCATGAAACACTCGCCTATATTTAGTGCATCCATACGTTTACACATTTGCGAAAAAATAATAAAAATGCAGAGTTTCCACACCATGAAATTTTGCTGACGTGCCGTCAGTCAGAAGTCGATATCGGCGTTAGCTTCCATAACAAGTCATTAAAAAAACCTGCCCTTCATAAAACACAGCTTATAACTCAAAGGAGAGAGCAAAATTATATAGAGTGCATTACCGCAGAAGCATTTCATGCATTCGTCAATAATTTGACTACACAAACGTCCTCTACATTTTCAGTTCAGATGTTGGGAGACTGTTCAATATGCACAGAACTACAGCAGCATATTTCAAAATGCACACTGCTGTCAGTTTTATTATTATTATCAAGAAATTAACACTTTTATTCAGTAAGGATGCATTAAATTGAATTGCTTTTATTTTTTTTTTACTTTCTTTACATTAAAGAATCCTGAAAAATACAATGCATACCAAAAATATTAAGCAACACAACTGTGTATATATATATTTATTCTGTTCAATAAATGTAACTCGCAGTCTTACAGAAACTGTGAAACAGAAAAGCATGCACTTTAAATGTTCTGAGGCCAAAAAGTGAAGTTCTCTACCCCTTTTATTAATCTCAAAGAGGCAGAGCACAGAACATAAAAGCAGTATTTTAAGGTAAAGCCGAAGTTACTTACATCAAACGTCATAAATGCAAAGCCAAGCAACATCAAGGACTGAGATCTGAGCGTATGAAACACATCTCTGCTTTCCTGAACGCCGTCCAGCGTTTTAAAAGCACGGTGGCCGGCCAATATTCATTTTAGCCGGCGACTGCACATTAGCAAATTCATCTGAGAAATATATTACAGATCCAAGAGTAATGATGATGACTAATCTATAACTTCATAAATCCAGCATTGTCAACCTGTCCCTCTTTCATAAGGGTGATTAAATTATTGTTGTGTCGAGGTGAAGTAATTTATTAAAAAGTGCCATTATGTTTATTTACAAGCCAAGCGCTGGTCTCGTGCCAGTAATACCATTAACTGCACTGTTCAGAGCCATTATGCAATAAAGTACACAATAGTAATTGTAAGATAACAAAGGCAGGGATTTTTTTCTCTATTTTTCCAGATGATTATTATGTTTGCAAGTGTTATTATGTTCTTTCAAAGCACTATAAATCCCACCGCCGTGTAAATCACGGGGACTTGCTGAGCACGGGAACTTTCTACAGAGTCACAGACATTATATACGTATCGTGTTCATCGTGTTCTCTTGTGAATGCAAACTTCCGATTGCCTGTTTTCTCACTCTGCGCTTCACTGTTTGTGGCTTTGTTAACTTTCAAGTCAACATTCAACGCTTTGTCTTTTCATAGTTGAAAATGACCTTAGAAAAAAGGTCCAAACTGTGACTGGAGTGTTATTTCATAAGCTACTCTTATAGTGGCTAATATGTAGTTTTGAAGTACTAATTTGTGCGTTTTAAGATACTAATATGCTCTATTTAGGGGTAAAGATGGTACAGAGATGTGCTTTTTTTGTACTTTAGGGAAGCATGTCAATGACAGCTTTTGTACCTATTTTTCTGAGCGTGAGCTAGTTACAGGATATGCACTTCTTGGAATATGATTCCATTCCACTCTGAATCCCAGGGAACGTCAGGAAAACCCTGGATAGCGTGTGGTTGGGGAAGCATGTTTGGAGTTTTCCGGCGACCCGTGTGTCGAACTTCAAATAATCCCTCTCTGTTGTTGCCAAATGTCAATCCAACGCAAACAGGACTACACTAAAAACATTGTGCGGCTTAGCAATGGCGCTCGCTCCGATCGTACTCCACTCTGTTTGATGTGATAATTAAAAACGGAAGGCAAATATTGATGCACAGATTAGCCGGAGTCATATTTGCCCAGGGATTATGATGTATTAGATTATCTCTGGATCGCCTACGACAAACCCACTGCTGCGTTTAATGGTTTTTCTTTTCTTTTGTATTATAGACTTGCTTTTATTTCCGTATCCTCATTTCAAACAGTATAGATGTGAATCTGCCGTCACAGATCAGCGCTCTCCAGTGAGCTCATGAACAAACACCGAGTGTTTACTCTGTTGTTTGACACGTTTGCTAGCTGCCGAAAACAGTCACCCTTTGGAAGGTGAGCGCTAACATCGGACACTATAAAATATGTAATGTGCACGTTTGATCAAATGTGCAGTATAGAGATCTTACTCGGTGAAATACTGTATCTGTATAATGGAAGATCGGTAACACTTTAGTATAGGGTCCAATTCACACGAATAACTAGTTGCTTATTAGCATGTCTATTATTAACATTGGCTGTTTATTAGTGCTTATAAAGTACATATTATGCATAACATCCATAATCCTACCCAATACCCTAAACTTAACAACTACCTTATAAACTATTAATAAGCAGCAAATAAGGAGTTAATTGAGGCAAAAGTCATAGTTAATAGTTATTAAATAGTGAGAATTGGACCCTTAAATAAAGTGTGACTGGAAGATTATTTGTGGTGTTGGTCAGTAAAATACTTAAGTTATTATGAATTAATAAAGTTTTCTTTTCTAATAATTTATTAATAATTAATTAACTAATAAACTGTAAGTACTATATATACGTATACTTTATTATACTTATTAGTATATTAAATTATAATTATTGTATGTAGTGCTTATAGTGGAATTTCTAAATAAAGTACTATATATGCATATGACATTATAGTGTGTGTGTGTGTGTGTGAGTGTTAATATGTTTATATATAATATGTGTATAAATAATCTGATATTGTTTAAAATAAAAATTCATATATCAGACATGTTCTTTATTTAGTGATGAAGTAATTATTTAGTAATTATTACTATTATTTACTTAATGTTTAATATTAATTATTAATTCATATTTTAAATGTATTTATATATACATGTGTGACCTTGGACCACAAAACCAGTCATAAAGGTCAATTTATTTATTTATTTTTAAGATTTAATTGATTTCATCTGAAACCTGAAAAAAATAAGCTTCACATTGATGTTTTTTTATGATATGAAAATGCATATTACTAATAATAATAATATATTTACGGTAGGAAAAAAAAGATAAAAATAATACAAAATATAATTATAGTTATATAAGAAATAATAATATAATTGGTATTACTTTGTTAATATCGACTTTGTATATTATACAGCCATGTATTCTTCATGTATTTTGTAATTATTATTTATTTAATAAATATAATATGAAATATTATGAATGAATAAGTCATGTGTTAATGTTATGAGGTAGATAATATGCAGCTATCGGCCGCGAGCGGGACGTCCGGATCTGGCAGCTGTTTCAGAGACTGATCAGATGCTTGAGCAACACTCAGGTTCCCGCGGGCCGCGGTGTGGAGATTCGAGGGTCCCTCTGAGGGATTAGGACCCTTAAACACCACGTTCACTCAGACTGAGAGAGAGCGAGAGAGAGAAATGCAGCAGGAAGACAGCATTAGGAGGAACTGGGCGGCATTTGAATAAATCGAGTCATTAGGTAGCCGTTTGTGTGAGTGCCGTCACCACCTGACAATCCCTCGCTCGCGTTTCTTCACTCGTCTTCCGTACGAAGTTGAGCAGATTGCCTCGTTTGCATTCGCCGGCGTAGCAGACGCTCGGAAAGACCCCCACCTCCTCTCCGTCCGTCCCTCCTGCAGTTCGGCAGCGCCTCTCAAACCTGTTCCCCTCCGCTCTCGCCTTCTGGAGAGACAGATTCATCTCGCCGCGCCTGCCTGTTCCTCCGTCTTTCATTTTTCATTCATCACATATGGCTCAGAAACTCATCAACATATGGATCCCATTGTTTGTAGCCCAGGCGGCCCTACTGTTATAGACAATAGCTGATGAGTTTGTTTGAAGCTCGCGAGATCCGTCACGGCTGCGACGCTCGCTTTGCTGAGAGTATCTGGTTTTGTGGAGACGTGAGAAAGCGGCGTTTCACAACTCGCGAAATATGCTGATGTCCACTGTTTGTAACTGCATTAATATACTTACTGTAGCGCGGCGTCAACAAAATGATCATACGGCTTATTAATGCAATGTGTTTTGGATGAATTATATATCAAAAGCATGAGGAAGGCAGTGGTGTTGAGGCGGGATTGGAGATGACCGGCCGGCCGAGGATGGAGAGTCCAGATCTGTGGTATGGGTGGATGCATCATTCATGGACTTCGTTAAGCATGTAGTGAATACTTAACGAAGTGTACGTGAAACCAACCCTGTTTACAATCCCGCTCTTATTGTTCAAGACTCATCTGTGTGTGTTGTTCAGATGAAAATAAAGTTTGTGTTCGTTATATAACATATTCTGACGTTAAACACCTGTCATAAAGAGACGTCCAATCAAATCCCAGAGGATTCGAGAGAGAAAAATTGTGATTATGGACGTAAAGTGAGGTGTTTCAAGTTGACTTCAACAGCAAGCGAACAAATGCATAGAAAATGCACAGTATTTTTATTCATTTACTTATTGCGTTATCAAGCACAAGGTTGTGGGTTCGATTCCCCGGGAACACATGATAGGTAAAAATTGATAGCCTGAATGCATATGGATAAAAGCGTCTGCTAAATGCATACATTTAATTTAATTTTAATTTAATTTAATTGATTTGATTGTCAAATTTATTGCTGTTTTGTTCAATACAAATGACATTATACTTACAGTTAGACTGGATGATATTTTAAACCATTGTAGTATATATTGTATATACTGTATATAAACTAGCATTTTAGTTTATCATGATTAAATTGGTATAAAACAATTAAAATGTTATAAATATTAAGAATTTTATAAATATCACACTATAATCTCTGCTATATAATATAGGAATGTAATATACTTGTATTCCTTTCCAAACACAGCCATGTTCTCTATTTAGCCCTTTTTTTGTAATTATAATTATGAAATATTATTGATTATGAATAATGAGTAATAATTTAGTAACTAAATAAGATAATAATATGAATTATTAATTAATATATCAAGTTCATATAACGATTTCATCAAGTAAAATGGGTTTTGAACGACATTTCAAGAGCATGCAAACAAATCCAAACAAAATGCACAATATTAATTGTACGTTAAATCTATCCTAAAAATCTAATTTGTCGCAAATGAGCTCTTCAGTTTAGTTACAACACATTGCTTTAACTGTACTCTGTATGTGTGTATGCATGCGCATGTGTGTGTATATATATTATAATAATACTATTATTAATATATAAGACTTTGTGCCTAATAGCAGCTCTTATCACTTTAGCGCACAGCCTCTTATGGATTTTTGCTTTAACATACCGCCACAATATATGATTTCTCATGTTTTGTTTCTCATACACATGCCCAAGAGAAGTAGTTGTAATGAAAATGAGGATAAATGATTGGCAGTCACAGTGATTTGAGTTCCAGGTGCTAATCTACAGCAGAAGCACGTCCTGTCACAGCTGCTTCTGTAAACAGCTGTTGTGCTGAAGCTAATTCTTTCCTTTGGTTCTTGTTAAGTCCTGTTTGGGTTGTTTTCTCTAGTTTAGGGCTCCCGCTGAGGGGCTGTATCACTTCAAAGGCGAGTTTGTTGAGCACAGTGTTCGCCTCAGGACCGAACGCAAACACACACAGTGTTTAATGGCTCAAACGTATTCACAAATGATACAGAGATGGACCAACACAGCCTCCTCGACTGCAGTTTAATAACAGAGTAAGATGCGATGAGCGGGTGAGAGAATGGATCAGTATCTTGCAGTAAACGGCATCGCACTACATTCATTGAGTTTGAACAATTAAGCTAACAAAGGGTTACTTCATCAAAAAATGGATATTAATCTAAAAATATAAATGCTCTCATTGTTTTCTCACCCGTGTGTTGTTTCAAACCTTTTGTGACTTACTTTCTGCTGTGGAACACAAAAGGAGACGTTTAGCAGAATGTTCAAGCTGCTCTTTTACACAGTCAAGTGAATGGGGACTCGAGCTGACAACAAAGTACATTAAACTAGCATTAAAGTCCTCCATGTGACTCGTGGCCAGAATTTCAGGTCTTCTAAAGTCATTCGATAGCTTCATGTGAAGAAACTGATCAAATTTAAATCATTATTCACAGAAAATCAGTTTCTGAATATTCATTACGTTCGATTTTGTGTTACAAACAATGCTGTTTTGTATCAAGAAATTATTTATTTGTATTTATTAGTTTCTTTCTCATACAAAGATGTTTGAAATACAATGCTTATAAGTCATATGACACTCCCAGTCCTCGTTCACTGTAAGAAAAAGAATAGCTTCGATATTTTGACTAATTATTTATTTTTTGATGTAGGTTTGGAACAACATGAAGGTAAAAGAGTAAATGATGACAGAATTAGTAATTGATTCATTCATTTATGCAGACACTTCCTCCATAAGACAACAGACTTTTAATATAAATTTTGGTATCAACAGTTTAATAATAATGCATCTCTATGCACTGGTGACAAATCTATGTATGTAATACTTTTGATCAATGTCGACTGGACCGCTCCAGAAACTTACAAAGAGAGAAAAACGAGCTTGAAGACCGATGACGACGGCTTGAGGGGAAGAGGACGTGACACAGAGAAAGTCTAAAAATTATACCATATTATTATTTTACAGGACTTTTCTAGGTCTAGAAATTAGACTTAATTTATCACCTTATATATATTCAGATGTTCTAAGCCTCTGGTTCTTCGAAGAAAAAGATTTTTTTTTTTTAAATAAATATCTCTTTTTGTGGTTTTAGCTTATGTGATGCCTTATTTTAATATTATATTTGTGATTTATTATTGTAATTATTATCATTACTATATTTGTTTGCCATTTTAATTGTATTTTTATTAATTAAGGTTACTGTTGTAGGCAAAATAAGTACATACGTATGGAAATAAGTACAAAAAAAGTTACAATTAGGAAGTATTATTTTATGTTAATCTCCATAATGCAATAATATACAGCTATAAAATAAGACATGTTATGTGTTGAGTTAACATCATTAATTAATTACAGATTACAGATTGAGCTTATAATTACAAAATAATGAGAACATTTGACGGTTCATCAAATATTATATTTTGATCAAATATGATCCACAGTCGTCTAAATAAATAAATATAGTTTGTCTAAGAAATCACATTCACTTCAGTCAGTCCAGTCGATTCAGTTCAAGTCGATGGCTTTATGATGCACCGTTTCAAAGCAGCTTCACAGACGACGCTTCTGTCAATGTTACAATCAAGCTACAATCACATTCTGCAGATTATTAAAACAAAAACTGACCTTTTAAACTGAAGTCAAAGTCAAAACGTAAAATAATGAGAAGAAGAAGAAGTAGGGATTTGACAGAAACTAATGCTATGTCCTTAAAAAGGAATTATTATTATTTAATTCAATTTTTTTGTCTTGTTTTTTGGATTTGGTTGTTCCGAGTGAGGCCGGACCACCACTGATGCCTCCTCAGAAACAGTCACATGACGTCCGTGACACTGGAGTGTGTTGAGTGTGAGTGTGTGAGCCAATGCTCCCGCTCACACTGTTCAGTCCTGCTTGTTCTCAGGTGTGTGTGTGTGTGTGTGTGACCTTGGAGTGGCGGCAGTGCTTAAACAGTGTGTCAGCGAGTGTGTTGAAGCGTGTCTGTGCCGATTATGAATGTTTCATTACTGCCACCTCAGCCTTTAGCTGTGAGCTTTCCACTAAAGCACACTGACAAATCCTCTTTCTTCTCGCCTTTTTACCTCCTCTCTCTCTCCCGCTCGCTCTATCTCTCCTGGATGTCCGTCTTGCTCCTTTCTCTGCACTCGCTCGGTTTCTGGTACTCTCGATTCTTCTTTCCGCAGTTTTTCCGCCGCTCTCTCTCTGATGAATCTCCAGACAGGGGGGAATGATTGTACTTGGGGCCGAGCGCTCGTTTTTCTTTTTGTTTGAAAGGCATGACAGGTACGACTTCTCCTCTGCTCTCTCCGCCCTCCCTTTCTCTCTTCCGCACAAAATAAGTCAAGGTTTACAAGGTCAACTCGTCTCGCGCTAAGCAGAGCTTTTTCACCCACACAGTATTTCGACTAAAACGTCAAGAGACAGCGGAGATAAATTTGGAAAAATGTCCCGGCTCAGGCGGCAGTACTTTACTCTGATTCCTGCCGCTTGAAATTCTCCTCTGAATGAATAAGAGAGCTTGTTATCTTATTGTCTTATAATAGCAGGCGAGCGTTAGCACACTTCATCATGCACTGCCCTGTTGAGTGCGTAAAAGTATGTCACACACTTTCACACATGCGCTCGTGCACACACACATGAAGGGAAAAGAGGGCCACAGCAGATTAGGATCTCCTTTCTGGGGTGTGTTGAAACTCTCCCCACATCGACAGAATCTACTTACGCAAGACCTTTGAATTAAATTCAGCTGAGATCTCTCAAAGGCCTTGTTGTAAACTAGGTAAACATGCTAAAATCAGCCTAATCACTTATGATTCATTTTTGGAGCAAACTTTTATTACTGGACTGAACAGCTAGCCGTTTTCATTATTTTAAATCTCACCCACAAACTTAGATGTTCTTACTAAACCGAATATAAATATGTATCCTATGAAAGCGTTGTGGTGCGCACTACCTCTAAAGAAGTGTATTATCTAGTCATAAACTTCTCTCGCAGTCAGCTACTGGATTTCATAAAACTAACATTGACTTTATAACGGCTCTTAATAAATATTGACCTACATTTTAATCACATGCTAATCTGGAGCGCCGCAGAGGTGACGGTTTATGGATGGCCGTGGATCATAAATTTCCCAGGTCGCATCTCTCTATCGAGTGTATCTGTTCCTCCGAGAGCCGTACGATTGATCATATTCATTAAAAATATCTACACACTTTGGCATTTCACAGCCCACTAAGCCTGTGCAAGTTTAAGAGTAAGATGTAATTATTCTCCAACAGCCAATATTCATTTCAATGGAATAATAAACTACTTGGATTAAAAGATTGTGGTTGGTTGTTTTAAAAAGTAAAAAAAAAAAAAAACACAACTGAGAATAATATATTATCATAGCCTTTACATCAGATCACTAATTATAGTATAAATGGCTCTGAAATGGGGTCTTCAGCTTTAAAAAGTTTGAATAGCCGTGCAATTGACAATTTTGTGGCATAAGCACATTTTGTGTAGTCAAAAGGTCTGTTCAATGCATTTTCCCTTTTGCTTCCTGCTCGTTTTGCATAAATAGGTTACCGAAATTGTTTCCAAAACATTAAAGTCATATTCTTTTTATATTTTTAGCAGCATTAATTCTCCATATTCACCAATAAGTGCTTCTCTAGCCAGCTGTCTCGAAGCTCTCCTGCGCTATTAAAATTGTGTTTCCAGAAACCTGCATCCATCCCGCCGCTGAGCATTGTTTAAAGCCATGGGGTATTGTGGAATAGAATGAGGTCGACCAATCTTTTCAAAACTAATTATAATGTTTAAAAACCTAAACACCAGAAGCAATATTGGGCCAATAAAACGGAATTAAAAGCTCATTTCTGTGGGATAATTGCTCCACGCAGTGCTGATATTAAACACCTGGCGTGTGGTACAGCTCTCCAGCCTGTCTGCGCTTCCCACAGATGTGCCGCCCATCCTGGAGCGGGAACCGGACGTGTCAGAATGGTCAGAATCGAAGTGAATAGGTCAGAGAAGAGGCATGCAGTTGCATGCATCAGCTGCAATGATGGCTTTGCTACAGGACATGATGTCATAATGCCTCTGTTCCCCTATTTAAACATGCAGAGGGAATGGGATACAGATTGAGTGTGTCGTTGTAAATGGGGGTAGATTAAGCGGATATATTGTGAGTGTTCAGGGAAAGGCTTTTGGTTACAGCCAGGGCTGTACATACAGGAAGTGATGCAGACATATAATGGGGGTCAATGGGAGATCCGTTTACCTCTGAAAGTCACCTTTTGTCTTGCTTCACTACACCGTTTAATGCTTATTTATCAGCATATCAGTAACTCTGAAGCTCTTTACAATACAGTTTGCTTCGGAAATATGGGCGTCTTTGTGTTGTTGATGCATAGATGGTATGTACCATAACTAGACAGTTATTTCAAGTTAAGACCCAAAGAGGAGAGCCAAAAACATACTGAAGCTTAATTAAAAAAATAATGTCCCCAAAATAGTAGTACTATGGTAAATGTATGTCATGGTACATATCTAAAATCACGACATTGGCACGTTAAAAAGATAATTTTTGGGTAGTTGTGTGCATGTTGCTGTGAAATATGATTCAAGCTAGATTGAGTGCACTGGGTTGAGTTAGTGTGTCTCTTTTTTTTGTTTCCAGAATCAAGGCCTGCCTTTTGAAAAATGGTGCACTTGCCCGGCGTGCTGAAGGAAAGAAAAAACATTGATTAACTATCAAATGATTCCAATACAATGATCAATAAGGCTCTGTTGAAAAAAAACGGAAAATAAAACTCTCACTCATGAATCTTCCAGTGCTTCAGACACAAAGGCCTTCTTGGCAGGAGATGCATGGTTATAGAAGCAGTTGAAATCATTTTTGCAGGTTTCACACAGTTGTCTCTTTCTAGGGTTTGGGAAAAGAAAACTTGGACTACACAAGTGTTTTAATGTAAAGGGGTCTTCTTGATCCCTGACTTGTAGGATAAGATCTTTTGATTGACCTCTACTTACCTGTCCATCTTACCCTGACTATCTTTTTAGATACTGCTGACCTGAGCTGAACACTCTCAATCAAACTCTTATCAAAGGATGCCTATTCTCTAGATTCCCAACCAATAACTAGTTTCCAAATAGCTTAACCCTGTAGTCTACTTGCATTTTTGCCAAATAAACTCTTGCGAATCTGAACAACAACTAGTATTTTGTTTGGGCCAAACTTGGCACAATTCTGGAGGCAAGGCTGATGTTTTTATTGAATGTGAATCTATGCCTCGAGGAGAACAATATCACCAGCGTCTGTCTAGACCCAGCTGAGCATTTGCTGCTCCTGTTGGGGAGGCAGAAAAGGGTCATAAAACCCAAATGATGGCCACCCAGTCTTCCCCGGAGGTAGAGAGGCTTTAGCGGAGGATGCAAGCCAAGATGAAGCCAACAGATTTCCAGAAGATCTTGAGGCAGAAAGCTCAGATGCCCTGTCACCTGTGGCACGCTGTCAATATCATTTAGTATGCTATCGTTGAGTTCTGTCTGTTCTGGGTGCATTTAAGACACATTTAGAAATCTCTTGTGTCCTATTTGTAGGTCAGGCGATTGTCAATCTTGGCCAAGTGTTTAAGGGTGGCTCTATGTGGCTGTGAAGAAGATTTGAGATTCTCCCATAACTTGCTAATGTAACCTGTATATATGGCTGTGCAAAAAATCAAATGCAATTTTCATGCACATCTCATTAGTAAAGACACTCCTGTAATTAGAAGTATATCTCCAGCACGTGCGTTCAGATCAGGGTTGCCAGGTTTTTACAACAAATCCTGCCCAGTTGCTTCTCAAAACTAGTCCAAAACTTGCCCTATCGCACTTATAAATAATCGCACCCGATAAATAATTGCTTCCCGGGGTTAAACTATAAGTTTTTTAGCAGGATTGCCTTGGTAAAATTTGCATTTTAGGGGCTAAATATCAAGATATTTGTATTGGGGTCGCTTTGACCCACGGACATGAAAAACAACCACAAACTTGGCAACACCGGTTGGCATTTACTACACCGAGCCATAATTCACTGACAATCTACACAAAATCGATGTTAAAATCACAGGCGATTCTTTGTCGATTTTCGTTTGTGTAATATTCTTTGGCGATTTTGTGTTAGTTGTCGGTAGACTACGGCTCTGTAGTAACTGCCGCTCCACCTGAACCAGTGTTGCCAAGTCTGCGACTCTTTTTCATGTCCGCGGTTTGAAGCAATCCCAATACCAATAACATGATATTAAGCCCCTAAAATGCGAATTTAACCAGGGCAACCCTTTCAAAAAAATTATATTTTAACCCCGGGAAGCAATTTTCATCGGGGAACCTCCCGGAAGCGCGATTGGGCTAGTTTTGGACTAGTTTTAAGAAGCAACTGGGAAGGATTTGTTGTGAAAACCTGGCAACCCTGATCTGAACGCACGTGCTGGAGATATACTTCTAATTAGAGGCGCATCTTTACTAATGAGATGTGCATGAGAATGGCATTCGATTTTTTGCACAGCCCTACCTGTATAGATCATAGACAGTTGAAAGGTTGGTAAGAGATGAAAATCAACGCAAAGATGTAGTTCAACTCTACTGCTCCTAATAGATCTGCGCATAGATGATTCTTTACTCTAGGGATAAGCTGGCACCTTTATCTGTTTGAATTGTGCTTCAATGCAAGCCAACTGAGGCACTAACCATAATATCAGACATCAGGGATGTGTCCTAGAAGAATCCTTCTAGTTCCAGTGCCCCCTGGATAAGACCTTGCGGAGTGCCACCCTTGTTGAGACTCTGTGCAACTGGAAGCTTTCCTATCTATGTTCAGCCATTTGCAAACAATGCAGTCTGTGACACCTGGCTGGCCCAGAAACACTACATCTGTGTTCCCACTTTATCTCCCGTTATCTCGGATCGGGGCGGTCTCACCGGTTCCCACACATACACAAATGGTTTAGTGCCACTTCAAGTTTACATGCCTCACATCATTAGCTATCCTCCCTCAATCTCAGACAAATAACAACCAGTCTCTCCTCTTCCTCTCTCCTCCCCCCAACTCTCGTTCTCTCCCTCCATCAGGGGCCCATTCATTACATGGTGACACTTTTACAGCCTCTAGCTCTCCCAGACCTCTCTACCTCTCTGGAGAGAACAGATAGAACAAGAAAGAGAGCGCAAACGGGGAAGAGACCGAGTGGAACCAGAAATAGAGTGCCGCCCCACCTCCAATCCCACACACGCTCAACTCAAAAAAATCTAGAAGGAAGAGCTTGTTTGTTTATGAGTGCCATAGTGTCATTCAGACAGCCTCTTTTCTCTTGTATGTACAAGGAATACTGGGAACACTTTGTCCATCCTCCGGTATCGCACCCCAATCCAACTGTGCAATTTTTGCATTGCGCCATGGTCTCCTACAGTGTGTGTGTGGGAGCAAACACAGATAGGTCACCTGCACTGAGAAGGGTACGGCGTCTACATGTACATTATGCAACATTGTTTGTGCAGGAGAGTATGTACTCTGAGCATTACACAACCAGTTCTTCAAATCACATGCTGGGTTGCACATTCCTCACATGTTGTGAACAGATCAAGCTTATATTCTGTAAAGCATTGGCCCGTTTCATTTGTGACACACTAAACCAGATCTGTATTGCATTTGTGTTGAAATGCTGTCTGAGTTTCTGGTGTGGAAATGCGCTAGACTTGCTCTTATTCTCGTCTGCTGGTCCGGGTTATTGATTCCACTGGCCGCACAAGCGTGAAAGGGTGGGACAGGACTCATATGATTGGTTTCTTGATGTGTCAATTACTCTGTTGGAGCGAGTAATGCGTGTGACAGGCGGTTTGTTTATGGAGGTGTTCCGGGTCACGGTCAAAGCCTCGCTAAGCACACGGATGAGGAAGGGTTCAGCTCATGTCACTCCAGCCGAACTCGCTCACCCCTGACGCACGAGGAGACTTTCTTTGTTTAGATCTCAAGAGAAGTCCTTTTAACCGGGCCTGGAATTGAAAAGACTCTTGATATTTTATTTATCACAATGTTTACCTTTCTTCACCACTTACAGTATTAGATGTATGTAGTGTGTAAAACAATTTTTGTACTGTATACTGAGCATGTATCATTTATTAGTAGTGATGTCTATGAACAATTTTTTAGCCAATTATTTTCAATGATTTTATTGATTAAATTCCCAATGCATGTGAAACTCAATTAACTTTTAAGTAGGGCTGTCAAATGATTACAATTTTTAGTCAAATTAATCAGAATTTTCAATGGATTAATCAGGATTAATCACTATTTGCAACTACACCTGAATCCTAACCAATTTTATTCTGAAATGCATACCAAAAGATAAATAACAGGACACAGATACATAATTTTCATGTATTGATTCATCAATATGTGGTTCTTTTTTTCTGAATTTCAAAAGTTTAACATTTACTTAGATCAAATTTACCTGAGCACTATATCAAACCATGCCATTTAACTATAGATAGAGAAAGAGTTTTAGGTGAACCAGTGGTTCACATATCTATGACATTATGCATAGAGAAACTCGAAAGAATGAACTCAGAAACACAAACATGCGCCCTCTGCACTCTGGGCACTCTTGTTTTTGGGAGGTGTTCATTTGCTCTGCCACAATACTTTAGGATCGATATTTTCACGTTCTGAAGGCTTCAAGTGCCAGTAAAACCAAGTAAAAATGCATATGCTTTTCCAAACAGCTGTAATTTTCGCTGCATTGCATGTAGGCGCTCTGCGCATGCGCAGTGTGAAACACAGGACGCTATAACAGGAAGAAGCTCCAGCGTATCAACTACCAAAGTCGTCTCGAGCTTGGCATGAATGTATTTGAGAGTAACTGGGGTAAAACCTTAAGCTTCTTCGGTGTTTTCGTTGCGGTGCTCGCCGCTGTTTTTTACTATCTTGAGAATTCAGAGATCGACGAGACTTTCCTGTCCTGAATAATTTGTCACACTGGGCATGCGTGAAATGCGTAAAAAAATTTGACGTAATTAATGACAAACAACCAATTAACGTCGTTAATGCGCTATTTTTGACAGCCCTACTTTTAAGATATGAATAGATTTATTAAAGCATACAATTAAGAATAGCTTAAACATTTTTTTAATTAAAATGAATTGTCTTAAACTGATTCAATAAATCAAATTCATTAAATGAATGTTGCTAGCACTAGTCTTAGGGCCTAGAAACAACTTAAGATGTGATGCAGACTAATGAATCTTTGTGTGTGATATCTGCTGGGATGTTTTGATTGACTGCATTGGTTTTCATATAAACATATGAACTGAATTAGAGTCTGTTTGTCAGAGGTTACCTTCAGTGAAGGCAGAAATGTTTTTCTCATCTCACCAGCCATATTCAATGATTGTTAAATTATGTTTACATTTTTCAATTAATCTCTTTTTTTTCTTTCTTTACAGACAGTGTAACACTGGAATGCTCCTGGCTTAGGGTGACCCATGGCTCCAAGACTGCCACAAAGCACAACCTCTCCAAACTCTACCCCTGATGAAGATCACGATGAGGAAGATAGAGAATTAAGGATTAAGAGAAATCAGAAACCCTTTATCATCCTGAGTGCCATTCCTCAGCCTTACCCACAATCCCCTTCTACTGAATCTTCCCTGATTTTACAGTCAGACGTTTCGCCAACAATGAAAAAACGAATTTGGAAAGTCTCGAGACATCCCTGCATGTTTGATGATGCAGTCCGGACAATACAAGGAATTCAAAACGGACCTTCCACTAGACACTTCCAGACCACATGGACTCAAACTCTTTCTGCTACTGATGGCCCTCCGGTTCTCGTACCAGATGCTGTTTTATTGTACTAAACATTATCCCAGCATTTTAGAAAAGGTGGTTTGGAGGCTCTAGCCATATGGGGTAAAGAAAGACAACAACAGCATTCAAACAGCATCTTGTGTATATTGTGTACAGGATATGAATACAGGCTTATTCTTATCAATGTGAAGACACCATGTTTGTAAATAGTCCACAAATTGTATATTTCCTGCATTATGTCTTTATAGGTTATGCCATTACAACATTTATTCAACATTTTTATCTGTACAGACGTAAAGGTTGACATAGATCTCCAAACAGATGAGTATTTGTATTCCATATAGACCCCCTCTAAAGACAACTCAAATGTTATTGCTTGTTAAGGAGACATTTACAGAGTGATCTAAACTTAGTTAAACCCTAATGCAGGATTGAGTGACTACGCCTTTGAGAACAAGAGAAACGCAATTGAATTGAATCTCTCGCTGTCTCTCTGCATCTCTTTATCTGCTGTAGAAGTCCCAGCCCGTGTGGTTCTAGTTCCCGATTCCCAGATAACTTCCAAGCTTGATTGCCAACGTCCTTGTACAGTTTAGAATTGCTGCATCTCATCTTTTTTGCCCCTTCAAATCAATGATTATCTTATGCCTGCATCCTCTATGTAGCTGTGATGTCCATGTAGGTGACCCTACGGGGCCCGGAGGGGTCAGAGCACCTGAGGGGGGGTGGATCTCTCCTGGATGAGCCTCTCGCTGAGTTCCCACAGGCTGGCGGCTGCCGTGGGGTCCTGGGCCTGCTGAGAGGGCAAGCAACGGAAGCAGTTGTTGAAGTACATCCCTCCGATTCCCTCCAGCTCTGGAGCCACGGCGCAGTAGACTGTTGTGGCCGCTCCCTGTTGCTGTGGAAACAAAAATTTTAATATCAGAATAAACTGAAACAACGTGAGCAAAAATAAATACTGTTGTTCTTGTATGGAGCCTGAAGAACTGGGTGGCCCTCTTTAGAGGGTCAGGGCAATACCAAAGACACCTCTAACCATCCAAGACTTGCATTTTCTCCCCTAAAACGGATCATGAGATGGGGGAAGTGCTCCACAGCCTTTCAAAGACACCATGGGACAGACTGTGAACCTGTTCAAATGGAGTTCCTGTTGAACATCGGACGTATGGCTGTCAACAATCTGCATGCTTTCATATAGGTACCTGCCACATACTAGTCTAGGAACCACCGGAAGCGTTCAATTCTGGCAAGTTCTATAAAAGCTTTTAAAGTGGACTTAAACCTCATGATGTCTGAATGCTGTATCCTCTCTAGGGTTCAAAGGTTAGCTGAAAACCAACCAACTATATTAGCAATGACATGTTATCCGCTATAAAAGTAGGAAAAACAGGAGAATATATCACAGACACTGGAACTGAGAAGCACTCAATTGGCAGGTTTATTGTACATCTCTTGTACGCCTGCCAAGAATCACAGACAATGATCAACACACACACACACAAAAACAGTACAGTTGTAGATTCTGTACATAGCAGAAAGGAAAAGCTTTGGGGAAGTCTCGCAAAGACGACGGTGGGGCAGCCTGCCAAAACTGTCTATTCATCTCACGTCAAAGGGATTTCTGGATGTCACCCAGTCAATGGGGACTTTCTGTCATTGCTGGAGAAGGCGTATACACGTACACTCAAACACAAATTTAAATCCTAAAAAAGGGATCCAGCACAAAGCTATCCATGCAACGGCACTAAAGACAGGTTGGAGACATAAACCCCAAATCCCAGTATCTTCTCTAATGCATGTATAATTGGTCGTGCCCCATGTATAGCTTTAAAGGGCCTTTCACACTGACAGAGATTTGAAGCAGCTAAGCAACTGGAAGTCAGTCGTTTTCAATGAGGGTGGTCGATTTGAGGAGACAAGGCCGACAAAGACCATTGGAAAGTTCATATTAGATGACCACCAATGGGAATGCATTGGTACACGATCTAATACAGATGGATACTGCAGTTGCTAATAAGACTTGTGCAAAGTCCAGCGACTTCATACTTTTCAGTGTGAACCCCTTTTAAGACAGGAAGCAATTACTGGAATTACTTTTTTTAAGATGCAAAGGTGAAGTCAAGGTGCAATTTTTGGTTCCAAACTAGCAGCTATAAGTGAAATTGTGGAAAACAGTCCTCCATTGTTTGAAGAATAGTTAGTCTTCAATGTCACACCATTTGTTAAGTCAAAAGTTGAGGTGTTGGCCAAACATCTTATAGTGGTATCATGGTGTTCAGCCTAGGTTCAAAGGTCAGCCTAGCAATTCCATCCTCACCCCCTCACGTTAATGAAGTACTCATGAAATATCAAAACCACTCATTTGGGTCTGATTCGCAACATGTACGCCCACAATCATGCCTTTTTTGTGTCTATTTTGTTAATGCCCTCGGGTTTGATTGCTTACACAAAAACAAATGACTCTTCATGTCTTTTCACACTTTTCCACATGGCCGATCAGCAGCTAATTGTCGGGGATGGTTGACTATCATGGGGTTTTAACTGTCTTGGGGAAAGATTCAAAGGAAAAGAAAAACATGTCAGACAGAATTAGAGTTGACGTGCAGTTCAAATGTTTCCAGACTCGTCTTTTATGTCCCTCCTCTCACTGAAGAAACTGTCCTGTGCTACTTCACCCGTGACTCCTGCAGGAAGTTAACTTCTGTAAGATGCACATGAAATAGGATGGCTGCTTTATCTTCAAATAGTGCAGGAGCGTCTCAGATCTGAAAAAAGTGCAGGGCAACGTTAAGGAGATGTCTGGCACACGTTAACAGTGACGTGCACTGATGGCCAACTCTTTAAACAAACGCAAATACACACATTGCAACAGTACAAAGACTTTGGCTCATTCATGGAGCCAAATCAGCAGCTGTAGTTCAAGCTGGCAAAGACTGTCACAGAACACTTGTTAGATACACACGTACACACAAACTCGCAGGAAGAAAGCCAAGGCTGCAGTCAGAAATTCAGCGAACGAACTTCACACGCTCATCCCCATTTAACTCCAGTTTGTGTGTTTTTCTGTGTCTTTTGAAGTACACAGATGCTGCATGTTGCTTTGGTTAGCATGGCAATAAACATGACATCAAAAGCATGGATCTTCCTGGAGTCTTACCTGCTTTTGCATTGATAAGTTAATACATATTTGAAGCTGGGAATATGAAAGGAAGATAAAATGTCAGTCAACCCCTCTAGCAAACCCAACGCAGAGGGTAAATTTTCAAAGATGCACTTTATGGATTCAGTGCTCTTGTAATTAAATTTAATGTTTTCATATGCACACAAAAAAAGTTAGCACTTATTCAAAGTTGTGTGAAATTATTTCCCTGGTTATTAAGGTTAGGTTCTAATAGGAAAATCCGCTATATTTTTGAGCAAATTACCCAAAATGCCTCTCGGCTTTCGATTAACTCATTAGGAATAACAAATGTGCTCTGAAATCCAAACCCAGAATAAAGGTTTAGAAACCATATAAATAGTCTGCAATTATTGATTTTCATAATGTCCCAATAGTTCATACCTTTATGGTCACGTACGTGTTTTAAGTATGTATGCTAACGCTAGAACTTAAACCAGCTTGAGGTAGTTCAACTGATATTGTATCTTGACCAGGCTGGTGTCCATCTGGATTAACTGGTTGACCAGCTAAGAAGTACTAGAAACCAGTGAATCAGATCAGCCTGACCACTGAAATCCAGTTTAGAACCATCAAGAAGCATTTTTCAGCAGATTCCTATGCGTTTTATTCTTGTCACCTCACCTTGATGAGAATACAGTGCCCACCAGCTCAAAGTTAACGCTAATACACTCCTCACAAGTGCACATGCTCCATTGCAGCCGCCACTTGGCACTGCTAATGCTTTCTCTAATGACGCACTGTGAAGACTAGCATGACTGAGATTACCAGCGCTAATGGATGTGGAGTGTGATTTCAGCACTGGCTAGCATGCTGCTGCCCCTTAGCCAAACAATGGGCTGAAATGAATCCGAACCCCGTTCCAAATGTGCTTCAGCCCATTTCCAAAGCCTGCCTAGTCTTCCTAGCGGATATGAGATGCAGGGAAAACACATGGTTAAATCCCAGCAGCCCCATATTAGAGCTGTGTCAACCAAATGGGGATAACAAAGAACTAGCAGTTAGCTTAGGCTTCTTTATTACAGTAATCACATAATTACAGCTTAACTCCGATATGCTTGCAATACAGTCAGCTCGATTGTTCAGTGTGGGTTTAGTACATGTGCTTTATTATAACTTTGAACACTGAAAACATTCCCATCATGCTTTCTCAGATGCATCCTCACTAAATATAGATCTGCGATTGATCCATTGAGGCTCTAGACTGGAACACCATTTCCTTTATCCGTTAGCAGCGGGACAATAATAAGGTTTCTAACCATGAGCCTCCTGCTTTGGTGTATTTAGCTGAGGGACATGGAGAGATTGGATTGTCAGACTGAATAAGAGAACATGGATCTTATTGCCGTTACGCTGAACCTCCTGGCACTCAACCCTGATGGCCCTTTTGGGCCGATAAGCTTTATGATAAAATGCATTAACATGCTGGACCAGGTACTGCTCACATTTATCAAGAGCTCAGGCCAGAAAACAGAGATAGCGATAGAGCTACAGATCAGTTAAATCAGTGGTTCTCAACTGGTTTTGCTTCAGGACCCAATATTTATCATTGGACATTAAGTGACGTCCCAACACACGACTATAACCGTCTGTTGTACAAAAGTATTTTATATTGCATTGCTTTCTTCATTGTTTCTCAAATATGAGGGTGAGGTATGCTGTTATCTGCCTAATTTCGCAAGGTTTTACAATGTGAATCACAAATTTGACTGGACAAAAGGGCTTTGACGCCAACAATGAAAGATATGGGAAGCTTTATCTCCAAGCACCTGCTAAGTATTTACTTTTCTGTGCTAACCATGTGCAATTATAGGGATATAATTTAGCATAGTTTTTCATTAATGTCCGCAATTTGAACAAAATCGGGTCGTGAGCCAGTTAAGGAACCATAAATACTGAAGTATTCAAACTTCTAAAAAAAAAAAAACTAACGCAAACCGCCAAAACAGTTTGATAATTTTTGCTGCAATACTAACAACCAAACCAAAGCAAATGACTTAAATGTGTCCTCTTTCAAAAATAATAAAGGCCGAAAATGGACATAAGATACTTCCATTCACTCAGAAGTCCTGCAATAAGTATATTTGTCACTTTTATGTGCATAAATAACTAATGTCTTCCTGTATCAAATGCAATTTTCAATATGGAACCTCATGCACGCACATCCAAATAAGTCATTTTGTTTAGCAATAAATAATTGAGATGATAACACCATGTCCTAACCAGGAGGAATAGGATAAAGCAACATGCTTAGTTTCTACTTCTGCGATTTTTGTACTGGGTAGTCCCGCCCATCGTGAAATCTCATTGGTCCAAAATCCTGCTAAGCATAACTGTATATTTGCCATCAAATATGCTCTTAGTGTCTGGTTAGGGTGTAGTAAAAGTGTGCTTCTTTTGATTAAACGAGGTTTAATATTTCCAGAAAGGAAATGATCTGTAATTTCTCGCCTTTTATTTGTTAAACCCAGGAATGGCGCCACCTTCATGCACACCTGGTAAAATCTGACTGTATCTAGTGTACAAATTGTGATTCAATTCCTCTTTAACCATCAGTCTTAAAGTCCTGTGCTGGCTGAGAGTTTATTGTTGGCAGACTTAGTTTTTTCGCTGTTAACTAGTACCCCAGTTTCCCCGTAGTCCTGGTGTCACTCTACAGCGTGAACGGATGTGATCCTTTATCCATGTTGTTTCTCCAACACACTCACAATGTTGAGTATGTGCCACATCACGTTATAATCAGCAGAGAAAATCACTTGAAAATACAAGTGATGACCTAACTAGTTAAGAGTAATATCCCTTTGTTTCTAGAAAGGTTGTGTTGAAGTTTCTGTCATTGCTGCATGTAATAGGTTAAGAAAAATGGTGTATATTTTCCCGTCATTGGTCTCATGTCGTCATAAGCGATCGGTCCACCTCTGCTGTCAGTTCCTGTGTTGTACATACATCTGTAAATATCGAACAGCTATGCATGCTGTCACTCTAGCAATTGTTTCAGGTACTTTTATAATCAAAAACGCATATGGCATGTGCTTAAAAAAATGATTCGAGAAAAAGGAACATAATAAAATGATTGGTCAAATAAACATGATCTCATAAACAGTTATGAAAAACTGTGATTTTTATTTTATTTCACTTGATTTTTGGTATAAGCAATTCTATTTATGGCTGTCATTCCCAGTGTTTTTTCCCATGTTCCTTGTTATCCTTCAGACATTTTTGTAAGAGGGTTGAGGCAAACATGATATCAACACGATAGTGGGGAGGGAGGATGATCAATGTTAATTGTCTGGATTTTGAACCATGGCCCTACATTTCAAAACTTCATTTACTCACAGAACATAAATGACATATAACTGTGTATTTTACTGGTATTCTGTTCTGTTTGTGTTATTATATTACAAAGTGTATCCTGGTTTCCTGACTGTAACAACCAAACCAAAAGGCAAATGTATTTTATTTTAGCACTTTTTTTGTATCTTGGCCATGCACTGATAGACTTCAGAGAATCCCAAGAGTATTGTAGTTAGTTTTGCCTCAGCCCTATGCAATGACCTGTACATTTATAACCAAGCCAGAGACTATTCTATGAAGGAGATCATGGATCCAATGGAGGAAGAGGGACTTTTAGGAGTATTTATTTTAAATTCATGAAAACCATGATAGTTGGAGGTGTCTGATTTTTAATCTGTGCTAAAGATATTTTAAATTTAATAAATAATCATTGTAACAAGATGTTCAGTGGTTTGTTTCTTTGCCATGACATTTTCTTTTATTTAGATGGTTAAGCGATATTAGTGCTTATTATTTTCCACATTACCCACAGTTCAGCAGTCTAAAATTGACAATAACTTGGACATCTGCCAGTGATGAGTAATTTCACCCAAAACCTCTTTAAAGTTTTACCGAATTGCTGTAAAATATCTTGCACTTTCCATAAATAGGCTACTTTTTAGAATATTTTCGATTTTTTTTTTAAACAAAGGTAAAATTTCCATGTTCTTTAGATAAGTTATTTATATTATTATTTATATTATTATTATTTAGTTATAAATTAAATTAAATAGAAAATTAAATTAAATTTATGCATTTAGCAGACACTTGTATACAAAGCAACTTACAGTACATTCAGGATTCTCAACATTTTTTACCTAATGTCTTCCCTGGGAATCGAACCCACAACCTTTTGTGATGCTAACGTAATGCTCTACCACTGAGCCACGGGAACACTATTATTTGTTTAATAAATAAATAACAATAATGTAGCCTTAAATCATTGTTGTTGTTTCCCCTATATAATTATTAATAATAAAAATGGGACAGCGTGGTACTTGCTTTAATTTAAAATAAAGTTGAAGGGGAAAAAAGAATGATGTTGTTTGTCCAGTACAAACCTCCCCTGATTCAATTCCCCAAAAGTCAAATCTCTATCACCAAAGAGAGTGAAAAACAACATTTACGTAGTTCCTCTTTTCTTCCACCTCTCTCTACATCCGTTTTTCTCTCTGTCCCCTCGTTTTGTTGTTTACCTTAGCATTCAGTGGCGGTGCTCTCAGCGAGCCGACAGCTCATCTGAGCGTGCTCCGGCCAGCTGTGAGGGGGACACTGGGTAAAGAGTAAACAGCCGCGATGGCCATTCTTTCTGCCCGATGAACCGCCGGAGAGAGGATTTACACCACAAAAACACACTTCACAAACTCTGAACAAACACACACACCTCGACAGCCCATGGCCCGAAAAACAGACGAATAATGGTCCTTTCAGAGCGCAGGGGCTGGGATTGAACCATCTCCTCTCCCGAGGAGAACCGTGATAATGTACACAGTCGTAGAGCAAACAGATGAAGCAGACGGACAACAATATGGTGCATCTACACTGAAGCTGTGAATAGCCTGAAAATGAACAGGAACAGACCTGGAGGTCAAGGCAAAATGGAGGTCAAGGCACAGAAAAAAAGTAGATTGAAAGAAAGAATAAACTAAATTAGAGCCAAATAAAGGATTAACCATTTGAAAGAGGTGAAAGGCTAACACAGTATCTATTTTCAAAGACTTATCTAGTGTGTTTACTGGAAAGTCAAAGGAAATTATCAGGGAAATTGGAAAATTGGTCAGACTCAAACCTTAGTCGCCTATATGAGCACCAAAGCTCAACACATCTCTAGCAAGATGAAAAACATTGAAACTGGACAGAGACATTTCATTATCACTGCTGTCCTCTAACCAGCGAGAACTCTCTCTTCACCTCCAGAAGGGAAGGATGGTAAAGGATGATCAATGTGCGTGCAGGACTGCCGCTGAATGAGGCTTGATGATTACACTCTCGTATTCTTTTGTCAGGGCCATAAGGTAACAGGACCTTACCCCACCACATGCATTAAATCCTATTAAAATCGCCTTCATTATAGCGGGGGCCTGTGTGTAATGGAATGGGGAAAGGCGCCCTCCGTCTCCCCCGAGTCTCGTTCTACTGATGGTGGAGCCCATTCCCACAAACCCATTCTCACTCTCTCAAGGGTGAGTAATAACATTCATGTTGGCGAGGTGTGCAGAGAGAGCGGCTCATGTAGATTTCCACAGCCTTAGGACAACCAGCTAAACACCTGATTTGTCTTGCCATTTTTATTATATTTCAGCTCTTTATTGTTTTAGTGAGACGGGAGAGGTACGTATCAACTCATCTAAGATGAGGGAAGAACAGTGGAATATGGAAAACTTTTCCATTTTGTTTTCTTTTAAGAACTGTGTATGTTTTTTTTTCGTGTGTATCAAAAGTTAAATGCAACTAGAATAGTTATCCTTGTTTGCAGTGACAATGACTTAAATTATAAACCAAGTATGAAACATTTCCAGAGTTTTAACAAAAATGTAATTTGTAAAAATCAAAAATGCCGCGGTGACACTTTTCATGAACCCCGTATTTGTGATACACTATAAGAGTATTCTTAAGCCATTATAATGAATGCATAATGTAATAGAAAACCCCTTATCATATGCTGTATCATCTCATGAGTAATCATGACAGCAGTTTTATAGCATTTAAGATTATGATGATTTATAATACACAACGAACACTTTGCATCCACTTAAATTACAATGGATTAAATTCCCCATAGTTAGAATGTATTAGAAGTCTCATATCTTGTCATTGTTAACTTGTTACTTTAATTAAAGCAGACACAGACCACTTATAAATAATAACAACAACAATAATAAAAATAGCCATGAGGTCAGTGTTCCTGTAGCTCGATTGGTAGAGCATTGTGTTAGCAGCACAAGGTTGTGGGTTCGATTCCCAGGAAGCACATGATAGGTAATAAAATGGATAAAATCCTCTGCTAAATGCATAAATGTAAATGTATATAAATGAATATCTAATCAGATGAATGTGTAACATGGCACATTGGATTTTAACTATATTTATTGTTATATCAGTAAGATATTAAGATACCAAATATGAGACTTAAAATTCATTATAAATTAAGTGAATTTAACATTTTGTTAATTGTGTGTTATAATCATACTCATAAAAGTTAAAACCAGAAATAAGTCAGTTTTGTAATGTATTATAATTGCTGTTATGATCATTTATGACATGAAACAACATAATGGATTTTATTAATTTTTTATAATGCATTATGCATTCATTATAATGCTTTAAGAATACTTATAATGTGTTATGAAGCCCATTTTTATAAAAAGTGTTAAGTTTTAACAAAAAATAAAAATGACAAGCCGAATTAACAGTTGATAAATATGAATGTTTATTTATAACCATGCTGAAAATCTGACAATATTGTAAGTTGATGCTAACTCCCTAGCTTATTAGCGTCACACTGTTTACATCTCGCGTAATGGCATACTGGGAATGGAGAATGTTGCATTCTATCACAAAAACAGAGACCACTGTTATCAAAAGTATGAGAATACTTCAAACAGAGGCCAAATAAAATGGCCATTTGTTCCCTTTGAAAAATTTATATGGTGTACCATGCCAGCACAACTACGATGCGCGAGCACCTCAGAGGAAAACATCCTGGCGCTCTCCGGTGTTATGGTTTAACTGTTTACCGTGTGATCTGGTGACGAACTTCCTGGTTCAGGTCTCTGCTGTAGATGAGATGGAACGATTCTGCGATTCTAAAAGCACAAACTGATGTGATATTATTAAGTGTCTAATAAACGCAGACTTGCTCACTGCATGATTCTGATATTCTTGTAAAGATTACAAGTTATTGGTATGATCACCCGTAGTGGCAGAAGTAAGGATAAAATAAAAAAATTAAGGAAGTCTGTGTTGGCACGGGTTTCGAACACGCGTTAGGGGCCGTTCACATATCGCGCCTAAAAACGGGTGGAAAACGCTAATCGCGCTGATTTGTCCTTCTTTCCAAAGCGCTCGGGCAGTTGCGCCCCTGGGATGTCTGCCGTTGCTAAGCAACCATGACGTGCTCTCTCCATGAAGACGCGGAAATTTCAGCAACGGATAAATGGATTTGCAGCACTAAAAATCGCTTGCAGTAGCTCTGCTACTAAATTTATTTCAAAATGGCAATCCATATACAGCTATGAACAGCTGTTCCCTCATCTTAGCTGAGCTTTCAACGTTGTTACGGGAAAGGATGAAGCTGATTGGTTAGTTCTTGTCACATGACCCGCGGTGCGCTTGCGGCATTCTGAAAAGTTGAGATGTTTTTTAACTCGATGTGGTGCGAACGTGCCTGTTTTTGCGCGTGCGTCGCTTCCATTATGAGCGCGCATACCGTGCGCCTACATTGGAAATAACGAACTTTAGCGCGCAAAAGACACGAGAACGGCCCCTTTAAAGACAATGCGCCGCAAGACAACAGTCACAGATCACCGAGCTACCCTGAATCAGCACCAGATCTCTGAAAACCATGCTAAACCATAGCAGAACCCTGACTACATTTTATGGTTTGTGATGTTAAAGAACATTTCATGACGTCTCAGACAACTGTAAATTTGTGGCTACGGTGGTTTAATTATAAGCGCTATCGTAAACTCATATTTACCATAGTAAAATAATTTTCTTGGCCTCTATTTTTGTATACTGTATAAACTTCAACCACATTGGTTGAAAATGAATAAAGGTTGAAATATTATATTAGAAGTTGTACTTATATTTTTTTTGATAAAAAATAGATTATTTATTTATTTATACATTAGATTAATTATTTATTGTAATACAAATAATCCTTAGAGTAGTCGAATTATCTAAAAATAATCGTTAGATTAGTCGACAGAAAAAAAAATCGTTAGTTGCAGCTCTATTAGCTAGCTGAGGCTAACTTGAGGTCATTCGTAAAAATAAAAACCAAATATTTTTATTCAGTCACCTACATAGATTACATTTGATGGAAAAACAAAGGATGAGATGTTCAGAACATGGTAAGTTTGAATTTGTTTTTTTTAATGTCATTATGAAAATATATTTTCCTTAAATTAAATGTAATCACTAACATCAGGACTCTTCTCATATATAACTGTGATGTTCTACAAAACAACAAGCTTTAAAACTGTGTTTAATATCTGTTAAATAATTATTGTTTAATCTATTTTAACATAATTAGAGAACTAGTATAACATCTCAAATAACTAAAATAAATCAAATGTGTTTTCTGTATAATTCTTGTTGAGTTTGATTGACAGCAGTGTTAGCCAATGATGATTACACCAGGCTGTTTCTGTGTTCACCCATTCAGTTGGGCTGTAATTTGCAGCTGTGTGTTAGAAAATGTAAAAAAAAAAAAAAAAAAAAAAAAAACAGCAGCAATGCATAATTCTGTAAAAAAATATTTTTAAGAACTTGTGCTGACGACGGAGCCCGTCCATCAGTCCGCAAGTAACGGTAGACTTTCAGTTCCAATGCGTGAACCGGTTTACTCTGTGACAACATACTGTCACGGCATATATATATATATATATATACATACATGAATATATCACAAACATGACATTTCTGAATAAAATATTTAATTTCTGAACAAATAATTAATAATACATACATATCATAGGCCTGTCAAATTATTCTTATTAGGCATATCATTATTAAGTTACTTTTATTATTAAATTAATATTACAATTAATTTGCCCAGCAATAATAGCATTTTTTTTTTTTTTTTTTTTTTCACTAGCCTATGTTCGGGCCACAAGAGAATAACGGAGCACATTAAAACCTTTAGCTATGTAGGCTACTATTATCAGCATATATAAGTCTCTGAGAGAACATGCAGCATCAGATGCCGAAAGCACCCTCAGTTTAAACTTTGACTTTCTAGTGAATCAAATGAGATGAAGAGGATCACCGCATAACTCTTGTGCATATCCATTGGCTTGCCTTCTTGGTTTAAAAAAATATTTACAATATTGCAACATATCCAGCCCCCCAAACCACCGACCCTTGAGTTTTAATTACATAAGTAGCCTATATAAAATTACAAAATGATCATTCATCAATCTTTACCTTTTACTTAAGTACATAAAAAAATCGAGTACTTTTTTACTCGAGTAAAATAAAAAAAGAGTACTTTATACTTTTACTGGAGTAATATTTTATTATGCATATCTGTACTGTAGCTTTTCGCTGCATTCACACCGGTGTTTCCTTCAGTGAAAATGAAGCACATATAATACTTTATAAAATGGTCATGTTGCCATTTTCATTTGAAAATGTACAGTAACTTTCAGTGTAGTACATTCTCCAATGCATGTGGCAACTTGATTTGCATACTTGATCTGAGGTTTGTACTAGAAATGCAAACAGTAAAATTTTGTGTGTGAACAGTAAAGGCTTATTCAATTATATGTTATACCTATCTATGCAATACACTGGAATACTGCACTTTTTGGTATATAAATTGAACAACATACATATTCTACCCTCGTTAAGGGAAAAATCCTAGAATTGCCCCTGACGCCCACTCATATAATTTTAGAATAATTTTAAAAGATAACCTTTCAGGGCAAAAAATAAATAAAAAAAGCATAAAAATGTATATGAAAAATTAATGTCCAACGAAGAAAAATCTGGAACAAAAAAGGCATTCAAATTTATTTGAAATAATTAATGTGAAAAAATAAAATAAAAAGTCTTCAGACTTCAGATTTTAATCTACAGAGGGTTAAAAAAGTGGTCAGGAAAGATGATTCGCGATTTAGCTTAACACTCATGTTGTGTTCCTTTTAAAAACTGATTATACATTTTATGTAAAGCTATATTTGATTAAATCTTTTTCTCTCAATTAACACAGGTTTTTATTATTATTATTATTATTATTTCTTTTTGGAACTGATTGATTGTAGGCGTCATTGATCTGAGCTTACACACCTACATTTTTCAGTGAATTTCCCCAAAATTATCCACAAATAATGCTTTTTTTTACTCTAAGGTGCATAAGCTCAAATCAAGGAGGCCTATGACCAATCAGTCCTAAAATAAAATACAAAACAGTAAAGAAAGCTAGTTGACAAAAAGACTGAATCCAATTGCTGATAATAGCATTAACGAGCTTTTCAAGCAATTTTTAAAAGGCATGTCACTTTTGACTGGTAACAATAATAAAATAGTGTTCTCTTCAAAAAAAAAAACACAGCTACTTCTGAATACACACCAATGCAGAAAGATGATTTCATTTTATTTTTTTGGCCCAAATAATGGTGTTGTTATGCCATCTATAAGCAGGGGCAAACCAGATCACGCTAACCACACAAACCTCAACCCAGATAAATTACTCATCTCTAGATTTGAGGGGTTTTAGTTCAATTCTAACAGTCTCAGTATGACACCAGAGACGCCTCCTGACCGCTAAAAGCAAGGTAGACAAAGGAGAAAAGGGGCGTCTAGCGCTCAGACAGAGTTCACAGTGCTGTAAGTAACAGCCAATCACTGTGAAAGAGCCTCAGAATAAAGCGCTCAAAGCAAATACAAGAAAGTGAGAAAAGCGAAACGGACAGAGTCTGACAAACGGAGAAGGTTGGGAAATAAACACAGCTGAAGTGGCAATCATCCAGCAGTCTATCCCTGGCTTTCTCCAGGAGAACATCGCCCCGGTGTGGACCGCGCTTTCCGATAAGATGGAGCACGTGTCAGCCTGAGATGAAGGGAGGGGGCAGGAACGGGACAGGACGGGGGTATTAGGACACGGAGCACCCAGGGGGAACACGATTGGACTCGGAAGGACTTGTGCAGCCACTGTGAAACTATCTCGTTTTTATCTTTCAGAAGGACTTCCGAGGTGATCCGAAGAACCTAATTATTTTCAGCTAATAAAAGCAACATATGCTAAGACAATAAAAGCCCTTATTGGACATCTATTCATTAAAACGGGGGGCTGTAAAAAGAGGAGAACTTTTGCGTGCGGACGGGATTTAAAACGAATGGGGAAATCAGCTTAAAGCCGGGCGTTGGGCTGCGCTCTGAAATGAGCTGAATAAAACATTAGAGGGGTGTGGGTTTATTGGGCATCCTCGCCGCTCTCAAAGAGCTTTGAAGGAGGAAGGAATTGGCAGCTGTTTAACCCTGCTCATTCATTTCCACAGAAGGTAATGACTGCGGGTCACTGGAATAAAGAAAGTCAGGAAAAAAAGAGTCCGGTCTGGTTGTGACCGCAGGTCTGTGGGTTTGATAAAGGAGCTTAAAAGTCTCTCATCCTCTCCACCTGTGTCCACTTCAAAAACCCGCACTCATTCTCTCTCCTTCACTTAGACGCCATTATATTCTCTCCAAAAGAATATGTTAAAGAACGGCTGAATATGATGATATTTGATAGTGCGGTATCTGAAAGTGGCTTAATAATGGGCCGGTGACTGCAACACACACACACACACACACACACACACACACACACACACCAATGTCAAACTTAACCCAAAATCTAAGGAGAAAACCTAGTGTAAGAAAGTGTAGTTTTATCTATAGCTCCTTTTGTTAGTGAGGAAGTAGCATTGGGAAGTCTGATTTATTTTAATGAATCGGTTCATTGCTATGGACCATTCGAAAATGATTTACCAATTCATTAGATCAGTATTTTATTTGTTTAAAATAAAATTACACTGTGTGTTACTGTAAAGCTGTTTTGACAGAAGCAGTATTGTATAAAGCGCTATACAAGTAAAGGTGACTTAACTTGTCCTGACTGCTTTTAGTGTATATAGTATATACTATTTCTGCTGTGCAGTCTATAAGCACTTCATTTGCCAAAATACAGTATAACACACAGCACACTTAGTAAATTACTGTATCCCACGATGCATGTTTATTAAACCGCTTCTCTTGACTGATTATATATTCGGACTGCTAAGATATATTTAGACACAAATATTTAATTAAAAAACACAACAACAGGTCACTGTTAGAAGGATTACAATGCTCTGTGACAACAGTGTAGCAATGCACTGTTTGCAAAGTTTCTCTCTGCATAATGCATGGTCTCCGTGCTATTTTAAGCAGTCAGTAGCAGTGTTAAGTGTATAGTGCGCAGTGCTCCATCCTGCAGTGTGTGATCAGTGCACCTGATTGCTGTGTAATGGAGGTGTTGGGACGCTGGCGAGCAGCTCAGAGGCCCAGTCTAGCTAAGCTCAGCTCAGAGAAGTCGAGCCCAGCAGAACACAGGTGGATTAATAAGGCCAAAGACAGGTGCTCTCTCCTCCAGAGCGCACACCTCTCTAATTGGTCTCATAAGAGCCCCTGTGCTCAGAGACTGTGCTGCTGTCCTGAAGAATTCCTTCACACACACACACACAGAGAGAGAGATGACTAGCACTCACAGTCTCTCATTAGCAGGGTTGAGGAGTGTCTACCTTAATAAAGTCATTATCACACCTGTGACTCCAAGCTGAGAGACAGACAACCGGGAAACACACACACACACACACGCACACACGCACACACGCACGCACACACGCACACACACACACACACACACACGCACACACGCACACACACACACGCACACACACGCACACACACACACGCACACACACGCACACACACACTTTGAACTTGAACAGAAGACTCAGAGCAGACCTTTAAATGAAATGAAAAGTAATGCATTTGAAACATATAAGGAATTAAATGAAATATATTAAATGGTACCCATTCATTAAACCCAAGCAGAATTAATGCCTGTATAATTAATTTTGAGACAGCTTTGGCATTTATTTATTTATTTATTCATATCATTTATTAAACGACATATACAGACATTAATTCAGTTTGTGTTTCATGAATGAGGCCCTTATTAATATATATTTACCCTCAAAACTGCTCAGGGCCCCAAGAGACACCAGAGCGTTAAGATATTTTAATTTAAAAAAATCTTTTTTGTTTTGATTTGTTTAGTTTCCTTATTCATTAATGATTGTTTTTCTTTACACTTTTTGTAATAGACATAGTAGAGAGGAAATATAATCAGGTCACAATTGAGGCCATATTTGAACCCACATTTCCAATATACGCACGATATCTCACTATATCTGGTGCATGTGCAGTAAGCACCGGCCCACAGTTCTGACAAAAAATGATTGAATTAAAGATTAAATTGTTTTCATTGTAAAAATATAGATTTAAAAGATTGTCAATACATTTTAAGAGTTTCATTGTGCTAAACCACAGCGATAAACAAATAAATAAATTGACTCATTATGTTTGCCTTTAAGCAAACAAGTTATGACCACCAGGTGGCGATGGCCGTCATATACTATAGTCTTTTCAGATTGTAATTTTTTTTTTTTTTCAGTTTTTAATTTATTCTTGTTGCAAAAAAAAAGAGATATCCTGCACTTCTGACGCTGTTCCTTTCCAAAATATAACCATCAATCTCAAATTCACACCAGTGGCCATGCTAAACACAACTTTCATAAATATGATTTACTTTTTTCAGCTTCTGACTTGAAGGTAACAAACTAGCGCCGCAGCAGAGCAAGGAATAGTGGAGTTAATGAACTGAGCAAAAGGATGATTTTCCAATAGCGCGAGAAAAGTGTTGACAATACAGTACAAACTCGCTGACGAAAGAGACGGTTCAGCGCCATTGTCCCGCAACAATAAGATCATCTCTTCCTGACAATGGTTAGAGTAAATTACAGAGGCCTACTGAGACACATATTATGCGTTCCTGGTATTGCGCGCTGGTTAGCTGTATTGTACTGATGATACAATAACACCAAAATTTGAAAAAGAAAATTAAAGCAAACGCTATGTGCAAAGCTATCAAAATAGATTCAAAAAGGAAAATACTGAGGGTTCCCGTGCATCAAACAATAATGGGGAAATGTTTGCGTGATTTCGAGTCAATGGCTCTCTTTCTGCGAGCGTTTTGATTATTACGATCTCATTACTTGGCTTTTCCGTGATTGCTCTCCCGAATCGTTTCTCGTTTCGTGGGTCCATGGAGGTCGTTGGTGGGACTTGATCTTAAATAAAAAAGTATTGCTGCACCATTAAGCGTGGATAGTAATGATATTAATTTGCCAAGACTGTGTCATTTTCACAGGAGAGCAACTAGCAGAAAACATTATGAAAATGTCGGAGAGGACTGGTAATTGAGTTGATTAGTGTGACCTTGGTTGGGAAGGTAATAGAGGGGCGAGTGAACGAAGCGTGCGGGCTAGAGTTATGACCCCCTCTCTCTCTCTCTCTCTCTCCTTTAGCTCAGTGAGGAGCAGGTTCGCTATTTGTTGGGGTTGACTGGGAGCGGCGGGCGCTCGCTCTGACAGAGTAATACGCTGTGACTAGCCGAGCTTGTCGTGCTACTTAGCGCTTTTTCCCAGAGAGTAATGAGGGCACGAAAAGAGGGGCTCTGTGCTTGTTGTAAAGGCTTGGGCCAAGCCTAGCGCTGGGATTAGCCAATTCAGAGTCAAAAACTGCAAAAAAGGCTTTGCATTTAGAGTAGATCAGGCTAGTTTGGCTATGGACAGCAGAGAGAGGGAACCCAGAAGAAAATAATAAAAGACCAAAGGAAAAGTGTTTAAAACATTTAGCTATTTGTCTATATTTGTACAATAGACAGCATCCGGTTTACATCACTTCAGACCCTAGCATCATATTTCTGGACAAACCAGACATTTCTGATATTAAAATGCAACAATACAAAGAGCACGACACAGATTTTTCACGGTCTTTTCAACTCGCAGCCACACAAAACCAGAAGCACTGCACAGAAAGTGGATGTTTGCATCATTGCAGTATTGCAGTAACTGCTGCACAGAAAAGTGGTTCACTTCTGTTTTATGCCTTTTATGGGGTAATGAAACTAATGAGCTGATGCCCAACCCCCTCCATTTCCTCCACGCTGACTGTGTGTCTGTCAGGAGCAGCTCGGAGTCCAAACGGCAGCCATCAAACCCCAACAAACCCTAGAGTTCATCACTAAACTTACAGTCAATTCTCATTCTTTAAATCAACATGTTACAACTAAATTTTAATTATGCATGTTATATAATATTATATTGTATCATTTTAAACCCTTTTTTATTATTATTATCATTTAAAGCAAAGGGTGTTCTGCATTAACCATGATAAAATCAGCACAGCACTGAGTGGATTACTGCTTTTATAAAGAGTCAAACCCATCCATTTTATAGTGTTTCATCATCATGTAATAATTTTACATGCGCTTTCATGGCATGTCTTAAACAATTCAACAGTAACAAAAGGTAGATAGTAGCCAAAAACGGAAGCAAAGAACAAAGCTATGAGCGCAAGACACAGCCCACCTAAATATGTTCGATAAATCGCACCCTTCATAATACTTATGGCATGATAGACACATGGATCAAAACAATAGTAAATGAGCCGTACACTCATTCCTGACCGTCACATCAGCAGATCGGTCTTGTGCCAATTATGGACCAGCAATTGCTGGATATTAGGAAGTGACACATATTTATAAAAACTGGATGGGCAAAGGAGTCCACACTGGTTTATACAGGAATACCTATAGGAATATATTAGCAGTGACATTACTCGTGGCTAACAGATTCATGTTTACATTTATTGATTTGGCAGATACTTTAATTTGAAAAGACAAAGCTAAATAATTAATTCAAACAAAATATTACTAACATAAATTTTGTGGGGTATACTAGAACAGCATAAGATTATGTTATATCATTTTCATAAAAACACATTATTGACAGCAGATGAGCTGATGTGCATTAACTTGTATGAGGCATAATTTCACCAGTGGAATAATAATAATAATAATAATAATAATAAAAAAAGAGTAAAATAAGTAGTAAAAATGTACTTATTTAAACACAAATATTTAAAATGTTTATTGACAAGGAAAATGTTACAACTAATTTTAAAGTTCAGCAATAAATGAATAACAAACATGTTTAATACAATATTTCTAGAAAATGTACATTGACTATGTAATAAATAAATGCATGCATACATAATACTTTCAAAATTCACAGTAGTCGCTCAGACATTTAACTAATGAAAATTATTATTATTATTATTATTATTATTATTATTATTTTGCATTAATGATTTACCGACAATGGTCTACTTATACTGTTATTTACCAAATTAACAAATTGATGGACTGTTGATTTTTTATATCAGAAGACATGATACTGAAGACATGCAGCTTGGTAAGTTGGTTGCTTGGGACAAAGGTCAAACGTGCAGTGTAGCCCTCATTATTTGACTGCAAAATTACACAACTGAGCAACCAGAATCAGTTTTCCACAGAGCCACGTAATAAATACATATATGTAGAGGTGTGAAAATGTCTGAGACACAATTATTTACTGAGAAACGCAAATGACTGGCTACAAAGAAAAATCATGTGTCCAAAATATACATACACACGTGTGTGAAGTGGTGACAGGGGCCAGACAGTGTTTTGTCCTTATCAGCTCCTGTCTGCCCATTGACCCAGCAGCTGACAGACCTGACCACAGCACACACACACACACACACACACACACGCAAACACCCGCCGTGCAGCATACATTACTGCTGACACTCCACATTTAATTATGCTGCTGTCAGCCGCGGCCCCTCTCCTCAAATTCATTTTAATAAACTTTCTCTATGGCTCCGTTTCTTCTAACCACTCTCTCTCTCTCTCTCTCTCTCTCTCTCTCTTTCACCTCTTCTCTCTCTCTCTCTCTCTCTCTCAAGGTTAGTGCTCATGGAGTCACCTTCAGTGTCGGCCCCTAGGGCTCTCACACACAACACACACACACAGTCTCAATCCTTCTCTCTTTTACAAACACACTTGCATGTAAAAGTCTGATAATAATTGACAAACGATTAGGTCATTCACTTTTCTTTTTTTCATTTATAAGTTAATGTTCCATTTTCTGTCATTTTCATTTTCTAGTCATTAATGATTACTGGATTTAAATGTGTGTATGCGTGTATGTATGTATGTATGTATCAATCAATCAATTAATTAATTAATTAATGAAGAGTTTGAAAACGCAATAAATTTATTGAGTTTCCACCAAACTCATTATTGTATCTGGTCGGTACTGAAAAGTCAGTTTTTAATTTTATGCAAAATTTGATATCTGCCGAGTAAGGTTTTCTTCCTTTTTTCCAAACCGCGACAAACAACTGTCTCCACTCATCGCAGAATGTGATATATCCACTCACCCAATCACAGCGCACCATTCCATGCACTCTAGAGAGTAATGGCAGCGCTTCGGCATCCTAGTTTTCCTTATCTATTTTGTACTTTGTGATCTACAAACAAACTTAGGGTTGCACGATAAATCGCATGTGATTGTTATGTGCATCTCGTCCTTAAAGCTGATTCTGGAATCTCTATCACATGCTTTCAGATCATGGACACACAGAGCCGTAAATCAACTGACAAAAAAAAGCAAACAGATGAGTTGCATTCGATTGAACGTGATATTGTGTTAAGTCGATATTGTCATTTATGTGTTTTATTTCGTTAATACAGCATATAGCACTAGTCAACTGAATGAATGTTACATGGCAAAGATGAATGCACTTTTGGATGTTAAATGTAAGGGAAATATAATTTTGGAATTTCTGTGTTCTAATTGATGTTGTTCATGTTCTTGTTAATTTTCTTTTATAGAAAGTATACTATAGAATTTATAATTAAAAATAATTTACATTAGTATCTACAATAAAATGATCCTTCACCTTCATAGTACTTGTCTTTACAGTAGCCAAAACATGCAAGTGTTTGGTGGCTTCTAAATCAGTCTCTGTTTGGATCCTAAGAAATGAATGGTGCTAAGCTAAACGCTAGCATAGTGCTGCCACAAGCTACAGCGATTGAATGCATGCACTGAGACGGGAGAGATGCGTATCAACTCATCGAAGTTGAGGGAAGAACAGTGGAATATAGAAAAACGGTGGCGTTTTCCTTTAAGGCACTGCTCATGTTACTGTGCATGCATAAGCTATACACTTGAATATCACAGGAATAATTGCATAATTATTTAACTATTTGTTTTGTAACACTGAAAGTAAAAAAAATACTGTTATTTTAAAATAAAGTAAAATAAAAAAATAGCACCTCTTGTTAAGAATGCAACAGCTTTACAAATTGAAGCATTTATAGATGAGGCCAATGAAAGTTTTGACATTCAATACATCAGTTTAATTCAATATCATATCCCATGGCTCTACGTGCAGTGTGTGTGTTGAGAGGTTTTGTGAACTGCTCCCAATGATTGAGATTAGTCTATCACAGCTTTGACCTTTTACTGCCCATAGACTCTCTTATAGCAAAGAGGGCATCTCCCTAAAACAGACATTAAGAGCAGAAGAGGAAATGTTTTCTTTTATTAAAAATATTTTGCATTATTAATTCTGCTTAATATATTCACCATGCCACCTTCAGCTGTCTTTGTGTTGTGGGACATGAAAATATTAGAATATGATGGAATATAATTGGTCGAATGACAGAAATGGAGGAATTACATATCAGAGGAATCTGCAAGAGTGATTGAAGAATAAATAAAAAAGACGAATGGACGGAAGGACGGACGAACAGACAGACAGATAGATAGATTATCATGTCTCAAAACCATGGTACTTATTTCAATTCCCAAGAATATTTTTACAGAAATACGTGTTTGAAATCACTCGTTCCTTTCTTCTTTCATATTAAGAAAGGTGGGACTGAAAAGTGTGATTACGCCAATTCAGCAAACTATGAACTCCAGACTGTAGAGGACGTTTAGGTCAAAGTCTCCGTCCAGTTTTAATGTGAATGTAAATACAGGTTCGGAGCGACGGATTTCAGACCTGTTCTCCAGTGGGCCCCTTTTATCCCGATTGAGATGGCATGTCCTGATGTATTCCACACCTCTTTTATCTCTTCATATCAAAGCACATCATCTCTCCTTTCATAACACACTTAATAACCATCAGTGCTCCACTAATGAACAGGTGGTTTGTACCTTAAAAACGACAAATAGTGAATAAAAGTGCCATCAGACTCCTGCCGACAAATCGGACAAGACCTGTGGATTTAAAACCTCCTGCCCAAACATGACACATAAGCAGTGGTTTGGAATTTAACGAGCATATCTGCGTTTCATCAACCCTTTTTCATCCTTCCCTGACGGTAATACATTTACACTGGAGAGATCAACTAAGCTCTTGTGGGTCATTGTGCCTGAGAGTTTTGTAGGGAAGAAACAATTAAGCCAAGGGCTGATTTCGACTCAAAGTTATTGGATTGACTAACTACAGCAATTTAGTTATGAGTTATGAGAATTTAGTTACAAATGCTGCATTTCATTCTCATGGTAATCGCAGTCAGACTTCCAGAATTGAAACTATTTTTGTTCTTAATGTTTTCAAGCTTCCATTCCAGAGACACCATGGGCCCTATCATTCACCTGGCACAATGTGACGCAAGATGCAGCGCAAGTGTGTTTGCGAGTTTCAGTCCGGCACCATTCGCATTTTCACATCCAGCGCCACGTCGTTCAATTAGCACATGCATTTGCGCCCATTTGTGTGCCCATAGGCGTGCTGGTCTAAAAAAAGAGGTGTGTTCAGGCACATTGCTGGCACATTGTTATTTATTGCTTTTAAGGAGCTGAAAATAGACTGTGCCATAGACCAACTCAAACCTGGTCTAAAGTCAATGGTGCAATATTTTTTTGTTATTTAAAGAGCGCGTTGTCAGAAAATGTGCCTCTGGGCGGGTCCACAGTGTGCGCTGACTTTGCATATTACACACAGGGATGCACATTACACAAACATGCCAAATATTAAAAACAAAAGGATTACAGTGTAAAAATATTATTGTGCGGGCTACATAAATATAAAAATGTAATGATGGATAGTCATTGAATGTGTTAAAATTAGGCTACCTATTTGCAATTCAGCCTATTACTACTTATAATGATTAATGAATTTGGCTAATTAATTTAACAATTGTGCCAATACATGCACATATATATATATATATATATATATATATATATATATATATATATATATATATATATATATATATATATATATATATATATATTAGGGGTGTAACGATACGCGTATTCGTATTGAACCGTTCGGTACGACGCTTTCGGTTCGGTACGCGGTACGCATTATGTATACCGAACGGTTCGTTGGAGTAATTAATTATATTTGAAAAAAAAAAAAAAGAGAGAGATAGAAATATAATGATATGCGTTCAACAAGGTAGCCCAATAACCCAAACAACGTAACAGGCAACGCCCCTGACACTCCAAAAGAAGAAAAAAACACCATCTTATATGTTTATGTTAGGCTACTCAGCAGGCGCTCGCTCACTCAGTACGCGCTGAAGGCTCGTTGCAAAATAGCCAATGCGTTTAACAGACTAGAAATGAGAAGATCCTCCAATAACCAACAGGTCTGGTGTTTGGGTGCACTTTGGATTCCCTTTAAGCTATAATGGTGATGGCAAGAGAGTGGTGGATAAAAAAACAACGGTATGTCGCATCTGCAACATGACAGGGTACACCAGCGGTAATACAAAAAAAAAAAAAAAACAACAGCGGGAATATCTGGGATATATGCGTCAGTACTATCTGGGAAAAGACGAAAAAAAGGAGAAACATGCACGCAGCAAACTATCCCTGCAGCATTTAGACACTATAGCTTACAGGGAATCCAACCCAAACACCAGACCTGTTGGTTATTTTAGGATCTTATATTTCTGGTCTGTTAAATGCATTAGACATTTTGCAACGAGCCTTCAGCGCGTGCTGAGTGAGCGAGCGCCTTAGGGGCCGTTCACATATCGCTCCTAAAAACGCGTGGAAAACGCTAAGCACGTCTTTCTCCTCCTTTCCAAAGCGCTCGGGCAGAAGCACTCATGAGGCGTCTGTCTTTGCTAAGCAACAATGACGTGCTCTCTCCATGAGACGCGGAAATTTCAGCGAAGGATAAATGGATTTGCAGCTCTAAAAATCGCTTGCAGTAGCTCTGCTACTAAATTTATTTCAAAATTGCAATCCATATACAACTATGATCAGCTGTTCCTTCATCTTGGCTGAGCTCTCAACCTTGTTACGGGAAAGGATGAAGCTGATTGGTTGGTTCTTGTCACATGACCCGCGGTGCGCTTGCGGCATTCTGAAAAGTTGAGATGTTTTTACATTTTGCTGTATCTAAAACGTATCGAACCGAACCGAACCGAACCGTGACATCAGTGTATCGTATCGAACCGAACCGTGAATTTTGTGAACCGTTACACCCCTAATATATATATATATTAACTGACTCATCGCGTGGAGCTTTGGTGGATTCTTGCTTGTCCCGTAGATTGATCTGCTCTGAAAAACGTTTTTCCGTCATTAAAATAGCAAAAGTGGATTTGGACACACCCTGAGTGCACCTGCATTTAGATCATTAAAATAGGGCCCCATTTCTGTGTATGAAACAGTGGTCTGCAGTCTGAAATAGAAACCTATCTCCCAGTTTTCCTCCAGCCTCAAAACAGCTGGCCAATCAACGAACAGAGGGCTTAATTTAATTTATCAACTGTTACCGATCGTCAGCGAGAAGTTGGGGAGGCCAAAGTCTGGTAAGGCGATAATTGTGACTGTGTCCCCCTTGGTTGCTCTCACGGAGGCTCATGTTAAGGATGCAGCGAATCTCACTCTATGTTTTTCTTTTTCTTTTCTCGCAGCATACCTGGGTCGACAGTGGAAGTTTGAGGCGGCTGAGGCGGTGCATAACACACGTCATAGCCAAATGTTATGTGATAGGCTTATGGGTAACCAATGATTTTAAACTTCAGACAAATAAAAAAATACACTTTGCTACCAGACAGAACAGAGACAAAATTTTAGGGGAGGAAGACTGAAAATCCACATGGACTACCCTGAAAGCTTTAACTACAACATTTGAAAGTTAGGCGCAGTACTCGAGACTAAAAGTTTTTTTTTTGCAGGAGCAGGGCAAAATATCGTGGGAGCAGGAAAGACCCTTCTAGGACTGGGACATAATCTTGTAGGAGTGCGACAAAAACTTGCAGGAGTGGGACATAATCTTTTAGGAGCTGGAGAAAATCTTGCTGGAATGCTACAAAATCTTTCAGGAGCGGGAAAGAATCTTGAAGGAGTGCGACAAAATCTTGCAGGAGCGGGACAAAATCTTTCAGGAGGGGACAGAATCTTGAAGGAGTGTGACAAAATCTTGCAGGAGTGGGGCATAATCTATCAGGAGCGGGACCGAATCTTGAAGGAGTGTGACATAATCTTTCAGGAGCAGGACCGAATCTTGCTGGAGTGGGACATAATCTTTCAGGAGGGGACAGAATCTTGAAGAAGCGGGACAGAATCTTGCTGGAGCGGGACATAATCTTTCAGGAGCGGGACATAATCTTTCAGGAGCGGGACATAATCTTTCAGGAGCGGGACATAATCTTTCAGGGGTGGGACAGAATCTTGTGGGAGCACAACAGAATCTTGCTGGAATAAGGTATAATCTTGTGGGAAAGGGAAAGAATCTTGCAGTAATGGGGCAAAATCTGGCAAGGGTGGGACAGAATCTTGCAGGAGCAGATCCTAATATTGCAAGAGTAGGAATGTGATTGAATTTGTGGCAGCTGGACTAAAACAATCCATCCCATGCAGGCATTAACATGGAATGGTTTGAGACCATTACACTGAATGGCAACAGCACCCTGTTGGTGGAAAAGGGCACCACTACTCAATTTAGGCATGAGTTATAAGTTTAAAAGGGGGGTCCAAAAAAGTTCCTTAATACGATCAACACCTTGGTATAAGAAGGTTCAGAATAATCATGAAATGCTAAAGTCGTGGTAATAATGGGGAAGTCGTGGCCTAATGGTTAGAGGGTTGGACTCCCAATCGAAGGTTTCCCCAACTGCTCCCCGGGCGCCGCAGCATAAATGGCTGCCCACTGCTCCGAGTGTGTGTTCACAGAGTGTGTGTGTTCACTGCTCTGTGTGTGTGCATTTCGGATGGGTTAAAATGCAGAGCACAAATTCTGAGTATGGGTCACCATACTTGGCTGAATGTCACTTCACTTTCACTTTTTTCACTTTCACTAAGGCACAAAAGTGCAGAAAGAATGAATACATTTTATATGGACGCAGTTTACCTCAAACAGGGGAACATTTACAAAGCTCAAAAAAAAAAAAAAAGGCAAACACAAAATAAGCAAAGAAAAAATCAACCAAAGGATGAATGTAATTGAGTCTTAAGAGTTTTATATCGTTAGGCCAGGCATACTGAGTTGGAATGACAAAAAATATGCTTGTAAACAGATACAACTTGTAGCTGATAGTAGATGACGATGCAGATAAAGATGATCGCTGATAATGTCGGTTTGTGTGATAAAGTTCCCAGTGCACAAGTGAGTTGATGTCAGTCCAAGGAAAAATAATGATAATCCAAATTCTGGGATATCCACAAAGCTTCCCTGAAGCAGCATATGAGCATGTGTTTAAAACGCAAAGCATGCACAACTCCATTGGCCACGCTGGTTACAACTCCACGTGACTCTGTTTCATGACTAAAAAAGTCTTTACGCATCTATCAAAAATAAATAGGCAGTGTCTCAGATGGCGGAATACTTCGAACTAAATGCATGTCTACTTCCTAGAATGCTGTTTAGGACCTAAAAGGTTCTGATGTGAATGTCCACATTCTTTGCTCAAAATATGAGTATGATATTCAGGGACCCAAAGACACTTTTGGCTTTGTTCCGTAACATATACACATATCAATATTCTAGCACCTGTGTATTTGGTATTCTTAACCCTGCTCTGACTTTCCCCTCAGGCTCTGTCTGATTTCCTCTAACATTTCCTTTCTCCTCATCCCTCCATTCTGTTGTCCTTTTGTCTTTATTTAGTCGAGTCAACCTTGTCCTGACCTTACCAAACAAGGGACAAAATATTGGTTGCAGAACCCAGGTAACTTCCTGCCAAATAAGCATGCCATTCCTCTCAGAATAAGACAACTAACCCTGAATGAAGGTTTTTGGTCCCACTTTATATTAGGTGGCCTTAACTACTATGTACTTACATAAAAAATAAGTACAATGTACTTATTGTGTTCATATTGTATTGTAAAACACTTTTGCTGCTATTGAGGTGGGATAGGGGTAAGGTTAGGGAGAGGGTTGGAGGTATGGGTAAGTTTAAGGGTGGGTTAAGGTGTAAAGTATGGGTCAACAGTGTAATTATAAATGCAATTACAGAAATTAAATACAGATGTAATTACATGTAATTTTTTTAAAAATATAATTACAATGTAAAAACTTGTGTACACACAATAAGTACATCGTACTAAATTATTAATTAAAATGTAAGTACATAGTAATTAAGGCCACTTAATATAAAGTGGGTCCTAACTATATTTTGCATATCACACACTAATTGTAGAAACAATTTGCAGCACACTTTCAAAAAATCCCAAACAAACTTGAAATGGTTAATAAATCAACACAACTAAAATAAATATTGTCTATATTGACTACCCTTTTATCAAATGTATATTTTATTTGTAAAAAAAAAAAAAAAAAAAAGACTCTGATTAGTTTCAATTTGTATATGTCGCTATTTTAAAAAGACTAACACCAGATGAATTGTCAGTACATTTTGGGACATTTTGCCCTATGTCTGTTTGGTATGGTGATTTCTGTGGATTTCAGTTTAAAAGTCATTAGTATATAAAACAGGAAGAGGTGGTGGGGATTTTACAGTACAATGCAGGGATGCTCTCTCTCAGCTAAACAAACTCATTAAAAGTATCTTGGTAGTAGTCTGGGGCGGCTGTCTCCCGCTGCCCCTTCCCTCCAATTAAGGCAGTAATCACTGTCAATGCACTAACTTTACCTTCAAATTAAACCCTCACCTCTGCCTCTTGCGCTCTATCACGCGTGCCTATGACCGTCATGTGAAAATAAACACACCTCTGCATAATTGAGCTGAAATATTGTGTCAACCTGTGCAAAGTGGGACTGAAAGCTCACAGTTCTCATCTCTCTTTAACAGCTGTGAAAAGCTGCTGTTGCCCGCATCAGTGGAACTCCGAAACAGTGTGAAAGATGTGTCAAGGAATACATTGTCAGGCTAAACAGTTCCACAAAATAAAAATGGTATTTCACCACAAAAACCTGTTTCTTATTCTAGAAGCTTCCACAATACAGTTTAACCAGTAGCTAAATGTGCAAGAATAGCGCTGCACTGTATTTAAATTAAGTCACTGTCATTCTTTTCAGCGCAAACACGCCTCCATTCTATGTAAATTAGGCTCGTTATACATTGCGCCCTAGCCACAAAACTCAGCACTATTTGCCAACTGCAATTAATGTTGCGCCATTACCACCCACAGAAAGCAGTTTGCGTACAGTTTCTACTGATCATGACAGCAGTTATTCATCAAATGATGGAGAAGATCATTATATACAGCATATATTGAGACACAAGGTGAAGTCAAGCAGTCTTTCAGTATTTTAAAGAGCCAAATCAAGTGCCTGGATTTCAGTGGTGTAGCAGTACAATACAGTACAGTTCTTGGGATAGAAGTGCTCAAATTGGAAAAACATATACTGAATTTTAAATAAAGTGGAGCTGGAAGGAGTGAAAACTGGCTATTATGGCAAGATTGATCAAAAAAATAAATAAAATGCTTCTTTTTTTGACACATTTCTGAGTTATTTATTCAAATTTTACTCGAAACATTTCCATTTCACTTCTCTCTCCAACCATTCCCTTTCTATTGTCTATATCTGAGGGAAAAAGACAGAAATGTCTATAGCTAAATGATATCCACTCGTCCTATAAATTCAATTTCAAGTCTACATGAAAAAAAATCACTCTATTTGATTTGTAAATGCATGTGTAACGATAAAAACTTCCTATTCATCGGGAAGGAGGAGGCGGGAACCGGCGCACAATCAAAACATAATTTTAATATTCAAAATAAACACAAAACGGCGAACCAGCCCCTCGCGGACGACTGGTGCGCGCAAATAAAAACCAAAACATAAAATATGTCCCAGGCCTGGTCCTCTCGACGTCCTTCACGGTCGTCGCTCCAGTTTTATATCCTTCCATCTCCTACGTGGGACTCGATACTGGCGGTGGGGCGCAGGTGTAGCTCATCTCCAATCACTACACCTGGCCTCACTCCTCGTTCCCATGCCTCTCGGCCCCACCCCACTCGCCACAGCATGTTATATACTCTTCTTGAAAACAATTTTGCAAGCTTGCATTGGTTTTGATCATTTCCAAACAACCAATTCCTCACTCTACATATTTTCCTTTTCGATAATCAGTCATACTCTGATTAACGTAACAATATGGAAGAAAAGATCTGTTGCTACTTCCTTTCCAACTTGACTATAACTCTTCTGAAACATTAACAGTAGTGATCCTTGCTAGCAACACTAAAGTTGGGTTTGATTCCCAAGATTGTATACCGACGAAAAGTATACTTTGAATGCAGTTGAAGTTGGATAAAAGTATCTCCAAAATGAATAAATGTTTAGAAAAACAATACATAGTCTAACATACTGCTCCTGAAACCCACCAACTATAGGAAATGTGTATGTACACACACTAACTCAGAACTTTACATAATCGCCCCACGCTGGAAGGAGGTCGACCTAACTGCAGCTGAAAACACCATATATTTTAAAAGTCAAGGTAACGGCGTGGGTCTGGAAGCCCGAGAGAGCCCGCTGTTTACCACGATGTTTAATGGATGACCCGTCTGGAGGAGCAGTGGAGGGAATAGAGACAGACCCATGAACACAAATAATGACAGTGCAGCCGTGTGAGGGGGACATAAATTACACCCCTATTCTTTTCATTTGTTTACAGTGTCTTGATAGATTAACAGAGATGGTTTTCTGGAAAATACAGGGGTACATTTAATTGAAGTAAGCCCAAACAGAGATATGTGCTGACAGGTAGGGCAAGGTCTGCCATCATAAAAACTGGGGAATTCTATTCAAAAGTAAAAACTGCCTTTAAAACACCTTCAGGAACAAGCAGTTCACGGTTAAAATAAGGAGTGTCCAATCCTGGGCTCAACATACAGTCCTAGAAGTTTCTGGTGATCCTAAAGCCCATTATTACCATTGTACAGGTGTGAATAATTGGGGATCAAGCTAAATTTTACATGACAGTGATCCTTCAGTACCAGGACTGTATACCCCTGGATAACTCTGAGACTAGATGTACCATGGTTCAGACAGAACTGACACAGACCTTCCATTTCAAATTAATTTAAGTATGGTTTCTTGATGGCACTGAATTCCATTGAATCCAGATTAGCATCAAAATGTCTTGTGTGGATGTGATATTAATGTTTTATGAAATTAATGTACAATTTAAGGGATGCATCATAATGGTCCCATGTGCTTTCACACTCAAATATATCGGTTGAATCTGGATTAAAAACCAAAATGTCAAGCATGAATGCACTATATGGTCAATTGTATTGACAATGTTACCACAAGTAACTAACAAGAAATTCTGATTAATTAATTAGCAGGTCATGCTTAATCTAATTTGGTAGTTCACTATTAGTTAATCAACGATTTTTCCATACCTTCCTAAGAACCACTAAGAACTACTGTAAACCGGTTCATAATTAAAATTAATAATGCATAGTGTATGCTACGTTGGTGTTCAACTTATATGTGCATCCAAAACTGCACTCTATACCCCAAGGGCCCCAGGTGTTCTGCTTGTGGTGTATGATCGGAGGGGTCCGGGGGCTCTACTGGTCAGTTTGCACTTCAAGGAAGCAAGTTATCTGGTGTTTAGCTTTCTTTTGTGCTCTCGAGCAACATGTCCTGAGGTTTTGGAGGCCCCGGATCACTGGCGTGGTCCAGAATGCAGCTCACATTGTGCCTCACAGTAGATAGACTTTGAGAGTTAGTAATGACTAGTTTGTAAAGGCGTAGTTTTCCCCAAACAGAGTGTGTTCCAGGCATCAGCTAACGTGTGTTAGTGGGGATAATGAGGTGTGACAGAGCATGCAGAGAGACTAATGGCCTGTGAAGTCGTTAGAGCCCTTTCACACACACAAACACACACCGTTTCAAGTGTTTTTTGGAGAAGGCTTGGGAATTGAGTGCTGTGTGCGACGTAAGCAGAGGGACGACTGTGAAATCTAAACCGTGATCCCGCATCACACATCTCACGTTTCAGTGACTCAGCAGTGCACTCTGGGTAATTTTCAAGACATAGACTCCCTTCGCACAATGACACTGACTTTTAGCAGAGCAGTAGATCTTTCTCTTTCCCCAGCGTCTCAGTCCGTCCATCTGTCTCTGAACTGTGACTGATCTGGCGGAGGGGACAGGGTCAGGCTGAAGAATGACCCAACACCACGCCATCCATCCATCAGGACTGAATCATGGGGACGGGGAGAGACAGACAAGGCCTGGATGAACTAGACGTGGCTCATCTGCTCGATCATTATCAAAAGGACCCACACATCTTAACAAGTGCTGTCAATGATTCAAAATTTGAATGAAATTTGATATGCATATTCATTAATTCATTATAACTGCATACATCAATATTTGCATAGAAAAGAAGCCAAAAAAAAAAAAAAAAACAGATCGAAGACATTAGCCTAAATTATTTTGCCATTGAATAGCCATTACAACGTGTGTCTTCAGAAGTCAATATATTGCTTCCCCCCCCCCCCCCCCCCCCCCGATATTAGAGAAAATACAGTAATTCTATTATTGGCATACGGTCCAGAGAAATCCATTTTGCAATGTGTTCGAGAGGCCCTTCACAAGGTTTGTGTACTCCTTTGGTATAATTTTTTTTAACAAATAAAATAAAAAATAAGCAAATGAAAACTGTATATTAATAATACATATGCACATTCAAAAGTAAATAAACAGACGATGGTTCGATCAAAAAATGTGTGAGGTGGCACTGAGCTATCATATATTGAGTTTTATGATTTCTCTTCATTCTTTTGGACCTTCTGCCCTTACAGCAGTTCTGATGACAGAGCAAACAGAAAAGTCAAAAGTCATAAATCAAATATAATATAATGAAATATTTGTGATATGACTGTTTTTTGGGGTGAAAACAAACAAATATTTAAATAAATCTGCTAAAATATATTATAATAAAAATGAGTAATATTTCACATTAAACAAACAAAAAAAAAACAGTTAAAATAAAACTATTTTCAAATAAATAATTCTGCTAGAATTCTGACTACTTTTGAGGGCACTGATGAAATATCTACTGTATTATAAAATAAATATTTGAAATATACATATTTGTTTGCAATAACAATAATAAGACATTATGCTAAGGCTTTTTTTGCATCATTGTTGATCTGTGATTTGATCTGAGAACTAATAAACTATTGTATTGTTTTTGTTTTGTTTTTTTACCCATGAACAAACGCAGTCATGCTAAGAAGGATTTTCTTCCAACCCCGCAGATCTTTCATGAACATTCTCCTCTAGCAGAGTGTTAAAAGCGAAAGCGCTCTTGATTAGACAGTGGAAATGGAAGTGAAGGGTTGTGATTCACTGATCAGACGCCAAGTGTGTTATCACGTTAGCCGAGCCTGTAAAACCCGGATAATGAAATGTCAGAGGAACAGGAGATGAGAGGCCAGCCGATTGTTGTCACGCGAGCCGCCCACCTTCCCCAGATGAATTATGACATATTACACACATTATCTGCAATTAAAAAAGCCTTGGATTGGGCAGGACAGCTTCTATCGCCGCCTCCATCGCTCTCACTCTCTTTCTGCTCGTTTAGTCTTGAGAGTCTGATGGCGGGAGAGTAATTTGATTAACCTCTGTGCTGATGAATCTAACATAGTCTGTCTTTTCTAATAAGAAATTAAACTCGTATCCACTCACGCACAGAGGTCAACAGGAACGGTTTAAACATAGAATAGCATTTTTTGTTGTTGTTTTTAAAAGTATTGCAACCTCAAACAATCCATCTAAACACATCTATACTCTTTATTACACATTTATACTGCATTTTGCATGTCATTCTAATAATAAATGATTTTTACATTGTCTGAAGAACGTGAGTGCAGTAAAATGCACACCCGTGAGGTTAGAGCTGTTTTTTGGAGGTTAAAAGAGCCTGTGCATCTATGAACTGCGTTTTGCATTTGCGATGCAAATTTGATTACAATATGAATCGCTGAATAAAACAAGTTCATGATACAGCCACATGTGGTACTAAATGGCAACAGGCAGCTTGTGAAGCTGTACTGGGAATGAAGCTGGCCTGCAGTCTAAAAGCCTGGCCCAGTGCTTTTAATTAGTTTAATTGCTCCACTCAGAGCTGCTGCCAAGACTAAACGTCACCGGCGTCCAGCAGTCAAGACATCACATGATACCATTCAACATAAACACACAACACACACAGAGATGTGTTTCTGTGTGTGTTTCAGCCAGCAGGCAGAGTCGGCTCTCAGATTAAGCTGTCAACTGGAGATAAAGCAATTGCATCTATCAGCCATATTTCACACACAACACTGGGGGCATCTGTGTGTGTGCGTGTGAACACATACACACACACACACAGATTCACAGCTGGGCTCGAAACACATCCCCAACAGTTATCGTCTGTTAACATTGTGTCAGGCTGCGTGTCAACACACAAAACACACACAGATCCCGAGCAGAAAGTGATGGTGAAGTAGTCACAGCGAGAGGTGGATAAAGAGCAGCCACCTCCCTCAGGGCCTTCAACACCCTCACACACCGGAAAACAGTGACAGCACATCTGGATCTGTGTGTGCGGTGTCTCTTTCTGCTCCTCTTAACACCTGACATTAACATGGGTGTGTTTAGTGAGCACCAATCCACAAAAAAATATTTTAACTAATGCTTAAAGACTGCATACACAACACCGATTTCTGAGTGAATGAGAAAATAATTTGGGGGCGGAGCTTAATTTTATTTTTCAAGACTTGATTGGATCACAGAAATGATGGTAGGATATTATTGGTTGATATTTCCCCTGACCACACAGCTGTGGTTAAATGGTGCTTTGAGGTCATGTCGGAAAGGTCGTATATACGTGTTTAAATGCACAGTAATGGCACGGCAAGTTGTCATTTTTCGACTGAGAAACTCTTTCGAAAATATTTCGGATGCAAAGGACACAGCATCTGTATTAATGATGAATTTGTTGAAATCCATGTAATTCTGCAAGTTCTTTATTTCTAAATTGCATTTACAAAATACCATAGTATTTAAAGATTAGAATACACAACGACTTAATTCACAGAGCATTCATAAATTAGATTGAAAAGCACAGCGGATATGCATTCTTTAAAACAACAGTTAAAACATCTTACTGAATTTAATGGCCATCTTGCTCTGATCAAAGTGACTGGAAAGCACCTGATTAAGACTTTCCAACTCATAAATATGACTTTTCAAAGAGGACTTGATGAATAACTGATGAACAGTGCACAATAACAACAGGAACATTTATTCATAAACTACACAATTTCATGGTGTCCTCGACATTTCTTCTTTGCTCAGCAGTGTGTGTTACTGTCTGCTGATCTAATTACTGGAGATGCTGTTATGGTGGTATTATCTTAAGAGTCCACAGGTGAGTGTACTTAGAGAACTGAGCTAATGAGATTAATGCACACACACACACACACACTCATGTTAATCTGATTCTGCAGTATTGTTGGTGAATAGGATGGGGGGATTTTGAAGGGTGGTGTGCTGATGAAGTTGAGTGCCAATTGAAGGTCAAAAAAACTTATCTGAACAGGATGGCGATGGTGATGAGGATGATGATTTCAAGAAACAAAACACTAAACAAACAAAAAAAACAACACACAATCAAACAAAACACCAAACAAACCAAAATCTAAGACAAACAAAACAAAACACCAAACAAACCACAAAGAAAACAAAACACCAAACAAACCAAAAACAAAGACAGACAAACAAAACAAAACACCAAACAAACCACAAAGAAAACAAAACATCAAACAAACCAAAAACAAAGACAGACAAACAACACAAAACACCCAACAAACCAAACACACACACACACACACACACACACACACACACAGACACACCAAACTAAAACACACAAACAAAATATCAAACAAGCCAAAACTACACAACACACACAAACAAAAAACCAAACCAAAACAACAACAACGCGCACACACACACTAAACACCAAACATAATACACAAAGTCCTTCACTTGGAGTAAATCAAAACAACACAATACACACAGAACAAAACACAATTCACGTATGATGCACGTCTTTGGACTGTGGTAGAAATTATTATTATATATATATATATATATATATATATATATATATATATATATATATATATATGCCATTTCCAATCAAGCTGCAATTACACAATTGTACATAGTGTTAAAATGTTATTCTAGTTTGCTGTTTTGGACGATGGCTTTTTGTGATCAATGAAGTGAAATTTAAATCAAAATGTAATGTGATTTGTCCCCATTCCACTGCATCATGTCATTGTGTAATGTCACTGTTTCCAGACGGCACATATATATTTACCTAAAACCTTACCACTTATCCCTTTCCAAACAGCTTCTGTATTTTTATGCTGAAGTTCATAATGAAGCAGCGGGGAGTAAATCAACTTCAGAAAACAGACACTGAAGTCACTAAATTCACCGGTTGAGGTTTAGCTGGTTCATGCCATCCATACGCATGATTACCTGTTGTGTAGAGCACTAGACTGGCAGCTAGAAACCTTATTAGCGTGATCTGAGAGCGCACAGACTCTTCTACACTCCAAATGCACATACAGGATGAGTGATTGGGGCCGTTTTAACAAGTCAAGTTAAACAAATGAGCTAATATCAGTTTTCAAAGCACGGTACACATCCAATCAGTCAAATGGCCCCGGCCGATCGCGTGGGGGTTTTAAGTGTGTACCTGTTTGAAACAATCTTCCGTTTCTGCGTGTCATCGCGTAAACATTCATCACAGTGACAGAGGCGCATTTGTGACCCCCCAATATCACTCTGCCGGGGCCTCGGCGGGCTGTCGGAGGAACAGTTGTCTTTAATTATGCCTGCAGATAAAGCCCGACGTGGACAGAGGCCGCAAGATTAACTGGGGTCCTATTTGATCACATTTGACTAATATCAGGCATAAATCTTCAGTGCTGCGGATACACAGCAAGACTATTAATCTGAAATTGACAAGTTTGAAAACAGCGAACACGAGACTGCAGCATAACAGAACATCTCTCGTCTTTTTAATATGCAATATTTCTGCAAATGAATCCGCACGGCTTGTTTTCATTCAGCCTTTTGAAATAAACTAAAAGATTAAAGATTAAATGTTCATCGCACAGAATTAGGTGGATATGCAAATAATGCCAAAGTGTTGCTTGCACCCATGAAATGAAACGAAAAACTAATTAGCTGGAATTTGCATTTGAACTAATTGGATCTCCGTTTAACGCGGCAGAGTTCAACAGTTTAGAATTCAATCTGATTTGCTCTCCGTCTTAATTCTCAGTGTGAGGAGATAATATCATTTGCATAATTTGGATCTTATTTGCGACTGTAAGAGTCGGAGGGGGACAGTCGACTGAAGAGGTTGCGAGAGAATTTATGGCTGAGTTTCATTGTAAGTGAGCATCACTTCACTCACTCTCTCTGGGGGACTGTGCACTTGAAGTGAGCCGTCTGAAGAGTGCAGAGCATTACACTCTCATACATGTGCACACAATCGAAACAACCTACAAGACGACATACAGCACTAACACGGTATTTTGTAATGCTCATAACTTCACAATTCACAACTTAAGCCTTAACAGGAACAGCTAACTCTTCTTTTTATAAATAATAATAATAATAATAATAATAATAATAATACAAATAATAATAATAATAATAATATTAATAATAAATATTCAATATCAATTACTGTGTCTTCATTTACTTTCCTACATTTCATTCCATTAAAGCCTGTAAATGATTTGGCAAAAAAATAAAAATAATTAATAAATAAAAAAAATACCCTGGCTAAAACTTTGGCTTGTTTTCTACACTTAATGTTTGGTAAAAAAAAAAAGAAAAGAAAAAAAAAACAACCTTGGTTTGTAGGTTTACATCATTGAAGTCACAAAATAAAAGTAAAATCTTTTATAAACAAAACAAAAGGAAACAAAAGCAGTTCTGTGATCTTTTTTTTCACCATGCCTTCATCAACAAAAAACAAAGTTTCATTGATCTTGGGAAAATTTTGTTTTGCCACGTCTTCATCGTTAAAAAACAAAACAACCAATCATTCTTCAAAAAAAAAAATGTTTAGTTCCCCATCCTCAGTCTGTAAAACTGACTATTCAGAAAGCCTCTAAACCTCAAAACACGTCTCTTCTTTTGCATTTCCTGTGTCAAGTCTCTCTCTCTAGTACCAACCTTCTTCATATTTCATCCACCACCCTTTCTGTCATGACTGGAAACACTGAAAAGTCCCTCAACATTGTCCCTGTTAGTTTAGCAGCCGTGCATGTGGGCCGCGGCACTGTGAAGCGTTAAAGCAGGTGTCACGCTCAGGAGATATATATGACAGGCCAAGTGCAATAGCATTGATGCACTGTAAATGGCCTCTGTAAACACAGACTGCACTACTACTGTGTTTACTATAAAGAGAAACACTGGCCTGGAGCTTATCTACACGATATTAAACCAGCTGTGTGCATGGGATCGTAAAACAAACCCTCAGGAACACAATCACGCTCACTTGCAAGCACTTAGATTCATATTTTTGCCCTGTCAAAACCTTGCGAGCTGCCACAGTAGGTAGCACTTTAAGAAACAAGCAATTCCAGAGTAAATCCAAGACAAACTAGGCAGGAGAAAAATATGTTTCTGAGTAAGTGACAAAGAAAGGACTTGATATAATTCAAGCAAAAAAGGGAGTGACATTTAGAATAAAATCTGGCCAAAACTAGCTCATTTGGAGATTACATCTAGCCAGTGCGAAGACTTTGCAGGCTTTTCGACAACTTCAAACTGTCACTGAATATGACAGTGTGCTTTCTTTGGTGTGGAAATCTTTTCATGTTCATTTTTTCACTCAATCCGTCAAGATCAGACACAAGTTAGATCACAGACGCACTTAACAGCTGCATTATAGTTCAAATTTAGGTTGTAATTTTAAATACAAATTAGTGTTTTTTAAATTGAAGAATTTCCCTCAGAAGGTTTGGCGACAGTAAACCATCCTGAATGAAGAATAAAACAATAACTTTGTTGTAAGTATACAGTAGTTTCCACAGTAACTAAAAAGAAAATGCTTTAAAAATACTCTTTTAACCTGTACAACTTGGATTGTGTAAAGGTTTTGAAAGACATTAATACAATTTTCAAAGAAAAACAATTGATAAAAAGTAATAACATTGTATGTTCATGTTGTTTCAGATATATGCGAGTGGACACATTTTAATCATTATTTCTTTTAAAAAAAGTTGTAAAATATTTAAGGCAAAAATTATAAATTATGATGAAATGAATCACTAATTCTTATATATATATATATATATATATATATATATATATATATATATATATATATATATATATATATATATATATATATCAGTACTTTTTTTTAAGATTCGCACCCAATTGTACAACCTGAACTAAACTTAGTTTTTTTTATAAGCAGTTATAACAATGTAACTTTTTTTAATAAGCAGTTATAACAATGTAACTTTTTTATAAGGAGTTAAAACATTGTAACTTTTTTTATAAGCAGTTATAACATTGTAACTTTTTTATAAGCAGTTATAACATTGTAACTTTTTTATAAGCAGTTATAACATTGTAACTTTTTTTAATAAGCAGTTATAACATTGTAACTTTTTTAAAAGCAGTTATAACATTGTAACTTTTTTAAAAGCAGTTATAACATTGTAACTTTTTTAATAAGCAGTTATAACATTGTAACTTTTTTAAATAAGCAGTTTTAACATTGTAACTTTTTTTAATACGCAGTTATAACATTGTAACTTTTTTTAATACGCAGTTATAACATTGTAACTTTTTTTAATAAGCAGTTATAACATTGTAACTTTTTTAATAAGCAGTTATAACATTGTAACTTTTTTAATAAGCAATTATAACATTGTAACTTTTTTAATAAGCAGTTATAACATTGTAACTTTTTTAATAAGCAATTATAACATTGTAACTTTTTTAATAAGCAGTTATAACATTGTAACTTTTTTTTAAAAGATTGTCATTTTATTTCGATTAACTTTTTTAAAAAGTTTTTTTAAACCCTTTAAAAAAAAAGCCAAACAAACAAACTAAATTTTAAATCCATATTTATTTATAAATAAAATTTAATCAGTTCATCTTCAAATAAAATAACCTTTCATGCAGTACTGAAATGTTTTGCTAAAATAGTTTGATGGGATCAAAAAACAATTCTTTCAGTAAATATTTTTGTCTGCTCTGTCTTTTTTCACTTATTATATGATCATTTACTTAGCCAGATGCTAACACTGAGTCTCTCTCCTGTGCAGAGCACTATTTATAGTAAGAGCTGTAGAGAGTTGCTGCCTACATAGAACGCTCCAAATCAGTCACTTATGAGGTGAATGTGATGCCGTCTACGTAGGCAGTAGGTAGCGAGGTGCTAGATTTCGGAACAAGGCTATTGTTTCCGTAATTACAAACACCCACCCACGCTTGCACCAACACAGGCTTACACATGTGCACACATGGCATTTCTCCAAATAAAGCATGCAAATGCCGTCTTGGAGAAATGTGGCCCAGAGTGCATAATTTAGCAGAAAAGGTGGTGGAGAGAGGGGGAAAGGCCATGATTATGTGTACAAAACAAGAGGGACAAAACACTAGAGACAGGCATAATAACCAAACATGAACTCTCAAACCCTAATGATGACACCAGGGACGAGAACAGTTGCTGCTGAACCAAGCAGAAAATTGCTGGTCATTTGTAAACAGGTAACGATGCAGGCCAGGTGTGTGAGCATATGTAGCCGAGTGGGGACAAGTGTGTGTGTGTGTGTGTGTGTGTGTGTCCGGCTGGTCAGCTGTCAGGCATTAGCCGAGTCGCTGCCCACTCAGATGACATCAGCTGCGGCAGTCAGATATTTAGTCTCTCTTATATGCTGTCAATCTCTTCTATAAAAGAGGTGGAGCAGCATTTTGAGACACAAGATGTAGATCTAAATCAGGAAATGTACTAATATTAGTTCATTAGAAATAATAAATCTCCTAGTCATTAGGTTACAGCATTTGGACTGTTGAAACGGCAATTTGACAACTGAAACAAAGCTAAAATTAAATTAAATATAAATATTAGATGAAAAACTTAAACTTAAAAAAGCCAGCTGAAACAAGTTTGAAGTTGATGCACTAAAACTGACACTAAATGTTAAATATAATTAAAATATAACTAAGACAGAAACTAAACTAATAAACAAAAGCACAACAAATTATTCAAACTTACAGTAAAAGTAATTCAAAATAGTTTCAAAGAATTAGTGTTGTTTTAGTATCAAGATACTTTTTTATTTTAATTGTAGTTGAAGTTTTGGTAAATGTAAATATTTATATTGTATTTTTTATTCATGTTTATTTCAGATTTAGTTATTTTAGTACACAAATGTAAACTAAACAAATGTGAAAACTTGAAAAATATCTGGAAAAAAAATTATATTCTATTTTATTTAATTTACTTTTATTTTACAATATATTTTATGGTTTTAGTTTCGGTTTTAGTTAACTGCAATAACATTAAATAGTATATTCAAACTAGTGTTGGCTTATTACTTGAATACATTTATACATGCATACATACATAACTATACACTCCACCCTACAAATAACTAATATTTTAAAGTACACCCTCTTAGATACTGACTGCTACTGGTGTGGATGTAACATCACACAAACATTATCAGTCAGGAAAAAAAAAGTTATTTTAGCCATGCATGATCAATTTGAGCACTTGTCCAATAACAGGGAGGTCAAGATAATAAAATATTAGTATTTGGTATCTTAACATGACCGCCTGCACAAGGTGACACTATTCATTACAACTAAAGCACTGCTTTCATTAGCCATTCATTCATTCTTTTATGAGTATCATTATTTTTAACTTCAAGAAAATCAAAAATCAAAATGAACGTATGAGAGAAACTGTATGTTTAAAAATATCATCAACCTGACTAATAAAAATGATGAGGTATCATGTGTGAGCAGTTGATGAAAGATTAAAAGACTGTTTAACTAGCAAACACAAGATATAAAGTGCCACAATAACAGAAGTCTGGTCAGTTTAAAGAAGCCATTCAGAGTATATTTGTCCTGTGTCCTTTGTAGAATCAAAACAGGTGAAGTGATGGTGAGCGCATATTTTAGATTACATTAATGCAATAATATATTCCGGAATTAGAGTTTTTGTTCATCTGCATTTACAGCACACACATGTTGTACAAGCATGCATGCACGCACACACGCACACACCCACACAGTGTTTCCAGATGCGAAGGTTAAACCGCTGTCAGAGTGTACGGCACAGTACTGAGCATGGCATTAGATCACACTCATTCACAGAAACATTGTAAAGGCAGTCAGGCATAACAGAGCCACCCGCTGGGCCTAAAGCCATTCAGACCAACACTGACAGCCCTGAGACGAGATCCCTGCAAAATATGGCTTACAATTTCTGTGCACAAGCCTTTAACAATTGTTTCACTTACTCAGTATCTAATCTTTGAGACTAAAAACAAACAGGGAATCGTATTACTATTAAATGTTGAAATTCGGGTGCAAAAGAGCAAAAGAAAGAAAGAAAGATTTGGTGTTATTAAGGCCTTAGTCAGTAGAGGTTTTCACTGCAATAACATCAAGAGATCTTCTTTCTTAAAAATATTTAACCCAGTATGAATTTCTAGGAAACTATTAAGATTTCAGCTTTAGCAGAGAGGCCTGTAAAAAGTATGAGAAATATGTGCAAAGATAAATGTCAAAACAGGAACTGGATCTTCTTGTAGTCCAACACTAGTCTAATACTTCTGGAAAAGCACTTCTGGAATGATGTAAAGTCTGCTCTAAAAGGTAGAGAACCATGTAGCGCTTCCTTCAAAGATAAATATCTTTGGCTAAATTATAAGGCAATTTTTTTTTTTTTTCATAGAGACCATGTCATTTGACTTCCTGTTTGTTGCTCCTATGTGGTTTAAGTTTGGAGCTCCGTGAAGTTAATTCTTCATTATCTATTTTCTTTTTCTTAAAATCAATTTTAAACACCATCCTTTTCGTTCCTATAACATCTGAACATTTTCCTTGTCATATTCTACAACAAAAACAATTGAAGGGGCCTTGTTTGTACTAGTTTTATTTTCGTTACCAGTTTATAGTCCATTGGCATTTCCAGCTTGGTTGCATCTAATCTCCAATTGCTTACAGTTTATACACACACAATATCATTGTTTTACTTTCTCTAATAGTGGATATGTGTCTACCTTTGAGTCCAGGTGAGGACACGTTTGAGCTGTACTGAGTGAACTGGAGCAGAAGGCCGTAGAGAACACAGAAACCCACGATCCTGAAGGGTGACGAGAGCATCAGAGCGGTCGTGCTTCACGCGGGGGTGAACGACATCAAGCTGCAGCAGACAGAGGTTCTGAATAGGGACGATTTCTCAACGAGAATCATCATGTCAGGACTGATTGCCACATATCAAAGAGGACATGAAAGATTCACTACACTGTTTGCCCTAAATAAATGGTTATTGTCATGGTGTAAAGAACAGAAACTGCTCTTTGGTAATAATTGCAATCATTTCAGGAAACATCCTAAGCTCTTCTGTGCATATGGAACTGTCAGACAACATCTCCAGGACGCTACGCTCCATATGACTAGTAAGTCAAATCTCAAATAACTGCTATGATGGCCTTTGTTCTGCCCACTTAAATTACCGAGGTACTTGTGTTGTCCAATCTATAAAGTCTGTGTCTGTTCCCCAAATTGTGAGGTCAAAATATTAATTTAATGCAGGATCTAAAAAACATCTAGTCATGATTAAACCAGAAAAATGCTAAATAAACTGTAAACTAAAAAAATGTAAAGCTTAAACTCCTAAACATTAGATCACTCGCACCCAAAGCATTTATTGGAAATGAAATCGTAATGGTTTTGATGTTCTCTGCTCGACTGAAACCTTGCTTAAACCAAATTACTATATTGATCTAAATAACTCCACCAAGCTACTGTTATGTGCATGATCTCCGTCAAAATGGTCATGGTGGCAGTGTTGCAACAATTTACAGAGATATCCTCATTGTTAATCAGAAAACACAGTCAGATATGCAGAAAAAATCTCATCTTTCTCTTGCTCTGGCTACCATAGACCACCAGGGCCATATGCATATTACCTAAAAGAATTTCCACAATTCCTCTCGGACATATTGGTTAATGTTGATAAAGTGCTAATTGAGTCTTTAACATTTACATTGATAATACAAATGATGCGTTAGGACTTGTGTTTACAAACTTACAGACAAACTCATTTGGCGTCAAGCAATTGCCTGAATAGCCTTTTTACTGAATAGTAAAAAAGCATCTGCTTAATGTATAAATGTAAATGCAATATAACCATATTGCTCTGCGTTACCATCCCGGTAGAACTATTGTTCCAACCACTAAAGATAGATTCAGAAATAAACTGCTCTGTGTGTCCATAAATACACATGAACCAAGCAAAATGAGTAGCAATATGAGCGCTATCTTCTCTAATACATTAGAAGCTGTTGCCCTTGGTAATAAAATTAAGTACTGTGCCATGGTACTACAGCAATACCCATTCTCTCAAGAAAGGAACTCATAAACTTGAGCGTAAATGGAGAAAACTCACTTGGAAGTTTTTAGAATTGCATGGTAAAACAGTTGGTCCAGGTTTTTATTTAGCAAAGTGGCTAGATTAACAAATAATCACAATTCCCTTAAATATTCTAAATAACTAAATATTCCCTCACAGTTTAGCAGTAATGACTTTATGAATTTCTTTAATGATAAAATAGATAAAATCAGAAATACAATGACACATGTAGAATCTACAGCTTCTTGTAATTCAGCTAAATTCATCACACCAAAACAAATCCTACAGTGCTTTACAAAAATAGGACTGGGAGAACTAAAACATATCACTGCATATAAACCATTAAGACCTTTATTAATAACCCTTCAAGCTGGTGGTTTTTGAGTCTCTTAAGAAACCACAACTAGATCCAAGTGAACTGGCAAATTACAGACCCATTTAAAATCTTTCGTTTATGTCTAAAATTTTAGAAAAAGTTGTGTCTGCTTAATTGTGCTCCTTCCTGCTATTTTTTTAAATATGAATTTTAGTCATGTTTAGGCCCCACCATAGCACATAGCACACCAATGACACCTGTTAAAATTATAAATGATTTGGTGCTTGCGTCACACCAAGGCTGCATCTCATTAGTAGTTTTATTTGATCTCAGTGCTGCATTCAACACTATAGATCATGACATACTAGAACGATTACAAAACTATACGGGCATTCAAGGGCAGGCTTTAAATTGGTGTAGACCCTACTTGTCCGATCGCTACCACTTTGTTTATTTAAATGGGGAATAATCTCAATTAACGGCAATAAAATATGGAGTGCCACAAGGATCTGTCTTGGGCTCTCTGCTATTTTCAATATACATGTTGCCCCTTGGTAATATTATTAGAAAATATGGGATTAGTTTCCCCTTGTTATGCTGATGATACTAAACTATATATTTCAACAAGACCAGATAAAATGTCTAAATTATCTAATATAACAGGGTGTGTTAAAAATGTAAAAAAAATGATGATCACTAATTGTCTCCTCTTAAATTAGGAAAAGACAGATATTACTTGTTGGACCAAAAAAAAAAAAAACAGTACACAGAATCTCTTAGATTACAATTTTCATCTAGGCGGATTTACTGTTACTTCCTCTACAGTCAAAATCTTGAGTTTCAAAATCTCTGTTTCTAATGCAGAAAAGCTAGTTCATGCATTCATGACCTCTAGACTGGACTATTGTAATGCTCTGCTAGGAGGTTGTCCTGCATCTTTAATAACCAGGCTACAGGTAGTCCAAAATGCAGCAGCTAGAGTCCTTATCAGGTCAAGAAAGTATGATGATATTACTCCAATTTTACAGTACTGTACTGTATAGTATATGAATTTTCAGAAGAATAGTGTGCAAAATGGGACACAACTAATACGTCTACAGTTTATTTTCAATTTTCAGGTCAAATACTCTGATTGCAGTGCAATAGTTTAAAGAAAATCTCACTGAGCAAGTTATATTTCAATAGGCTAACATGTTTATAGCTAGCTAACTGAATATAGTGGTTCAGCCATGACATCAATTAGCAGTCCAACCTGAAAAGGTGCTAACAAGTCACTACTGAATATAAGGACTACAGTTATTGTCCAATGTGTAGACCTTATTAAGCAACTTAGCTAAATGTTTTCTAAAAACCCGTAGGAAATTAGCATGGAACACAAAGCTTAAAAAAATCCTAATGCTATGTCCAAGTATCTATGCTTGTGTATTTTCATAAAGAATGTTTTTGGCCTTAGTTACAAACCAAAACTTCCCTAAGCAATGCAACAACAGCCCAGCTTCACATTTTGTGTATGTTGTATTAGAAGCTTCGCTTGTGAGTGATGCTAACGCTCTCAGTGTGCGTGTGCTGCAGATGTGAATTTCTCTCTGCTGGTGTTTCTCTGTGCTGGGTTAAATCAGAGTCAGACTTCTCTCAGCTCTTCTGACTGTGTTTTTAATCGCCTAGGTCTGAATCCGTCATTTCTACTTCAAACGGGTGCTGATCTTCAGCATTACCTCTAGTGTAGGCTCTTATCATCAGTGATACGCCGAACACCCGCTAACCCTCCCCCTACAGACCAGACGCTGCTGGTTATGAGCTCAGGCAACTAGTCACAGCAAACTTCCTCATCAGATAGTGCATTTATATCAAAGCTGCTACAGAGCTGAAATAGAGAGTGGGAGCGTTTTAAATGAGATATTTCTCAGTTTTGGCTGTACGCCCCAGGACATATTTAGAGAGGGGCTGGCTTGAGATGTCTCATTTACAGTAAGACGAGGAGAGATGGGAAAATATAAACTGTAAGGAGTGATGTAGTGTCCATGTTTAATTCAAAGTCAACTTTTTTTTCTTTTTTAAGTGTATTCAGATATTTGCAATTTGTAAATATCCTCAAATCATCCCCTGGAGGGCCAGTGCTCCAACCCTGATCAATCTCACCTACCTGTGATTTTCTAATGAACCTGAAGACACTGATCAGCTTGCTCGGGTGGGTTTGATTGGGGTTAGAGCTAAACTCTGCAGGAAAGAGGATCTTGTGGTCCAGATTTGAGGTTGCCTGATTTAAAGTTTTTTTTTTTTTACTAAATATGTAAAGATTATAGTTAAAAAATATATAATTTGTAGTGGATTTGCAAGATAAATTGCAGGTAAATTTGAAAAGACAAAAACAACAACAACAACAAAAACATGTCTTACCTTTATGTAGATAGCGAGGTAATGTCCAGGATGAAAAAGTGGGGGGGAAAGAGAGAGGGTAAATTATATATTATAATATAATTATAAATATATATAAATATTATATATATATATATATAAATATTATATATATATATATATATATATATATATATATATATATATATATATATATATATATATATATATATATATATATATATATATATATATATAAACATTCAATAAATATAACCAACAATATTATACAATCTAAATTACAAAAATGTTTCAAGATAATAAAAAAATATAAAACAAATAATGCATAAAACAAATAAATTATAAAATGATACAAATATTATAATAAATATTCAAAATTGTTATGAAAATGTATCATAGCTCTAGCACAATGTTTAATGCCTTATAGAAAACCTAGAAAAAGTTATTTGTGTATATATTTACACACCCACACGATCTATCTATCAATTTTTAATTTTAATGACTTCAGTATGAGGAGAACTGAAGAATGTAATAAGAAATGTACAATAAAATATAGATAATCAACTACTTAATGCTTAAATTACTAAAAGTTTTAAAACATTTACAGCACTCTTATTATGAATCTAAACAGCAGGGTTTTACAACAGCACAATACAGTACAGTACGAAATGGCCTCTTTGAGTTATGTGAATGTACGCTAGGGTACCAGAGCAGGTGGAAGTCATCCTGTATGTGTTTCCCATAATGCCATGCTAAAAAACACTAATGTTCTCACTAGAGACCAGGTAACATCTCTTCACATTCAGTTTTCTTAGACAAGCCAGGCTGACCACAACATATTCACCTCACCATTCATCACAAATGATTTTCCAACTAAACAAGACCAACAGCACAAACTAGTGCAAGAACATAATACTTGTTTCTATTATTTATTTATTTTATTCTCTAAAGGAAGTATTTGACATCTGAGCAGGACCACCCTGCACCCTACGCTCATCCAGCACTCAAACCACAGCGCAGGGGTCACCAGTGCGCCCTACAGCGGGTCAGAAGGGTGAACTGCGGCTCCGTCAGCGCGGGGGAATAGAGACAAGCTGTGAGAGGCCTCTGCTGGTCTGCTCCTCTGAGAGAGCCGGCCGGTACCTTCTCATCACCCATTTATCACTCCTGCCAACAGACCTGAGTCTGGATTAATCATCCACTATCACACTATCACTGAGAGAGAGAGAGAGAGAGAGAGAGAGGGAGGGAGAGGGAGAGAGAGAGGGAGATGGAGAGAGACATCCTGGGTCTCCCTAACTAAATAAATACATATACACATACACATACATATACACACTCATCTAAAGGATGATTAGGAACACCATACTAATACTGTGCTTGACCCCCTTTCGCTTTCAGAACTGCCTTAATTCTACGTGGCATTGATTCAACAAGGTGCTGAAAGCATTCTTTAGAGATGTTGGCCCATATTGATAGGATAGGATCTTGCAGTTGATGGAGATTTGTGGGATGCACATCCAGGGCACGAAGCTCCCGTTCCACCCCATCCCAAAGATGCTCTATTGGGTTGAGATCTGGTGACTGTGGAGCTATTTTAGTACAGTGAACTCATTGTCATGTTCAAGAAACCAATCTGAAATGATTCGAGCTTTGAGACATGTTGCATTATCCTGCTGGAAGTAACCTTCAGAGGATGGGTACATGGTGGTCATAAAGGAATGGATATGGTCAGAAACAATGCTCAGGTGGGCCGTGGCATTTAAACGATGCCCAATTGGCACTAAGGGGCCTAAAGTGTGCCAAGAAACCCCCCCCCCCCCACACACCATTACACCACCACCAGCAGCCTGCACAGTGGTAACAAGGCATGATGGATCCATGTTCTCATTCGGTTTACGCCAAATTCTGACTCTACCATCTGAATGTCTCAACAGAAATCCAGACTCATCAGACCAGGCAACATTTTTCCAGTCTTCAACTGTCCAATTTTGGTGAGCTCGTGCAAATTGTAGCCTCTGTTTCCTATTTGTAGTGGAGATGAGTGGTACCCGGTGGGGTCTTCTGCTGTTGTAGCCCATCCACCTCAAGGTTGTGTGTGTTGTGGCTTCACAAATGCTTTGCTGCATACCTCGGTTGTAACGAGTGGTTATTTCAGTCAAAGTTGCTCTTCTATCAGCTTGAATCAGTCGGCCCATTCTCCTCTGACCTCTAGCATCAACAAGGCATTTTCTCCCACAGGACTGGCACATACTGGATGTTTTTCCCTTTTCACCCCATTCTTGTAAACGCTAGAAATGGTTGCCTGTGAAAATCCAAGTAACTGAGCAGATTATGAAATACTAAGACCGGCCCATCTGGCACCAACAACCATGCTACGTTCTAAATTAGGGCTGCACGATATTGGGAAAAAAATGACATTGCGATATTTTATTTTTCTGCGATATATATTGCAATATAAAATCTAATCAAATTTTTTCTTACAAACAAAAATGGGGTGAGCACACTTACATTCTCATTTTAAATGATTTAAACATCGACAACATCGTGTCAATTTATTAATATGCATGAGGGAGAGAGAGCAAGACGGCGCTCGTGTTGTTTGAATATGGTGAGCGTGCGGCCGGGGGCTCGATCTCTCGCTCTTTCTCGCTCTAGAAGCCCCTTTGACACTGCTCGTCAGACCTGGCAAATTGCCGGAACATTGCCAGGTCACCTTCTGTGTGAAAGCAACCACGTCCCGGGATTGATTCCGGGATGGGGACCTAGTAACATTGCCGGGTTCAACCCGGGACGAGCGCTGTGTGAACAAAAGCCAAAAGCATCGAAGTGATGACACACGTTATCACGCATCTCTTTTACCGGCTGTTTTGAAGGAAGATCAATGTTCGCGATGAAAAAATATGTGCAAACTGTAATGAAGCAGAGATCAGTTAGTTCCTCACTTTCTGCGCTGATGCTGAGATCGTTCGCTTGCTTCAGTTAAAGTATAACGTGCCTAACGTTTTCGACTCGTACATTACACTTCACGCGCTGATGTCACGTGTCGTTACGGGATCTTTACGGGTTGTGTGTGAAAGCACGCACATATCCCGGGTTATCACTGGCAGTGTGAAAGTGCAAAATCTAGGGACCCGGGAACAATTGCAGGAACACTTTACCTGTGTATTTGCCGGAATGGCAGTGTGAAAGGGGCTTCTCTCGCGCTCTGTCTCTCTCATGCTCTCGCTCTCTCTCTCTCTCTCTCTCTCTCTCTCTCTCTTGCGCACGCGCTCTCTCTCTCTCTCTGCCCTGTTAAACTCACAGGACTTAAAATTTTAAAACTGCTGTGCAATTAATCCGCGAATCACATTTGTCAAGGTCCGTACAGTTAATGAATAACGGATCAACTACGACAGCCTACATAGCACATCCTGCGATGTGACTATCGTGGATTCGTACGTCGATGTGGATCGATGCTTAAACGACACATCGTGCAGCCCTACTCCAAATTGCTTAAATCACCTTTCTTTCCCATTCTGACACTCAGTTTAGAGTTCAGGAGATTGTCTTGACCAGGACCACACCCCTAAATGTATTGAAGCCCTAAATGTGAAGCAACTGCCATGTGATTGGTTAATTGCATTAATGAGAAATTGAACAGGTGTTCCTAATAATCCTTTAGGTGAGTGTATGTACATTCATACATAGGATAATAATAGTTATGGGTGGGAACTGATTATGTGTGAATTCATCAGATTCCAAAAATTATTAAAAGATTATATTATCTTTTAAAATACTAAATATTTACATGATAACTCAATATTTACAAAATTGCATTAAATTATTTATAAATCATTGATTCTCCTTCATCTTTTTTTTTGCTTTATAAAAAAGCCTATCACTTGCATGTCTGAAAAGTCTTCCAGTTTTGTGGAACTGCTCGCACAGACTGGACAATAGTCAGGCGGTTAAAAAACACCATAAACAAAGAAAATATTTCATCTTTTTTTTTTTTTTTTTTGTGTTATTCCACCCATTAATTTAACATTTTAAAGATTGAATTCACTATTAGCTTTTCATAAATGTATGAAAACAAAAAAAACTATATAACTTGATAAAAAGTTTTTTTTATTTTTTTTTTATTTTATTTTTTTTTTTATATAAGAAAAAAGAAACAACCAATGATTATAACCTTGACCTCCATCTTTGTATTGTCTGGATTGGGTCACATACCCGAAGTTGTACAGTAGGGAAACTAAAGACAGATGCCAGAGTTGAAGGACTACGGCCCTGGGCAAAGAGACACTTCTGCAAAACACACACACTCTCTCTCTCTCTCTCTCTCACACACACACACACACACACACACAGATGATGCATGGTCCTCCTGTGGGACAACAGTTGGCAGGGTGGCACAGAGCCTGCTTCCCTTAGGCACACAGTCCAGTTCTGCTCACACACACACACACACACACACAGCTTTACTCAGTCTCCACCTAAACACTGACCCTTATCTGCCAGAAAATCCTCCCCTGAACGAAGCAAAGTCATGTATTTTCATCCCTGCACCTCAATCACAGACACAGCTAAGGCCAGAAGCATACTCCGAGAAAGAACATGAACACAGATGTTTCTCGCTACACAAGCTCACTGCACTCTGAAACATGTCTGAAATATGCAATTCATACCACAACATAAGCATTCAAAGTGTTGAATAAAAAAAAAAAAAAAATATATATATATATATATATATATATATATATATATATATATATATATATATATATTCAAGGGTGCACATAAGTGGTCCGCAGGTACGCATGCGCGACCAAAATAAAAAATGCATAATATTAATATGTTCTGACAGCACATTTGCGTACCGACATGGTTGACAGCTGTTAATGCACAATTACCATTTTAGATCACAAACTGTACTATATAAGTTTTATTTTCAACCTGAAAGCATAAATCTAGGCTATGTTTCAAAGCACAATACAAAACTGTGACATGCATCCACTGATGCTCTTTAATCAGCAGCGCTAAATCCGGAAGCGCGGATACTTACTTGCCAGCAACCCGCCAAAATAAAAGTCTGCTGATTTTAAGTTTGAATATGATGAAAAAGCTTTTATTTATTTTTAGACGCTTTTTTCCCCAAAGCGACTTAAAATTGGGGAATACATAAAGCGATTCTTCTTAAAGACGCAAACAAACAAAGTAGTAGTAAATATTAGCATTTCATTTTTAAGTTTATTTGCTATAAAATAAATGCATTTGTATTTAATACTTGCACTGGTTTTTATCACACATTATTATTTAGTTTATTTACTATTATTATTTTTAAACTAAATAAATAAAGTGCAATAATATTATAACTATTATTATTAATTTTTTATAGTTGCATTTAATGGGTCACGCTATACGCAGTGTGAGGACCAAACCAAATCTCCAGGGTCTCTTATGAGAACCAGGCTGAAGAAATTATGTGCACCCCTGTATATATTGCATCAAATCTATTCTAGTCAGTTTTCTTTAATAAATCAATGATGATTATGATTAACCGTTAGATTCACTCAAATGCTCTCTTTGGCGCAAACAAGAGTTCATGAGATTTGGGAATGAATCATTCATTTGAATAGCATCTTTTCAATGAATCTGGTGATATGGCTCACAAAACCAGCATGGATTCATTCTCAGGTTGAACTCTTTGCTCATCTATTGGTTCATATAAGACAAATGACAAATTTTAAACAGATGTCTTCAATAAATCACTTATTCTGGTTCATAAACCCAGTCTTAATGATTCATTTGTGAATCTGACCAGTTTAGTTCAGTGTTTTGCACTTTTTTCATCATGACGTCAGATATTTGAATGAATCTGGTGATCTGGCTCAAAAACCTAGCCTGGATTCATGAATCATCCTGGTGTGTATACATTTCAACACTTATATTAATCCACACTGTACAGTTTAAAAAATGAAATGAAAGAGCTGTTTTTTCCAGCGTGTCTCCGGGGGCTTTAATAAATACGATATGAGACACAAGAAGTATTTCTAAAGAGAGAATGCTACACACTGCTTTCAGACGGCAGCGTAAAGAGAGAGCAGAGAGAGAAGGAGAGTTTGAAAGAGAGAGCGAGAGTGAGACAAGGAGGTAATAACAAATGTCCCATTGTGTGCGGCTGTGCTGTGATTTATGTAAGGTGTGGCTGGATGAGGGAGATAATGCCAAGCCAAATGCTTCATTTCATAAATCTATTCCAAAGGCTTCTGTTCCCACCTCTACACACACACACACACACACACACACCTCACCTGCTATTGACATCCAAACAAGTGCTCTCTGTTCACTGCTAAGCAATGATGCAGTATCACAGGAACTAGGGCTCGAGTCGGGCTCTCTGGGGCCCACACACACACACACACACACGCATATACATAAACAAGGAGGGGAAAGTGAGAGGGGAACTTGTATAAGCAAAAAGCCGCTACATAATCAACAAACACTCAATTACCCAGTGTCCTTTTCTCCCTCTGATATTAATAACACCTGGTCTTGGTCTACACGCACCGCTATAGGCTATTAAACACGTCTGTGCAAAGGAGAAGCAGAACAAACAGGGGGGAAAAAATGGCAATATGAGAGATGTGGAAACAATCCCAATCTCCATTCCAAGGCTAAATGCAGGTGATCCCGGACGCTGGGCAGGTGGGAAATTAGTTTGCTCCACTGAGACTTCGGGTAATGGAGGCGAATGAGATTCCCACACACACCCCAGCCAACATCAAACAATAATGTCTGGGAAATATAACAGGCTACATTTCCATTTGCTCTGTGTGGAAGTGATGCATTTCTTTTGAGTGGGTCCACCGCATGAGAACTGTGTTTGGAGGCGATGGGTTTCCCCGACATACAACTGAAGATCAAGGAGAAATTATACAGGATTGTTTTTTATATTATTTTTTAAGATAAAGTGTTTTAATCTTATCTTGGTTCTACTGTATATTATTTTCTCTTTTCAATAATTGTTGTCGTTCTTTGTCTCTATAATCTAATCATTTTCTTCCCTCATGGTATCATCTGGTTTTTGTTCATGACTGAAGTAAATGAAGGACTTAACATGATGGACAGCAAAGTAAGAGATATTAAATAAGAAAGAGCAGGAAGTGCCAGTTTAAACACCTGCTTCAATGGCCTACAGGAGTTCCTGAAGACGGAGATATTCCTCCGGTGTATAATGTGGAAATAAACACTGAAAGCAAAGCAAGAAAATCAAAACAAAAGCAAAAGCAAAACAGCTATGAATTGAAGTGATGCAAAAAATAGCAAAGAAAATAAAGTCAAACAAAAAAACAAACAAGCAAAGCAAAAACTAACAACAACAAAAAAACTAAGTGATGTGAAGAAAAATATCAATGCAAAACAACCCCCGCCAAAAAGCAAAAAAACAAAACAAACAAACAAAAAACATCAAAACAAAGCAATACCAGAAAAAATAACAGATGTGCAGAAAAGCAAAGCAAAAGCAAAACAAAACAGTGATGAGGTGAAGAGAAGTGATGTTAAAAATAACAAAGAAAAGAAAGTAAAGTGAAACAAAAAACAAAACAAGCTAAACAAAACTAACAAAAAAAAAATGATGTGAAGAAAAAAGCAAAGCAAAACAAAAATATCAATTCAAAAAATATTTTTGAAAAAATGGTTTGACTCCTAACCCTAGGGTTGTGGGTTCGAATCTTGGGCCGGCAATACCATGACTGAGGTGTCTTGAGCAAGGCATTGAACCCTCAACTGCTCCCGAGTCAGACGCTGTCTACAGCAGGGCACAGGAGCGCAGTGGAGACACCTCGCTCTTACTGTCTTTGTCTCAGTGGCGACAGGCTTTGGCCAGAGCCAAGTCACCTGGATAGAGCGCTTTCTCTGCTTCTTTCTTCCACAACAAAATATCCAACATGTGGACTAACCTGGAGAGTTACATCATAGTACACTGTAAAAGATATTAAATAAAACAGAGATTACTAGAGTACATTTGACAAGCTTCTCTCAAAACCTAAAACAAATTATATTTGTTTTCAATAATTTAATAGAAAAAAAAGGCTGTTCAGCAACCATGATGTAGTCGTTTGCGATGTTTGATGTAGTCATGATGTTTGGATCGAATGCGGTGTGTCAAATATCCAAAATATCTGTTCAATGCTGTTTGAGTTTCCGGTGCCGATGAGGCTTGACCTGAGTCTTTCCCGCTCACCGTACAGAGCTGAGCAGGCACATGAGAGGATAGTCCACATCTAATTACCGCGGCTTAATTAGTATCGGGGCTGAACCTCCACGGGGCACCCCAATCTTAATTCATATGCTGACAGGGAGGAACAAGTGTTAATGTGCTGTATTTATGTTAATACTCCCAAAGTGTATATGTGTGTGAGAGTGTGAAGTTATTTTACCACACTTGAAATGCCTTCCATTACAGTTAAACTGATAAAAAGTGTATATGTGTGTATTAGACAAATGTAAAGATTTAGAAAAGAAACAGAAAAAAGAGCCACCAGAATTAAAGGGTTAGTTTTTAGTTCCTGAAAAACGAAAGTTTAGTCAAATGTCATTCCAAACCCATAAGAGAACCGTTCATCTTCCAAACACAAAGGAAGATTTTTTTTTAAAGAAACGTGAGTTTTTTGTTTTAACAAAATTACCTTTGCACCAATATATTCTACTAGATTTTTTTTTTTTTTCGTTTGCCCTCTTGTTCAGGAAAATTAATGTCTATGTGCAGAATATAATCCATCATGCACTGAAAGCAGAGGTCATTCAGGAAATGATAGTAGGTAAGATTAGGTCTCCACCACAGAGACATTCACACACACACACACACACACCATACACAAACGTGCATGAACACACCACAATCCAGGAACTTCCTCACACTCCTTGTCTTGACTTTCCCAAGTGCACAAGTGAGACAACTCTCAAGGTTTCTGTGAAGGAGATACTCATGGACAAAGACGAATCCTAAACTTTCACTTAAAAGAAAGTAGTGTGGCAGTACTACAGTAATATCATACTTTGATACATACCATGATACTGAACGATTACCACAACCGCGTTTGCTTGGTTCTCCAATAGTTTTATTTCCAATTTTGCCTCATATTGCTAAAAACATTCAAGGGCTATGCAATGAGACCCGGTCTGACATATGGTATGTGAAGTTATTGTGATGAAATTTTCATAATGTAGCTCTGTGCCGCTCACAGGTCTATAGGGAATCAGTAAAGCTATTCAAGGGCAAAGTATTTACACACACGCACACACATTCGACTGGTCAATACTGAATCAAAGTGTACAGGGCCACCCCTGCATAGAGATCACACATTAATCCCTTGCATTAATTATTGACACTAAATTTAATTTGAAAAGCACACTGGTCAGACTTTAATAATGCAAACAGGCAATGCAGGACGTAATCATATTGCTATTGATTAATATACAACAACTAAGAGTAGTCAGGCATGCATGATAACCCATAAACATATCAGAGACTACATCAGTGAACTGAACGCACTGGATTATGGGTAGAACACATGTATGTTTCTTTAAATCGCTCATTTACCTGGAGACGACATGGAGAATCTGTAACTATAGGTAGAGAATACAATAACACAATGTTAGTGATGACTACGCAAATTAACGTAAACTAATAAAAAAATAAACACTGTTAACGACTACTTAAAGAAGAAAAAAATACATTACTGATTGCATAGAAAAAAGTAACACTGAATTTAAAAAGTGCTACTTAAAATGATGTAAAACGAAAAGTAGAACAAAAATGTTACTGATCATTGTCAACAAACAATAAAACAAAATGTTATTGATGATTGAGCAAACAACAAAGCAAACAAAATGTTACTGATGATTAAATAAATAAACATTAAGACAAAACAATAGAATTACATAAGCAAACAACAGAACAAAACAGTTTAGAGATAAATAAGTAAAATAAAACACACAATGTTACTAGTGATTACATAAAACAAAACAAAAAACTAAATTCTTTGATCTATTATATATTCACATGATCATTAGTAACTAGGGTGTAACGGTACGTGTATTCGTACCGGACCGTTTTGGTACAGGGCTTTCGGTACGGTGCACGTGTGTACTGAATGACCGAATGCAATATTTTGTACGCGGAACATAAGTACATTTTCGTGTTTCCAAACGAACATATTAAGTTGCGGAAGTCTCCGCGTTCAGCGCAAATCCCGCCCAGGCGGCAAGGAAGTCGACCGGAAGTTGAAGTCGGCCGGGTGCCGCTGCCTTGTCACAGAACTTCCCTTGCGTTAGCATCCCATTGACTCCCATTCATTTTGGCGTCACTTTGACAGGGAATAACTTTACATCTGAGGCATTTAAAGACTCCGTTTGTCCATTATTTATTTCTAAAGATACACGACAATGTATAAAGGGCTCCATTACCTTCTATGTTACATTATGGCCCCGTATAAACAGTTTTTGTAAAAATAGGCTAACGATTGCATCATAACCACGCGACTCTCTGTCGCATTACCGTACAGACACGAGGAGAAGCTCGCAGGCAATTAACTTAATATGGCGTACTGGCATTACATTTGAAAATACTATACAGAATAATTAATCAGAATACTTACTCCTGCTCACTCACGACAAAGAACTCCCCGCTCAAGCTCACCGTCTCTGCAAGATTAACATCTGAGTCATCTGTCAGAGTTCATTTGAGTCTGCATGTCAGAAACGGAAGTGCGAAAAAACGCTAAAAATGGGCTTCACTTGTCTCAATTGAGTTCCGCTCAATTGCTGTGTCCATTTATTTTACTGTCTATGATCCTGCCCTGCAGCTGATTCTAAGGCCGGCGACACACTGGCTGCGTGGCGTTTCTGCTGCGTGTCAGTTGCGTGACGGCTGCTTTGCGTATTCTATGTCTTTACACACCAGAATCATGCCTGACGTGGCGCTGCCGCGCTGCTGCTATTGTAGGTGACAGAGGGAGACCGCCGACAGACCAGGATCTTGTCTTCACGACAAGTTTTCATGTTGAGCATAAATATAAAGCCTACTGATAAAGGACACTGTCAACAGTATTGACGGCAAAATATTTAAATTGTTAATTTTCATAACTGTCAGTAACATATTTATTCTAGTGTTTGCTTACATAGTTTATATCAGCTGTTTAAAAAAAAACAACTCAGTAACACTTTAGTATAGGGACCAGTTCTCACTATTAACTAGTTGCTTATTAACATGCCTATTATTAACATGCTGGCTGTTTATTGGTACTCATAAAAAGCACATATTACTGCCTTATTCTGCATGACCATATTTTAGATCCCTAATCCACCCCGTACCTAAATTTAACAAATACCTTCCTAACTATTAACAAGCAGCAAATTAAGAGTTTGTCCAAGGAAATAGTGAAAAAAACGGTTAATAGTGAATGTGTTCTCTATTCTAAAGTGTTAACTAAAGAAACAATGAAAAGCAAAACAAAATGCAATGCTTGTACATAAACAACAGAACAAAATGATACTGGCAATTACACAGGCTGGACAACAGAACAAACTAAATGTTAGTGAAACTGTGGTGAGGTGAACATGAAGCTGATGTATGTCCTATACACAGCTTCCCTAAAATAACTCTGTTTATCTAATGTGGGACAGAGGTATGGACCTGTAAAGAACACGCTTCAATGAAAAGAGACAGAGATGGAGAGTGTGTGGAAAAGAGTGAGATGGCTGGAGATCATCTTTAACACTTAACAATGACCGGAGCAGAGGCAGTTTACCTTCTGCCACGGTTGTTATGAATAGAGGCCATCAGTCTGTCGCTCAAGAAAGAGTGAGAGAGGGAGACATCTCAGCCCGGTGATTTATGAAAATAATGAAATATGCATGGCTGACAGCTTGAAGGATCACCGTTGAGGTTTTATTCTAATGCACTTGTCCTCTTTGCAAATCACCCATCACCCATGTCAAGTCAAGCTGTTTTTCCACGGCCGTGCTGAAAGCTGACTATAAAGAGGACGGACCACTGATGGTGGCCATGTTTTAAAAGCCTGATATTGATGTCCATGTAGGTTGAGATTTTGAAACCGGAAAGCGAAGGCAGAGAAAAACATTCTTTGAATCACCTAAATGCGCCAAACTCTGACTCAGCAAAAAGCTCTAGTGTGAAAGCACTCTTAAAAACTCAAACGACCATTGTTTATCCATGCTAATCTCGAATTGTGTTTGACTTGTGTTTCTTGGGTGATATTCAGAAGACAGATCTGGTTCTTGACTCTCGTTTTGCAGATGATCCACTGGTGAGCAAGTGACGGAATACTACATTTCTCCAAATCTAATTAGAAACAATCTCATCTACATCTTGGATGTACATTTTCAGCAGATTGTCATTTTTGGGCGAACTATTTCTGCTCGGCTTTGACAAAAACAGGCTAATTTACATGAGTGCCTGAGTAAACAATGTGCGCTCGCTTCGTAACACAGAGATAGACAACATAACAAAAGCATGACAACAAAAGATATCAATTCATATCAGCTTCTGCCAGTTAAATAAACGATATTTACTCTGCATCTCTGCCTCTGCATCGTTTCATGTTAGCAAGCAAGCAGTCAAACCACCGCTTTCCCATTCTTTTAATGAAGCGCTCAACATCGCCACAGCTGTCTCTCTAATGCACGACATTAGCTAAAGGATCTCTTTAACAAATCAGATTAGGAAGACCTCATATTAAAAGCCTTTCACATAACAAAGCACCTAAACCCGTATGAAAGGCGCAATATCGTTGCGCGCGGCGGCCCACCTCGCTAGCCGTTAGAGCAAAGTGCTGGCACTGTAATCTAATAGATATCGTATTGCTCGCAGCAGTTGGTTGCACGGGGAGTGGCGCTCTTTTTCAATGGACCCTAAATGGTGGATGAATAGAGTCAGGCATCCTGAAGGACGCCTAAACTTAATTTGAGTGAGTTAAAAGGTTGGAAATGGTATTGAGCTGCTCCGCAGGGGCCGGGGGCGTTAGCGGGGCTGTTAGCCGGCGTTTCAATGGCTTCTTGTCCTGTTAAAGTCCTCTTCAGACCCAACTCATTTCTTTTAAAAGCCCGAGCAGCACCTTTAAGGATTATTAAAACAGCGCAGGAGGTTAGCGAGTGGAGAGACGAGGCTCTGAACGGATTCGCCGTCTTCAGCATGGCGATGCAGGGACGGACTATCTCTCCAACAGATAATGGTAATGATGATGGGTGCGATAGCTTTGAATCAATACGCCTCTTAAACCGGATCCATTGTTTTGAGATATATTACATCCTCCTGTCAGCTTCTGTGAGGCCCGTCTGAGGGATAATGTACACAGAGATCCCATAGGCCCGAGCGGCAGCATTGTGCCGTGCGTCTCGTTAAACGGTGTAATAACGAGCTGGGGCCGAGGGACGCTGTGACTCTCTATGAGAACGCTGATCTCAAGTGCATGATTCAAGATGAGACACTTCAGCCGCAGTCGATAGTCCTCCGACTGCATGCGGCACATGTTACAACCACAAGGCCTTTCATACGGGGAAATGTACACTCGCAAACACTGGCAGCAATGCTGTGCTATCAGAAATGTGAAGCATTAACAAGGGGTCTGGATGGAAACGCAATGACTAGATGCAATGACTTAGAAGTTACAGGGTCTGGACAAAATATGCAGAATTTAGAGTGAGTATTATTATTAATCTTAGGGTATCACTTCAGTTTAGGAATCAATTCTCACTATTAACTAGCATGCATATTACTAGCATTGGCTGTTTATTAACACGCATCAATACCTTATTCTGCATGAGCATCTCTTAGATCCCCTAATCTAAAATCCCATACCTAACCTAACAACTACCTTACTAACCATTAATAAGCATTAAATTAGCAGTTTATTGAGTAGTTAATAGTTAGTTAAATGAAACAAACCTAAATTAAATGTGCCGAAAGTGTACCAGACGAGACCCTCCGCTCTCTCAGATTCATTATGGTAATGCAGGAAACTGCGCCTCTCTTGTTGCAAAATGCAAAACTCTCCCACTCCTTTAATTTATTATTTACAAGTACTTTTTTAATTACCGAAGTGCTTGTATAGTTTTTGTACGTCAGGCGTGTTTTAATAACCACTTCAAATGTGTTTCCAAATGTAGAATGAATGCATAAATGGAAATGAAGTACACAAATTGAAAAACGAGGCAAATTTTACTTTGGGTAGTTATTTAACAGGACTTTATCAGCTCACCCATAAAGAGCATCTACTTCTGCTTCAAATAGACTGTCAGTGTGTGGATTTATAAAGAGCGGCTACTTTGTATGCCAGAGGTGCAGCGTCAGACCTGAGCTCGGAGAAAATCCACACATTTTTATAGATTGAATAATGGCCAGCATAAAAACGGTTTCATAGCAGGATAAATCATATGTCAAAATACAACCCATGTAACATCATGTAATTCAGCGTACGAGAACTACATGCGTACTTTTCAGCTAAACACTCGCCCTCTCTGCATCTGCGGATAAATGTGGAACTTAATTGCATACATGATAATTTATTAGGAGATTTAAAATATTCATAAATATTGAATTAATCATTCATAATAGATCTTTATATTAACGGGTGTCTTTGAAGTTTTAGATGTACAAGATCTTCCCCGTAGAAAAAGTCCCCTGTGGACATTTTAAATTTACTTTGACATCATCTCGGCGGCGGCGGATGTTTTATGAATATTCAAATGTACGGACACGGTTAAACAAAAGGAGGGAAAGACCCTGAGTGACTCATTCCTCATGTAGAAGAAAGGCTGTAATAGCGGTTGTCGTAATGGGTGTGTGTCGTACAACTTTTATTCATGCACTTACATATTCTACTTTTTATGGTGCATAATGATTTAAAGGGATTTCCTTTCCACTTCCCTGTCGGAGTTTGAATTCAGTCTCAGATGACTGTACATCATTTCAAGGAAACCTCTCTATGGAATTTTTTTTTCATCTGTTTGCTGGGTTCAGGAAATACAGGAGTAGTTTGTCCAGACCAGGACATAGTTGCTGATGAAACATGTCCAAGCACTTTAAAGAGGATTTCCCAGGTGACATAAGAAAGAAACATCAGATGGAATAATTCAATGGTACAAACATTTCTGTCTCATTAAAGGGTAAGTTCACCCAAATATTAAAATGATGTCATTAATGACACCCTCATGTCGTTCCAAACCAATGAGACCTCCGTTTATCTTCAGAACACAGTTTAAGATATTTCAGATATCCAGTTTGCCAACGAAACACTTGATGTAACCGGATCTTCTTGAAACAGTTCACCAAATCGAACTGAATCATTTTAAACGGTTCGCGTCTCCAATACGCAATTATCCACAAATTACTTAAGATGCTAACTTTTTTTAATGTGGCTGACACTCCCTCTGAGTTCAAACAAACCAATATCCCGGAGTAATTCATTTATTCAAACAGTACATTGACTGAACTGCTGTGATGAACACCGAGCCGAGCCAGATAACGAATGAAAGACTGGCTCGTTCACGAGTGAAGAACCGGTTGCATCGGTGTTCGGATCACCAGTAGTTCAAATCAGACAGTTTGATTCAATAAACCTGTTGAAGAAAACGGTTCATTGGTTCTTTCGCGCTCGACATAATGGCGTCATTTGCGATGATTGCTCTTGATTCAAGCCTTCGGTTTACCCGCGCTCATAACATTAGCACAGAATCAGTTCAGAATCAATCACCAAAAGAATCAGTTCGGTTCAGACACTCTGTGTGTTGGTCTGCTTCACGCTGAATCACATGCGCAGTATCATCAGCTCCTCGGTTCACGAATCGAACGCGTCTGACAGAAACGGTTCTTGACTCGTGAATGAGTCAGTCTGTTGTTCATTATCTGGCTCGGCTCAGTGTTCATCTTCAGTTCTCTCTTCACAACAGTTCAGTCAGGGTACTGTTTGAATCAATGAATTACTCCGGGATATTGGTTTGTTTGAACTCAGAGGGAGTGTTAGCCACATTAAAAAAGTTAATAGCTTGTGTTATTGATGTGTAAACAAAAAGTTTTATTGTAAATAAACATAGAATCACGTCACATAATTAATTACGTGTCCATAACCATAGTGTTGTTCCCATAAAAGTGCTCGTTTGTACATCATATGCAGTGTAATGTACGAACAAATTATCAATTCTGAAAATGGTTTAACGTTTGTGAAATGCAATGCAACTATTTTTAGATATTTATTGGCCTACATTCAAACTTTGCTGTTGTTGTTGTCTTTTTTTTTTGATAACAGAACAGTGCAAAAAGTGTATGGGAACTCATCTATTGCATACATTTTCTTTTTTCTTTTTTTCAGAAGACAAATACACATTTCAGCCATACAGAATTGTGCATACATCATAAATTCTGCATCTTTCATCTTTCACATCAGAAATTCTGCATCTTCACATGTCCCCCAAAACTTTAATTAGCCAGCTTATTGTTTATTAATTTAATAAATAATTTAGTATTATTGAATTAGGAAATATTAATGTACTAAGAAGTCTCATTACACGGTAATATGCAACGTCAAGTATATGGAACACTGAAGACATTGATACATAAAATTATGATATTGACACTTGCTAAATGTTTGTTATAATTAGCATTTCCATCAGCTAAATCAGTAATCTGATAAACGTTTTCTGTAATGTAATAAATGAATAAATAAAACCTGGCTACCGTGTTTTATTTAAAAGTAGTGTATTAATGCACAATTTTTATCGTCAAAAGGCCAATTTGATGGAGATGAGCACAAGACAGTAAATTTAGCAATTTCACTTTGCCGATAACAGAACAGCACAAAATTGGTTTATGCCATTATTTTAACTGTCTTAAAGCTATAGTACTAAAACCACATTTAATAGGACTCAAAAAGATTGCACAAATTAGAAAAAACGATATTTTACCAGTTGCAAGAAACCTTGAATAACACAAGTGATCCTCATGTGGAAATAAATAAATAAAGCATTTGTGTAGAACACTTTAACACTTCGTCCATACATCTTTACCTTGTCAGTCTGGGAAGTCCAACAATGAACTTCAACAGATAAATGATAACGATGGAAAGAAAAATAGTCCTCTGTCACTTCTGTAATGTATTCTCCATTTAGCATAGCGCCAGTGTGGGACTAGCATCTCCATCACACGTCTGTAGTGTTCGTGGGAGAGTAGAGCGAGTGTCTGAGCGCTCAGGGCACTTCCTGAAGGACACGACGATTCATCATAAAGCTCTCTGATGGATCACACACACACTCAGAATGAAAAGGCCCAAGTCACAAAACAAAAGCAGTATATTGTGGAAGCGTCTGCCACACACTCTTAATCACTCAGAAGAACTTCTGTTAGATTTGTTCTAGCCTGTTTGATTGATTGATGATGTAACAGCTCGGCTTTGGAGAGGGACGCACATATTGTGGAAACCTAATAAGAGGGAGTCTGGTTTTACATGTGAGGTGATGAATCTCTTTATCAGTGGAAGGTCATCTTTCACCACGCAGAAGATCCTGAGGTGCATTAAGATATGCATCAGCCCCGTTGCATCACCTCGTAAAAACAGACATCAAAAGGAGCTCAAAAGAACTCTGAAACGCTTCCTCAGCACTTCGACAGAGCGGAGAAGACTGACCGCCACGTTTAATCACTTCCTGTCACAATGTCTCAACATGAGCTCAAACTACTTGAATGTACAATTGACAATAAGGCTTTCTTTGGATTCTGTGGTCCACATTTGCAAACTTTTTAAAACGGATGTGTGCAGTTATGTTCTTGCACTATAGACATAAACTAATGAACTAAGAATGACAAGAGGGGTTAAAAAAAATGAATAAAAATTTATTTATTTATTTGTGGATGGAAGGCCAAGTTCACTTTCATGAGGATCTTGCATTATGGCAATGCTTCTTTATTAATTTCAGTGCATTATTATTATATTTTTGCGGTAATTTAACAACCATTTAAATCGTTTTGGTGTTTTTTTTCGTGCCCCTTTTTATGAAGACCGCATTATATATAACAGCAGCCAATGCATTAATAGCTATTTCATTCTTGAGAAATAGCACAGCTGTTGGCTAAAGGCTCATTAAACGTTTGTTAAATAAGCAAATACGGTCAATTTCGGATTCGATGGCTTTAAGTCATTATAATTACATGCAAATAAAAAATGTAAGTAATTGTTATTACCACAGCGGTCCTTCTGGTTGCTACTGTTGTGACTGGGGAAGGTGGGATAGAGTGATGAAAAGATCACGGAGGCGGAGGATAGTGGGGAAGGTAGTAGCCAGGTGAAAAATGAGGATGTCAACCTGGTGTTGCAAGGTTAGCACACTCTCTAATGGAGAGGGGCGTCTGAGAGGTGAGAACTGAACCGTAGACCTCAACCGAAAACACGCATTACCTCCTGTGCACATAGGACTGGGGATCAGCAGGGATGTCACCATTTCACCCTTTAATTCAGATTCAGATCAAGGATAAAGACGTATAAGTCCAGGACTGGACTTCAGCCATTTGCATTTTATGATTTCCATGAAGTCAGATGCAATTCATACATACATATGATGATTTAAAAGTGATTGATGTGTTTTTAATTTGTCTATTAAAATTCCGGTAACACTTTTTAGGGACAAATTCTCACTATTAATGCATATTACTAGCATATTGGCTGTTTATTAGTATTTATAAAGCACATATTAATGCCTTATTCTGAAAGTCGGTGTGATACTACAGCCTCGATGTCAAAATGACAATTTAAAACTGGTATAATCTCATTGTAATTTTGGTTACACTGACATTTTACAGTACGTGTACTTACAGCGTACTGGTACTGTACTTAGCCAAAAAAAGTAATGGGTAGTATAAGGTAATAACATGGGTTAACGATAGGTTTAGGGTTATTACCCAGGTATTATTGACAGATATTGTATCATGAAACCGACATGAATACAAAGAGTACATTTCCAAGAAGTAATTGTTACAAAGTCAAAACCCTGCACTGTCTGTCGACAGATGGCCCACAGATGAGATACATGCGCAATGATGGATTCTGGGAGATTGCGATGTGTATAAGTCCTCAAGTGTAGATGAACTGGAGAAGAAGAGCTTTAGTGGCAGAACTCCTCCCCTACTGTCAGCATGTCAAAGCTCATGAGGACCGCATTCATCATATCACCGGGATGTACGATGGATTTCCATCTGAGACCCTGCTACAATCCCCAACTTACTCATTGCTAATACGTAGCTCTCCACTTTCCCACCTTTTCTCTGTTCCTTCCCTGTCTTTGTCAACCTTACAGACAGTAAAACAAAAACAGACACATCTCTTCAGCGTTCTGAAATATTCAGTACCTTCAGATTTGCAATTTGCCACATGACCTCAAAGTTTAACCCTAAGAAATACAGTTTTGAACGAGACCGCTTAAGCTGTTTGACAAACATGAATATCTGGAAGTTATTGCAAGACACAGCAAGAGCCGGATTGATTTCACCATGGACGCGACCGACAGACAATCTTTCTCAGGGGTAAAGGGTAGGGGATACGAGCACCTTTGAGACAGCTAGGAAGAGGTTAGGACGCAGGACTGTGCAGGTCTCTGGAGCAGAGGGGTTAATAGTCCAGTGAAGACATGGCTGGCACCAGTGAGTTGCACTAATACACTTGGCAGCCAATTCAGTGTCAAAGCGTAATTCCCTGGGGGCTGGAAGGACACTACGTAATCTGTATTCAGCCCTGACATTGTCCACATCTGATACGGAACATTAGCTGCTAACTCCCTCTATAGACTAGTGTCCTTCAGTTTATATTACTTTATGTTAATAGAAAAAAATTACATACAACATCATTTGTCATAGTTACATCAGCCAGTGGATGGCTGATTTAAATGCATGTGTTTACTGTTAGGGGAGGGACGGGAGTTGTCTCTTTTGGCCTTATTGATCTTTGATCCATCCTCAACCTCGCCTGCCCTGAACCGTTTTATTTAGCCTGTGGTGACAGGCAGCTTTTAGAGCTGAACTCTGTCTGGACAGGCTATTGAAAGCAGAGGCACTTGACGACGACGTAAGCTGCCTGAAACCATTGGACTGAAACAGTTGTTGACGGTCAGCACTTGCCCGAGCGAACACTGTTGTCGGAGCCATGGTCTAACAGTTGACGCATGTGATGTGATGCTCATGATTGCTTTTTAAGTTGCCACCTGGTTTACAACCCTCCTTGGTCTCATTTTACCTTACTATTTCAAAAAATTGTGAAAAATTGTTTAGTTTGGAGAAGGTGGTTCAGTGGTTATCACTGTTGCCTCACACCAAGAAGGTCCCCGATTCGAGTCCCGGCTGAGCTAAGAGGCCTTTCTGTATGAAGTCTAAATGTTTTCCCAATGTTGCTTCAGTTTCACCTACAATTCAAAGGTGAACTAGAGGGCTGCAAGGATGACATTTTAGAAGTTCTGGTTCCAACATACCAAAGTCAATTGGGTTTTTGAATAATGACTTAAATGGTTGTCAGAAGCTCAGTGGTGGTGACATTGAAAGCTACCATGGTGTTCGTTGGTGATAGCCTACGTTTAGCTCTTTTTTCTTCTGTTGATTGTATTTAGGCTTCAAAAAAAAATTCAAACCACTCTACAGAGGAAAAGATGTTTGGAGAATGGATGGATGGATGGATGAGTTCATAATGAGATCTCTGACTTTTGATTGCAGACTTTGAGATCTACTCTGAAACTCTAGAGCAACTATCCTAACCTTGGTCCTGGTGTATTCCCGTAATTTTGTATGCTAACATAATCAAACTCATCTGGATCTACTCATCAGCCTGTTAGTAGTGACTCCAAAACCTAATGTAGGTGTGTTAGATAAGAGTGATGTGCAAAATGTGTACTGTTTGTGGTACTTCATCTCTTATATTTTGCTTATCTCCCGTATTTCGGCTGTGGGTATATCTGGTACTGCTCTTTCCTGGCTCTCCTCATACCTATGTGATAGACAGTTTTACATCTCTGCTCGAGATTTTAGATTCCCTACTGTACCCAGAAACAATGTGTCCCCCAGGGTTCTGTTCTTGGACCTTTGCTGTTTATTATTTATATATAAAAACATGGCTTAACTCAAATTTTCTGAGTCATATTAAGTTTAAAATTATCCTGCTTACTTTTAAAGCTTTGCCTGGTCTGGCCATACCAGAAAACTGTGCAAGTGTGTTTTAGCTGGTTGAAGCAAGAATCTACAGAATGCTGGTCTCCAGGTTTAGAACTGGACACCCCAGGTCAAGGGGAAACTAGACCAGAGGACTAGATATTGAGGAGATCTAACTTGTGACTTCTTTATGGGTTTCTTTCAATTGGAAAACCTTTTGATGTGCTCACTATTTGGAGTTATGTCTTCTACAGTGTATCTTTCTCTTCAGATCCGACTGGGGGATAAAATATGGCCCTCTTTCTCTTGTCAGTGGGTTTATATTGGTCTGCAGGTCATTTTGCTGTCTAAGACCTAGACAAACACCCTCTTGACTTAACGTTCATTTCGATCGACTGACTCTCTCACTCATAAGACACACATCTGTCTCTGGTGTCAGACTCATGAACCCAGATGACCTTTAACCCCCACTTCCTCAAAGCATCAGGGCGATGCCACTAAAGGAGACAGGTTAGTCAGATAGCAATGTGTGTGATCAATATTGTACAATACAAACCCTGACACAAACGTGCTAATGCCACGAGCTGCCGGGAGCTAATACACACAACGTGTGCACACACATTCACACATGCCAAAAACAATTAGAAAACTCATCGAAATATGCATCAATGTTGTATTCCCTTCTCTTCAATCAGATGCTATTGGTAAAATTCACCTCAAAATCAAACTTTCATGATGGTTTCTGTGATAATCTGAGACTGACTTCTTATTTGAAGAATCTCCTGCTAATTTATAGGGTCTAATTGTTCTATCCTTAATTAAAAAGGCTTTGCGCAGCATGACGCTGAGATAGTCTTCATAACTCTGATTGGATAGCACTAATTAGATTTAATTTGCAGTTATTTTCACACACAGTTGTATTAACCTTGATAGTGTAGCCCCACCAATGCCCACCCACACACAGGAAGGATCACAAACGCTGTTTAACTAGCAGGTTATAGCTCAAGTTCAAGCTGTTATGTGCGGGTTAGACTAACATGATGGATGTTATAATAAAAAGTCTAATCATGTGGGAAAAGCTAAAGACCGGATTGCTGGTTAGCATGTTTTCCTTTGAATTAATATTCATGGGAAGCTCAGCAGCCACAAATCACAATTCCTTTAGTCTTAAAGTTCCACACTCCTAATTTTGACACTATTATTCAAAATATTTTTTAAATATAATGTAACTTTCAATCAATTCAATGCAACCTTGCTGAATAAAACTATTAATAATAAAAAAACGAAATACGCCGAACTTTTGAACAGTAATATATAGTATAGAAATAAATATCATGCATATTTATATTAATTAATTTACATAGAGACAATAAATATGCGTGCATGTATATTTACATGTATGCATGGTCTTGGCTCTTGTCATGTCTTGACTAGCTCTGGTCTAGATGTACGATTTGACATTCTCTGTGCGTAAGCTGTCAGGCGTTTATCTAGACATAGGTGATCTCTCTCTCAGTTCTCAGAGATTTTTCCGGGTCCCGAGTCTGTTCTTTTTCTCCACCACAGCTGGATTCGTTCCAGGTGGCACATATCCTGCAGAAGAGCTTCAAAACACACAGCCGGCTGTCCATTCATCACTAGCACTTGACTGACTTGGAGTGGGACACTCGTATGGGTTTATGACAGAAAGAAGGAGTCACAGGGCACTCCTCTGGTGTGTGTGCTTGTGACAGACTGATCCAGCACTCAAACATGTCATCTGCAGTCAGGCGGCCCCCTGTGGAAGCGAGAGCCAGCTGGCAGCGGCCCCTCCAGAGAGCAGGAGAGGAGGAACACTACACTATACCACCCCAGCTTTCATATGACAGTACTGATTAACAACTGCATCTCTGCTCTTAAATGGATAGTTCACACAAAAATGGAAATTCTGTGATGATGAATGATGACATCTTTTTTTTTTTTTTTTTTTTTTTTTGGTGAACTGTTCCTATACAGTAAGTAACTTGTTTTTTAAAATTGTATTATTAATATTATTATTATTCTGTACCGCTCTAATATATTCTATTAAACTTTGCAATGTTTTACTATTGTATTTTATTCTATATTCCTATTTAAATCTACTGTTCTTCACTCTATTCCATTCTATTTCATTGTTACCTTCCATCCTGTAACATATTTTGATCTTTCCTATTCAGTTTTATCATTTTATTTTACTGTATTAAATTACTTTATTCTATTCTATCATATACTATTTTATTAGCAGTATATTTCATTTTATTTAACTGTAATTCTATTGTGCAGAATTATTTTCCATTTGTAATCCTCTATTTTATTTTGTTATATTCAGTTTCTCTATTTTCTCTACTTTTATTGTCTGTTCCAGTCTACTGTATTTCACTATTTTGTTCTATTCTAATTTTCTATTGTATAAATCTATTCTATGTCATTTGACATCTGCTGTTATGTAGTGCTTTGTCCTGTTCTATGATAATGCATTCTATTCTGCACTCTATTTTATTCTGTTGTACTCCGTTCTATTCTATTGTTATCTTCCGTTTAGTTGCTGGTTAAATTCTATTGAGCACAATTTAATCAAACTGAATTATTTCATTATTTAGCATTTTAAATCACTATTTTTTTATTATTTTCTGTTTAATTCTATTCTGCATGAATCTGTTCAATTCTATTGTGTTCTGTTCCATTATTTTAGTTTAGTTCGTTTAACTACTCCATTTTATTTCTAAACAGCTATTCCATGTTGGTTTATTTTTATATTTTTTTAAGTGCTTTTTAACTTTTTCTAGTGCTTTATTTTATTATTTTATTTATTCTATCTAATTATTTGATCAATTCTTTAGTCTATTGTGTTATCATCTATTTTTTTACAATTCCTTTCTATTGTGTTCGATTCTATTCTATTGTTATTGTCAGCTTTATTTGTGTGGCCTGTTATTTTTTTTACAGTTCTATTATTCTCTGCACTGTTTTATTGTTGCATTCTATTCTATTCTACTTCCCCATTTCCAACAATAAAGATTTGAAGTAGTTGTGAGAACCTCCCCCTTGTTTCTCCGGCAGTTCCAGAGAAGGACAGATACATGTGATGGCTTCACCAGCCGTTTCCTTTGAAGCGTGCTCTGGAGGTATGTATTGATATTTGGGGAAACCGATGGTGTGCTTAATCACTTTGATATTTTTATAGAGTGAAGGAAATTGATGCCTGCTTCTAACGATCCCCAGAATAAAGTGTGATGACATCACGTGGACTCTATCATAGCGGCTCACTGGAGCTATGCTAACAGAGCCATACACTGATCAATGTGGGAGAGAAAAACAGTGAGTTACAGGGACGCAACGGCTAAGCAAATCCAAAATTCTTACAAACAGACCACAACAAGACAGACCCAGCCAGGTTAGACCTCGTCTTCTCTTCCAGTGCACTGCAGTCAGCATCACCGGGTCACCTGATGAAGACGCACAAGCTCGGTTGTCTTCTAATTATTTTCTTTGAATAACCCGCTGTGAAACACGGTCGCATCCGCTCCCACACACAGAGACGGATGCACCCGGCTCTCCCGGCGGGGGTGAAGGGTGAAGGACAGTCAAGTTGGTATGAGAGGGCAGAGGATCTGTTTAACGATTCTGTAAAGAGAGCGTGCGGAGGCCTGGGGAGAGAGGGCAAGGAGAGCTTGTCAAAGAGTCAATCAAAAGGCCCTGACCAGACTGAAGGGGAGAGGTCAACTGCTGTGTGTCCGGTTCCAACCACACACTCTGAATTCACCCTGTTTACTTTCTCAAATGTGCACAATTCATTATTCCACATCAGTCCTTAATCTTTTATCAAACTCGAGTTTGCCTCGAATGGAACGTCCAACATCCAATCAGCTTCCACTGGATAAAATAAGTCGAGCCCTTCATTATAATGTTGAAAGTCACTTTAGATTAGTATTCATCTTCCATAAGCAACGGCACAAAGCTGTAACCTCCACGCCGTTGTTTTAGTGGAAGTAAACCCAGGCAATAGTTTATTACACAAATATAGACTTATTGAAAGGTTGTTTTAGGTTTCCAAAAGAAATTCTCTAAGCAAATTCTGGTATTTCGAAAGCAGAAGGAAATTTCCACCTCCACTCCAAGAAGGAAGACTGGAGAGAATAATCTCTCCCTCATTATTATCAATTAAAATCAAGCTAGGAGGGATGAAGCAAACCAGTAGGCTGGAGTTTGGTTACTTTGGGATTTCAACAAAAGACGATTATACGATCAATATGAGTGCATTTTAATGTATAAATGACAACTCGAGGAAGTTTAGTTGCCACTTTCTGAAGTTAACTAAGGTAAGCAGCTGTGTGTGAATACAGTGATGCTTTTAGAAATGGTGGAGGAGGAAAAGTGGTGTGTTAGAGACCAGGACAGGGCCAGAGTCAGTGATTAATGACTGGAATCCACTGTGGGAGATAGTGAGGGAACACTGTGATTATCCTGCCTGTAGGGCCCTGGGTTTACACGCAATCTCTGACCCGGAACCAGTATGAATCTCCTGACCTTCACCCCATCGCACACACACACATCCACAAGGATAAGTCTAAATCTGCCTGAGAGGTAGGACGGACTCCCTGGCCGGAGTTAATGGTGTTTTTTCCAGGTGAGTAAGCTGGCGTTTCCGGCTGAGGAGAGATGGGGAATTAAGATGTTATGCTAAATGAAAAGCAGCTCTGCTAACTGTCTCCTTCACTGCCCACACGTGAGGCGATCTGTTTAAACACAAACTCACAAGCGCACACAGATCAATACAGTCAGCAAGAGACAAAGGGAGGGTGAGGAACTGGAGGATAGAGGGAAGGAATGAACAAGACCGAGAAACAGACAAAGAAAGAATAAAATAGCAAATGAATGGAATAATGAACAGATGTTAAGATTAACACACAAAATAAACGAGAGAAAGAGCTGACAATCCAATCATAAAACCGTCCACCCAACAAAGGAAATGAAAAATAACAAAAGGAAAGAATGAATGGACATCAAAGGAAACAAAAAAAAAAAAAAAAAACAGAACAAGAAACTAATCGCCAATCATCAAAAAACAAAGCAACTGGGAACAAGGAACAACCAAAATGACAAATGTACAGACAAACAAACAAAGAACAGAAAAATAAATGAAAAACAAAAATAAAAAAAGGTATATATATATATATATATATATATATATATATATATATATATATATATATATATATATATATATATATATATATATATATATATATATATATATATATATATATATATATATATATATATATATATATTAGGGCTGGGCGATATACAGTATGTAGACAGCCGAAATGGCATTACCGCCAATTTTTTTATCAATTTTTTTTTTTTTTTTTGAGAAAAGTTTTTGCTCGTTCAAAAGTGTATCAAGTTGAATGTGAAGACACCTCTTTTTGTTCACAAGTTATACCTTTTCTTATAATTGGTCAATGACTTTCAAACGTTTTGGGGCCCCATTGCGACAGTGAGTTGAAATTTCTATAATTATTCATAATTATTCATATTCACAGTACATATAACATTTCTGCAGTGGTTTGGTTCTGATTGGGTGAAAACCTAGTTTGTAAAAGTAGGTTTTGGACATAATGTCAAATTTGTGGAAAAATGAAGCCTTCAAGACCCCAAACTACAAATGACCACCTGTAACATTTTATCTGCAAGCCAATTGGGCTGAGACTTTAATAGGTTCTCCCCAAATTGAGCTCTATCCTTTGGCCAAGTTTCAAGTCTCCAGGATTTACTGTTTGGTCTGCACAATCAGTTCTAGGGTGGAATAATAATAATAATTATAATAAATAACAAAAATCCTAACAATTACAATAGGGTTTCAGTATTTACCCCTAATAAATACTGAATGAAAGAACCAACAAACCAAGAATCCAAAACAAACCAACCAACCAAGATATGAAACAAGAATGCGTAAAAAGAAAAACAACAATCCTTAAAAAAAAAGAAAATCACCAAACATGAATAAGAGAGGGAGGGATGGATGGATGGATGGATGGATGGAGGGAGGGAAAGAAAAAGAAAGAACATCTCCAACTTACTCTTCAACACAGAGTCTTCAAATGCAAACCAACCAACTAGAGCCAACTAAGTAACTAACAGCCTGAACTTTATACAGACACATAACTGTCCACTGAAAAAGGTTTGTCCACAGTTTATAGATTTAAAAAGTACAGACACATTTTGTAATTGAGTTATCAGTCAACAATGATGACAATTTTGTTGAACTCTGTGTTTAGACAGAAAAAAATGAAGGAAAAAACAACAACAGAAAATCAATTTGTGCAGCGGTTCGGAGCCGAGCGGCGCGTGGCGTATAGAACATGTCAGGCTCTGAAATGAAGCCGTTTGACGGCGCTGGCCCGCGACGGGGAAATCTGGGCTGTTTTTCCCACTGGCTGAGCAGCTCTCTCAGGCTCGCCGCAGACAGTCAATAGCCTGAAAATGAACAGGGTTGTTTTCAAGCACGGCCCTGCAGGCTCCAGTGCCCGCATATCGGTAAAATAACGCAAACATGTCGGAATCATTATCAGTGCTAAAGATATGATTAAAGCAGCCTCTCTTGGCACGGACGAACAAAAGGAGGCCTCCCTTTTCGCTCTGGATTTAACCAGCGCTCAGGGAGCCAATTCTGCCTTTGACACAGAAGGACTCAAAGCCGACATCCCTGAAGAAGTGGAGTGTGTGATGGAGGGAATAAAAGAGCAGAAACAAGTGGTGGACTGGCACCGTAGGGAGAGGTGCTTGTTTAGAGCGGTAATAAAGTACTCAAGCCTCCGTCTCTACCTCATTTCCACAACACAAGACTCCAGACCTGAGAGCAATAAGAAAGAAGGATAAAAAGAGGGGGGAAATGAAAGCGTGTTACACGTGTGTTCCTCTGCACTGGAATGAGACAGGGCTTCCTCGGGAGAGAGGGAACGGCGGAAATAAAACCATCATATCACCATCTCTGACCATGATTGACTCCCGGACGAGCCCCCGATGTAAACCAATGCCATCAGAGTCTTCTTCCCTGTTTGTCCCAAGTCCTACCACATTCCCAAATTCCCACATCCTTTCTCTCACTACACAGAAAATTCCCCGTTCCCTCATCCCCCTCTCCCCCTCTTTATTAAAAACAAACAGTCCGGCGGAGCCCTGTCGCCTCTACCCGGCTGCGGAAACCCTGGATTCTGACACATGGTGCGGAAATGTGTTCATGTTTCATTGTAAATTTATGAAGTCTCGGAGCGCGCGGCGTCCCCCGGGCAAAGGCTCGGGTAAATGAAAGTAGCAGGCAGTCCAGATTAATATCATTTTACTGTGCTCCGATTGGATGAGCACTTTAAAGCAAAGAAGGGGGAGCGGGCGGCTTCATCTGTCTTTTGATTCTCTGGGACCTGTGTAGGGAAGGACTGTGGTATTGTAGAGTGAGCTAAAATATATTCTGAACACTTTTTCATTAATTTATGTGGAGGAGAGGCTCCTATCATATTTTATGAAGGCTTGAATGTCCCAAAGGACGCGTATGACTTAAGTTGAAAAACACAAAGTCAAGCTGTTTGCGCGTTCTCCTTGATAATGACCCAACGAGTGTTGCGAGGGTTTATGGTTTAGAAATGTGCCTTTGTTTGCCACTTGTGGGCTAATCTTGAGCACATCCACCGGTCGAAACTTAACGTTACACTTGAGGAAATGTTTCCAGTCAGACACAATGATTCTGTATCCAAGAACCTTCGACAGTGGGGGCCAACTGGTAAAGTTATTCTGGACCTTGTGACAAGAGCAATCAGCAAATCCATCTACAACATGCATATGAACTCCAATAATATAAGGTCAAATTCATGTATGCCCGAGTGGCTCCCACCATTCCTAAATCTTTATTTTTTTATTTTATTTTTTGCATTCTGATGCATTCTTATTTTGGATTTTTTTTTTATTTCCCACAAAACCACACGGGCTAACCTCTAGTCTACCGTTCTGACAGAGTTATTAAGGAGAATGCTCTGACAGCATAGACTGCAGAATGAACTTCACATGTAAAAGTGAAAATTGCACACTGCATAAGGCATGAGACAAACACGCATGGCTGTGTTATTGACTCAAGCTGCTAAATAAACCTAATACTAAATAGCCCTGTTGGTGGAATAAAAATGAGCTAAAGTGGTCTGAAAACAGAGCTGGTTTTAGTGGCCATGCTATGGCAGTGCTAATGCAGTTGGGTAACATGGACTCCTCCAGTGTGTGCGGCTGTTAATTAAATCTATTCTAGGTCACAAGATAAATGGCTCTGACACAAACATGTTGGCCCCACACCAGAAGAATTTATTTATATATATATATATATATATATATATATATATATATATATATATATATATATATATATATATATATAAATAGTGCTTTCTGCCATTCTGCTACAAGCTTTGATGGATTTAAATGAAAAGAGTCATTAATAAAGTTGAGCGGTTTGAGGGTAAAAGCACACTATTAATAACAGTTCTTCATGACTGCAAGGAATATTGTACATAATAAAACAAGTCCTGACTGAGCGGACCAGGGTTTGAGAAATATAAGGCAACTAACAGAGAGCTCATGTTTGAGTGATAAACAACAGAGGTTCTTTCGTTTATCATGTATGAAACGACTCAGATGAGTGATCCGCAGCCGGAAGAAATAATACTATTACCGTAAACAAGTTTTTTTTCAATTGTTTTTTATGTGGCGTAATAACTGCAGACAATTTGTGTGTGTGTGTATATATATATATAGAACAAACTGAGACAGACTCAATCCAGAAGAACTGTGCCAATGTCTCCAAAACACTTCTAGAAACCTGCAAAGCTACAGCACTGTGCAAAGTTGTAGACACTTGTATAAATGCTGTGAAGTGAGGATGCCATCAAGATTAATGCCATAAATAGATTTATTAATTAACTATCAACTTAACTAAATTAAATCAACATTTTCTGTAACCACACTATGCTTTAAAAAGCTTTTCTCCTAAGTGCATTTGGGCATTCTTTTGCAGGTAGCTCTGCAGGTACAGTAGCTTTCTTGAAGTTCCCTGGAGACGTTTCCACAGTTCTTCTGGGTTTAGTCTGTCTCAGTTAAATATAATATTTGGACATGTAAACTGATATTTATTTCTGACGCACTACAGCAAAAGACAGAAATAACTCACTTAAAACAATTTTTAAAACCATATACATGTATGTGTATAATATATATACAATTTTAATAACAATATAACAAAATGATTAAATTGACTGACACCTATAACTTGCTTCCAACATAAAAATGGCTTCAGTGCTTAACAGCTTTCAGCCAAGTCCGTAGTCGAAGTGGTTAAACAGTGTATTTAATAACACACCGTCTGAAAATCTTGTCATCTCAGAGCCGCTGAAATGAACAGAGGAGTGTGAGAATGAGCGAAAAATGGAGGAGCCGAGTGGAGGAAGCCTGAACAATTTTAATAGAAAAACAGTATATCAATTTAAACTGCTACGGTGTCACCCCATCACCCCGCCTAAACCGGCCCGCACGCCTCCCAACCAATCAGAGCGCTCCGCCAATTCATTTAAATAAGAGAGGACTTGGCCGCGGGGAGCGTAAATGATGAGGTGACGTGTTACACTGATTTATGTCTGTAGGCAATAAAAGGAGCATTTCTGCTCCTGCCTGTTTAATATGCGAATATGCAGGGCATCTCGGGCCTGACAGCCTGTCATTAATAAAACCCTTGTAAGTGGGCGCAGATAGCCATATTTCATCTTTATGAAAATACATGATGATAGTTTCACACTGTATCATTTTTAAACCAGTGCCAATATGCCCTCCCAGGAGCTGAAGCCGTGGAATATCAGAGCTGTAAGTTAAAGAGACCGGTCCTTCCCATCGCTGGAGCTCACCTCACCTGCAGACACACACATCTGCCCATCGCTGGAGCCGTCGGCTTAAACCCTCCTGTTTCTCAAGAAGATTTAGAAAGCATTGAAACACCAGCTCTAGGGTCAGTCTTTATTCTCTCGCACCTATCTCCTAACCCAAAGGACGTGCGTGACAGCTGATTCTGGGGCCGCTGGCGAGTGTGTGATGTGTGTGTGAGACAGCTCCCCCTTAAGGATCATCATATTAACAACCGTATTCAGAGCTGACACTCCAAAAGTACTGTACGTGCAGCGGGGCAAGCTAACAACTACAAATCTCCAGTGTCAAGAAACACGTCTTCTTGTAGCGCTGCGGGGGGAATCAACCCTTCTTTACCTCTCTTGCTTTTGTAAGTTCTGTGTTTTACTCTTTCTCTCACACACAGCCGATGGAGGAGGGCGCAATCAAACTTACAGAAATGGTACATCAAAGTGAGAGTTATATTAGAATAACAGAAATAATTAGGCATGGGAAAGACAAGTATGGCTCATTTGCATAAAAATGTTAATTAGTCTCTTCGCAAGCTGGGGCCTGCAAACGAAATGAGCTGCTTAATGGTTGTGTGAGTGTGTGTGTGTGCTGATGTTCATTCCTTCACAAGGAATTGCTTAAAGGAATAGTTCCCCCCAAAAAATCCCAAACCTGTATGTATTTATTTATGTGGCACAAGTAGAAATGTTCGAAAACTAACATGCAAAAAAATCGAATGTGCCGCTCTTTGTCTTGGTGATGTCAATAATCCCAACAGCGCTTTCTATGAAATCCAATTCAAAGCATCATTCTTCCTGACAGATATTTGCAAAAAGGAACAAGTTTTTTAAATAAACTTAAAATAAAGAGCCATCTATTTTTAATGCTCATAGATATTAACAGAAATGGCGAGGCTCGTAACAAAGTTAAACGGCCAGATTACATGTTTTTTATAAGATTGTATCTATATATTCAAAATATTGGGCGAGACTTTACAGCTAGACTAAAAAAATAAGTGTAACGCTGCTTTTCAGGAAAATAAATAGAGCTTATTATAGGATTATTAATGATTTGGCTTGAGGGGGGAAATTACAATTCTAGCTGATGCATACATGTTTCATTAATAGAGAGCAAGAGTAATGAGAGATCTTGACACAGACATCTAACAATGATATATACATTTTCATGTTTAATCACAACATCTAGATTATAGAAACCTGTCTTTATCCATTTAAGATACAGGATCATCATTCACACTGATGCGAAAGATAAATGTGGAAAATGAAAACTTAAATCTGTCTTTTTCACGGTAAAATGATTCCTCACATCAAAGTTTAATGCGCAGAGACGAGCACAACGTAGACTAATAGAAACACATGTTCAATTCACAGCAATCATTTGGCAAACCTATTGCAAATGGGAAAGTATTTAGGAAACCTGTTTGAAAACAGTCATTATTCACTTGCAATTCTCAATGTGAAATCACACAATTTGCCTTTGAAGTCACTAATAAATGAAAACTTTTTTTTAAATGCATCGTATTGATCATATTTAGAACAATTCATCCAAGTGATTGTTACTTTTCCACTTTTTAAGACGTTTATCGAAAATATCTCTACAGACTTTCAGTGGTGTCCTATACATCAGATTTCTACTATCATTTATTCCACTGAAATTCCCACCGTTTATTACAATCTACCATAAACTTGCATTCAAATCTGTCCAATCAACAACAGACTCAGAACAAAGTCCTCAATAATCAGTCATTCAATAATCTGCTTCAATCAAATGGACACAACAATAGGAGAAAAAAGAACTAACTTTAAGAATGACACCTGTGACACTTCCAAAATATATCTCCAAATAAAAACAAATAATTCAATTGGCCTGGTTTTACTCATCAGTATTGTAAAAGGCGGCCCATATTATTTGTTGATAGTTCTCCTCACCCATACAGTCTTGGTGATGTCAGCAAATAAGTACAATATTTAAATATAGTACTAATAAATGCCTGTTATCAAAACTTCACATTGCTTCCTAATTCCAGGCATATTTCTCCTCCCATGTGTTCAACGCAGATAGATGGCCTGTGCGCTTTATTTGGAAGTACATTAGACTGATAATACACTTGTAGCCAATCACAGGGTTTAATATATGAGCCGCAGCATTTTCATTGGCAGCTCTTTGTGGAGCGTAATGAAGAGAGTGTAGGCTGATGAATGCAGTGGTCGGGGGGTAAACGTCAGTTCTTTCATTAAGGGGACCTGCACCTCGCCCTGCCGTATTGAACCATGGCTCCTGCGATTAGACTGATACATCCCGCAGACAATCACAGGTCAGATTTGTGAGGGAAAACACATTGTGCTCGGTTTAACCCGCTTAAAACAAAAACAGTGAGGTAGAGGACACCTGCGTTTGGTAAGTCTATGTAAAGGCTCATGTATTTGGCTCATGTATGACCCTGGTAAATAAATAATTCATTATAAAATAGCTTTAGTCTGTGTCTCTTGCTTAAAATAAAAAAAGAATATTCATTATACACCACAACCTCTTGTAGTTATTTTTTTTAAGTTCGATCTACTTTTGTTCATGCAAATAATAGAGAGGACAAGAAACGACTGGGGTGACTTGAATGTGTGTCACATGATCGGCACCAAAGCTCCACCACATGCTCTCAACAAACAATAAAATAAATCAATAAAACAAATAAAAAAATAAGATAAGCTAATAATAATAATATGATAACAGCAACAATTATTGTTATTATTATTATTATCATAACTGTTTAATTGAATATCAATAAAATGGATTAGAGTTTATAAATACAATTATTTTTTTAAAAATTAAGCGAAACGTAACATTACGAAAAGATTAAATGCTTAAATTAAAGATGCATGTATAAAACTTTTTTTTAAACGTATTTTATTATTATTATTATTATTATTATTATAAAGGCAAAAATCAATTACTAAATTATGTAAAATGCAATGAACTGATATTCTTGACCATTTATTTAAGAATACTCATTTAATTTTAGCATGTAGGAAGTATTCTGTGTCATAATAATCAAATTATACTGTGTACAGCACCTGAGAGAAGAACCTTTTGGACAGGGCACATAAACGTGTGTGTGTGTGTGTGTTTGTGAGAGCCCGGAGCCGATGGGTATTAAGCAGATGAAGTCATACAGGAAATCAATGTAGTATTGAGAGCAGAAAAATGCAGTGCCTGAGGACAGGCATATGCAGCATTATAAATGAACGTGAGCATAGAGACAGTTTATAATGAGGGGTCAGGCAGAGCTGGGGAAATACTGCTGTGATTTTTCTTTAGAGAGAAAAGGGCCATGAAACGGGCCCTGTGCATTACTCGGTCTGGATATCATACATACTGCATATTTTTTAGGGCTTTTATGTTGTAACAGGTTCCACAGACTGATAAAAAAAAAAAAATCATTCATTCATTAATTCATGAACAAATAAATGAAGATGCATTATAGGGGGCAATCAAAAAGCATGCTTTCTTAACATTTAAATAAAAAAAAATGAATCATGTTTCCTAAAAGCACGTCAATCACAATTTTTAAGCACAATTTGATGGCATTTCTGCCTGATTAGTTTTTAACAGCTATCGGTTTTAATCTTTAAGACTGAAATTTAAACATAAGCAAAACGTACATTAATGTTTTAATATTTTTCTGAAAATGATCAGCTACCAAGAACACCCAGGCACTTTTTTTATTGAGTGCCTGAGTTTGTAGCCTGAAAACCTAATAGAAGAAGTAGATCTCCCACATTTGCATCATAGCTAAAACACAGAGCTAACTGCTAGGCCACCCTTCTGACAATTTGCATAATTTAATAAGTACCTTTAAATTAGCTAAGATAGCGGTACTGAACCCCACATTGTGTGAATGATTGTGCCTTTGAGTGTCTGTTGAGAGATTCTGAGCAAGTCTTGATGGTGTTTAGCGTCTCTCTCCGTCTGTTAATTGTTCACACTTGGCTGTGTTATTATGTTCTATTTCAGGAGCGATATGGCGAGAGGAAGTCCTTAATTATTCATTGTTCTCTCGCACAGCGGCTGAATGCCCAGAAATAGACCCAATCACACCTCTGTACCGCCACAACCAGCGTGACACAAATGACACGAACGCCCTACGCGGGACCATTTGAAGGGCAGCAAGTGGCGGTCCGGGACCAAGATAGAGAAGCTAACACAGAGACTTCTTCACGTTCCTCTGGCCGCTTCCCAAGCCGCACACCGCTGTCATTGAGAATTCCCATCAAAATCCAGAACAAGCAGGAAGCCATCGTGATCAAAAACAAGGATCAAGTCTACAGCTCCAATTCCCAAAGAGCACTGTCACTGTCGATAGGCTACATACCAAAAGCCCCCCCACCCCAAACGCCAGCACACAAACATACAGCTTTTACATAATCCAGTCAGAATGTTCCCGCATCCCGCGGCTCATTTAAAAAACCTAAAGTGGGATCAGGCGAAGTGAATAACTGCAGCAAATTTACTTCCGAATTACCTGCGCGACAGGGAGATGTTCAGCCACTTAGCCTTTAAGTCAAGCAGATACTTTGCCACCTTTTTTGCAGACGCCAGCACTTTACTTTTCCACCTTTTGTTCAAGGGTAATGATATAAATGTGGAAGAAAAACAACCACAAGTTGGAAATAAAGAAGAACGAGAAAGAAAACACACTGCTCTCTCTGAAGTTAATTGTTTCTCATTGGCCTTGTGTAAAGCGCACGACGACGAGAAGTCAAAGCTTACGTTTCGGTCTGGCTCGTCCTTTGTTAAGGTAATGGCTAAATATTTAATGTTCAGGGGCTCTAAAGATTAAAGGTAACATGTTGTCAGTATCATTGGAGGAACTTCAAAGGGTGTAAATTATGCATTTCCTGTAGCGGTGGAAGAAGAAATCAAAGGACGTAATGAAGATTAAAGTTTGGAGGGCTACGTACGCACACAAAAAGGAAATGGGAGTGAAGTGTCTTGGTGTGGAAAGGTTAATCTATTTTGAGAGTGCTTTATCTTATTAGACCGTCATTGTTTTAATTCAATCTGTTCCGCTATTCGTATATGGACCAGGAGTTATGGAGACGAGGTTTACAAAGCAGGAAGTCAGGAGGCCATGAAATCACAGGAGCAATTAAAAGAACAACATGACTTTCACGAGCAATCCCGCGACGGGCCGCCTGTGAATGTCAAGCTCCTAACAGTAGTTTTAATTAAAGCTGAATTGGAGTTGGGTTTAATTGTACCATTGTGTCAGAGCCACTAAACTTAGAGTGAGGGGGAAGGATCGATGGCTAACCGTGTCTTTAAAGAGCTCAAAGGAACGGTGAATCATTGCTCTAACTGAGCACATTTAACATCTTCACTTTTGGATTTTGCAACAGTTTTCTGAAAGAAATTATGTGAAGGTCAAGGTGTATCAGAGCACATCTGGTACACTTTTTAACAGTTCATGTTCAGTTTTCTATTCCTCACTCTCAGAAAGAAAATGGTAAAATGGCTGTCACTGGGCAGTACCCCTTCAAAAGTACATATTTGTACCTCACTTTTAACCCTAAAGGGTGCATTAAAGTACCATATTTGTGGCTTTCAAAAAGGCACCGCCCCAGTGACAGAATTCACACCTTTTTTTTCTGAGAGAGAAAAAAACATAAAAGAGAGAGGTCACATAAAAGTACACATTTTTGATGCCTTGGTATTTTTATTTACATTTTGTCCTCTTAGTTTCCAAGTTTTTAGTAGCAATTGCCTTGAAAATCTTCTAATTCATTGATTCCCTTTAAATGGGAAGGAATTACAACCACTATACATTTTCAAGCAGATGTCTTAAAACAAAAATTAACCCAAAATTAACATTTCATCATAATTTGCTAAGAATTGTACCAGCTGCAGTTTGGATACATTCTTTGTGAAGATGTTGGACAACGCTAACAACACTAGAAGACTCCATATGATGCCAACTTTGGATCGACATGCAAAACAGCTTAATATTATCATTATATTGGAATTAAACCTATATATGACAGTCATTCATCAGTGGAACACAAATTAATATATTTATAATATGTCAAAGTCATTGGGGTCTAATGTTGTTTGGACTAATGTTGTTCAGACAACAGGCAAATTATCGGTTTTTAAATATGTAATTTTGTATGCTCATATCCATTTCCAAATGCAAAGACACCTAGTTAGTGGACAGATTATGTATATTCAATGCAAATCATGCAATTATCCTTCAATCACACCTTAAAAAAAAAAGTCTCCCTCTTTCATATTCAAGTTCGTGTTTTGTCACCGGCCATGATTTGCCATGACTACTCCTTATTGGCGTCTATCAATGATCCATAAAAAAGTCACCACCATTACCTCTGTGTCAAGTGGCCCTAATAGTCCGATTTCATTAGAGTCAATGGTAGTGAGCAGAGCCATTTGGAAAAGTCAGACAGTCACCAAGGCTCCATACAGCTGCAAATAGCAGGCTGGAATTGCACCGCAAATGGTCCCACTCACAGGACATAATAGTCAGTATGGCCGATTTGACCTAACATGAAACTCCTGCCTGCGCTCGACAACCTATACCACAATCTGTAAATTATTCCGTCTCGTTTTGATGATGTCATTCCCAAAGTGCTCACAGTGGAATACATCCTGTCCTGTCTTGTTCTGCAGGTTTATGAGGTCATCCTCAGGTAGGACGCACAGTGGCAATGGGAAATGTGGAAATCACCTTTGCGTTTTATTGCGTCGGAGCGTCTGTTAAGCCGAATGGCATTTAGGTACAACTGAAAAGTCCGCTTTTAAGAAACAATGGATTTTTATACTGGATGAATTCCTGGATTGGAAGAATGAATATCGGCATCATCATTCATCCGCAAACGTCATTAATTAAATGAGGAAAAATCATATTCCAATTGTCTTTTACAGCACACAGTAAATATTGACAAATCCCTGTCTGTTGTTTACCTGTTGTTTATCCTATTGATCATAATGTGTCTGAATGTCGATGAGCTGTGTACGAGTGTGTGACGAACTGTAAGAACATCTTTGTGTTGGGCTTCAAAGTATTGATGGCTGCTTCTACAGTCTCTTAAAACACTTTTACATCTGAAGGAACCAAATATACATAAGGGATTTTGTAATCGGCAGCGTTTGGGGGTGTATATTTCTCAGGACTAGGAAAATGTCCTGTATATTTATGCCACTTCAGAAATACATCTTGCAATATATATATATGCAAGCACAGTCAAATTAGGCTGTTAAGCAATTAAAAATCTAATTAATCGCACATTAATTTTGTATTCAAACTAAAGTGCAAAAAAGACAATATTGTGTCAACATACTGATCAATTTGAACTTTTCACTTACTGAACATTTGCAATTGTTGCTGATATTCATAAAAATAAATAAACATCTTGCTCGTGATAAACTTCACATGAAGTGATGGCTGGCAAACTCGTTAAAGAGAAATACAAACTGACACGTTGCATTTCGAAAAAGGGGTAACGTGAAAGCAAACAAAATAAAGATGTAAGAGTGTTGTGTAGTGCTTTAAAAGGGGCAATATGTCCTACGGTAGAAGCTTTCCCCTCCACCCCATCCCTTTAAATCTAACTCAGTGCAGATTATTTCTATGCAAATGCTTGCAGGCGCTGAATTAAATCCAAAACACAGTTTGTAAAAATCGATTCCTCTGCAACCTACACAAGTCTGCAGCCAGGCGACATGCCACGGCCATAAATATTCATCTTTTATTTACTGTGAGCTGAATGAAGCAATGGATTTGGCAAAACAGGGATAAGCAGGAAGGGTGTGTGCGCGCACATGTTTGGGAGAGAAAGACTGAGAGACAGATGTGGAAGTCATGAGATTATTGGAGACTCTCCGAGCCTTGTCAAGAGTAATAGATTAATAGAACATTATTCTATCCATCCAGGGGGATATTAGATGATGGATCATGTGTTTGTATATTTGCTTTTAGTGAATCACATTTCAATCCCAGCACTTCTATATTTTTTTTACCAAATTAAATATTAACCTTAATATTATAATAAAATAAATGACACAAAAAACTGTAATTATTAATTTAAAATTTTATTAAAATAAAGTATTCTTTATTTTTTACATTAATTTTATTCATGATTGATTTAGATAATAATATTTGTAATATTGTATTTTACATTTACATATATAATAGTAATAATAATAATAATTGCATATATAGTTTTTCATTTTCTTTAGGTACAATATAATTTCTTGTCTCTTAATTCGGGTTCATATACATGGTTTATTTTTTAAATAATTTACCTGATATAATTTTTTATATTATTGTAGTTGTTAATTTTTAATCTATATTTGATTACACTCATTTACTTATACTGAAAAAAGAATAATTATCACCCAATAAATCATAGGCACTTTCCAGTTATCTGTGTGATGTGGTGGGGAGGCAAAGACATGCTCTTTTTCCATGACTGCTTAAGAGACTGAGCATGTTAGACATTAAATGTATTTAAATATTCAGTGTGATTAGACAGATGATTAAAATATTTGAGAGACGAGCTCGCATATGCAGCAGAAATGTGAACAGTCCACAGCTGTTTAAAAATGCATCAAACATGATCCTAAATTAACGCAACTGTCAAAGCGTAGTATTTTTTATTGAAAGTAGAAGCATTTGCAAAAATAAGTGCATGTGCGTGTGTGTGCGCAAGAAAGAGCACAGCATTACAAGAAAGATATGAAGTAGTGTTTGCATGTTACTCATTAGTAAAGTAGATATACATATCAATAAAACAGGCTGCCATCAAGCCCTATTACTATAAAAAGACAAGCAAACTAAAATCTAATCTTTAATGACAACAATCATTTAGTTAATCATGTGGCTGGTTTCTGAAAATAGTTTGGTTTTGTGCAGGTGCATGTTAAGAAGCCAGAAAGTGCAGATGTTGCGAATTAAGCAGTCACTCAAAGGAAAGCACCTGCGTAAGCATCCACACTCTCAAATGTTGCATCATTTGTGTCCACAACAAAGGTGGTTAAAGCACTTCTTTAAATGCTAAAGTGTACACATGCGTGCACAATGACGACGCCACGCTCGAGTTGGCAAGCAGGTCAGGCGCTCAGGTAGAAAGATGAACGGGGAGCGACAGTCTGGGAACTGGACAGAATTGAAGAGTGCAAGGTGTGCGCGGGATAGAGAGGTTCAGCGCAAAATATATGTCAAAACATCACGCGACTGCAGGACTGGGGCTCCCAGATACCGGCCCGCGTGGTACGTCAAAAGATCCGTAAACAAGAAAATCGTAATAAACAGACTGCCTTAATATTAAATTCAATCAATTTACACCATGAGAATGAAGGAAAATTACAATCTAGGCACTTAAAAGACTACGCATCACAGAAGACAAGTCTTTATTGGCTTATTTTCAACACCAAAGCACTTTAAATAGTTACATATAATTATTAATATAGAGTGGGTTTTATTTAACTTTTCTCTCACTCAACGCTGATCATATAATTGAACATTTTAACTTGTGGTCGAAGACTTTTCGAACTTTTCAGTTTGTAATGATGTAATATATATTTAAAATTCTAGATCTGTAATACCCTCATAAAGATTGTACCAAAAAAAAACGCAACGGCTTTGTGAATTAATAATGGAATATGATACTTCCTTACCATCAATCTTGCCCTTGCGTTCAACAATTGCGATAAATAAACCAACAGAGTGAGACAAAGAATGGACGGAACAATTCAAGAATCTGTTTTCATAATCATGATCCGGCGGAATTGAAAAGACAGAATTCTATGGGAAGAGGAAACATTCTATGGTCCGGGCGGCACAATAGACTATGTTTTCATTTGCATTTGTATTGTACGAACATTGAGAGGAAAAAGAAATAAAGCACATGGTGCTATAAAAGGATTTGCGAGTTGCGGAGGGGGGCATTCTGGGTAAACTGTGAACATTGTGTACATGTTACAGAAAAGTAATAAGTTATGCAAATCTTTCCTTGCCTTTCATTGACATAAACATCCCTATTCGAACTTCTTCCACACAATAAATTGATTTCCGCTTGTTTGGTTGAAGGTAGCTCTATGAAGGAACAGAAAAGTGCTATATTTTCTAAAGTTGATATTAAACGCTTTCACTCTCCATTCATACATTAGACAGCTGCCTTCTCTTTCCCTACTACTGTCTTTGCACAAAGGAGAAAGCACTGTTTTTCACTGATTTGTCTTTCATTCAGTGTGTTTTTGCGTGTGGTTCTGGGTTCGAAGGTGATGACAGCTTTGACAGCTATACCTGTCAGTCTAAAGCGAGGCCAGATAACCTTCTGTCCTTACAGAGCACTTTCAATAGTCTTCTATTTTCCCTCTCTACACACACACCCATTCTTCTGGTAGATGGAAAAAAAAATCCTATCTTCCATTTATTCCCGCTTTGCCTCAATCTCAAACACATGAATAGCAATTAAATTGATTCTTTTTACCCTCTTCCCCATTTTTTTTTTTTTTTTTTTTGGAAGCCCAATCTACCTTTGGTTTGTGGGCATCCTATCTCAGAGACAAGACCTCAAAGAGCACCTAAAATGATCTTTATCAGACAGTGAATTAACACTTAGTCTTCCATTCGGTATGTGTATCCAGCCAATATAGGGGAGAGAAAAAAAAAAGACCCCAGGAAGGGGACACCTTGAGAATGAAGAGAGGACCTTGCAGCTTAGCGCAGGAGAACCCTAGTGCTGACCTAGCACTCTTCAGAGAGAGAGAGCGGGAGAGAGAGAGATAACAATCACACATTGGCACTGGACTGAACAATTACCTGCTAAGTAAAGGTCATTTGCGTCAGTGTAGTAGCAGTACAGGGGAAGAGACACCACTGGTATTTACTGACATGCTGCATGATATCAGCTAAGACGAGGGAACTCGAGACAATTAGCTAGACAAAATAATGCAGCAAAATGAGGATTTGTAATTCTGTTCATTTTGAAGTTCTAGAATAAATTCCTATTGTTTTTGTTTAGTTTTTTACCACTAAAAAGCATTTGATTATACATTTAATGTTAAAAAAGCTATTGGTTTAATTTTAGCATATATAACATTTCTGACCAGAAAGTGGAGTGTTCGGAAAAGCGGATTCAAATGTTCCCAGAACCCATTTTCATTTCTTACATTTCATTTGAGCCCCTTTCACACTGCACGTCGGACCCGCAATATTTCCGAAATCCTTCTGTGTGAAAGCAACCACGTCCCGGGATTGATTACCGCATTGAACCCGGGTCGGGGACCTAGTAACATTGGGGAACGAGCGTTGTGTGAACAAAAGCCAGATATAATTCAGTGTCGAAGTGATGACGCGCGTTATCGAAGGAAGAAGGAATTGAAGGAAGATCAACGTTTGCGAAGAAAAAATATATGCAAACTGTAATGAAGCAGAGATCAGGTAGTTCCTCACTTTCCGCGCTGATGCTGAGATCGTTTGCTTGCTTCAGTGAAAGTATAAGGTGCCTAGCGTTGTCGACTCGTACATTACACGTCACGCGCTGATGTCACGTGTCGTTACGGGATCTTCAAGGGTTGTGTGTGAAAGCACGCACATATCCCGGGTCATCACTGGCAGTGTGAAAGTGCAAAATCTAGTGACACGGGAACAATTGCAGGAACACTTTACCTGTGTATTTGCCGGAATGGCAGTGTGAAAGGGGCTTTAGTGTTGCAATTTACATTTGAGTACAGCTGAAACATAAAATAAATTAGATTTTGGTATGAAAAAGTTGAAAATGATAAGACAACATTGATCAACTGCTGATAGAAAATCCACTAGCACTGTTTAAGTTTCCTGTCTGGGAACATTTTGGATTTAATGTAAACTACAGCAACAGGGGAAAACTATTACTGTTTGCACAAACTGCTTGGCCTGTCCGGCACATGTTTATGACAGGGGTGTCCATTCTTGTTCCTGGACGGCCACTAAACCAGCTAACCAAATTCTTCAGGATTAGGATAAACTCCCAAGCAAGTTTGTTTAATCAGGTTGGAGCTTTGCAGGACATTAGCTCTGCAGGAACAAGATTGGACATCCCTTGCTTATGGCAATAGGACAACTATATCAAACCATTTGCACCAACATACAGCAGGCACACCAAACTGCACATAAATCGTGATACGAACCGAACCGTGAGAAACTGTACCCCTTTAAACAATATCCAGAAAATATGAGCTCCAGAGGCACAAACAACTATAAAAACATATATCTTTTCATCTGTAATTGCTTTGCACTTTAGCCATTCCCAAATCCCTGAATTACGGAGCAGTCTGTGCACCGCCTCAGCCAGGCACACACAAATACACGCAATGCACGGTAACAAACAATTTTTCCCCTCGACAGCATGCCCCATTAATCTTCTTGTAGGTCCCATCCTCAGTGGGTTTAACCCAGGTGAGGGGGGGGCAACTGGGGCAAGAGTTAAGGCAAGACCCAGGTTTGATACAGGCTTCCAGGTGCATTAGCCAGTGAGCTGGAGGAGAATGGAGAGGCCTGGTGGGGGCCAGGGGGAGATCCGAGCTTTGGGCTGGACAGAGCCGTGTTGACCTAGGGGTCTAAATTAAGAGCCAGGAGAGGAGCGCTTGATTTCACATCCCCTCAATGACATGCCTGACAGGATGATGTAAGAGGGAGTAAACATGAGAGGCTCACCTTTAAGTCTGCCCTGTAACCAACGGACCACAGCAGAGGAGAGAGAGAGAAAGACAAAAGCTGTGTTTGAACACACACACACACACACACATAGATATATACAACTCAAACTACTTTTCAAAGCAACGCAGTATGCAGTATAAAACACAGTATGCAGATTTTCTGCATGAATGAGATACCCGTTTGACCTTACAGTTGTCTCAAGTAAACAATCAAAGCTCAGCTACTATTGGTCAGAATTCAGTGAGTCTATTTTCAGTTTGAGCTTAAAAAAATGGCAAGCAAGTGGGAATGTACGGGCACAAAGAATCCACTTTTACTGAAGGTTCAGGCCTGCAACCAAGTGACTTTATTAGGCCTACTCTTTATTAGTGATTACATCCGTTGAAGGATTAGATGGGACTGTGACTGAGCAGCAAGTCAAGTCTTGCACATCCCAATATTCTTGCCATATTTGGCACTGTGGTTGAAGGATAGGATGTAGAAAAGATCTGCAACTGAAAACAGGACAACCTTCAGCGAAGCTTGGCATCTTGCATGTTGAACAAAAACAAGTGGTCCCTGAAATAAATGTGAACAGCATGGATATAATAAGTGTGTTATTTTTAGTGGTAGTTCTACATGTTCAACAATGAGATAAAATCGACTAATCCTCAACCATTTTATTGTGGAAGACTGGAGAGAACCTATCCACCTTTGTTCCTATCCAATGCTGCAAAGAGATCCGAATAGATGTTGTCTGATTTAGTCAAGTAGTCTGTAGTAGGCGGATCTTTAAGGTGCAATGAAATTTACCTTTGGCTTTGCAAAACATTTGTGGCCCAATTCCATTCATTTCAATAGGAATTTTCCATTCATTTCAATTGGAATTGAAAGTTTCACACAAAAAAGTTCCCTTACACAGATTTTACTCATTTTCAAGATGGTTCACTATGATAACTACTCTAGCAGAAAGCTGTTTGGTTTGAAAGTGAAACATTTTCTGGATAAAAACTCAGGTTATCAAGTGTAAGCTGCATCAGCTGCCGAAGGAGTCCTTGTCTGTGCATCTTTGCATAGAACACCAGATGCATCAACATGGCATTGCACCAGTACACACCATTTCCTAGAGTCATTGTCAGGCCCTGTAGACTATAGCAGCAATGGCTGTTCAATGGCTTCTACAAGAACAAACTCTTCAAGTTAAATAGATATTCTATTTGCTGGAAGAAGCAAAGCCTGGTTCACCTCTATTCTAGCCACTGGCAGAATCAATTCTTAGTGACTGGCTTTCAAGTGTGGCCTGCAATCATCCAAATCATAATGGGCATAATTCAAAACAAGCCCTCACCATAAGTTCAGTGACATCAACATAATAAAAACACAGCAGAGGCTAGTAGGACCGTCTTCTACTTCTCAATAGTTCTGGACAGACTACCGATGCAACAGTCACCTTTATGCCGAATGATACTCAGGGTTACAGAGGGAGAGAGGACAAATATATCCTCCCCAGGAGGACATGGGTGATGCAGTCAAGAAATGTCCCTGGCATCTGAAAAAGAGTCAGATCTGTGGTTTTCTTAAGTTGGTCAGCTATTACAGACGTTAAATTTAGCCCTCACCGACCTGACAAGAAAAGAACAGCTTGAGATGGATCAATGGAGAAATGTTTGCCCATAGAGGCATTAACACACTGCCCCATACAGGCAAAAAGACACATTGGAGGCAGAACTCAGAACTCGCTTTCAGATATTTGTTAGCTGTAAACCGTACCCTGCAGAACACATATGCAGTGTTGGAAAGGTTCAACAAAGATCGATTCCAAAGGATGATCCTCCTCCCCAATCTTTTTTACCTTCACATATCTTTACCAAGTCAATAACACCTGGCAGGGAGACTGTCATTGGTAAACCGGGTACACTGACAATTAGATCAAATGTGAGAAGGCACCTCCACACTTCCACATCACCCATTAAGTACCCCTTACAATACAATTTTTGGATGTGTACACATTTTAATGAACTCATCAGCTCATAGGTAGATACTCCAAAACCAGAAATGGTGTGTCAGAAGAAAATGACATCCAAATTATGGAGTTATTCCATAATCAGGGTTTGGAAACACTACTCACACACTTACTTTTCAAGCTTTATCCTTCAGCCAAACTGTGCTCACAGTAATAAGTAAAGAGATTTTCAGGATGGACTGGATCTACGACCAGTCCACAAGAGCCAACAACCAAATAATGGAAATAGATTCAAAGTGCCTTGCATGAAATATCTGTCAGTGTTTTGTCTAAAGTTGTCACTTGTATTCAATGCTTTTGTCCCATTCAGCTCTTCAGATGACCTCACTTCCAGAGAAACCACCAGACGGAGAACGAGAAAGAGAGTTGAGTGAGAGACAGAGGGGTGAATGAACAAGAAAACGTCCCCCAGGTAGCGTCGTCTTTCACGCCTTGCTTCTCTCTTACAATTCCGAACAACGAGTGTCTGTGTTTTATGTTGTCCTCCGTCATTCATCTACTGATCAAAGCCTTTCTTCAGTTGCCCCCATTCTCTTCAGCTATTTAGTTTGCCTCTACATGCAAGAAGACCACCTTCTCTCTCCCCACACTTTGGTTTTTTCCCATCTTTCTCCGTCAATCAATGAATATTCTACTAATGAAGCAGTCAAGAAAAAGTGAACAAACAGTTGGTGCGACACTTCAACAATTTTTTGCTATTTTTGTGAGCATTTAGTCCAAGGTTCCTCAAATTCGGCCCTGCAGAGTTTACCCCAAACCCTGATCAAACTCAAATACCTGTGATTTTCTAGAAATTCTGAAGACCTGAAAGTTCGAGCTGATCTATGCAGGGCACTGGCCCTCCAGGGGTTTGAGGAACCCTGATTTAGACCCGGTCAACACAACGATGGAAAGACAAGTGCATAATTTCATTTCACACAAATGATACATAATTTTTTTTAAAGCTTTTCACAGCCCATTTTGAACCTTATTCGTGGAAAGTGCCTGGGACATGAACTTCTCCGCTTGCAGAGACAGAGAAAATAACAGAGGGGTCAAGTCCATTTAGACCGGTAATTGAAGCAGAACAAAATTGCTTGAGTTCACATCATTTCTTGTCTTTCTCTTCCTATATTTCTCTTTCTCCGTCTCTCTCGCTCAAGCGCTGACATTGACTAGCACACCGCAGCCCAGCAGTAAATAATTGATGTTTGCGGGAGGCCGAGTCTATAGGTTACCAGTACTGCAGTGAACCCCACGGAGCAAATGTGCAGTTTGGAAAGAGTGTTACGAAGTGCGGGAAAGAGCGCTCAGAGATGTCGGAGAGTGTGTACTGCATCACCTGATCAAACTCAGCGTCCCACTGTGGTGCGTGCCATCCACAGAGAGAGAGATTGAGAAGAGTTTCAGAGGTACTTTTTCTATTTTCCCACAATTGTTATACACTGAATTCCACTTCTGAATCCATGCCCTCCTCCCTTTCAGCCTTAGTAGAAATTTCTCTGTACAATAATACTATCATAAAAATAGCCTATACGGTGACCATTTTTTGGAGACAGTGATCAAAGTCTACCATGGCATACGGTGGAATGTACACCATTTTTTGCTAATATTGTAAAAAATTTATTTTTGATTTGACACTTTAAAAGTCTCTACTCATATAGTAGATTAAATCAGCTGCTTGTAGCATGAATTCCATTTATTGTCATAAGGACATAAGGAGGGATATTATACTCTCTAATAAAATATCACATTACTGTAGTAACTCTGACCCAGAAGTGAAATCCATCATCTGCTTATTAGAGCCATGCACACACTTACACATTTAAATAAAATGTACACATGAAAACAAATCATACACTGTTAATAAAAGTCTATTTATAATTAACGCAATGTATTAATCCTTTATATTTTCTTTATAAAACTTAAAAACTAATTGCAAATAAGTTTCATCTTTTATTTAAATATATCAAAATAGTGTTTCTTTTCTTTTTAGGAGATATTTTGTCCCAAAAGAATAACCAACTAAACTTAAACATGCATATTCATACACACAAAATCACCGATACTCTTCAAGATCCAATGACATTTAAAAAAAGATCAAGGTATTCGAGTATTCAGCTTGGAAAGCTGCCAAAAAGCTCTCAGAATGGACAAGTACAAGAGACTTTTTCTAGCAAGCTCTTTTAAATAAACTCCAGCAATTCTTTATATCCCCCATGCGGCATACAAGAGAGATACTTTTAACACGTAAATGCGCACACGCACGCTAAAGTGCACTTCCTCCCCAGTGCATATCATGTTTGAAGAATCAAATCCTGCTCATTATAGCATGTGTATGTGTCTAAGACCAGGGATATCCTCTCTCCCTAAACGCGCCTCGCCCCGCCAATCGCATTGACTGCAGCGCTCATGTCTTATGCATGAGAGTATGTCTGCGGACAACTGCGGAACCGCACACACTTTCATATTCTAATGCGTTGAGAGGAGGGGGGAAATGCATTTTGTAAAGCCCTGGTATTACAGGGCAGTGGGCTCAACACGAGCCGAAATACAAACGTGCCGGCCCGCCGTCCAGCGCCGCATTAAAAAAACAACATACATACAAAACAGCGAGAGAAACACGGCAGGCTTTTCGTGGGATAAAGTGTGCTGAGGACAGCAGTAAACTAAAGCTGTGGAGACTTCTGTACAGAAATAATTTCAGGAACTGATTTCTGAAATCAAATGCGTTTTCTACGCAGATCTCAAAACTTTATTTGGCTTGTGAAGCAAAACACCAACTACAAATCGGTTCCTTTTTATCAGTATATTCTACTGGGTATTGTTTACTATGATCATTCAAATGAACTTTACATAAAATCAGAAACTACATTTAATTTGTAGCAGATTAATTTAATAACAAGCGATGTTTAGTTCATTATATTAATTTCAGCTCCCAAAACTATTCCAAAAGATTTGTTCACGAATCGAACTGGTTTCAAAGTTTTGACTGAATGATACGGTTGCAGTGATTAATGGAAGAAAAGATTTTCAGTGAATTGGGAGTTTTAATTTCGGGCTTTTCGTCACACCAAGTTATCATAGGACATGAGAAGAAACAGACCACTTTCATGAGACCGTTATGGTACTTTGGCTTTGGCATGGAAAAGAGCGACCAATACATACTTCAACATTTCTCCTTTTATATTCCATGGAACAGACAACGTAAAATGTCTGGAACAACATGAGGGAGAGTAAATAATAAAAAGCTTCTATTAGCATTCATTATGCTATTAGCTTTTAGCATTCATCATTGAAATGCCTGTTAATGTTCATTTAAGAACAAGGGACGAATTTAAACAGAAGATCTGCAGCCAAATCATTTGTTTTATGAACTTGACAAAGCAAAATCTTTGTCCATCAGATGACTGTGACAGGCACCAAATGTGATGAGATTCAGAGAAATATAAATTGGGGTCTGCAGCCATCAGGCACCTGAGTTCAGCTGAATCAGTCGATAAGATAAGACAAAGATAAGTGGAATAGACAAAGATAAGTGGGCCGAAATAACACCACAACATAACAGAAAAGCCTAATCTAAAATATTTATATACAACATAAACCCAAGTCACAGAACCAACCAAACCAAAAATTGCCTGGACTGAGTCTCAGTCTACACCGGTAAGATCACTCTCTCAAGACCAAAACCTCCAGAGCTGACCGTGAAATCCAGGTCTTAAAGCCTTCAACGGCACAGGCAACAAGAAACCAATTTTAATCCTGCACTTTCATCATTCCATTAATGCATCAGGCAATTGAAAAATTACACTCTTGACTATGGTTTATTTCGGCAGCTAGAGGAGGGAAAAATGAATGAAGACGACAAAGAAGATTATAAACGAATAACAATGCCTCCTTAGGCCCACTGCTGGAGAAGGGGGAAAAAAATAATATTTTGTTTTCATCTTAGACCGAAACGAAAAATTTGATTTTCCTTTTAATACTAGGATTATACAAACATGGAAGAAAGCTTGAATAAATATTCTAAATGGAAATGGATTTTTGCATTCGACATAATGTATATTATCTCTCTATTTTATTTATTAATGCAAACAGGGATTCCAGCCACAAACTGTCTCTTTATAATACAGGAATAAATGCAGTGATTTACATTACATTAACATGCCTATCTAAACCAAAACATCACAGTCCAAATCACTTTCCATCGGTTCGTCGAGGTGAAGGCATCTGGCATCAAACGAAAGATTTATAAATGTACATTCCAGTTTTGTCTGTTTCGATATAATCAAACAATAACAAAGCAATAAATAAAGCTGGGGGAATAAATAAATACATGTATTTACGCAACGATTATAAACTAACAATGCACTGTTATTTAAAAAAATCTAATCAAATACTAAACTAAACAAAAAAAAATAAAAAATAACAAAATTTCTCAGTTAGTACTACTAATGCTTTATTCACCAACATTACAAATGACGGTTATTGTAATATCATATCACACCAGCAGTTTATTGTCAGTTACGACTTATACGTCTTATATCCGAGAGAAAATCCCTGCATCAAAGAACCATTTATTTTTCCTGAAAACAGTGGTTTCCTGCAGCAGGTATGAAAACAGGCAGAGAGATGGGAAAACAGACAGGAGGAGATCATGGAGTCGTTTATTTCTCATGTTCTATGCTTAACGGCACCTTATGCACAGATATATTAATAAAGTATTATGCACAATAACAGTTTTATGGATTTTAAATGGCCATCATTTACAAACAGAGTGCACAACTATCACATGGAAGGGGAATTTTATAACCCTTTAATGTAAGTCTCTCTCTCTTTTAGCTCGTTCATCTGAGCGGAGCTGAAACGCACTGGAGATGTTTTATTGATGGAGATGAAGGATAGATTAAAATGGACATTGCCCAAACCAGCAAGAAACGTCTTTAATGATCAATCAAACGCAGCAGAACAAAAGTAATTTCTGCATTCTTCGAGAGTGTGACCATTCAAGAGACGATCCACATGAAAGTTTGTTCGGAGTTTCTTTAGTTGAATAAGCGAGTGTTGTTGCAAATGACAGATAAAGTGTATCAACAACACACTTTAGTTTGGAAATGTCACTTTAGCTATGTTTTTCTGGCACCACCAAAACATCTTGGTGTTGTATTCAAATCCTTTTAGAGGATTAATATTTTACCGTTTATTATTTTACTATATTTTATTTTTCCATTGTTTTACCCAAGGCTAAACTGTATTTATTTATTTAGTTTGCAGTTAGTTAGCTAGTTAATCAGTTAATATGTCCGGTTTGCTTTTTTTTTCATTTAAACAAAACAAACAATAAAAGTAACTTGTGAAAATTAACTCAGTATGCAAATATCACAATTGCATAGCTCAGTTCCTGAAACATAAAAAAATAGAAACTAAATAAAACTAAATAAAAATCTACTGTAATATTCAGTAGCATTTATTGAATTTTTTTGTTTTTAAACATAAATAATAAACACACACACACACACACACAAATACATACACATACATATATACATACATTCTGTACAGAATCATAAGTAGGGACCTGTAATCTTTTTTTCTTTTTTTTTTATATGTATTTATTTGGATTAATTTTCTCCATTTTAAATTTCCATGACATTCCACATCACAGAATAAATAAAAAATTTTATTGACTGGTTTCCATCCATGTTTACAACATTATAAGTTTATAAAAGAATAAACCTCCCAATAAAAGTAACTAATAAAACTGATATCCCAAGTCTTCTAAAGTCATAAAATAACTTATGTGAAGAACAGACGGAATTAAAAAATAATATAATAATTAAACTACAAATACTTATTTGTATTTACAGATATTTGTTAGATTCTTACAGAAAGAATACATCAATAATTACAAGAATAATAAATAATATTTTTTACAACAATATTAATTTACATAAAAAACTATTATTACATAAACATAATAAGTTTGAATTTATTTTTTATTTGATTTGATTATACAGCATTATATGCACAGTGCGGAGCTCACAGAGACAACATTTCCAGAACTGTGTAAAAACACCCAAGATGAAGTTCAGAGACTTGCCTATTATAAACAAGTAAACATTCAGTATTAACTGACGTGGTTTAAAAGAGTTGAGTCAGATCAAATCTAATGTAGAGTGCTGCGTTGACACGAATGCACCACAGTGTGCGCTGTTGTGTTACTACACAAACGTACATCAAACATACCGGACAGGTTTCCTATTTGTTTAGTTTAAATCAAACAAACAATATTGCGTCGGCACGTTTGGCGTAATCCATTTGGCCTGTGACAAATAACTGAATCATTTCTCAGGAGCTTTAATACATCTAAAGGTAAAACAACAAGCCAGACTGGAGAAATATCAATTTTCCTAAAACAATAGCACTCTATTGGCATCCGTCCCACGGTAATTACTTCATTAGCTAATTTCTCTCAGCTGAGGCGACGCGTTTGATGGAGTAGAGCAGAGGAAAGCAAACGGAGGAGGAAGGCAAAGGGATCAACAGATAAACGGACGCTATCTCCACTAGTGTTGGATCAATTAGCACAATGAAAACGGCATGGATTTTGCATTACTACTCCAGCACTCTTTCTTGGTTTACTTCATGTTTGGCGGCCTGATATTCTCAGCACTGCCTGATGGGATAGTGGAGGATCGATGGGAAAGGAAGAAGAGGCCTCGCCCAGATCTCAGAGAAGACTCCATCAACACATGCCAATAAATGCACATTACACTCGCACAACAAACAAGCATACAGAGAGTTCTTCAATCAACAACCACTTCAAAACTGAAAAGGACACCTAACTAACATTATTCATCTCATTTTAAGTAACTTGTAGAGTTCCAGCTAGCGTTAAAATGGTCTAGTGCTCAAATGAAAAGATGTTTTCTTCAACGGGTTGGAGTCGCAAAGACCAAAAAATAAATTAATAATAATAATAATAATAATAATACAAATTAAGCAAAACAAAATCTAATTATTTTCTAGATAGAAAAAAAAATCTTAGCGATACAAAATAAAATTCATTCCCCGATGAAACAAAAAATTGTTCAATATAAAAGACAAAAAAAAAACGGTTAGTGTTTTTTAACTATGACGGTTGTTATACTGTATTTTTAAATGCTGGAAACCAAAATTTAATAGAATTTAATAGAAACGTACATACAAAATGCTACACGAAAAAGTACAGTATTCACTTCTTTCAGATTTGTGTTAATGACTTTTTGCAACTTTAATAAACATTTTCAAAATGCACAAATTAGTAGAGAAAAAGGTTGATTTTAACAAGATTTTCTTTTGACCAGATTAGAACAAAGACTTCTCTCACATAATCAGTTGAGAACTAATGGTCTCAGGAACAATGCAGAGACCGAACACAAATATGTTTTTGGCAGAATCCTGAGATCGTCAAAATCGTCAAGAAATTATCATCATATTATCAAGAAATTTATATTGTGGTATTATTTTGAAATACATTTGTGTTATCAGGGTTACCTCAGAGGACCATGATTGCTCCAAGTACAGTTAGAGCACTACACACGAGACTTCGGGGTAATTATAAATATATCATTTAGAAATATATAAAATAAAATAAAAAATGCTTGGCCATTGAGTTTAGGAAAATGTTGGTGATTGGCTACATTGATCAGTACTAGAAAAACACGTTGAAAGTTTTTTTAAAACTTTTGAAGCTCTCCAGAGTTCAAACACAAATATTAAAATATCTTTTTATAGATCTAAATTAATTTCTCTTGTTTTGGTTTCGTTTCCTCTTACACTCCAGTAGAATCGGCACTGCATACAGTTCATTTCAAAGAAACGTGTAAAAGCTAGAAATTTAATTTAGCATTATAAACATAAAAAAACAAGCTTTATATAATTTAAGATTTTAAAATTTGTGTCTGTTTATTCTATTCATTGGTGTTTAAATCATTAAAAGAACCCACATTTTCCATATTTCATTTCTGTAAAAATGAATGGACGCAAAAGTACACAGACCATGTACGACGAGTTCATTAATATTTTTTATTCATATAATATTGAAAACAGAAACAATTGAAAATTGCACCATTTTCGTTTTTTACTCCTACTTTCGTTTTGTTTGCAATACAAAACAAAATTCATTTCCAGACAAAATAAAAAACATAAAAAACAATCAATAAACCAATATGCATGTATGTATATAAACGGTTTAAACGATCAAATAAATAAAGCAGATATACTTCAGTTCATAAGCAGATACATTACAGTACCAGATCTTAAATATTTATAGACAGTTACAGAAAATCTCGTAGACCATCCATAAACAATCTGGGAAAAAAAGCACGTATAGAACAACTGTGTGGAGAGTATGGTGTCCTATCCTCCTCTGAGCCAGTGCTTTTAAAGTCATGTTACATTTTAAAAGAGTGCAGGTCATCACTGGCATGGCTTCCTCCCCCTCAGCAGATGTGGATAAGAGAATGCTTTTACATTACAATGAGGTTGACATGTTATAGAGAGCGGATCCATTATCGTGTGTACCTGTGTGGGGAGTGTATGTCAATGGCGGTCTCCCCTGGCTCATGGATCAGGATGATAATGCATGTTTATGATGTGTGTCGTCTCGTACCCACACACTGTTATAGTGCTTTATGGAATAAAAGCAGCTATGAAAGCGCTACTCATATTAGCGTGGCTCTTTTACTGTAAATAAAGAGATATTATGAGTGTATGTACATCTTATAAGTGCTCTTCCTCTATACACTACACATGCTAGCATGTAAACTTTTTCAAGCACTCCTTTTAACTGCACTGTCTTGCTTACTCACGAAACAATCTATCACGGCTGTAATTAGCACAATGGAGAGCTGTTGATTCACTGCTAACAACATTTATTACATAATTAAATTTATTTCCTTGGCAGACGGCACTTTACAAAGAAACAATTACTTCAGCATGTAACTAACTAAGAATACAAATTGAGTGCTAAGAATAAACCACAAAAACTATAAGAAAGACATATTGTTAGATGACAATGCTACATATATTGAGAAAAGGAGCGGCCCCAGTACCGAACCCTGAGGTACCTCGTTGGTCGGCTGATGTGATTTAGACTCTTACATCAAGACACAAATCAGGAATGTGCAGTTCCTCGATAGCCAATGAAGTTGAAGCCAATGAAGACCCCGACAAAATCAAAGTTGGGTTTTTGTGCCTTTCAGATTTTTTGTTCATGGGTATATATATAGGTTGTCCAATAAAATGCTCTCTAGATTGAGAGTGTCCCTCACACTAATACCACCTGACAATGACAAGTAGCAAATCATAGTTTTCATGTTATGACCCATCCCAACTTTCAATTACATCGACACGTTAGAGAAAATTTTATTCGGCACACCATTACATGGGGTCTTTAAGAAAATGTTTAAATATATCAAATATCAAAGAGCGGGAATGTCAAAGAAAAGACATGAAAATTAATTTCCATGAAAATTTTAATTAATGCCCCAGTTTCTTTGGATTGTCCTTCCTTATGCCTGGTTCTTTGCCTTTTTGGTTAATTGCCTTTTAGCTTTGAGAAAGGCAGTCAAGCTACACTGGGCTACAGGCCCCATCTGGGAAAACTTCCTTCCTAAACAACATCTACACTAATACCCTCAACCACAGAGTCACATAAAGAGATGGTAAAACCCAGAGTTAATTGTTTAAGGTTTACACGTTATATGGTCCAGCTGGCAGGCATCAAATGAAGTCTGTGTGAGCATGTGTGTGTGAGTGCATAATCTCAACCAAACATCCAGTGTGCTACTGTTCAGCGACCAGCATTAGACAGCCTAATTGCCCCTCCTGTGTCTCTGGGAGGCTGGGAAACCCTCATAGTCAGTGCTGGGTCTTGCAGGGCCTAATTGACCCTCTTGGTACCATGAAGGAGTGTTAATTGAACAGAGGGGGTAAATAAGAGAGAGATGATTAATAGAATGGGGTTAGGAGACAAATGCAGCTTGGAAGAGATGTGATCCAACAATGATAGCGGCTAACAGAAACCCTCTTCACCCAGAGATCTTGGCAGAAAATGAACAACCTCCAGGCCAGCTGAGAGGCTGAACCAGTCAAGTTGGGTTAAAGGTTGAAGGTGAAGTGTGAAAGGTGGGAGTTTCAGGGTCTGGGTCTTCGGTGTCTTGGGGACTAAGCACAGGTGGACGGCCACTGGAGATTAAGCTTTATGATTTTAAAGGGATGCAATCGATCATTATGAAGAAGGTTCACTTACAGAAAATGAAAGCAATGTGTTAATTAATGCATGGTAAGAATCAAGTGTGAATAAGGAAATACAAAACAAAACGATAAAACATTTCCAAGAGTTAGATAGATCTAGGATGTATTACTTTTGTTTATTTTGTTTTGCACTTTTTTGTTTTGTTCCATTTTTCTTTGATTTGATTTGTTTTGTTTTGCTTTGATGTTTTGTTTTGATCTGCTTTGTTTTACTTTGCTCTTTTTTGTTTTGTTTTGTTGTGTTCTCATTTGCTTTGTTTAACTTTAAAGCCTACTCCCAATTATAGAAAAAAGGGAATATAAAACGGATATTATTTTGATAATTACTTGAAAAATATTTAATAATATTTCAAAATGGCTAAATATTTGGCAATTTAACAGCCTAGTTGATATGTCAGTTTATCATTTGCGTACACTCTCTCTCTCTCTCTCACACACACACATACACGCGCACACACACACACACAACATCAAATTAAGCAGTGAATTCATCACATCACTCTTTAAAGGTTCTGGAAATGTGGATTTCATCTGTCTGCACCAGAGGTGAGGAGTGTTGATGAAACACTTCCTGGGCTCATCTCCTGAGTCTCCGGCCTCTTCAAAGGGGGAGGGCCTCATTTTTCATGCAAACTGTAATTTAGTAAGACTGAATATTGATTGAGTGCTCCATGTCTCCCAAACAATGCCACTTCAATCAGGGCTCTTGGAGGCTGCCCAGCCTGCTGCCAATAGCCGCGCAGACTGATTTAAGAGATGGATAAAAAGCGGATACGTCGAAGGGCCACACCATGACTAATGGGGCCCCTCTGTACAGTCCTAGACTATGCATCATGATTTAACCAAAAGCTCTGATGAACAGATTAGGCAGGGGAGGAAAGGGCGGCCACCAGGAATTTCAATACCACCGAGGGGACGGGCTAAAACATAAGGGTTTTTAAAGCAGAGTTGTGTTTTAACAGCAAAGTTTAATAAGCAGATGAGATCATTTATTTTGAGTGTAAGAGATTTAGAAAGCCTGCCTGAAAATGGAGACAAAAATGGCTTTTTATTTATTCTTTTATGTAAATGTTTAATGTAATTGACATTAGGTATTATTTTTGGGGTATTATTCTTGGAATGCAATTTTGTGAAGCGCTTAAAATCTAAATCTAAATTTAAATGTTAAATGTTTATTTGAATTAATTTTGACTATTTCTTATTCAAATTTTCTAAATTAATTTCATGATTATATTTTAAGAACTCGAATTCTAAATTCAATATATACATCTTACATCTGTGACAGCACTCCTGATTGGTGGAAAGTGTCTAACAGTAAACACTGGCATTTAATGAATTAAAATGTTTCCTCATTAGCTTCCACAAACATCACAGGGAGAGTGAGATTTGCTGCGCCCCAAGGACACAAACACACAAACGTGCGTTTAAATTGCACTGCATTCACACGGCCGTCTGCAAACCAGACATGTCCAATAACAACGCTTAAACAATGACGTCTAGATTGAGGTTTAATCTGTATAAAACTACACATGTCATAAACACAGCTGAGATTTATGCATGTCCCCAGTATAATCATATCATAATCACAAACCGACCCTTGACTGATCTCACTGTGATTGCATAGTCATTTATTCTGATGTAATTTCCCCTCCGTCTCTGTCTTTAGTGCTGTAAACAAAGCAGTTTGTGCACAGGAGGTCCAGGGATCCACTCAAGGTTATGACGGAAACTACAGAGACGACTGTCAGGGATTAGTCAAAAGAAGATGAACACATCTCAGCTTTGCAGATGTTAGAAGGTGTTATGGTTTGTTATATTTGACTTATGATCTATAATCTTTAGTTTTGTTCTTCTTTCCTACTTTTTTTTTAGATCTGTATTTAATCTGTTTTCCATACCTTCTGTTCTTTCATTCTGGTTTGTTTTGTTCACCTGCATGTATTCTTCTTTTCAGTCTCTACTTTATGTATTTCAGTCCTGCTTGGCATTATTTCATTAATTGTTGCTTTTTTCTTTTGTTTCTTTCATTTCTTGTCTATCGCCTTCTTGTTTTGTCTGTTTGTTACCCTCATTCTCTGTCATTTTTTTTACTTAGTTATTTGTTCTGTCCTTCCCTTAAAGGTCTATAGTGCCTTTCATTGTTTTGTTTTTTTTGTTTTGTTTTTTTTTGTTTACTGGCTCATTTTCAGATATTTTGTTTCTTTTATTCCTTTTTTCCTCATTCCTCGTCTGTTTTAATTTCTATTTTTGTAATTAGTTTTCTCTTTTTGTCCTTCCCTGACTTTTGCTCTTTTATTAGTTGTCCACTTTCTCCACTCATGTTTGCTCGCTATGTTTTTGTTTGTTCTTTCACTCTTTGTTTGTTTGTTTGTTTGTTTTGTCTTTTTCATTTGATCTTCACTCATTTTTGTTTGTATTTTAGCTTTGTTCTTCATTTGGTCATTGTTTTCCTTTCCATTCCTTTTGTTTCTGATTTGTTTGCCGTATTCTCATTCAAGTTTTTTTTGCTTTTAATATTTTGTTTAAACTTATTTTTCTCTGTTTTGTTCCTTCTTTCACACTTTCCTTTCCTTGTTCCTTCCTATCTTGTATGCCTATTTATAAAAAAAAAAAAAAATCTGATCATACTTTAACTTCCAGTGTGCATCTAATACTCTTAGTTTCACTGTAAGTTTAATATTTTTATACAGAAAAGAACATGTTAAACGTCTGGACCTTTGCCCAAACAAAATTTCTGACCAGTGTTCTCACTCCGTTTTTTTTTTTAAAAAGCCAAATGCAGAGCGTTTTAGGGAACGGGTGCTTGTGTAACCATTAAAATGAAAAAGTATCTCTTAAGGAGAGGCTGTTGAAACACCATTAGGAAATCGAGACAAATGCAGCGAGGGACCCAAACACGAGACCAGTGGTAAATCAGGTACACTAATCTGCGGTCTGTCACAGCGTTCGCACACAGACGAAACGTGACAATATACAACTTTGTGCCCTAGTCAAGCCAAGTCGAGCTTTATTGTCATTTCACTACATGTGTGGTAATACAGTGGAACGAAATGTCATGTCTCACAGGACCACGGTGCTACATAAACAGACATATAACAATTAAACAACTAACCTACTGACAGATTCTAACTATAAATATACTATATATAAATGTTTGTCTATACATAAACTTCTGGAATCAAATTTTGGATGTCTTTTGTAAATTCAGGCCTGTAAAATAAAATTAAAAATGCAATCAGATAAAAAAAAAGGAAAGGAAATAGTTAGACCGGGAGGAGAATTCCCTCAAGCCCGCCAGGTTTCTCCTCATTTTGGGCTTTAGTGTTTAGCAATAGACCTGGGTAACCTTGCAAACATGGTCGATGCTTATTTAAAATCAGATTGATTAACAGTTGTAATTATTGATTATGTCATGCAGCTAAGACAAAGCTGATGGGTCTAATGGTGTGGGATAGGAGCTGCACACTCGCTAACATACACACATCAAGGTGCACTAATCAATCATAGGACAGCGATATTCCACTGGTCGCCCGCTGACCACTCCTCGCCCGGACGGCCCGCGCTCTTCTTCTCAGACCTCCTCTAATAATCAGTTATTGCATGCACGAGGGCTCCGATCTGTTTCGCGATTGATTTCTTTTCAAACGGCGGGCATCCTTCACTCTTGACGTGCGGAGTTGTTCCCATGTTCAGAAACATCCCCGTTAAATTACAATGCCATCTGCTTTCCGCCCGCCGAGCTCGTTCTCCTCCTCCTCCTCCTGGTCGTCCTCCCGATGCTGTCATAATGAATATGCACTATCTCGGCCTGCCATCAAGCGCCTCTCCCTCCGATTTAATCTCCCCTTAATCTCTCCCCATTGTAATTTCAAATTGTTTTGTGTTTTACGTTAAATTGAGGCGCGCCAACCATCCGCGCCAAGGCTGCTAGAGCGGGAAGGATGTTTTCATTTCCATTCATTGCTCCCTAAAAAAGCACTTTTTATTAACAAGTTTACATAAATAAGAGCAACAGAAGGAGAATATTGCTCTGGAGGAGAGGAGAGGGAAACGAGAGAGACGCGAAAGCGAGGTGTGTGTGGGCTTCAAGAAACGTAACGTTGTAATACAATCGTGTGGTTTGCGTAATGAGTTTAATAGATTAAATTAATGAGGCGTGACATTCTGTTTGAGGTCACGGCACTGTACTGTATTCACTGCTTTGATATTTTTATTTGTTCATTTTGTTCCTCTTACTTTCGGTCGGTCTACTGAGCTTTCTTTCATTGTATCTTATTTCGTTTTTTTTTCTCTACTGTGTCTAATCTTGATTCTGTCATTGTTTCATTATCTTTATTTTGTTTGTTTGTCTTTTGCTTGTTATTTTGTTCTTTCACTCTTCAAATAGTTTGTTCGTTCTATCATTTAATTGCTTTTATTTCATTAGTTTAACACTTGACATTTGTTTTGGTTTATTGTTCATTTCTTAATTTCCTTGTTCAGTTTCATTTAGTTTGTTTTTCCACTCTTGTTCATTACATTTCAGTCATTTGTTTTTTTGTTTGTTGGTTCTTTCACTCTTTTTGGTTATTTTTTTTTTCATGCATTTGACTTGTTTTTGTTCTTTTGTTTGCTTTGTTTATTCAGTTTTGCTTTACTCGTTTAAGTCTTTCATCAAATTTCACTTGTTTGTTTGCTTGCTTTATTTTGTTTGTTTTTTGTTCTTTTACTTGTTACTTTGTTCACTTTTTTCCAGTCTTTTTCATTAAGTTTCAGTCATTTGTTCTTTGCCTTCATACATCACAGATACAATGGACTTTGAGATTATTTGAGCTGCACAGTTGCCTTTGACTTCCGTGCTTTACGTCACAGTGGATGATGAAGCTTTATATTCTGATGTCCCTTTTGAAGGGGGTTTACAAGCAGCAGAGTATTATTTAAATCAACGTGCTCATCGGGTCCCTAATACTGCTTGTTTAACTGATCTCATGAAACTTGTGCTAACTCATAACTATTTTTTGTTTGGATCTGATTTCTTTATGCAGATTTCTGGAGTTAGCATAGGCTCGAAAATGGCTTCAAGTTTTGCATCGCTATTTTGTTGGCTATTTGAAGAACAATTTGTAGTCAATCAAGCATTTAATCAATTTATCGACTAAATTGTTTTGTGGAAACGTTACATAGATGACATCTTTATCATTTGGAGTGGTACAGAATCTCAGCTTGCAGAGTTTTATGAATCAGTTAAAGCTACAGGTTGTAGGACCTGCCACTAGAGGGCGCACTATCAAAACAATAACAATCGCGTGGTTTGATAACGCTAAGGAGCATGGAATGATGGGATTTGTTGTCTTCTACCCAACCGCTGACGGCCATCATATCAGAAGGAAACATAAATTATGGATATTATGCGAGTAGATTACATACAAAGTCAATGCAAAGACACGATCAGACTATGGATCAGACGCGATCCCCTGCATTTGGCGTGTATGCCTCATAATACTAATCTTTTTGATCATTATAATAGCATACGTTTTCTGTAAAGATAGAATCAAAACAACTCACATGTCGAGTAAAACACAAGCGAGATCGACATCTCTTTCTAGTTGAAGTTTGGCATGAAGCTACTTACGCAATTTCCTATGGTTTCAACAGTAGGTGGCGGTATGCACCTGATAAGCCATGGTTGCAATCTGCCATAAAATTAAGAAGAACTAACGTCATTGACAGGCGACTGCACTGCCCCGTGTCACTGTTTAGAAGGGGAATGTTCTCATGATTTACAAGTAGTTGAAAACATTAGAGATATTGTTAGTAATCAGCTTTGACAAAATATATAATACTAGCCTAGTGGTTTTGGGATATTTTACTGCAAATTTCTTACAAATTGTACCTTTAATGCAAGCAGTGATGCTTTGACATTCACAATGGATGCTCAGCTAGATCAAATACATTTTTTAGATGTTAATGTGATTCTGATAGAAACTGGACTTGTAACTAGCCTGTATTGTAAACCTACCGATCGTAATACGCTCTTACGTTCTCTTCCTATTTCCCAATTTAGTCTGAATCACAGAATCTGTAGCAGAGAGGAGGACTATCAACCGCAAGCTGAGATATTGGCAGACAGGTTCGGGAAGAGAGGAATTGTTTTATTCGTTATTCCCCTTTGGCAAAAAACATTGATGGTATTATTCAGAATCAGAAATACTGGCACATTGTTGAGAGCGATCCCAAGTTGCAATCTATTTTTGATAAATCACCTAGGGTGGTTTATACAAGACTTTCAAGTCCTCAAGTGTGGTCACTGTCAACAATGTAATTTTACGTTTAAAACACAAACTTTTAATCATCCCTCTTCTATTAAAACTTTTAAGCTCGAGGAACGATTTCTTGTAAAACAACCAACATTATTTATATGTTGCATTGTCCTTATGGACTGGGCTACATGGGGAAAACAAGTAGACAACTTAAAACTCGTATTGCTGAACATAGATGTGTAACTGGGCACCATGACCCTAGAAGTCCAGGAGAACAACATTTTTCCAAGTTTAAACATTGGGTTTCTACAATATGTTGACATCGCAGCAGTTAAATTACCTCAAAGAGGGGGTGATATTCACAATTTACTTTTAAAACGTGAAGCATACTGGATTTATACTTTGAATACTTTCATCTACTGTGATGTTTTATTCTTATTTTTGTGTGGTAGTGTCTTTTTGGCTGATCTGATGTGCACTCTTGGACTGTTTATTGTTTAATCATTTGTTCTTTCATATAACTTTTTGTTTGTTTTTCTTACAGTCTTTTGGATTTTTTTGTCTTTGTTTACCTTCACTTTTTCAGCCTTTTCTTGAGTTTCACTTATTTGTTTGTTCGTTTGCTCACTTTTTGTTTGTTTTTGTTCTTTAACTTTGTCACTTTGTTCATGTTCGTTTTTGTTTGTTTTTTGTCTTATTAAATTCCAATCATGTTTTTTATTGCCGCTTTTGTTTGTTTGATCTTTCACTCTTGTTTTTCTCTTTGTTCACTTTCATATTTTGTTTTTGTTTTGTCTTTTTCAAGTAATTTTTTTTGCTCTTTCACTTGCTTTGTTTTGTTTATTTTTACAATATCCATTATGTTGTGTTTTGTCTTTTTCTTTATGAAAGCCAGTGGGTGTCAATCTAAACTCTAAATAACTGAGTGGAGGGAGGGATTACGCTTTCTGCTTAGCTCCCATACTGCACACAGCACTGCGCTACTAGGATTATTTTTGAAAATAAAAAGAAAACAAAGACATTAAACACATATCTAGGGAAAATGTAACTAAATGCAGCTGACCAAACATCAGAGGCACATAAAGAAGCACACACAATTGAATAAAGCGCACTATCAGGCACGCAAATGTGACTCTTTCTCAAGCAAAAATATCCACGCTGGCTGTGATGTGGCCTTACGGTTTGTGACACTTTCTTCTCGTGTTCCTTCATCACTTTCTGTTCCTTACAGAAGAATGACCACTTTAACATGAAACTTCTTGAGCATTAAACAATGCAATCAAATAAAGACTTTCGAGCTGTTGTCAGTTCTTATGTTTCTATCTTTCAGTCGTCTTAAGTATCAATTAAAAACACACATGAACAATATCATTCATATATACATAAAATCTATTTTATACATGGTCTATTTAATTTTTATCTCTATCAATTATTGAACATTTTTAAATCAAATTTCCAAAGAAATCTACGGGGAAAAAGTATTTATTTATATCATTACATCATTTATATATATAAAATCTCAAAAATGTAGTTTAAAAAGAGAAATAAGAAATAAGCAATTAATATTTTCTAAGGATTAAGTCAAGTTTTTTTTTTATAATTTTTTTTTAAAATAAAAAGTCACTTTCTTTCTTTTTGAGGATGAGGATGAAGCAGTAATGCAAACCAACACTGAGACAGGGAAGACCAATAGATTTCCCATCACTGCTGATCTATGGGCCATAATGTGTCCATTTTTTTTGCATACACTATATGACTGCTGGCTGCCATTATCAGAACAGATGCACTGGCACACACTTCATCCAGTGAGTGTAAACACACAACACATCATCCCTTTAAAGCTGACATGTGTCTGAAGCATCACTAACCGGAATCGCCAAAATAATGACTCTTTTCAAACAATACTATAATAGCCAACTAAAATAAGTCATATAAACCTAAATGTAAAAAAAAAAAAAAAAAATAGAATACACAGGTGCATAATTAATTTTAACCAAATATTTGTAAGCAAATAAATATTTAACAACAAAAAGTGAAAAGGTGAAGAATTCAGAGAGTAAATATTGTAAATAAAACACTCAGTAACTAAAGTCCACAATAAGAATATTTCTAAATATCTACAAATATTTGTCCAAAATCAATTCATATTCCTTAGCCACTTTTCGAAGCCCTGAAGCAGTTGCTGTGTCAGTGATGTGCGAGCAGAGTAACTAACTGGTGTGGTTCATCACAGTAATACGGCCATCACTCTGAAGCACTGCACTCACTTCAGGGTTTAGAAATTACTTCTGAACATCTGAACCCCGAAGACGGGCCACTCAGGATCCTGTTATCATAGACGGCTTACACTGACCGCTGCGCACACGTCTGCCTTATTCAGAAGAGCACTTCCATTCACAAGCGCTAGGAAAGTGTCCTCGTCCCCCAAACACTGTTTGGACATCACCATTTGTCTCCAGCTGCAACAGTAATCTATTATTCTAGCCTTTTTTTATTTTAACAAATGTCTCTCCATTTGATATTTGGTTTATCCACAGCAGAAGTAATCACTGACTGCTACTACTGAATGAGGAATGGAAGAATGAATGAATGAGGAGTGTATGAAGGGAGAAAACTACTGGAATCGAATCTGGGAAAAAATAAAAAGTTAAAAACATGAGACTTTAGCCATCTTTTTTTTTTTTTTTTTTTTTTTTTTAAGAAAAAGTTATTTCTTTTAATATTTATTCATTATTTGATCTATCAATGGTTATTATATGCACCGTTAAAATAATCTCTAAACAAGAACGAATACTTCCTGGTTCTCATGTCTTTCTTCTCAGGCCTGTGCAGTGTGCTGACAGGGCTTCAGTTAACCCATCATGCCCCCTACTGTTCAAAACCAGTACGACGTTCATGTGCAGATCCTTATTTGATAGTGTTGAGGCAATTGTGAAACATTTAAATAAAAAAATCTTTGTGCTCCCAAAAAATCTATACAAAGAAAGCACAAGAAATAAAATTGATCCCCAAATATGCATTGTTAGATAAGAAAAATAAAGCATGGAATGTGCAAATGAAATGCATTTCGGCATCTAAGCCTCCAGAAATCAACGACTGTAAAAAAAAATTATAATACAAGGCTGTGTATTTCCTGCTTTGATGATTTCACTGTTGGCATGCTTCCTGGCACGACCGGTGTTTGGCACGACCCGGCCCTGAATCACGGTCGGCCCGTGCCATCTGACACATGGGTGCCGCAAGGGGGGCGGGGGTGCATCTGTCTGAGCCCCAGGAGACGGAGGGGCCCGAACTCTCGCTGGAAACGACCCCTCACGCGCCTTCACCTTGAGAAAGCACTGACCTCCCGCTATTACATTAGAGAGACCTCATCCACCATCAGTCATGATCTAAACTCACTCACACACACTTCATTCCTCGCTTTCTGTCCGCTCGCTCTCCTTAAACCGCGGGAGGGAAATCGTGCAGAAAAATCACATGAGATGTACGCCAGGCGCACTGGATTCAGCATCAAAGAACATCTAGTTCTCATCTTTTCCATTTAATTAAACAACTTTACTAAAATCTCAAAAGTCAAACTCTGATGGCTTTGATCTCTGAAGACGAGAGGAGATTTACTTTTAAAAGTTCTGCTAATAGTTTAAACGGTTTATGGGGGAATTCAAAAGTCATTTTGAATTCAGTTGATTCCAATCATTATATAGTTACACGCACGCGCGCACGCACACACACACACACACACACACACGCACACACAACTAGTAAAAAGTTTGGAATTACTTTTTTTCATGTTTTTAAAATAACTCTTATGCTAATCAAGGCTACAAAATTATTATATTACAAATACAGTAAAAACTGTAATATTGTGAAATATTACAATGTATAAATTTAAGTTTCTATTTTAATATATTTTAAAATGTTTATTCCTGTGATGCACAGTTGAATGTTCTGCTCCTTCAGAAATCATCTCAATATGCGGATTTGCTGCTCAAAACATATTTCTGTTAATTATCAGTGTTGCAAGTTTTTGCTGTTTATTAAACGTTTGGGGTGAGTACAAAAAAAATAGATGTATTTACTGTATGCATGCATCAATTATTTTATTGAACATTGAAACATTTAATCGATTAAAAATGACAGTTTATTATGTTACAAAATTATAAAGTTTATTATGTTACAAAATATGTATATTTATATAAATGCAATTAAAAAAAAATGTGATTTAATAAGAAGAACCAATGGTAATAATTGAGCAACAATAATAAATGAGAAAATTGGAGCACCAAATCAGAATGATTTAGAAATAATAGGATCATGTGAAACTGAAGGCTATGGCTCCAAACAAACAATAACTAACTAAATAAAAAATAAACTCATCTTCTTTTTATTTTAATAAACAAACATCATTTTGTTGTAATGCGTTCTCTTTTGACAAGTTCATGTTTAAAAGAACATTTTGTTTATTCAGCTATTCAGAACGAGGTGCATACTGTTCACAAAAACGACAAAAGCTCTCTAAAAGTTGTAGGTGCAGATGTTATAAGCAAATAAATAAAATAAAACAAAAAATACTTTGTTTGCTTGTTTTGTTTTCTTTTTCTTGCTTTGTTTATCTTTTTTTAATTTTGTTTTATTTTGTTTTCCGTGTTTGTTTTTTTCTTGTTTTCAGTTTTCTTTTCATGTTTCCTCTGTTTTGGTTTATTTTTATCGTTTTGGTTTAGTTTTAGAATAGTGTGTGTGTGTGTGTGTGTGTGTGTTTGTCTTTGTTCATTTATTTATTTATTTATTTATTCAAATCCTAATATATTATTGTTTTTAATAAACCAAATAAAATGGCAGCAAGTTAGAGAGAAATCCAGAAAATAGCCTACACATCTATACAATTTTCTTTCTCATTAAATAGTTCTCATTATATAAATGATATGCAATAAAAATTTGTATGCAATATTTGTTAGTAGTGTGATGTTAGCTTTATGCAGTACACACATATACATATGCACTGCTAAATAATTACAAAGTAATGATCATAAAATAGCCGACTAGTTTGTTACTGGGCAGTGTAAGTCTATGGAACGTCCCCATTCATATAGTGAGTAAATGTGTGTTTGTGTGCTTAACCTGTGTCTAACAGTAAGCGAACAGCACATGAATAGGTATGAATGCAGCTAATCATGTTTAAGTGTAAAGCACAATCAATGCATGAATACATTAAGCAGTTTGTGCGGCCGCTATAAGATGCATTGCACAGATGATTGGTCACAACGAGCCACAGAAACACGATCAATAGCAGATACAGTGTGTAAACCCAAGAGGAATGGCAAACACCAATGAGGCCGGGCGAATCTGTTCCACTCTCTGTGCATTGGCTGTGCCCTACACACAATATGAAGATCTTTTTAATGCATGTGTGTGTGTGTGTGTGTGTGTTTATTTGTTTATGATTGCTGCTGAAAACAGAAAGGTAGATGTTACAGGGGTCATTTCATGAAAAATGTTTTATGACGTCATGTGCTCATTAACATATGACCGCCCACTTCTGCAAACCTAGACCGTTTGAGCTTGAAATTGTCTTTAGTTTGGCTTTTTTAAACAATGTTTAAAGTTACTTTTTTTTTTTTTAAACGGACAGATGCTCTTCACATTTATCTCATCAGAAGGTTTATGCTTGATTCGGTTTAGCAAAATATACCCTCGGTATTTCCAGCTCTCTCTATGGTTGTTTATACAGGTCTTATTTTAGCACTCCGGAGGTCAAAGGTCAGCTCAATGATTCATGCACAGATGAGTTTGTCGACCAAACAGCATTAGATCACTTACAGTGACCTTTGTCCCATTGCCATTACAATGGGAATTATGTAAAGTGATAATGCACATTAAAAGCATTCTGCTCGACAGCGTGATTTGGCTCTTTAAAGCTAACAGCTAGCTGAAAAAAAAAAACAGAGCTGTTACCTATGATGTTTGCACCCTTTAATATTTATTCAACTGAGTTTAAAGCTTTTAAAAAGTGTCAGTAAAAGCGGAGTTGATTTTTGATACCGATTGTTTGAAGAGAGTCTGTACAGTATGGTTGTGTTTTGTCTGAGTTACAATTCAGACAGTGTTCTGAACGGTTTTAACAAAAGGGGTTTAGGAACCATACATCTGTGTGTGTGTGTGTGTGTGTGTGTGTGTGTGTGTGTGTGTGTGTGTGTGTGTGTGTGTGTGTGCTTTCCAGAGTAACTATAGTGCACTAAAACTGAGAGTGAAATTAAATCTCATAATTTAGATAAAAACAAACAAGCAAAAAAAGACAAAACTAAAAACAATGGTTGAGAAACAAAAGAAAAGAAAAACAACAAGAAACAACAAGAGCAAGAGAAAAGCAAAAAAAAAACATGGAAGTAAACAAAACAAAATAAATAGAATAAATAAAAAAAGACATGCTGACGTGAGATGAAAATATGGTAAATACGTTTCCAAGCTGCCAAAGAAATTAATCAAAAACACACACAAAAATAAATAAATAAAACAATTAATAATAAATAAAATAACCACACACAAAAAAATATGAATAAATTGACATGCTTTCAAGTGGGCAAACAAACAAAAACAAAAACAAAAACACAAACCAAATAAAAAACAACAACAGCGTGCGCCCTAATAGACAAGGTACAAGCTGTTATACATGCTGATCTTGCAATATTCTTGTTCATGTGTACTGTGCATTTGTTTGTCTCATGTTGAAATGTGACAGGAAGTGGCCCTTTCCTCAACCATGAATCTGCTTTCGCTCCCTTGGTCAAACACATTAGTGAATCTGAGTCTAAAAACTCAAATCCGTCCAACAAAAAGGTGTTTCCAAGCAGTCCGACAGGAAGAGCCAGTCATTACTGATGTGAGACTGCATGGATCTGCAGACGTGTGAACCTGATACCTTTCCTGATCATCCCCAACCTGCTCCTCCTGCTTCAGAAGACCGGTTTTCCTCCAGAGAGGTGTTTACATGCTTTGAAAATAATTAGCAGTGGGAGAGTTATTGAGTGAGTGGCTGTGTTTAAGTGAAACTGATGAAAAGGAGGTGTGTGTGCTGATGGCAAGTGTGTGTATAAGTATGTGCCCAGGGGTCAAAGGTTAATCCCTATTGATTCGGCAGCAGTCTGCATACAGCACCGCTGGGAGACAGTCGCCACTGTTGGCAATCAACTAGCACAAATATATGATAAATCTTACTGTCTGCAGCCACTGATCAGCGCAGGCACAGCACAGCCGCTACAGACAGAGACTCTGTTAAACAGCCATCAGACCCGCAGAAGCAAAAGGTCACCAGTCAACTCCATCTGCTTCAGTCCAGGCCAGAGTATGTGAGCGGAGCGGAGTGGGAGCGGAGCGTGGAGTGGAGCGGTGTGATTTTGACAGGAGCGAGGAGTGGATTTTTTAAAAGTCGGAGCGTTGTGGTTTTCACTCGCTCCAAGGGCGCTCCACCACCGCTCCATCTCGAGTACAATTTATGCCAACGGCCCGTAATATAACTGCATATTTAGCAAGTATTCACGTTAAACATATTTAACTATAGCTTGATACAGATGGATCTCTCAAATCAGAAGGTTACAATGACGACAATAGCCGAGCGGGAAGTTATAGGTTAGTTCTCAAGGAGTTTGTCTGTTCCTTTTACTGAATATTTTCGGGTCAAAGCGTGATTTAAACAGTTACAGCACATTCACACGCAATCGCTTTTGCAATAATGCATTCAAACAAATGTAATCTTACAGTGTTACTTCATCTGTATCTGATTTTGAATGAGCAGAAATCTGTAAGAAATGCATTGATCTGTAGATAAAATACAGTTATTTTCATCTCAAACAAAATTTGCACAGCAGAACACAGTAATTATATTAATTCGGACATCCATGTTATTAGTTTGGCATGTGGTAGGAAAAAAAAGTTTGCACACAATAGCCTAAACCACTTTGAAACTCTCCTGTTATTTTATTTTTTTATTTTAATATAGGCTACGTTATGAACATAACATTTCAAACATACTGAAATACTTTAACCATGGAGCGAAGGCGGAGCGGTGTTTCTGGAATCACTGAGCGCGGAGTGGAGCGGGAGCGGGAAATTGTGAACCCGGAGCGGAGCTGGAGCGGAGTGATTATTAAATGCTCTGAGCGCGGAGGGGAAATTGTTGCCACTCCACTCCGCTCACATACTCTGGTCCAGGCTAAAGAACTGTCAGCATTAACTAGCATGTGTGAGGATATGACAAAATGTGTGGTCTACATCCCAAATTAACACTGGCCAAGTAACAAAATGCAAGCAAAATTGGCTCTGATGAGCAAACAAAACCATGCCGGCGAGTTGGTTGGTCAATTTAAAGTAATAATAACAACAACATTATGAAACATTCTGTTTTTTTTTTAAGTTTTGTTTTTGTGTTTTGTTTTGTTGTGCTGTGTTTTTATTTGTGTTTGTAATATTATGACCTATATTTGTTTGTTTTGGTGTTGTTTTGTGTTTTGGTTGTTAGTATTACAGTATAGTTGTTTTGTTTTATGGCCTATGTTTGTTTAATTGTTTTTTTTTTCGTTTGTGTGTTTGTTTTTCCTGTTTTACAGTTGTTGTCCTTTTTCCCTTTGGTGTTTATAGCTGGTTTGTTCTCTGTTGTATTTTGTAGTTAAATTATGACTTGTGTTTGTTTTGTTTCTCCTCTTTGTTTTGTGTCTTGCCGTTTATTCATTTTGCTTTTTTTTAGTTTTTGTTTAGGCCTGTGTATTCCGTTTTTTTTTTTTTTTTTGTGCCATAAATCAGTGCAAATCACTAATTTTCTCATGCTTTTTATCGCTCTTCAAGTTACACAGAACATGAATCCTCAGCATATCAATCCTCAATCCTCTCAAAACTGTGTTCAAAACCCTAACTTTAAATATGAGTTATAATAATAGTGATGCTTGACTCAGCAAACAAAAGCAGTTTTTTTGCCAATTAAAATGTATGTCTTTAATTTTCTCAATTTATCCGTCACTGGCAAGTGTGACAAGTTGTTAATTTTGGTCCATATGAGCCTACTATTTCAGTACTAAAGGGGACATGCTATAAACATGTCGTCATCTGATTGGCCCTGATCTGGCCAATGGGTGATCAAGTCAATGTCAAAGAAACAGGAACATCAATGTCCTGTAAAATCACAGTCTTATTTTGTCAAATAATTTCTATTAAACAATTACACTCCCTTGTTATGAGGTGAGCACAATCATAGATATTTAATAACCAGTGTTGAATAAAGGGTCGCCGAAGGTCATGGTTTCTCTGGAAAGACTTCAGATCATTATAAATTAAGTAGTTACTTATTCACACAGAGCCAGACAAATGAGAGTAACCACTCTTCATAACACTACGACACACAAAAGCCAATTAGAAAAATATTAATAGCAGCTTTGATAAAGCCATCCATAAGCTATTAGATGGTCAGTGTGAAAAATACACAGCTGGATTTGTGATGAAACTGCTCAGAATTTAATTTCAGGCCCAACGGTGTCTCTTTGGGACGGTTGGAGAAACATAATGTAATAATGTTTGCCAAATCAATAATAATTCTTCATTTTTCCCTCTTAATCTTTTCACCTCTCTACTTTTTTCCCCTCAATATCATTTTGTCTCTCCATTTCTCTTCGTTTTATTTTCTGTTCTTCATTCACTACCCTCTTTCTCCGTTTTAACTCTTATTCGCTCTCTCCCATTCCCTCTCTAATCCGATCATGCAGGGAATAAGTGTATGCACCATGAACACATTTAATTTTCCCAGTTGGTTTTCAGCAGGCCTAGAGGTGTGCTTTAATAAGGATCAATGGCACTTTATCTAGGACAGGACCCACTTCACAGCATGCAAATTAAACACCAACACTTACAGAAGAACGGGGGGAAAAAAGGAAAAGAAATGGATTTAATTAAAAAAATGTAGAACCACAGGCTCTGGGAATTCAATTAAAGGATTTATGCAAAGGTTGGCTAGCTTTTGGTGTTGCAGTTATTGTTTGTATAATGAGCTTTTCATATTAAAAATCAATAGGTAATCTAGGGTGGAGGATCAACTGCTTATGTACACTTTTGAAATCAATTTGAAGAAAAGTTCATCAGCCACATGTCACAAAAAAAACAGACCTCTGTCAGGGTGGATATGACTCTGGAAGCCTGATTTTAGTTGGGAATTCTGAGTTAGGGTTGTTTTGAGAGGTGGGGCTTACAAAGATGCCAGGAGAGGGATTTTGCCATATTTTTTTCAAAGAAACCAAACATTGTGACTGTCAAAGCCATAGAATAATCATAAACGTTCTAGAACACATTCATGAGGACAAAATGTCATGCCACTCATGCAAATGTAATCTTTTATGATGCACGATTAATGTCATGACAGAATTACCAAATGTATAACTTCCCAGCTTTCCATTAAACGGCTGACCTTTCTGAACTTTCCAACTTTGTGTAAAAAAGTTCTAATTACATTGCAATTAAATTATTACAGACTGTAATTACATTATTCTCATTACAATATATCCAACATGACATGAACGCTGCATTATTACTGATCGCCCTCGTCTTCATATAATTCCTATAATCGTTACATTACACTTTGAATAAAAAAATGACAAAAATAAATGCAGAAAAACCATTGTTTTCATGATTCAGCCTTCAGTGAACCATCCCTTGGTCAAAGCAAATAAGAAGCCCCATAAAAAAATGAATCAAAGTGACAGAATCCTCTCAAACATCATCAATGCAAGTCATTGGAAGTCATCGTCTCATTCCGCTAGCATTCATGTGCTATATCTGATGGTCTTCAGATGAACACGTAATGAGCTCCACGCACTCAGATGGATGGGCTGCTGTGTGACTTTGACTGGGGGTCAAACCGGAATGACATGACAGCTCCCGGGCTCGCCCCAACGCTGCCTGCCTGCCTCTGATTGGTCCTTTATCGATTCCGACACCTTCCTGGCCACATCGGCTGATCAAGCAATAAACTATTTGCTTGGCTTCCTACTACGAGTCTCTTCCTCCAAAGAGCTGCACGTGTATGTATGTGTGTGGTTGCCTCTAGACCCACACTTTATTTTAATGAAACGGTGTGTCTTGGTAGACTATAATCCTGGTAATAGGATTGAGTTGAGACACACGTCAATACAAGCAAATGGGATTGTGTGCTTTTAGGTCTTGGATTGTCTTCTTATAATAGGTAATGCAATGGTAGGTGAGAGATATGGAGAGAGAATGGAGTAACATAAGGCCAACATATCACTCAATTAGATTATAGATTAAAGTCTATTCAAGGTTTGATGTTCAGTTCTAACCAGAGAGTTAAGCAGGACGAGGCACTGTGCTGTTTACATGCATAGTTCACGCAGTCCGCTGCTTTGAACCCACTGTACCCATGTTGGATCCAATTTAACTGCAGAAGGGCTGTAAAAGAACAATTCTATGTAGTGGAATGTCTGACAGGCCATTTGTTGGGGTCACCTGGCCCTGTGGGCTGGTTCCTTGTTGTCCGGGTCTGCTTGAAAACTGGGGTCTGAGATACGGTTCATGTGGAGCCCAGAACAGATCAGAGTTGTGATTAAAGCAATCCGGCAGAACTTAAGCACTACTGATAATGGATTTCTCAATGCTGCGTGTCTTCTGTAGCAGATACACCTGTCAGCTCTTCTTTAGAAACAAGGGGAGAAAATTGTGAAAAGAAGGTCCTAAAGGAAGGGGAACTGAATGCTGGTTTGGACGAAGCAAAGTAAGGTGAAACCTGCCTAAACAAACTTAGTACCTGTATGTCTCAAGTCTTGATATCTAGACCAGTGGTTACCAATGTTCTCCTGCAACATTTTGCATGTTTTCCTAATCAAAACACACCTGATTCAGGATATCAGCTCATAAGTAGAGACTCCAAAACCTGAAATGGTTGCATCAGATATAGGGGATATTCAAAATGTTCAGTGCTGGGGGAGGCAGTTTCTAGGACTGTGGTTGGAAACCAGTGTTTCCCATCCCTATTTCTGTAGGCACCCCAACAACATTTCAACATTTCCAAACTTTTACTAATCAAACACTTGAATCAACTCATTAGCTCAGTAGATACTCCAAGACCTGGATTAGGTATGTACAATAATGGAGACTAAGGTTGTTAAGGGATGGAACATTTCTGGAAATAATACAGAAACCTTCTAGAATTTTTAGAAACTTTCCTGGATATTTACCAAAAATGTGTGGTTCTGGCCTCCAGAACAGGTTTGAAAAACCCTGATCTAGAACAGTGTTTCCAAACACTGTTCCTAGGGGCACCCCAGCACTACACATTTCCAAGCTTCTGCTAATCAAACACACCTGGATCAACTCATTAGCTCTTTACTAAAAACTGTAAGATCTGAAATGAGTGGGTCAAGCAAGCAAGACCAAAATGTGTACTGTTGGGGTGCCTCCAGAAACAGGGTTGGGAAAACGATCTGGAAAAACCTATAGTAGCCATTAGATCTGATATACTAGTGGGTCGTTCCAGGCCAAGTGCTCCGGTAGAAGACAGCACAGCAGCCTTTAGCGGAAAACATTCCCGCAGGCTGAGTGAACCGGTTCTCTTCTCAACCTGCAGGCCCTAATCACCAATTATGAGCCCATTAGGGTTGCTGGCAGCTCATTGTATCCCGCCGCAGAGGAAGGGGCTCTGGGTGTACACCTCTGCCCCACTTCGCTCCGCTTCGCTCCGCTTCGCTGAGCACTTGTCAGCCCCGTTTGCGACGCTGCCGTGCTAGGACCCCGTGTACAGGCAGATAACAACACCTGACCTTACAACCGGTTACCAGGGGACACTCGCCACGCAGACAGGGCTCATCGCAGCGCGACAGCGGTGGGGTAAATCTGAGCTGCTCAGGGTGACGAGACTTCATTAAAGAAGAGCGAGAGAGAATGGGTAATGCCTCTGTAGTGTACTAATAGAAGCAGAGCCCTCGTTAGCCGAGCACGAGGAAAGATCCATCAACAGCATCTCCTTTCGCTCGGCTTACAAGGGGACAGAGAGCGAGAGAGATTTAGACTCCCATAAGGAAGACCTGGCAGCAGTCTCACAGCAGGCTGGTTAAATTATCTCACAGGCGAGAGGCGAGACACTTGCCAATGCACAGAGGAACTTGTTAAAGTCCCCCTTTAAGAGCAAACCATCGGCTAATGGACGACTATTGGGCCGTGGTCAAAAGTTCAGCCCCTGCATATGTAAAAAGGTAGCGGAGCGCCTGAGGCAGAATCCTGGGGAAAATAATTGCGCTAAACTGCTGAAAACGTGCAGTCAGGTGCCGGACTGGATCCCAATAAAGCGATTGTGAAGAAGCATGACGGGGGGGAAGGTAGGGTGCTGATTGGGCGGCTCTGATTTTCCCAGCAGCTTCAGGTCCCAAAGCATCAAGCAGCTATTAGATGCCACAATACCCAACCGTCTATGAAATGTCAAACCAAACATGCTAAAACAGCTGTTTAACTACACAAATTAAAATGTTACAGAGGCTTTGGGGGGACGTACAGTACTTCACATAAAACCACATAGGAAGTATCAAAAATGACCTTTTCTTGACATTGAGCAAAAATATCTAACAAGCATAAACCATTGCAGATCTAATAAAAAGGAAATATCTTGGAAATGTAAAATTTGTTCATGCAAATGGGTCTTTGTGGAATTTGGGGATTTCTGAGCAAGTCAATTCCTATGTTTTGTGGATTCTTAAAATTTTTTGGTAAGTTACTAAATTTGCATCTACATTACAGTATATTTCAGCTGTAAATAACTCTCTCATCAAAATGATTCCAATGGGAGATGGTTGGTTTGTCTCCTAAATTTCACACTAAAATGGTTGTCAGTTTAGTCAATGGATTGATGCAGTTTTATCCCTGCTTCTCACTGACAGGACATAAATATGCCAGAAAAGATCAGTGCCGTCAATTCTGCTCAGCATAAGAAACCACTTGATTATTACGAGGAGAAAATGACTCCGCTCTTATCAAAGCTAAACGCATCTTGGCGATCAGCATGGGCCTAATGTACAACTGCAGGCCACGAAGAGAGCAAGAGAGATGCATGGCAGACCATATCTGATGTACAGATTATAGATGAACACAGTCTTGAGAGTTCAAGTCAGATATCAGTCTGCCTCCATCCCAATGAATTTTTATCAACTCAGCAAAACTGAAAATGATCTACACATTACATGATGAGATGATTACATTTGGTTTTATGAATTACACTGCAACATCCTTTCCATTTTAAAATGGCTTCTTATATTTTTTTATTGAGATACATTGAGGCAAATACATTTAAGAATAATAATTAATCAATTAAAGTATTATTATTGGGATGTTTGATGCATCCATGTATCAAACGGTTAAGAAACACTAAACTAAATGGAAGTGTCCCGCTCAGATGCAATAAAGCAGCAAAATAAGAGGTTTTATTCTAGAATTGCGCAGTTATAAATCACCCACAGCTTCTCGGAGAAGACAAAGGCGTTTTCCTGAGCTTGGGTGTAATATCGTTCCAGGCTCTTCCTGTCAACATTATGCAGAGCTTTGCAACCTTGAACAATTTCCCAGCATCCCTTATGAGACTGCAAGCAATTAAAATGATACCATCATCATAACCTCGTAACCAATAAATAAAAAGTAACAGCACTGTTTTGTGTTAAGTTCACTAATATTTGAGGGGTTTCAGAAAAGGGAGAGAGAAGCACATTAAAACCTTGTTAAAAACTGGGGTTTTCCTATGCTCGCTGACATCTGTACTACATTTAATATATGGTGAGAATAATTACTCTACTGATTAATAATAATAATAATAATAATAACTGAATCGTGATTCATTACCTTACAAGCGCCAATATTTTCAGAAAACACATGGCTAAAAAGTTGGTTCTTCTTTACATGTTCAAAACTATGAAATGTTAAACAAGGTCTCATCAACAGACAAGAAATTACCAAAAAAAAAAAGTGAAATCACAGCTCAGAAACAGCAGCACACTTTCCATGAAGCAGAATGCCTTGATCCACAGCGACGTCCATCAAACATGACTGACAGCTGGAGAAATGAGCGGTTTTGAGTTACGACTGGGCCGCGCGCATAAACCTCTGCTATATTCATACCTATCTCTTTAATACATAATCAGCTCTAAATCAAAACCTGCCTTCAGAGTTTTCAACCAAAATTAAAACAAAGAATACATCAAATGCATTGTGTGGCCTAAAGCGTATCAGAAGTGGAAGGAAATGCTTCAGGTGCGAGACAGGCAGATACTTTATGATTTATGAGGATGTTGAATTTTATAGTTTGTCTCTGTAAGTGTATGTGACTCGGCTCTTCGGGCTAAAATGGCAGTGTTGCCTACAGGAAGAGCTGCCCGCCTGATTTATGCGGCTCTGGGGTATACAGCGCTACGACAGCGGGACACACACACACGCTCTCATGCTAACTACAGGCAATTCCTGCTTAAGAACCCAAAAACATGCTAGTGAAACTTTCTCGGACCACAAAAAAAAAATCAAGTACCAACCACTGTACCTGAAAAAAGTCACATAAAAGCAGGTGTGCATTTACAGATGGTGTGAAATTAAGGAAACAAAGAGCACCAATTTCACAAAATCATATATTCGACAAACAAAAGACACAACAGCTTTGTTCTTCAGTTTTGCAAGCTACTGTTGCATTTAAAAGTATCGTACTTTCCCAATGAGAAGGCTAATTTGTTAGCTAGCATCACATGTATTGGAAAAGGAAGTAAAGGAAATACTAGAACATAATAAAAAGCTCAGTGGAAAAAAAATGAAGTCGAGAGAAATAGGAGTAATATATTAATGTTTAAACATATTAAATAATTACAGATGCACATTATATCGGTACCATATCGGTTATCGGTCTATTTTTATTTATTTATTTAAAAGCACAAATAACCATTAACATTGTTAAATAATCCCAAATTTGACAGATTTTTCATACTCTACTGTAAAGTCTAGTTTGCAACATTTAAAACAATTATTTATCATTTTTTAGTTTTTTACTATTTGTAAGTTGAGTTTTTTATTTATTTACACAAAATAGTAATTAATTTTAAAATCAGCCATTTAATGGTCATAGCATTGAATTAATGAATCAATCAATCATTCAATCAGTTTATTGGTCTCAGTCAAAATTTTTATATCGGTACTAAATACTATTATATTTACTATATTTAATGCAATACCAGAAATATACGCCCAGCATATAGCTTAAGGTTTATTCATAAAAGAACATCTTTTTGCAGCAACACACTAACATCAAACTCCATTTAAATGAGCTGTACATCAAGTCTACCATGTGCTTTACATGAAGAAACCCAATTGTGTGACACGTGTTGTTGATGCCTACAAATAACGTTAAAAATCGGTTGCCATTTTAGATATGATACGAATGTAGCTGCTAAAAACAAACAAACAAAAAACATTCTTATTCGTCCACCACAACAAGTAAAAAAGGGAAAAATGACATATTTTGCTCTTACCATAGACTTGGTGAAGGGTCGAGCAAAGGTGAAGAGCAGGGTCATGAGCCACCAGCTGCGGTGGATGGAGGTGTACATCATGTTCCCAGGATGCAGTGCGTTACAGGTGACGCCGTGAGGTGACATGCGGCGGTGCAGCTCATTGGAGAAGAGGATGTTGCAGAGTTTGGCACGGTTGTAGGCCAGCATCGACCAGTACTCCTTCTGTGGAGGTGAAAGCAGGCTCAGCTCCACCTTCCCACACGAGTCCACCAGATCTGTGAACCTTCACAAACAACAACGAACAATTCATACTAAATTCAAGACAGAATACACTTATTCTGAGTCATGTATCTTATGTTTGTTTTCTGTTCTGATTTGTGTCTGGTGTGTGGTTTGTTGTTTATGTCAGATTTTATTTTTATGGGTTTTTCTTGTTTGTTTGTTTGTTTTGTGGTTTTTATATCGGATTTGTTTGATTTTTTTATTTACTATTTGTTGATTTTTTGGCTTTGTTTGTTATGTATTACATTGGCTTTTATCTTTGTTTGTTTGTTTTTTTCTTGTAGGTGTTTAGTTAAATTTTTTGTTTTGTGCTTTGTTTGGCATCTAGTTTTGCATCTACAGTAGTTTCATGTCTGTTTTTGAATTGTCCAAACAGAAGTCTACAAATAGAAGTCACCAAAACTGTTTGGGTTTCCAACATTCTTTCAAATCTACTTTTGTGTTCACAAAAGAGAGAAAGGAAATTTAATTATTATAGAACTCTTTTTTTGGAGTCAATATTTAACTGACAGACTAAAGTCTCAAGTCTAAGTTTAACAGGTGGAAATAACCTCCTGAATGTGAGCCAATGGAGAAATAACCTAAATGAGCTTTGGCAGGCCAGGTCTGGCTTAATGCAAATCAATGCTACGACATGATGTCCTTTAATTGGCTCTGACTAAGCTGTTAAACACCAGATGTTTGACAAGGCCCCCGAACACAAGACATTATATTTTCTCAATGTGTCCTTGTATGTGTGTGTGTAAAAAGTCCCAAGAAACTGGAGTAAAATGAATGGTCCCTCCTTTAGTGTGAATCAGAGCCCGCAATTGTATTCAACATTTAACTCTTAATTATGTGCTTTACATAACAACCAATCAAAACATCACATTTGCTGTATGACAAGCTCAGTGCGGCCAGTGTTGGTGTTTGACACATTACATCTCTGCTTGGGTAAACAGCCACATCTGCGGGCACCGCATTGTTACAGACACTAGAGGTGTGAACTGTGGGAGTGGGAAGGAAACTAGTTCATTAAAGGAATAGTTCACCAAAAATAAATAAACTGAGATCTATTGTGAAATCTAGTGTTCCTGGTAGAGCATTGCGTTAGCAAGCAAGCAAGCGCAAGGTTGTGGGTTCGATTCCCCGGGAACACATGATAGGTAAAAATTGGTAGCCTTAATGCACTGTAAGTCACTTTGGATAAAAGCGTCTGCTAAATGCATACATTTTAATTTAAATCTAATTTATTCACCCTCCTTGTTTCCATACCCAATATGACTTTAAAATGTTTCCCCCAAAGAATGAAATTAGCAGGGTCTATAAAGTTAAATAAATCAAGTAATTCATCTAAATAAATAAATATCATAACAGTGGCCCATTTTTGCAAAGAATGGTTCATTATTCACTAAAAATCTTGCCCTCATTGTCATTTGTATATGAACACATAGAAACCAACCAACATTTGGCATCAGTTATGTCAAACATTTAGCAATATGCCAAGTTTGAATGAGACCATTTTCTTGATACTTAAAAAATAAAATCTAAAAACATAAAATATACATATATTTTTATTATTATTAAAATTAAATTTAATAAAAAAAAAAGATTTAAGTGGTCCAGCTGATGCACTGTATTCCAAGTCTTCTGAAATAGTTCTGTGCGTTTAATGGTGATAGTAAAAAGCTTCATGCTAAATAAAAAAAAAAGAATACTATTTACCTTTTGTTTCACTTTATTTTTTGAGCACAATATCATGCATCCCTATTCAATTGGTGTGTGACACTGAACACAGTTTAAAACTTCTGTTTCACTCAATGCTATCTGTTCCACTCAAGAACGAAAACCAGGTTTAGAATGACATGAATGGAAGTAAATTATGTTTTTGCTATTAGTATTTTTGGCTGAACTACCCAGTTAGCTATTATATATCCATCCCCACTATCCCTCAGTCTGCACATGTTGACTTTGTCATCCCGTCACAGCTGGGATAAGCCATAGGGTCTTCCCAGCAGAGGCATTCTGGGCTGGAAATAGTCTATTTTCAGAGCAGAGGTATGAAAAGGTCAGGTCAGGCTGGTATTTAATGACTGCAGTATCCTGCTTTAAAGAGACTGAAGTATAAAGGCGTAAATCTGGTGTGAGTTTCCTGTCCGTGCTATCAGTGTCCTCTTGTTTGGAGTCGGGAGGCAAACGCCAGCACCTATCGCTCCTGTCACTTAAGCCCCAGTGCTACAGCGCAGATAAACGTCCCCGCTGACTCCATTTTATTCTTCCACCCTCAATTTCCCCAACCCCTCATTCTTTCCCTCCCTCTCCGAGCTGTTTTCCGTTGCTCGTACGGCCGTGTCAAGGTTTAACGGCTCTTGCGGCTTTGGGAAATATAATCTCTTCCTGGGTCAGAGGTCAGATGGGAAACTCAAAAGGCCACATATTAAAGGCGCTGGAATTTATAGAGATGAGGAGGTAAGGATCAAAAATGATCAGGTGTAGCAGAAGATAATAAAAAGGAAATAAACTGTAAAAGTTAAATGGAGGGGTTACTGCGATAACAAGTAAGTGATTTTACTGTTGGCGAGAGCGAATTGAGATTTTGTTCCCTCAATGACACAAGGGGATTGTTAATCTAATGGACCCTCGCGCTCTCAGAGCCGAAAATGTTCTTCAAAGGACTCGCATTTAATAATCATGTTATAGGAACAGTACTCCCAAAATATTAGCTCTTTTTCTGCATACTATCTGAACTACATTCATTATAAACGCATTGAGAATTTGGTAACAGAAGTGGCCAGTTATCAACCAAGAGGTTAGGGTGTTGATAGCTAGCATGGTCTAGTTAACATGCTAATAGATTTGACTCTAAAGATCTACTTTCTCTTTGTCCCAAAATTATCCGACTCAAACTATAAATCAATCTGGAGACGTGAGCAACAGAGACTGCTGGTGAAGTGACAACTGAGAGGAAATGGATAATTGTGCACAAATGCTTGGGACGATGGGAGATCATTTAGATTCTCACCTGTGAGACTCTGAGGAGACCACCACCACCCGAGCCGGAGCGGAGTGGCGCAGGACGTCCTGCAGGAGCTCCACCAAGTAGAAATGACCGAGATGACAGATCTGAAAGGTGGATTCCAGCCCGTCCTCCGTTAAACTCCAGGGCTGCGTGCAAACCGCTGCGTTACACACTAGGATGTGCAACGGCCTTCAGAGAGAGAAAACAATGAAATTGATTGAGTAAAAATTACACATTCTTGCCCCCCTCCCCCAAATAAACTAAACCCAAATCAAAACCAGAAAACAAAAAACAAATATGAACCAAAAATAAACCAAATATAATCAAACCAAAACCACAAACAAAACAAAAAACATGAAACGAATAACAAATACGGATTAAAAAAATAAACCAAATATAATCAAACCAAAACCACAAACAAAACAAAAACTAAAACAAAACTATAAAACAAAAACAAATATGAACCAAAAATAAACCAAATATAATCAAACCAAAACGACAGACAAAACAAAAACATGCGGATGTTACTCTCAATGTACAGGGCAAAAACATATTAAAACAGCTGTAGGCTACATTAAGGCTGGAGTAACCTTACTGATTTCAGAAACACAGTATTTTGATTCTGGAACTGGGCTTGTCTGTATCTGGAGAAGTAGGAGAAATTATAATCTTCATATTTTATTTATATGCTCTAACACGATACGCACTTTGAGCAACCATGCATGGTCCTGCCCCATAAAGTGACCCAGATAGCACACAAAATTATACCCCAATGTATCATTTCATGATGATAAAGTTCCCAGGATTCTGCGATGTCTGTTATAAAATCATATTTGTATTAGGTCTCTGCATTTTTCAGAGACGGCTCGAGTCTGCAGGAGAAGCATTACTTCTAATTTGCCCAAAGAAAACTTGCTAAAATTGACATTTTTCTATATTATTGTGTGCAATTTTTCAAATGTTTATAATGGTGCAAAATCTGAAAAAAATAAAATAAAATCAATATTTTACTTTTTCGAGCAGCATGTTGTGTGTATGGTTCTAATTTCAATTTTGGTTTTCAGCATAGCATTTAAAAATACAACAACAGTTATTTTTTTTGCCATGGCTAAAAACTGAAAAATGAATGGACGCAAAAGTACACGGAGTGCACACAGACCCCAATACCACAAACAAAACACAAACCAAACAAAGAAAACCACAAACAAAACAAAAGCAAATAAATAAAAAAATTACTCTAAAACAAAAGAAAACCCTAACCAATACCAAACAAAACAGAAACCAAACCCATAAAAAACAACAAAAGCAAAAACCAAGCGAGACAAAACAAATCAAACTAAAACCCATAAAACAAAACACATTTACAAAAAAGCGCAGAGTAAACAAATCATCCTGAATTAGGGATTCAGGGCATTTTCAAACACATGTTATGGTCTGGGAAGACGGACGATCATTCATCTGCGTGACATAGGACACAGATTTCTGGAAAGTCCAGGCAAGATCTTTTCTTTGACAGAGTCGCTCCAGTGGTCCTGAAACCACGGCCATACAGCAGAATAATCTGAATCCACCCCACCAATTTTTAATTTCTTCCATTAGAATTAATTACGAAGCCCACAGGCAATTTGTGTACTCCATATTTAATACTGCCTGCACTATTAATTAAAAACTGGTTGCTGGAAAATTAATGGAGGAATTGTTATGCCCCTGCTTTAATGAGTCTTCTCTATGACATTAAAAAAAGTGCACTTCACATTTCCCTTCAGGATCTATGTGGAAAGACGTGTGCATCAGTGGAAACACACAGGATCATGGGAAATGTGCGGATACACATGTGCTTCCATTAGAAACACACAGCGTAACAAACACCGAGCAGCACATGTTCTAGTCACACTCACAACTGACCTTTAGAGGACCGCGGAACAAGCACAGTTTTTGTTTTTCGGTTCCTGTGCCTGATTATGGTACAACATGACATGGAAATAAGAGTTATCACTCCTATGTGGCTGCATAACTACAAAATATATAATATAAGGTGGATACAAATAGTAAAACAAGAAATATATAATTAAAAATAAATTATATTTATTATATATTTAAGAATATTTCATATTAAAAGCTATTTGATATATTTTACTATTTTTATATATATTTTAGCTTTTTTAGTTTTATATAATATAATATCAATATGTGAAATATTCTTAAATATAAATTAAGTCATATTTATTTTTCATTGTATATAGATTCAAATCTACTTTGGGTATTTATATTATATATTAAAAGTAAATATAAATCTACATAAAATAGAAGATAAATACAGTTTAATTTATATTTAATAATATTTCACACAAAATGGGATATACATATATATATATATATATGTACACTAAATTAGTTCAAGTTTGTTCAAACTATTGCTTTGTAAATTAAAGTGGTTATTAATATAATATAACAAAATAACAATATAAAAATACAATGAAAATAAATTATATTTAATATATTTCATATATTATTAAATTATTAAATGCTTTTTTTCCCTAAATGCTTCAAATTATTTTTTTTACATTTGTTTAAAGTATTTTTTTCTTTTGTTAAATTAAATTTTTTATTATAAGTAGTAGAAGTAGTATTATTAGTATTAATATTAGTAGTAGTAGTAGTAGTAGTATTCTTCAGGGGAAATGGTCTATCATCAGCAGTTCTGCTGCCTTCTATTCTTGTTTAAACCATCTAAATAAAAAAGGTCTGAGACTGTGAAGTTTGTCAAAATTGCAAAGAACTCATTGAAGTGACTTAGGTTAACATCATTTCTCTCAATAAAACAGACCGAGCGCTCAGCTCAGATTAGATCAGCTCAGGTTTGCCCAAGAGAGGAGTTCACCTCCTGCTGGAGAACACGACTCGCTGGAAACATCTGCGGAGGAAACAGATCTACTCTCCATTTCTGACTGACAACCACACAGTCATGGGCACACACACACACACACACACACACACACAGGGAGAGAGAGAGAGAGTGGGACTTAATGAAGCATGGACTCAAAGAGAGGGAGTGATTGTACCTGCGAGAGAACACCATTAAACTTTATGACTTTCACGCTTGTGTTTGAAAGCGTGTAATGGAAGAGGAACATGTCTGTGATCGCTGGGGAGCGGCAGATAACGCGTCCCATGAGCTCTGCGAGACAGGAAGACATCACCCCGAAAACAAGGAGCACCCTGCACTCCTGCCACTCCTCAACATCACATTCAACATTTGCTCCAACCAACCAAACTACTGGGCTGTTTCATTATTTACATTTACCATCACAAAATTATATAAATGTCTATGTATAAGTTGACAACTAACTGGAATATGCTTAAGCACCAAAATTAGCAATTGGATAAAAATAAATAATAACACTGAGCTGAATGGACCTTGCCATGTCATAAAAAGATGCAATTATCTGATATCTCATAATTTCCCATAATTCCCTTTTTTCTGGACATCAGGAAAGTTGCACCACCATGTCCAAAAAAATATCAAATCAAAAACTTAAGTTCATTCAAGTCGCCATATACATTTACATGTATGTCAATAAATACATGCATAAAAATGTAAGTGACTCTTTGACGTTGGACGAGTAAAAGCCAAGGGTCAGTTACCAATAAACCACATCATAAAAAATTTAATTAAAATAAAAAAACCTAGCAGCATGTGAAGTTTTGCACAGAAAACAAGCACCACTCACATTTTCAGAAAATGCAAAAACTGTAATTGAGCTGTTTTTTTTTGGGGGGGGGGGGACTCTACAGCTGAAAGTGGCCCCTGATGATGCAGTGCAGGTATTTTAAGACATCATTCACCACACCAGTCTTCTTCTGAAAGAAACTGAGTCTATTTCTTAAAATCTCTCTCACCTAGAGTGTAATTTCTCTGGTTGATTTGGAAACGGCTCTCAGTGGGAAGGAGCGTTGTTGTTTGCATGCTAATGCTGCTGTTGTGTCGTATGATTTAACAACTCGCGGCGCTCGCTCTGAGCCGCCCCCTGCCAGCCGTGTCTTCATAAGCAAAAAGCTAACAAATGGTTTTAATAGCTTGGCCCACATAATGTAAAAACTCCCTTTAAACTTATTAATGCGATCAGGGGGGTCTTCCGCAAATGTGCAATTTACGTGTCGGGGCGAGCGGGGGCGGTAACGACCGGACGGGGAGGAATAACGCTCCATACTTACTTTAAACAACCCCCAGGGCACGACCTCTGACCTCAGAATAATCTCTGCCCATAAAAGAATGATTGCTTTTGTCTCCCTTAACTCTGTCCGGCCGCCGTTAAGGGGCCAAACGCGTTTATGGGCCAACGAGAAAATGTGGGACTAACAGAGAGATGCTTTAAAATAGACAGACACACATAAACGGTGCGAGTTTACGCAGACGGACCCACAAACATGTGCCCATCAATAAAGCCACGTGTCTGTAGAGGCCTGTTCTCACAGTGCAATGAGATGCTAAAAATAAACAATGCACACTTATGGAGCTTTTTTTTTTTCATTCGCAACAGAGGCTTTCTGATCAGTAAGATAAAAGCTTCATTAAAAATCAGTCGTCTACAAGTCATTTAAAAGCAAAGATCATATTTCCATGATCTAAATGAGAGTGTATATGTTGATACCTGTGTTCTGAGAACCTTTACACACTGCACACACTGCACGTCAGACCCGGCAAATTGCCGGAAACATTGCCGGGTCGCCTTCTGTATGAAAGCAAACACGTCCCGGGATTGATTCCGGCATTGAACCCGGATCGGGGACCTAGTAACATTGCCGGGTTCAATCCCGGGAGACGAGCGCTGTGTGAAAAAGCCAGATATAATGCCGTGTCATAGATGACGCACGTTATCGTGCAACTCTTTTACCGGCTGTTTTGAAGGAAGATCAGCGTTTGCGACAAAAAAAAATTTGCAAACTCTAATGAAGCAGAGATCAGTTAGTTCCTCACTGACGCAGAGATTGTTCGCTTGCTTCAGTGAAAGTATAACGTGCCTAACGTTTTCGACTCGTACATTACACGTCACATTCTGATGACACGTGTGGTTACGGGATCTTTACGGGTTGTGTGTTAACGCAGGTACATATCCCGGGTAATCACTGGCAGTGTGAAAGTGCAAAATCTAGCGACCCGGGAACAATTGCCGGAACACTTTACCCTTGTATTTGCCGGAATCGCAGTGTGAAATGGTCTTTAGTAGTTTGTGCATAAACACCTAATCTTGTTCAATATGCAAATTAGCATGTCCTCACACAAAGCCTTCTAAAAGGCCGCTTGGAATTTCAGCCTCTCTCATTGGACAAGCCCTTCCTGAGAGGCATGAATCTTCTCAGACTTTAAGGCCTCACATCAGTGACCCGCCTGGGTCCATTCTGCGGTTCTTTTAGATCCAAAGGGGATGAGGAGGATGAGCTACAACTCTCTTGGACCCCTAAGTCTGCGCCAGGCCTTGTGCCTTGACTTTCCATTCACCAAACATCCTAGGATCTCAGCTGATGTCTCTCTTAGCTCTTTTTCACTTTCCACTGGGAAGAAACTCCCAAATCACCATCGAGTAAGGACATCTCTGGAATTCATCACTCGACTCCTACACCAAATTAGGTTAAGGCAATGCAAGTATCATACATTTAATTAAATGAAACAGAGCTTTAGTATAAGCTATATACCCCGTTATAAACGGTGCTGACGGGTTTACTCAGGTGGTTAACTGACTCTTTTCATCGCTTCATTCTCTGGTTTCCCTGATGGTATCAATCAAATCTCATTTGCCTTTTCTCCTGTATGAGTGATTGTATGTATGTTTGTTTGTCAGACTAGTTTGTGTTAGTGTTTAGTTAAAACTATTGTGCACAAATGACATGAGTTTCTGATTCTGCCTTGCAAAATGTCCCTTGCGATTTTGATCTTCGCTAGATGCTCTGATGCATTAATACTGTATGAAAGTATTTTTTGTGGCCACGAAAATATGCTTTCTTAGAGTTGATATGAAGTTACACTAAATGTTAGCTGGACGAACAGATTAGTTCTGTTACAGTTACTACTGGCAGCTCATGTAAATAATTGTAATTAATCATATTTAATTGGAATTATTTAATATACATTTCCCTTAATTTACTTCACATTGTAGACTGATTCCATGAAGTTCAAGTGGTTTGTATGTTGTATATAAATTAAAACAACTTCTATTGTATTTTAAATCATTAAAATGGTTGGGTTGGGCGGGTGGGTTGTATGGGTGGATGGATGGATGGATGGATGGATGGTTGGGTTGGGTGGATGGGTGGGTGGCTGGGATGGGTGGATGGATGGATGGATGGATGAATGGATGGATGGGTGGTTGGGTTGGGTGGATGGGTGGATGGATGGATGGATGGATGAATGGATGGATGGGTGGTTGGGTTGGTTGGGGGGGTTGGTTGGTTGGGTGGCTGGATGGATGGATGGGTGGTTGGGTTGGTTGGGTGGGTGGGTTGTTGGGTTGGGTGGGTGGATGGATGGTTGGGTGGGTGGGATGAGTGGGTGGATGGATGGGTTGGATAGGTTGGGTTTGGGTGGGTGGCTGGATTGATGGATGGATGGATGGATGGGTGGTTGGGTTGGTTGGGTGGGTGGGTGGGTGGGTGGGTGGATGGATGGATGGATGGATGGGTGGATGGATGGGTGGGTGGATGGATGGTTGGGTGGGTGGGATGAGTGGGTGGATGGGGTGCTTAGATGGATGGATGAATGGATTTTCATTATTTTTTATTTGTGTGTGATGTTTTTTGATGCTAATATAAGTACTTTATTGTTAGTTTAGCAAAACAGATCCTGCAATAAAGCATGTGTTTTACCGTAGTGAACATGACTGACATAAGTATGCAAACTTTTCTCAGAGACTGAAATTTTTTATATATAACTGGTTTTGGTGATAATATTTGCTGGCATTTGTTGTTGCATATCTTTGTCACTTTATTGCATTGCTCTTGGTTTGAACACCTTGAGTCAGGAATTTGTCCACAAGCAATCAATACACAGCGAACGCTTGGCGAAATTAAACATCATAGGCGATCAACTTCACTTCACAGCATATGTTGTGTGACTGAGTTAATTAAACACTACAAAAACCTGATGAGAACAAAGGAATGATAAGTACATGGAAATATGTTTCCTGCGCCTACCTGAACATACTGAGGGCGAAGAACAAAGAGAACAGGAGTGAGAGGAGAAAGAAAATAAATGAGGGAGCGGGGAAGGTAAGGTGGGGGTTTACAAACGGCTACAAAAGAAAAGACAGGCTACAGAAAAATGGCAAAAGCAGCTGTGATTGAATTAAGCTCCAATGGCAGTAATTGTTAATGTGTGCGCCTGCAGACGGAAACAGAAACAGGGAGGCGTGGTGTGGACTCACCAGCTGCTTGCTGCCATTCACACCTGAACACCTCTCCATCCTGATGAGAATTACTCTACTCCACCTCCTCTGGGACTCACACACACACACACACACACACAGCCAGGGAACAGCTAATGAAGAAATACAACCTTGGCAAGAGAGAGAGAGGATTCATTCATTCATTCATTCACTCGCTTGAGTATGATCACGATGGTCTGGGTTACATGAGCATGAGACATGTATGAAAGAGCCCTGGATAGCAGATGAGGTCATTCTAAAAGTCAAATCCTGCTTAGAAAACCCCTATCTGTAGTATTCAAATAAACCCCAAGATCTTAGATTTGTTTTAGCCAATCGACTGAGCATTAAATGTCATGTGACTAACTAAAAAGCAAAACAAGACTAAAGAAAACAGAACAGAAGAAAAATGTAATGCAAATAAAATCAACCAAAAACAAAACAGAATGCAAATCTAAACAAAACAGAACAGCAAAAAACTACAAAGACAAACAAAATAAATAGATAAACTAAACACAATCACAACACAGATAAACACAACCAATGATTATTGAGAATCAGGAAAGTTGCATCCTGAATCCAAAGGTACCAAACACTTACTACACTAGGAACTATCTTAAGGACAGATAAAGCATCAGGAAGAAAGTACTCTCACCCTCTAGTCCAGTGTTTCAAACAATTCCCACACTAACTGTGGGTCAATGGGCCAAATAAATGCTTTGCGTCCCAAACTAATAGGTTAATCTCTCCCTTTTATTAAAGACAAACAGCTTCCATTATAAGCTGACCAGCTCAGATGTGTTTGTAAGGGTGAGGCACAGACATGAAAAGATCTACACAAGCATGAACTGTCACATTAAGCATCAAGCCAAGACAGAAAAAGGAAAAAACTTCAGTTTTTAATGGGTTCATTCCATAGGCATAATGGTTTTTATACAGGTCCTTCTCAAAAAATTAGCGTATTGTGAAAAAGTTCATTATGTTCCATAATGTAATGATATAAATTAAACTTTCATATATTTTAGATTCATTGCACACCAGCTGAAATATTGAAATATTTAATATCTAAAAAAATTAGCATATTTCATCCGACCAATAAAAGAAAAGTGTTTTTAATACAAAAAAAGTCAACCTTCAAATAATTATGTTCAGTTATGCACTCAATACTTGGTCGGGAATCCTTTTGCAGAAATGACTGCTTCAATGCGGCGTGGCATGGAGGCAATCAGCCTGTGGCACTGCTGAGGTGTTATGGAGGCCCAGGATGCTTCGATAGCAGCCTTAAGCTCATCCAGAGTGTTGGGTCTTGCGTCTCTCAACTTTCTCTTCACAATATCCCACAGATTCTCTATGGGGTTCAGGTCAGGAGAGTTGGCAGGCCAATTGAGCACAGTAATACCATGGTCAGTAAACCATTTACCAGTGGTTTTGGCACTGTGAGCAGGTGGTGCTGAAAAACGAAATCTTCATCTCCATAAAGCTTTACAGCAGAGGGAAGCATGAAGTGCTCCAAAATCTCCTGATAGCTAGCTGCATTGACCCTGCCCTTGATAAAACACAGTCGACCAACACCAGCAGCTGACATGGCACCCCAGACCATCACTGACTGTGGGTACTTGACACTGGACTTCAGGCATTTTGGCATTTCCTTCTCAGAACGCAAAGCAAAATAAGCATAACAAATTAATGCAAAGAAAAAAAACATAAGCAAAATAAAAAAATAAAAAACTTAGTAATAAAGTAAAACAAGAACACAAAGCAAAAACTCAAAAGGCAAATTGGTCTGTTTATATATTTCTGTGTGCATGCGTTGGTAGCTTAGCAACATGCTAATGGCAAACTCCAGCAGAAATCAATGAAAATGAGTTTCCTTTGTGCTTCAGGTGCAAACGGTCACTTTTAAGGCTCAGTTTCAGCTAGGATAGTGCCTTAGAAAGCAGATGCCTATGTAGGCAAGGCAACTAACTAGGCTTTGAAAAAAAGATCCCAAAACACACATCTTTCTTAGGGCCACTTTAGGAAACAATACTCAGAGATCCTGTAATCAGGAGCTACGGTCAATGCATTTTATACCTGAAAAAGAAAGTCAGACTGACTGAAGATTGGTGGAGTAGGGTTTGGCTCTGGGACAGGATGGGGGTCACCTCCAGGGTTCTGGCTGCTGACCAAGCTGCTGCCGCTGCCCCGGGGCCAGCCAGGGGCCAGATGAGTCCTGCAGCCCCTCGAGGGCTCGGGGACACCGGTGGCATCTCCACGTGCCCCACACAACCAGGACATCACCTCTAATACTGCAACTCACTAAATCTGGATTATGAGCTGATGGAGCTGTGAAGGTCGAAGCAGTGTCGCAGTAAAACGAAGGAGGAAGATCCAAGAGCGAGGAAAAGCATGGAGCAGAAAAGGAACCCGATCCAAAAATTTCACTAAGAATAGACCCATGTCTGACAATGATATACTCGAAATGAGAAACATCAAAACATAAATAATATTTAACTCATAATCAAATAACTATCAAAATTATATTAAAAAACAAACATTTTGTCCCCTGATAACTAAAGTATAAGATACTACATCTAGCCTAACGCAGTTCTCACAGAGCCGAGAAAATTCTAGACACGTCTATATTAAATCATAATTATGCCTCATTAGCGTAATTACTGATCACTGCAGCTCACCATCAAAAAACTAATGAATGTTTACAGATAAAAAAAACTGTCTTGATATGATAATACAAGGCATACAAAGACACGCTGAAACTGTTAAACGCCTTGGCGTCACATTAAATAACCTTATGTAACATGATAACAACAAATAATGGATAATACAACATAATCAATGCTCTTTTCGAGAGAATTTTAATTAGTCCAGACTTCAAGCCATTCATAATTCAAAATTAATTTTCAGACCAATGGGTGGTGAATGGACATACAGTACCGGCCTGATTTCATTGTATAGGCAGTGCTTCGAGATGTAGTGCGGTTGTGCTTCGAGCAACGTGAGTTCGATTCTTAGCTTGGGGACCTTTCCTGATCCAATAAACAGATATTTAAGTATCTAAATTAAAACAGTAAGGGTTCCTCCACAATTTAGAAATATGGAAATTGATTTAAGTAATTTTCAGGAAATGCATGAAAAAAGGCTACTGCAACACTGCTATTTTTTGTGCTTATTTCATATATAAACTCATTTAGCTACTTTGCACACTTGTTACTGCGTTGTAATTTTAGAGTATTATGTAAAACAACATGAATTCCTGTGGCTCACTGGTTCCTGCAGAGTTAATAAAAATTTTCACTTAAGCAAATTTGCAGGTTTGGAAAAACTATGGAGAAATAAGAGAACAGAGTGTGGAAAACTATTTCGACTATTTGCCCTATTCAGTGTTCTAAAATACAAAATTAATAATTTATAAGTCGCATCAGTCCAAAAATACGTCATGACAAGGAAGAAGACATATATAAGTCGCACTGGACTATAAGCATTTATTAATTATAGTTGCATTTAATTTGAACCAAAAGAAAACATTACCGTCTACAGCCGCGCGAGGGCGCTCTATGTTTTCAGTGGTAGGCTGCAGGAGCACTGAGCATCATAGAGTGCCCTCTCGTGGCTGTAGACGGTAATGTTTTCTCTTGGTTCATGTCTCTTGGTTCATGTCAAATTAATTTTGATAAATAAGTCGCACCTGACTATAAGTCGCAGGACCATCCAAACTATGAAAAAAAGTGCAAGTAGAACAAATAGTAGAACGTGTATGATGTAATATTTTAGGTAATATCAGCACTTACTCTTGCCAAGCTCTGATTTCTGAGAGGTGTACAGCGTGTCAACAGCAATGCAGTGTTTGATTTGCGCTCTTTTTATTCATAAAGTTTAAGTTCATTCACTTCACACTCATTGAGTGAATTTAGAGGTTTGTGTAAAATATTGCGCTGATCCCCTAGCTCACCAGTGAATCTAGTAAACACCAGACTGTGCTGCAGCCTCAGACGAATATTCGGGCAGAATTATTTGTTATCCGTTATTCATTTTTGAAGCCATTATTCTTGCCTTTCCGAATAAGGTATTCGGCTTCGGCCACACCCCTAATATATATATATATATATATATATATATATATATATATATATATATATATATATATATTAGGGGTGTAACGATACGCGTATTCGTATTGAACCGTTCGGTACGACGCTTTCGGTTCGGTACGCGGTACGCATTATGTATACCGAACGGTTCGTTGGAGTAATTAATTATATTTGAAAAAAAAAAAAAGAGAGAGAGAGAAATATAATGATATGCGTTCAACAAGGTAGCCCAATAACCCAAACAACGTAACAGGCAACGCCCCTGACACTCCCGAAGACGAAAAAAACACCATCTTATATGTTTATGTTAGGCTACTCAGCAGGCGCTCGCTCACTCAGTACGCGCTGAAGGCTCGTTGCAAAATAGCCAATGCGTTTAACAGACTAGAAATGAGAAGATCCTCCAATAACCAACAGGTCTGGTGTTTGGGTGCACTTTGGATTCCCTTTAAGCTATAATGGTGATGGCAAGAGAGTGGTGGATAAAAAAACAACGGTATGTCGCATCTGCAACATGACAGGGTACACCAGCGGGAATAAAAAAAAAAAAAAAAAAAACACACCAACGGGAATATCTGGGATATATGCGTCAGTACTATCTGGGAAAAGACGAAAAAAAGGAGAAACATGCACGCAGCAAACTATCCCTGCAGCATTTAGAAACTATAGCTTACAGGGAATCCAACCCAAACACCAGACCTGTTGGTTATTTTAGGATCTTATATTTCTGGTCTGTTAAATGCATTCAACATTTTGCAACGAGCCTTCAGCGCGTGCTGAGTGAGCGAGCGCCTTAGGGACCGTTCACATATCGTGCCTAAAAACGCATGGAAAACGCTAAGCGCGTCTTTCTCCTCCTTTCCAAAGCGCTCGGGCAGAAGCGCTCATGAGGCGTCTGTCTTTGCTAAGCAACAATGACGTGCTCTCTCCATGAGACGCGGAAATTTCAGCGAAGGATAAATGGATTTGCAGCTCTAAAAATCGCTTGCAGTAGCTCTGCTACTAAATTTATTTCAAAATTGCAATCCATATACAACTATGATCAGCTGATCCTTCATCTTGGCTGAGCTCTCAACGTTGTTACGGGAAAGGATGAAGCTGATTGGTTGGTTCTTGTCACATGACCCGCGGTGCGCTTGCGGCATTCTGAAAAGTTGAGATGTTTTTACATTTTGCTGTATCTAAAACGTATCGAACCGAACCGAACCGAACCGTGACATCAGTGTATCGTATCGAACCGAACCGTAAATTTTGTGAACCGTTACACCCCTAATATATATATATATATATATATATATATATATATACACACACATATAGTGTATGTAGGGATGGGCGATATATTTTGGCAATTGTCAAGTCCATTTCGTCAGTAAAGTCGGTTCCCTGATTAGCGGTAAATCGGCATCACCTGCTTTCAAATGGAGCGTCATTTAATAGACAGAACTGTAGATCACTGACAAGCTACACAATATCACGTTATTATTGAAGGCGATTCATTTGCGATGAATCGCCTTCAATATTATATATATATATATATATATATATATATATATATATATATATATATATATATATATATATATATATATATATATATGTGTATATATTAGGGCTGCACGTTTTCAAGTTTTTCATTAACCGTTAACCGAGGCCCTTAGCGGTTAATAATCGGTTAACCATAGTGTGCGCCAGGGTTTCCGTTGTCCGGTAATTTCCAGACATTGGCCAAAAAAAAAAAAAAAAAAAGAAATGTCCGACAAAATTTAATCTCTCCGGTCAAATTGTCCTATTAAAACGACCTAATAATCCCGCCCACTAACACAATCTGTATTTGAGAATAAGCCTAAAATGTATAAAGCAAATATACACCGACCTTTGGCTATGTTATAAAGGAACAGGCTCTAGTAATGGTTATGTAACTTTCCGTGTTTAGGCAAAGGTAACAAGCAGGCTCCGCGGCCGCCTCGCTAAGGCTATGACTATGATATGTTTGACAGTTGCAATATTTGAAAATCGATAATTATTTTTTTTAATGACATTTATATCTGAATTTATGTCAACCTATAGACTTTCAAATATCAAAATGTCATGAATTAATATGTATTTGTGTACAAAATGACATATAAACATATTTTCCTATTATATTTTGCCTGGAAACGCTTCCAACAAGGCGTCAGTTCTATTTCTAGCATGCACGCGTCGAGCCGCGCCTGAGCCGCGCGTCTCACGCAGGCAGTCGGCAAGCTCTAACCTGTTAACATGGGAACCGAATTAAAAACAGACACGCCACGCAGCTGTATGTATATATATGTGTATATATATATATATATATATATATATATATATATATATATATATATATGTGTATATATATATATATATATATATATATATATATATATATATATATATATATGTATATACACATATACATATACACATATACACATATATATATATATATATATATATATATATATATATATATATATATATATATATATATATATATATATATATATATACACATATATATATATTCATTTATTTATTTATTAGCATGTATGGGTGGATAAATAAATGAACATTCATTCACTTTTTTTTTTTTTACTGCCACACGTTTACACTGTTTTTAAAAGTCATTTCCACATTTATCCCAGCATGATGTGCACTACAACTTCCCAAAAGCTGGGAGCAGTAATTGATTTAACTAGGAGACTGTGAAGGACTTCCCAATCTGTGGCTTTGCGATTGATGGAATTATAGCTAAGGTTCAGCTACTTATTTATTGACCTCAGAGAGGGATGAGGGGTCAGGATGAAAGAGGGGAGACCTTTTGGCCCCTTCTCTGAAGCGATAGTTCGTTAATGGAGCCAGGTGGAGGGGGGTCGGTCTCAGGACAGGGCAAACAGAAAGCTTTTCATGATGAGCTAGACAGCGTTCGTCAAGGTGCACAATTAAACCTTGTATCACAATTCTGTTGCATTGTGTATTACTTACAGTTTCCTGGCTTTGAAAATCTCTGCAAACTCCCGGACGCTCCTCAAAGAAGCCAGATCCAGCGTCATGGCTTCAACACGGGCTTTGCGCTAGTGAAAAAGGAACAGAAAAAGAGAAAGCAGTAGATATTTACCAGCCTCATCCATCACTATCACACTGCTAACAAACTGAAAGCCATATCCCACACGTCCCCCTGTAACTCACCGAACACTTCCCACCCCAAACCCTCCACTATATCTCATGGACGCCATGAAAAACTACTCCATCTCCTATTCCCTTAAATCAGGGGCACATTTCCAATGGGAATGTTGCACGTTCTGTGGCGGGAGAGCATCTCAATACCCTTTTTATGGCTTTTTTATGACCCTCCGCATTGACTGTATCCGATCTCTCCTGCGTGTATCCTGTGCTTACACTAAGTAAACGGTGAGACAGTGGCTCCCTTCTTTATAATGTCCATAATGGCATATAGAACAGGCTCAAGGAGATAAATAATGTATGAGCAAAGCCAAATCCACAATAATGGTCTCTCTCAGTGCTGGCTTTTAGGTGCACCTTTGATCATACCAGAACACGATCGATATGAAGGAAGACACATAAATCACCCCACAAAGGAAGGATCATAGTCTCACTGGACAAAGGTCAGCTCAAGTTCTCTTGAGGTAAAATCAGTGGGAAAAATCGGAGGTTTGAGTGTGCAGACGCACAAAAATAATTAAATAAGCAATGTCTTTATTCTTTTTTATTATTTAATGTCTGTTTCTTTAAATAATTAATAATTAAATGAATAGACATTAAATGAAAGAAGAATAAAGACATTGATATTTTATTTATTTATTTAATAATTTCTTAATCTTGTACATAAATCTACTTGAAACATGTCTATATTGCTGGACTAAATGTCATTAAGAGAAGCTAAATAAATACTCCGCGATAATAATCAATATTTACCCTGCAATTTATTTTTATTTTTTTTCTTGTTTTTTGTTTTTGTTTCACTCAAAAAAAAAAAAGTAGATTTTTTTTAAATCAAATACATTACATTTTTTTTAAGATAATTGTATGGGGGGGGGGGGGGTTGAATTGACAATAAGAATGAATTAATTTTATTTATATTTATTACACATTAAAATAATGTAAAACATGTTACAAAATTATTTTAAATATATACTACTATATATTATTATTAGGTAATTGTCATCATCATGCTATTTTTAATAGTTGATTGTGTATGCCAAAAATCTTCATGTCCCTTATTGCACTGTGTGGCCTCACTTTATTTGCACAATAATACAATTTCAACTCAAATCAATATTTCATGTGAAATTATTGTTAGAAACCACGAATTAAAGTAGATACAAAGTGCAAATTCAGTGTTAGTATATAACAACTTCAAAACTACAGAAAATATCACTTATTAGTTTACCTTATTACTAGTAAGCTAATACAGATATATGCTGATGAAGAAAATTTCAGGTTTGTTTCCTTCTGTTTCCTTCTCAATGCAAACAGCTGTGTGCTAGCTTAGCAGGTTCTGCTAGTCCTGTACAGCATCTCTGATGAGGGATTTTTTTGATGAATGACTGAATAAACTCTGCTAATATTACAGTGGGGTTAGGAGACATGGGGCAATTTAATTATGCCATGTACAGCACACCACCAGGTTAACAGGAAAAGCACCCTCTCAGCATTTCTCCTATCAACAGCACGTCCACGAACCACTTACAATTGCTAATCAGCCTCGGTGCAATTAGTGCCGTAGACGATTCTAGATGGCTACTGTACTATAAAGACCTCAGAGCAATCATGTCTCGTCTTGTCATACGCCCTCGACTGCAAACTGCTAGATATACAATAACTGTTCAACATCACTTTTCATCAGATTATTACTGTCCAATGGGGCTTGACTAATACACAGAGATGTTTGTTTCAGCGTTATCGGCAACAAAAATTAGGACACTTGGTTATTAAAGACCATCAATATAAAATTAAAAAGGAAGTTGTGTTGACCAAACAAAATGCCCACAACAGAATTATTGGCTTCCATTTAATAACTCCAATACAAAACACACACGATACACAAGTATAATATGCAGAAATTTTACTTAAGTAAATAAGGATTAAAACAACTATTAAAGACAGAACGATAAACAGGATGACAGACAGAACGACAGAAAGAACGAAAGAGATAGACAAAATGAACAAATGACAGAAAGAAAGTAAAAAAGAGAATGAAAGATAGATAGACAGACAGACAAACGATTGAACAAACGGCAGAAAGAAAGAACAAGAGATAGAGACGAACGAATGACAGAAAGAAAGAAATGATAGGCAGATTGAGGGACGGACGAAAATATGAATGAATGAAAGATAAAAGAACAACAGAGATAGATAGATAGGACAGACGGAAGGACAGAATGACAGACAGAATGACCAAAATAACTACAGACAGGCAGAACGACAGACAGATAGCTGGACTGTTTTAAAAGACTAGAAGTCATACACCCTTCAAACAAAGATGTTCTGACCTGGTCGATAAGGAGATATACACAGACACACACACACACAAAAATAATTGCAAGAACATTTGTTCCCCATATGTTAGGCAAAGACCACGACACACACACACACACAGTGTTTTATTCATGCAGACAGGCTTATTTGTCAGTAGTGCAATGCTACTCCATCTAACAGGTCTTATTTATCTAAATCAGGTTTAGCCTGTGGGCCTGCAGACATTGACTGGGGCACTGTGATTATGCGATAAGACTGAGACGTAGACAGCATAAGTCTACTCTGAAACAACCACAGGCTACACATGAACAACAGAGACCAATGTCAGCGCAAACGGATAATTATTTCAGAAGGATCTCAGAGTCTGTCTGTGGATTACAGTCTCAATTCAACACAATTTATCTTGGTGTTTCCCAAATGGCATGTCGTGACACAAAAATGAGCTGCATGGTCCTGATGGTTTGCAAAAACAATGATGTTAAAAAGAGGGTCACCTGTGGTGAGGATAAACATAATATCACACATGACTGATAGGAGGCAAACAGCGCAGTGTGCACACCTGAGGGCTGCTTTCTAGTGTACGCAACAGATGAGGAACGATGAATGTCAGGTTAGACTGATTGCCGGGAGAATGATGGGCGGCAGTTGCGTGAGTTATTGCGTGTCAGGCTCTGCTAGCCGTGTTTGGCAGGTGTATGGCATGTGAAAACTGGAAAACAGGAAATAACAGCTGCTGGGAAACACAAGAGGACAGATGTGAAGACTGATGACTAAATGATTTGGACAGATATCAAACCAGAACAGGTAGGTTTGATGTGTGGTACTGATGGTTAACAGTCTGTACAAGTCTGACACAAGCCAGACTTTTGTTATCAGCAAAGTCTGGTCCACTTCATAGCTCGTCCAGGTAAGAACAGCCCATTTTGACAAAAAGTGGTGTCTTGACATTTATATATGGGATAAATGAAAGATTGCATTTTGAATTTGACATTTCAGAGCTGGGAAAATATTAATTAGAATCTGAAATCAAGTATATTAAAATGTTTCATTATAACTGAGCTATAGCGGCCAGTGTTATAGTTGAGATCAGATTATCTAAGACCAGAGTATATTTAGTTCAAGTTAAGACCAAAGCCAGAAGACAGTCAAGTCTGAATCAAGACAGAGAAAAGAAGAAGGTTGAGTCTGAATCAAGATGGAGAACAGAAGAGGGTCAAATCAGAGTCAACACTAAACCAGAAGAGGGTCGAGTCTGAATCAAAATGGTGAACAAAAGAGGGTCAAGTCTGAATCAAGATGGAGACCAGGGGCCGGTTGCTCCATTGGATCAAATGGTTGTAAGACTAAGCTGGACGTAAAATGCACTTTAAGTCCTGCATAGAATTTATATCTGTAGCACCATCTAAGCATAGTGCTACGTCTGAGACTAAATGTTATGCCTAGTCAGAGGTAGGTGTAGAGTGAAAATTCATGATTTGCTCAGACATTATTTGTTTTTAGGATTCATGTTAGTTAACTATTACTGCAGACATGAACCGTAATGTTTTGGGTATTTTCGGGCAGGATAAGCAATATCAATCGCAAAGCTCGTTGTAGACTATAGTCTACTACACTGCCAAAAGCAACTGAATACAAAATTATTTATGTACAGTTTGTAATAGTTATGCAGTAAAATATTACATATGAAGTTGGATTATTAAAAGAAACTAAACCATTTGACATCTTGCTTTGAAGACAGTGTAAATACTTGGAAATATTTCACGTCATCAATTCCATTAATTATTTGTAGTGTGCCTGCCATACAATAATTGCAATAGATTTGAATTAAAAAAAAAAAAAAGACATTAAACCTTGCAAACTTTGTAGAATCCAGCAAATAAAGAAGTTCCCCCAAAAGCTATTTTATAGCAGTTTGGTAACTTAAATTAGTGATTCTAATTAGAGATGTTCCGATACCATTTTTCTCTTCCCGATACCAATTCCGATACCTGGGTTCAGGGTATCGGCCGATACAGAGTACTGATCCGATACCTGGGTGTGTATCTCTATATACAGCTGTATATACTACTAGCCCTGTGTAAATTGCTAGAATTATTTTATGGTGTGCTTCAGACTTATCGCTTAATAAAACATGAACAAATACATGGTGAACTACTGTATTCATTACAGTATTTTTATTATCTGACATGAATTTGACAGTAATATTATTTATTTTCTTAAGCGAAAAAGAACTTCAAATGCAGCCAAAAATCTAATGCCGCAAACTAATAAAGGTATTTTAGTTTTACAATATAACTGTTTAAAAACTCCAACAAATAAGTCTAGGAATATAAAAAAAATATATATAAATCAGATAATCTCTTTACAACAAAACAAGTAAAAAACAAGCAACAGTCTAGGCATAATTATTATTATTAATAGAGACGTATTATTATTAATACATAGAGACATAGCTAAATCTACTGTAGGCTACAACAGTAGCTTAATATATTTTCAATTTACTCACGTTAAACCGAACATTTATTTTGATGGGTTGCCATGAAGATATTTGACTGCCTGTGTTTATGATATGACAGTTTTCTCAAATGAAACGGTAAATTCTCATGAAGTGACAGTTTATGCGTTCGTGTCCTCATATAGTGACACACAGCAGAGACTACAAAACAGCGAGCTCCCGCGCATCTGCGCCCGTCACCCACAGAGATGTAGAATTCGCAGGAGTAATTTTTAAATAATATTTTGCAGTTTAATATTCACAGACACTAGTATATATCCGGCTACAGTCTGGAGCCCTGCGCTTAGACTAACATGGAAGCGACTGAACGCAGCTGCGGGTACCGAATATACTCAAACTTACTACCGGTACTACAAGTACGCTGGTATCCTAACATTTTTTTTATTTTCAGTACCTACTTGGTAGTGAAGTGGCAGTACTTGTGGCATCCCTAGTCGCCGTTTTACTGTCTGGTTGGTCCAGTCTGAAATACTGCTAAACAGCGGACATACTGCTAACCACTGTGTCTGTTGGCAGTGTAGAACGCGATTAGCAATCCAGTCATATATAGATCAGTGCTGCTAACCCGTTTTCATTTCTTCTTTGAAGAAAATGGTATCTGATCAGTATATGGGTTCATGTACTCGCCGATGCCGATGCCAGAATTTGTTATGGTATCAGTGATATATCCAATACTAGTATCGGAATCGGAACAACTCTAATTCTAATACAACTGATGTAAGGTACCCTCATTTTTCTGACAAACTCATTTCAGGTCTTTGAGTCTCTATTAATGAGCTGATGACCTGAATCATGTGTGTCTGTTTAAGATGACATGCAAAATGTGCTTTGTTGAGGTGGCTCCAGGAACGTGGTTGGGAACCACTGCCTTACATGACATGACAAAACCCTGCACTCCTCGGTTCCCAGAAATTTTTTAGAAGTCCGCCAATCAGACTTGAGCTTGGAATTTTGGAAACCAGTGGGACCAGAGCCTCAGGATCTAGGGGTGTCAGGGGCTAGTCAACTCTCAAGGCTACAGTGAACCAAGATAGATTACCAAAAGAATCTGAGGTCCTTGGCACATACTAGGGAAGGACTTTGAGGGCCCCTCTGTGCAATAAGCAAACCGGTGTATGAATTTGTGAGCAATAAGCCAAAAAAAGGTTTTAAAAGGTAGGACTTTCGCTTTTTAAAGAAGTGGTCACACTTATTTTTATACAGCAAAATTCTGCAGCAAATCCAATCATCTCAATAGGAATCCAAGTAATCCAGAATTTTGACTGAGGGACACACAGATACATGTGCTCATGGGCCTTACGAGACCATAATCCAGTCCTTCCCTCAACTCAACTGCTCTCTTTAGTTCACAAAGAAATAAAGTATTAATTGCCCACTGTTATCCATTAACGGATGCATCCAAAGATACTTAAAGTATACTAATTGCAGTTAAAGTCCCTCGGGAGCAACCTGGGGTGAAGTGCGCTGCTGAAGGGCAAAACAAGGGTCTTACTAATTGTCCGGTTAGTAATTGTCCAGGTGGTCACCCCCCACCTGACAGCAAGTCTGCAACATTTGCATAACCAGCCCAGAGTATTAACCACTCTACTTCAACACTGTATAATCGACTCTCCACACAGTCTGTGTAGAGCACAAGCAATCAACAGCAATGTCGCCCAAAGCCACACCCTGTCAGAGAAAAATTACCCAACATCCCCAAACAACATTCATCAAACAGGGAACTGTGCTTGACAGGGACCTTGTCAAACTGCACAGCCCACAGTCACCTTCCACTACAGCACAGCTTAATCACGACACATAAGTAAGCTCTACTCTAACTTGATGTGCACTAGTAATATTACTCAGATAATCCTGTAAAGTCAACATAAAGTCATATTTTCCCCTTTTTACTTAATGAGCTGAATTTACTGGTGTATTTTACTCTAAACATCGTTGTAGTTTTGCATATTGTATCAATATATCCAGTCAAAATTACAAGAGTAATTTGTCCTTGTGTTTCAGGTATTGCAACCGCAAAACTATTCTCCAGCTGCCAGTCTATCATTCATCATGTCTAATATCTGTTTCGTAGCATTGTTGTTTTATCTCTGGGATTTAGGGAACCTGTCTTGCATGTCATAAAAGAGCAGATGGTTAGAGACACTGGCGGGAGACAAGTTAGCAAAACCAGACCTGTTAGAGTGCATCATCACAGGACACCCTAGCATCTATTGAATCATTAAACCTTTTTTTTTTTTCAGGGGGATGAATATTTCCCCAGGATACTTTGCTTGGAGCCTCACAAAATTGAGGTACTGATACCAGGAAATGGTTCAAATTTAGCTGACTCCGCAGTTTAGCCTTGAGCAGCATCAGAATCTTTTATATATGTAGTTTTATAGGCTATAAAGCATTACTAAGCAGTAAAAAAACAAGCAGGATATAATGTGGCCATTCAGAAAGCAGGAAGTGAGAGGATTCTGGGATGCTTCAGTGACTGACGAGACCTGCTTCACGTTTAGCTACAGCCCCTGTTTAGAAGGAGATAAATTGGTTTGGTGGGAGCCGACAGAAGCCGAAGCGTTGCTCTGAAATGATTTGATAAATGTATGATGGAGATGCAACAAACAGGTTTATTTTTTAAAGTGCCGGCACGAGCGCTCTGGAGGGTTATTCCTCAGCCTGTGTTGCCCCACTGGAGCGTGCACAGATTTATCACATACTGGATGAGCAGAAAGCCAGAGAGACGGGACGCGAGGCCAGGAAGGACTAAATTTGAAGCAACGTCCCTGGAGTGAACGGTCATAGAGACAAATATGTTTTTTCATTAAGGATGGAATGGATTCATTCTTCGTCATGTGACATGGAATGATGGTAATCAGGTGCTATAAAGACACCGACAGAACACGCACATGGGTACAATCCACACAAAAACATGTTTGGGATGAACAAATCATGCAAATGAAAGGTAGATGGTTTCAATGGCCTGAGATATTTCTATCAGCATTGAATAACTCATTTTTCTTGCTATATATCTCCTTGCATTTTCCATCTCTTATTTTAATTTTAGTCAATGTTTTAGTAATATTCTTGCAATTTATTTTAATATTTCTACATAGTTTTACATTTTTATTTATTTCAGATTTAGCAGTAGTTATTTTAGTACATCAAGTTGAACTAAATGAAAATAAGAAATGTTGCTTTGGCAGCTGAAATAAAATGTTTTTGATTATTTATGATTTTAGTTAAGGATAATGATCCTGATAAAAACGTGATTAAATCAAGTATTCCATTCATTATGCATTTAATCTTACACACACACACACATATTTTTTTTCTTCTTTTTTTTTACCATAAATATATTCTTTGTGAAGTGCCACACAGCCAAGCATTGTGACCCATACTCAGAAATCTTTGTATAACTATACTGTATATTTTGATCACTGTATATCACTTGACATACTGAACGTTAATAACTGTACAACACTTTATAAAACTATAAAACAATGCATAGATAGAAAAGAGGAACGGAAAGACTGGAGATCCTCCAAAAAGAAGTGCACAACCTGGACGCCTGCTTTCCTCTGCAGATTAAAGTCTCGTGAAGAAAATGAAGTTTATTGCCTGGAAAGAGGACGGAGAAGGCATGTAAAAGCATTAAAGCAATGGAGGTGAACAATTAGACAGATGGCCGGGTTTCAGAAAAAATAAAAAAACTAGAGAAATAGAGCGAGAGAGCATATATGGTTTGAAATTGTTCAAGAATTTTATGAGAAAGCCCGACATACGCACATCTCTTCAAGGACACAGAAAGAGCAGAGAGATGAGCTTTCTCTGGCGAACTTTAGTGTTTAACGCTGAGTGTGCAAACAGAGCGGAGCGGAGCGGAGCAGGTGACAGACCAAAGAGCTCTGAGACACTGCAGCTGGAAACACAGCCAGCATTAGTTCATCGGGGGAAAAAGATGGGTTTTAGCTTAATAATATACAGATTTGTTTTTCCCCAATTAGTAAGCTACATTATTATTTCTTATTATTATTATTCATTTATTTTAATGGGTATTTTGTTCTTGTTTAATTTGTAACATTTTGTCTTTTTTTTTTGAGTATGAATTATATTAAATTACATTATATTATATTACTACATTATATTATATAAATATTTATTTGTTAAAAAATTTATTATTAAAAATATTATTATTATTATTATACGATTGTACAATGTGCAAATCTAGACAAAAAAGAATATTAAATATTCTTTCCATTTATTGGTCACTTCATAAGTTGCATAACCCATTTTTAGTTTTAGTTACTGTACAATTATTCTAAAGTGTTAATAAGGATTAAGCAGGTGATTGCTGTTGTACGCAGCAAAGAAAAGGAGAGAAATGTATTTGCTCGAACATGAATGGAAATCATTGCAGCTCAGACTTGAACCTGCATCACCCGTCTGAGCGGCACGACACACACCACCAGTGTGTATGAAGAAACATGGCTATGCAGGCTGAACTCTGGGCAATTGATCTGTGACAGGAAAGCTTTTAGCTATGCCGTTGTTGATTAAACATTCTCATCAGTTTGTGAAAGGTAAACGGAGAGTGTGTGTGTGTGTGTGCTCCTTAAAATCATTTTACCTAATGGATAAGCTGTTACTCCATCCATTTCCTGCCTATAGAGGAAGTAGTGCTAATTTAGTGGCCATTGACTCAAATGTGAACAGGATGTAGTTTCTTAACATACAGTAAGAGCTTGATTAGGAGGCGGATACAGGACACGTCATTCCGCTTGTAAATATAAAGCTTCCAAAAGATGGTTTTCACAGCATTGACGAAACAAGAACCATTTTTAGTTCCCCAAAGAACATGGTTCTTGCAAAAATCATTTCGGCTTTTGTGCAAAATAAATATTCAAGTTATATAGAAACTAATTCCCCACTGTAAAACAACCTGCTGTTCAGTGGAAATGCTCAATGGATGTTAAAGGTTCTTTCATGGACGCCAATAAAGAAGCTTTATTTTTCATGATGTAGCATATTTAATGCATTAGCTCACAAGAGGCCAACTTTACATTGAATTTACTACAGACGTACGAGAAATTAACCCCTTCGACTCCGATTCTAATGAATCAGACCATTTTGTGAACCTGTTTTACTAATAAATAAACAAAATCATTAAATTGATCAAAAGTGACAAAGACTTTTACATTGCCACAAAATAATAAATGAATACTATTTTAAACAAATGCTCATGCTTTAATGTTCTATGTATTCTGTCATGACGTCCACCAACGTATATGTTCTCGTTATGGATAATAATCAGATATGTTTCTTGAGAGTAAAATAGTTAAAAGTAAAAGAGAATGTACAAGGTGAAAAAAGGGAGAACAGGCAGAAGGTTTAAGGTCAAAAAATTCGTTTTTCTGTTCATTCTTCAGCATTAAGATTGATTTCCGAAGGATCTGATCACAGAAATAAATTACATTTTACAATATCTGCACACAGAAAACAGTCATTTTAAATTATAATAATATAGATTTAATAATTCTTAATAATATATATTTATAAACATGATAATAGCTGCATGTCCACTGCTCTGCCAACTGAATTAAAATCTGCACAAAAAGCACAACTACAAAAGTATTTAAAACATTGTGTTTAGTCAAGCTAATAAAATAAAGTAATAAAAGTAGAAAAATAAAACGAAATGATATGTGGGACTGACTAAGGTTATGAATACAAAATGGATAAACGGAGCAGAAGAGTGAACGTGTGAAGTCCTGATCAGAAAAGGGCACCTTTTAAAAGCAATTAGACGGGTGACTTTGAGCACCTCATCTTACCTGCTCCATTATTATCTGCCTTTGATGAGCGCAAGTCTTTTTCCCCTCTCCCTCGCTCTCCTTATTCCTCACAGAAAGAGAAACAGCGGGAAATCTCAGTGACCTTGCCGTGACCTGACCACACAAAATTGGTCATCAACTTTTAAGACTGTATTTTATCATATATTTTTTTAAAGAAGGAGAGGAGGAGAGAAAAATGGCCAGCGTTGGCGCTCCATACATCATCCTGTCACGATTATGACATTCCTTCATAAATACCCTCCAATCTCTGCTCCACCTGGCTGCCTCGCTTTCAGGCCTTCTGGAGGAGCCTAATTACTCCACGTACACAACCGTGCTCCCTCTCTTTCTCCGTTCGTCCTAAGACACAGTCGCGCGCAGACAACAGAGAAGAGCGCGAGCAGAGACCCTTTCATTCGCATGCGCCAATTAATAAAGAGGCGGCTCCTCTCGAGGGCCGCTGGAAAGTGTCGGATCAGCACATCGCCAGAGAATATGCAATTTCCTCAAGTTAAGTCTATATTAAATTGATTTCTTCTGTATCTGACAGGGCTTTGGGTCCCTCTCTCTGTAATCTACAGTTTGCTCTCGCTCTCTCTCCCAGAATCAAGTTGCAAATCAAACAGTTGGAGATGTGAAGGAGGATATGGAAGGACACACAATCATTTTCCAGCTGAGAAACAGCAGAGATGAGCGCAGATACGTGAAGAGAGCGGAGGAGATCGGGACGTTCTGTTAAACACAGACTTTTATATGGAGCATTTCTGACTTTGGGAACAAATACGCTTAATCGAAAACACCCGATTTTTAAAAGGCATGCATATATTTATGATGTGAACATATTGTATTCGTAACTCTTCATCAAAGTGTATTGCTAAACCTTGAAATGGGAAACGATAGGTAAAAACCAGTAGGGTCCAAATTGGGTTTTAATAAAACATGTCACGTTTTATAACGTTGTTTATTAAAATCTATTATAAATTTTTCACTGTATTTTAGATCTGGTCTTATTGTCAATGATACATTCATGCATATTATTTAACAATGTTTGAATGTTTGTCTTCATAATATTTTAATAAGCTGAAACGACTTTTTATGCGCTTTGACTGTTTATTTATACGACAACGTCGAAAAAGCGCAGGTTTTTGAAAACAGTACTGTTATTGTTGTTCGTGTAAACACCCAATACAGGAATCTGAAAACGGTGACGCATGCGCGTGCGTAATACGTGTTAGGTATGTAGACTTGCGCAGTACTAGTCAATTTTAAAGGCAAGTGCGAACAAACATACACAACACTGTCGGAGTATATGATACTGTTGCTGCTGCTCAAGAGTTTGCTAAGGCTTCTTCAGCAAAGTGTGGATTTACTTCATCAATATTACAAATAACAGCAGAAACGCATCCTATCATATGATCATCACTTCCATACAGGTACTGTTTACTAACAAGGTGACAGCGCCAACTACTGGCCTGGAGTAAGTAATACAGCGTTTTACATGTTACATGTGTAGACGCCAGTGGTTTTGAAAACATTGCAGTGTATATTTCCAAAACATTATTAAGTTGAAAGTTTCAGAAACAGTAGTAAATCGGCATATTAGACTGATTTCTGAAGAATCATGTGACGCTGAAGCCTAAACTATTGATGCTGGAAATTCAGCTTTAGTATTACAGGAATAAATTACATTTTAAATCATATTCACATAGAAAATAGTTATTTTATATTTCACATTATTACCGGTTTTACAAGGGTTTTTTTTTTCACATATTTTCAGCCTTGTTGAGCAGAAGAGACTTCTTTCAAAAATATTAAAATCTTACCATCTTCAAACTTTTGAATATATTATATATTGTTGAAATCTATATTGCTAACTAACGAACTTAATAGCTTAATTTAAGAACAGTAATTAATTAATATGCAAAATTATTATGTATTATGAACAATAAACATTTAATAATAAAGTAATGTGCATGAGTAAAACAACATCATAATTGTATATATTGTCTTTGACAATATTAGAGAACATAAAATAGTTAAAAGTAAAAGAGAATGTATAAGGTGAAAAAAAATAAGAGAAAGCAGAAAGTTTAAGGCCAAAAAATAAAATAAATGAGTTTTTATGTTCATCTAACATTCACAAATGTACATAAAAACATGTAATGGCTATAAGAGGCATGCATACAATTATTTTTAAGAATTGCAAAACAACAGAAAAATACAGTTCAATTTAAATCTACCCTACAAAATTTATCAGGGAAGGCAGAAAGTTAGATTTTATTCTAAAACTCCATTCCTGAAACAAAATCATGGCAGATGTCAGTGTCTTTGTGACAGGTTATGTTCCATAGAGCACATCTATATCTTGTGTTCGCCGTAGAAGGGGAAAACATTGTCAGTATGATTCCATTTCCAAACACATTTCATTTCAAACAGATCAATATAAGATAACATTAATACTGAATATTAACATAATATCACACAAAATAAAGAGGGCAGAGGACACTCATCCACTCCCCCCACAACTTCCTGTCTTCTCTTATGAACACCACCACATCATCATCATCTCAGCCCCCGTCTGTCCTCCACCTCATCCCTCCCTCTCTCTCTCTCTCACACACACACACTTTTCCTGTCCTACAGGGAAAAATTTGATTTGCATCAGGAAGTGAAGTACATTGAAATAATGTGTCTTTATCACAGCAGATATTGAGAGATTTACTCCCAGTTTTCTTCAGATCTGCACACGGTGCAGAATTTAGCGACACATCTGCCGTGTTCGCTGATCTCCTAACAACCAGATCTTAATGCAACACCTATGGCTCCCCGATATCTGAGAGCTCGGAATAAACCCTGCCAATTACATATTTACACCAGGTGTATTTTGCAATTCTGCAAGTTTTTCAGTCTCGGATACATTGGCCGAGATTTAAGGACGTATCAATTGCCTGTGTTAGATCCAAATGAAGTCTGTTCAGAGTAAATGTCACCACGCTGTGCAAAACTTCATATTGTTAATGTCAGCAAAATGAGAGCTCCCAGAGACAAAAAAAATAATGAGTTTCTTCTTTTTATATGCCGCTCTCTTTTTGATTGCATCGTTCCAAATCAGGTTTCATGTAATTTTCATTTATGCTTTCAAAATGTGTCGTTTTCTAAAAACAATCTCAAATATAATTTCAATATCCAGACATAAAACATTTTTAAAAGCACCAGAGGTTTTTCTACGTATTTATTGTATCATTTCAAATGACATGCATATTAAAAATGATGCATTTTCATATCAAAGACACTACAGTAATTGAATCCAAGATCAAAAACAGATGGAAGCATTTTATGTTTTATTTTTTACTCATCCAATTATATATATATAAACATATTCCAAAACGAAAATAAAAGAACTGCAGTTTTTATTTTTTTAAATATGAAGGCATTACATTTTAATTAAACTGTTTTTATTTTAAAATCTTAAAACATTGTAAAACATTAATTTGCTTGTTTCAGTATAAATATTTTCAGAGACGTCATATATGTATTAAATAGAATAATGTTATATTATATATTATAAAATATATATATAATTTATTCATAATAATTATCTCAGTTTATTTTCCTGTCTTTGTTTTGTCTCTAGGATTTCGAAGAGCTACACAAGTGGGAGTGGATTTTGTGAGAACAGAAAATAAAGTTTAATTCATCACAGACTTCTTTCTTTGAATAGAAATTGTAATGTGGTTTAAAAACAAAATTTGACTCTTGTGCATTCAAACTATGTACAGTATGTTTAATACCATCAGTGTCCATGTAATGATGAACTTCACAGAACAATCTAATCAATTTAGCTTGTGAACCATGACAAGGTCAGAGGTCAGAGAACTGCTGCCTGATGCTGGAGCACCGTTTGACAAGAAATAAAATGCGCTGTAAACAAATCGTGTTATTGTTTTAATTCATGCAGCCTAATTTGATTTGTCAGGAGAAGAGCTCTTCAGAAGAGACGCAGGGACATTGGGCATCTTCCCTCACGCATCTCCGCTCTACCTTTAACCCCATTACGCATCCTCTGAAGTGTCTCACGGGGAACACTGACTACCCTCTGAAGTTCATCAACACATCCCTGGTATTTCAGGACAAACTGAGTAATAAAGAAGCAAACCAAGAAAGACTGGACAGCCGGATCCAACGAAAAAACTAAATAACGAATGAATGCAAACTACACAACGGGAGAGAATGGAAAATAAATAACTTTCTTTGAGGAGCAGAACAACCAATTTCTCATAGCGTACTGCAGGAAACAACACAACACGATTTCCTCATTAAGTTATAGGTATAAATGCTTCAAAGCATGAAATTACCCTTGAGCCCCCTTCTAAAAAATAACCTGGTTTGCAAATAAATGATCCATGCAAAGCAGTAAAATGCACATTATTAAAATAATAGAAGGGATTTAAATTTGCATCTGCAAACTATTCGATGCACATGGAACAGCCAACCCCTTTGTTTCCTCCTTTGTTCATTTCATTAGTGAATGATTCAAGTGCGATTCCCAAAAAAATTAACATTAATTCTTCTTTTAACAAGTGAATATCCAAATGTCATAATGCCAAGGACATGTCTAAGTTATTCAGCAAAGTTGTCTGCCGCCTTCATTATGAACCCAAACTCTCTTTCTATCCTGCTCTGTCGCTTTCATTCTCCATATTGTCTTCCACATTCTCTGAAGTAAAGAAACATAGCCAACAATGTTCAGACACAATAAAACCCTCCTCTCTCTCTTTGATATTGGGTGAATGTCCCATCTGGTCCAAATGGAGAGAAATGACTGGCCATCCATGCTAAGATCTACATTACACCTGAGTTATGGCCACCATTTGCAATTCAGAGCGGCTCTTTGGGGACTTCACCACCTTGGAAACGCACCCATCAGAGCTGAGGTACACAACACAATCAGGTAGATTTACTGTGCCGGGAAAGAGGCTTCAGGAAATTGTGGGCCACATGAGAGGCAGGCCGTCCCAAACTCCCATTCTCACAAAGGCCCTACTGGGCCACATTCAGCCACACTTAATGAGAGAGGCCTAGATAGAGAGACAGGAACAGAATGAGAGACGGTACTGAAAGAATACTAGTGTGATTAAATCCAATCCGAAATACACAATCCTATGTTTTTATATTTGTCCAAAAAGTTGGCATTGGGACAAGCATCTCCAGCATTATTCTTGTTAGCTCATGCCCTCTTGTTGCCCTCAAATGCTGTTTTCTCAAAGAAAAGCACACCATTTAGGTTTCCAGAGAGTGAAAAACAGACTGTGGTGATCAGAAAAAAAGTTTTGAATAGAAACAAAAATAAACACAAAACAAAGACACTTTTAAAAGATTTGAGGGACTATGGGAAAAATGAAGATCAGATTCAGTCTATAACAGGACCACATTGAGTATATAATGTATGTGTTCCATTGAGAACATGTCTTTCTCTCTTTTTTTTTTTTCTTTGGGAGCACAAAGTTGTATCAAAGACCTTCAAAGTAGACCCTACATAAATATAAAAACATACAGAAAAGCAAAAAAGGCATGGTACTGCAATATGAAAAAGTTGTGCTATTCATTACATAAGGTGGCAGGTGCAATGGGTAAGCCGAATGGTAGTCAAAGAGGAATAAACAAAAAGAGCTGGAAAACAGAGCTGCGGCTTTGTGATGGTTAGGGATCAGATATTAGCAGGAAGAAGGGAAAAAATCCTGCAAAAAAAAGGAGGGCTCTGAAACATTAATCAAACTCTTCACCTAGTGGGCAGCCATATGGCTGAACAGCATGCGTATCGCACAAACTTGCTGATCTCCAGTAACAGGGTGCAATTAATTCCGCTGGCTGCATTCAGCGCGGACTACCAGTTAAGAGCACCGGGAGTATGGAGGAACAGGGAAAAAAGTGCTGCACCTCTTTTTTCTGCCTAAAAAGCAGAGGGTTCAAACGCTGAGTGATGAATGAGGAGGTGGTTAGGGCCCTCTCCCAACTGAGACTGCACAGGGATGGAGGGATTTAGACGCGAGGAAGATATAGCGAGGCAAGACACAGAGATAAGGAATTAGAAAATACTCCATTGTAGAAAAAAAATTATCTGGAGGTGAGTTTGGTTCCCAAAGTGCATCACTCTAACAGTATCTAGCTATAAAGAGTTCAGCACCATGGACAGGGGATCAACTAAAGAGCCGCTGGTTCTCTAACTAATAATCTAGATATGGACAGATGAACATGAACATTTTTTACAGTATCATGGAGAAGTTGAAATCTTTGAGAACAATTGATAAGGTGTAATGTAAGGTTATAATCAATGGTGGAGGGGAAAAAAGCCATCAAAATGTTCATAATTTTAACCAGCAATTTAACAAAAATCTCAAGAACTACATTCTTGCTGCCTGCATTTTCCCATCCTCTCCCAAAAGAATGTGTCCTGAGCCCTTGCAGTCCATGTCAACCAGTGCAGACCCATGAGTCTATGAGACCTATGAAGAACACAAACAGACAAGTGTCCAGTAGTGCAGGATCAAGTTGGGTAGTAGTCCACCGTACACCACTTCAGATTTCAGCTCAAACCCTCATCAAACTTTACTACCTGTAATTTCTAGTAATTCTAGACCTTAATTAGCTTGCTTAAGTGTTTTTGATCAGGGAGGGAACTAAACTCTGCAAGGCAGGGCTCCTCTAAGGCTGGAAATCAGGAACCTTGCCATACAGTATTGTGAACTTGGAAACACACACAAATAAAGTCCACACCAAAACTTTTCCATGCCATGCATTCCCTTTCCTGCAGAATAATCTGCTATGATTCATCAAGATGGCAAGTTGCATGGACTTGGGTAGCATGGACTTCCATGAAGCACGTACCAGTCCAGGCATCCCACAAACAAACATTGAGTTGATGCACAACTCTTTTGAACCATAAAATGACAACGCGGGACAACCCTACAGCCTGACATCAAGTGCCCCATTTGGGATAGGGTCTCTTTAATCCCCTTGTAGTGTAATCAGGTTGCATAACTGATGCCTGTCCGCTCTCGAGACTTCCTCATCACTTACAAATATCTTCCAAAACCGCTGGCTTTGTTTTCCTGCAAAATTAGAAGCTCTTTTACATGGTTAATGAACTTGAGAGGCCTACGCTCGTTACCTAGAATATTTTAGTTTTGTAAATGAGAGGGAGTAGCCTATTCCCCTGGCCCTCTCCTCCACCTGGCTCATACCAATATCCGAAACGACTTTGGAGATGTTTCCTTCATTAGAATATACTCCCCCTCCCAAGACTCTTTTTGCATTTTGAGCTGTTGTTTTATGATCCTTGTGGGACGCCATTAATGAGAGGAACTCCACGTCTCTCAACTTACTGCGAGGACAGGTCTGCATTTCTCCACTTCTGCTGAAGTCCGGCAGGCTATAACGGAATAATGAGCTGCATTCATCACAGGCATGGCATCCACACACACTCACAGATGCATAAGCATGCAGAAACAAGACACTCATTCTCTCTGGAGGAGAACAGCAAGCAACACTGCCTCTCAGAACAGACTGACAAAGTCTGAAAGTGACACAAACCCTAAAAATAAAAGTAATTTCTATATTGCAATGAAAATGTATGATCAAAGTATGCACTGCAAAAACAATCAGAATTGTACTATGACTCCTGATTCACTGTCAGTAAAACATTTTTCGTAAAAAAAGGTCTTCTCAGCATGTGCGAAGAAGACTGTAAATGTGACGGCATGAAAAAATGGGGGAAAATTAAGTGACCAAAGGGTTCATGTGCAGAACTGAGAGGACCTTTACAAATGGCGAGGTATGGTGGACACACATGCTCCCATTCTGGTTCAGGGCACAAAGTGCAGTAGCTTCATTACTGAATCAAGCATCCCAAGCTGGTGGAGTTTTGAGGGCCATGGGTGATGTCCGCTTGCTTTAAAAACAAAAACGTGGACTGATCATCTCAGTAATGGTACATCTTCCTTCTGGACTGCAGAGGACAATACTGTTCACCAGAAAAGACAGCGGTCTCCTAAGGAGAGGGGGAATCTGTGAATGTATAACTGCACCTTATCACATGACGTCAGCAGCCCATTCTTTTACAACTGCTTCAGTTGAAGGGTATGGCTGCAGGGTGGCACTGACATAAGGGTAAGCTGTTGTTCGGTGACCCTGACTGTTCATCGACAGTGGAAAGAACTATATATGATTAACCAAACTTCTGAACAGCAACTTGATTCATGCATGAGAAAACCTGTGCAGGCTTCCATATTATTGGTCTTCAACAAGGTTCTGGCTTTATTATCTAGCTTGAGAAGTGGATGTGAAGATAGAGGTTTGTTGATGGTATTGTTTACTTGTTGATTCTAGTGGTACAACATCAAAAGAACAGCTCCTAAATAAGATGATGTCCTGGGAGGAAGTCCTAAGTCATTTCACAAACACCAGGATGTATGTGTGTGCATATTTAGATTGATCTTAAAGGGATACTCCACCCCAAAAGGAACATTTTGTCAATAACCACAAAGTTTCCACATCCTTGAGGCTGTATATACATTCTCAATGTGTTCTGCATGTAAATTAATAAGGAATGTAGATAATAATACATAAAATACATCTATAAGATATGATTGATAAGATGGCATAAACTATGTTGATATCCATCATACCCCATGACCTCTAGTATCCCATAAGCTCCTAACTCCAAACCCCAACATCTTCCTATATCAATCAAACCTCATCTTCCTCTGAAGAGTTGGCCCAATCTTTCCTCAATGTTTTTTTTTTTTCAGATGGGGGAAGAGAGGGAGCAACCGGCAGCCATCATTAATCAATATGTTGGGCTTTATTTGTGATAATTCATCATGACACAATATTAATGGGCAGCTATGCCCTTCAGAGGTGAGCCTCATGCAAATGCGGAGGGGGAAGCAATTAACTTTCGAGCGACGCGCGGATGATTCTAAATGACAAGGATATGTCAATTACCGCAGCCAATAAAGAGAGACAGAGGCTGCGAGGGCAATCTATCCACTTTACGGCTTCTCCTCAGCCTCTTAAAGGTCTGTCTACACTAAGAGAGAGCAATCTTAAAACAGCATCTGGACAGGGCCTTGAATATGGCAGCTACTAAAAGACAACTTAATGATTTAAAACACTGTTTCCCAGGCTATTTCGGCTAGCCCCCGCTACCCTTGTGGCATGCCCCCCGTGGCATGCTAGCATAACTTATTTGACTTCAAATGTCTGGAAAGACATTGCAACTGACTGATTTCTTTGTTTGTTTGTTTTTCAACACAGTTCACCTTTTTTTTTTCGGTCACTTGATAAGAAACGTCTAATTCATGGAGATGGGCATGTCTCAATTCAAGAGCATTTAAACTTATGATTCCCAAAATGCACCATAAGATTCAGTGACCACTGACTGCTCAACATATTCACCTACCAAAAAAAAAGTCAAATCCTGTCAAATGTCTTGTCTCCGAGGGACAGTTCACCCAAAAACGAAATTTCTGTCATCATTTACACACCCCCACGGTGTTCCAAACCTGTTTGACTTTTGTATGTAAATAATTTTTTATTTATTTATTTATGTTTATTTATTATTATTTTTGACAATAGAAATAAATGCATACAGGTTTGAAATGACACAAAGATTAGTAATTGATGACCGAATTTTCATGTATAGGGAAACTATCCCTATAGGCCTCGTGAAACATATGAACAATGAGCTCATAATTCATGCTTAAACTTAACAGATTGAATGAAAATGCATAAACTAAACAAATGATACCTGAAGAATATCAATCATGCTGTTTTACAGTATAATATCATGTTAATTAATTGAGTCATCAGCATCCAAATGTTTGGATCAAAGCCCTTACTGATATCCAAATTTGGGATAGGGATCTGGGGAATAAGACACTAAATGTGACATGCCTGTCTTTAAAATCAGTGACACATTTGAAGAACATTAGCACCGAGTGAAAGACTTGGCAGCTGTTTTCCAACATTCATCTCCAGAGAGACTTGAGCGAATCGACCGATGGTAATCACAACCACCTTTCTATGAACAATTAGTTCCCTTCTCTGCACTATGCTAGCCCAGTGTATGAATATGTAATGCTTCAAAATGACTCATTTTCAGCGTGCAGGACTCCAGCAGAGAATAAACACAAACTATCCATCACAGGCCATGGAAAAATTAATGAGAGCCAAGCAGATGCACGTCCATTGGCCTCGTAGCTCTTCAGAGCTGGAGCCAAGGGGCGAGGACAAATTAGCCTGCTTCATATCAGGGCCAAAGCTCATGGTTCGGCTGGTTACAGGCAAGGTTTCCCACCAAGTATACATCTTTGTGAAGTAGAGGAGCATCCATTTGCAAGTGTCGAGACTTGTGATGATGGGTTAGAACCTATTCCTTGCATTTTACATCGATAACTATACTTTTGTGAGATCTTTTACATGTCTAAAAGCAAAATGTGTGTACTCCCCTCTCATGGCTCACTGTATGTCCATGTAACACAGACAGACCGCAGTAGACTCGGTCTCAGTCCACAGAGCGTAGCAGAGCCTGGCAGCGCTGTAATTTCCCCTCACTAAAAGCTCAACTGCCACCAGGGGACCTGTACAGAACATTACAGGTTAAGCCCTCATTTTGTCTCCAGGTTGCAGGAAGAAAAAAGGGATCGGAGGAAGGAAGAAAAGAAACAAACTTTCCTTTTGCCCTGACCTGTAGCCAGCCATATACCCATGGTGCACTGGACGGCCCAGAGGTGTCAAGAGTGTTTGGGAGTGTTTTCCTCCAAACGAAAGTGGTTATTGTGTCCGAGGTCTGCAGGGGACCAAAGGCTAATATTGTTTTATGTGAGAGTGAGTGGAAAGGGAAAGCCAGATTACGCCAGCAGCCCAGGCTACGAGGAGTTTAGGTTCCAGAGCTGAACAAAACCAGACTATCACAGAGCTGCGGCCGTTTGTAAGTGTACAGGTGAAAACCGAGGGTAAAATGACAGAGAGAAACAGTCCTACCATGAAATCATAGGATTTGAAACAAGTACCAAGCTACTCCCTTGGTATTCTTTGAACAAACATAATGTATCATGCTCCAAAGTATCATCTGATACCAACAATGAATCACAGTAGCATCACAGTACTTTTTAAAAAGGGATTTCAATCTAATTACTGTATGAAATAGATTTATGCCATTGCATTTTTTTCTAATATTTCAATTATATTTTAAATTAATGATTTTTTAAAGCTTTTAATAATTGTAATTTAAAATAACAAAACAACACTTTTATTCACTAATATGACGCCACATATGTGGCCAAAATGACAAGCCTAAAAAATACATTTTTAAACCCTGAATAATCCAAATGTAACGCCAGTTTATAAATACAGATGAGTTTATTTTATAGAAAATCACAGTTCTAGTTTTTCTCATAATATTTTTTCTTTTTTATGAAATGGAGAGCCTAGCACTTCTTAAATGAATCCTCCTTCTAATCTGGCTGATTCATGAGTCTGTGAAAATACAAGCTGCTTTAAATCTAGTCCCAGCCCTGCTCCATGCCATTGTAATGATCGCTGGATTATCTTGTAAGATGGGTGATGTATTGAGCTTTTTACTCATTCCGCTGGCCCTATGTTTACAATCTGCTAAATATGCATGTGAGTCACTTGAGCAAATGAAGCCGTAAAGCTCAGTCCCAGAGTATATTACAAACACGAGCGTTCATGCTGTAAAATGAGGCCGGGGCCTTACTTGCATATTTCCACCAACATTTTTACCATCAACCTCTGTCTTTTTATTATATATCTGTTTTGCTCCAAATCAATCAATAAATAAATACACAAAAAACAATTAATTCATAGGACAACACAGCGATGACAGGAAATACCCGAAATCTTATATAAATTAAAAGACTTTATATATACAAAATGTCTGTAATTTACGCAAATACATATAAATCCCAGGCTACACGTGTAAAATATATTTTTTAAAGTATATCTTGTCATGTTTTAAAACTGTATAAGGTGGCAGTCAGATCTACAGCGATATTTCACGGCCGCTTCAGGATAAATGTATTGAGACACTGAATCAGTCTTGATTCAACCACCTTTTTTAAGCTTTTACTCAAATTAAATGGTCAAAAGTTATTTTCAAAAAAGTAAAAAAAAAAGAAATTCAATGTCAAAGAAGTCTCTTCTGCTCACCAAGGTTGCATTTATTTCACTGAAAATACAATAAAAGACAGTAATATTATGAAATATTATTAGAATTTAAAATAACTGCTTTATGTCTGAATATCTGTTAAGATGTAATTTATTCCTGTGATGCGCGGCTGTATTTTCAGCATCATTACTCAGGTATTCAGTGTCACATGATCCTTCAGAAATCATTCTAATATGATGATATGCTGCTCAATTTCTTATTATCAATAAATACTATCAAATACATTTTTGTGTAGATGTGATACACTGAATGAATGAATGAATGAATGAAGATGCATTAAAATCATCAATAAATGACACAAAAGAGATTTAGAATTTTTTCAAAAAGTAAATTTCCAGTAAATGCTTTCCATTCATCAAAACAATTTTTTTTGTTTGTTTGTTTGTTTTTTTGTTTTATCAAATAAATGCAGTCTTAATGAGCAGACGAGATTTTCATAAACATTTTTTTTTTTAAATCTTAATTACTACAAACTAGACTGGAAGTGTATTATATCTAGTATATTATCCTAAAACACAAACTCTTGCACATACACAACAGGTTCAAGGAGCCCTTCTCAAAAGAGCAGCCCAAGGGTGCCGAGCAATACTCCCGGTCAGCACTCCAGACGTGTCACTTCCTCTTTAAATCCACCAGCCTTCACCCATGATCAAGGCCACCGTCCCGAACCCTGCTCATCGGCATGACACTGGACGTTAATACACACATGCTCCCAGGCTCTTCCTCCAAACAAACCCAGCTCCGGCTGAGAAAAACATCAGTGTGTGATCCTGTCTTGGTTTCCCTCCTCTTGCCGCAGATTAGCTGTTATTTTGCACGATCCACTTAAGCGAGGTGCATGAATTTGACCTCAATTATATTCTGTTCAATACTTGAGTCAGAGCTTTGCGATCAAGAGCCTCCAGTTACATCATCAAAGGTCAAACGGACGACTAAAAGACTAAACTACAAGATCTCGCAAATAACTTGGATACACAAAGCAGTGGGAAAGTAAACATGATAAGCATCAGTCTTTGTGCAGCCAACTCTGTTGATATAAATACACTTTTTTGGTCAATCTGTTTATCCCATGTTGTTTTCAGTTTTTAAACACTTCAAAGCCACGCTATTTACTTCCTCTGTCACTTTACAACAAAAAACCAGACTAAATACTTAGTTATTTTTGACAATGTTTATTCTCCAGCTCTTCAAATAAACTACAAAGCAATAAGTCACAAACAGGACTACAAAAAGATATATTATATATACAGCAGTGTTTTTGAAACTTTGTAGTTTCCTCTGCTACAAGTTTCTTATATTTTATGTAATTAAACTACAGTCAAGCAACACATAAGCACCAGTCAAAGCAATAATTACTGTATCGAGCATAATAAGTGAGCAGCTCATTTAGTTTGACAACAATAAACTTTAAAATCATAATAAAATGGAAGTAGCAACACCTTATCTTTTGTACTGTTATGAAATATCAGTAGTGAAAACCATGGGGCAGGACATCTACATACTGGATGAGCTGTTGGTGAGTAAACGGTCAGCAAACTTTCATTTTTGGGTGAACTATTCCTTGAATGAAGTCCAAATGGACCAAAGTAAATGTTACAAATAAGTGAAAATGTAAAAAGGTTGTCAAGTTAGTAGAATAGTTACTTATTGTTTATGCAGTACTAGTGCCCAACATGACAGGAGCAGACTGCATTTACTGAAAAACGTCTGAAGGCCGTGAAGTCTAAACACGGTCAGTTATCTAATTACAAAGACTTGTCCATCCGTCGCAATGTTAATATGCTTTTTACGCATTACAAGGTTGAGCTTTCCTCCCATCAGCCCTCAGCGGAGAGGAGGGCCTGCCCTAATTGGTTCCAGAGCTCACCCTAACAACACAACACATCTTCAGCCGACGCGCCGTGGGTTAATTTTCATCTCGATTGTTAATACGGTTTCACGAAAACAATGAACACATGCTAACACGGAGCTAGGTAGGCAATTAACAAGATTACAAAGTACCTCATTAACATTTTGACACAAAGAGGAAAAAAAAGTGTGGCTAATGCTCTTAAATGGGAAAAAGTGGTTAAGTTATTCTGCTGGACATTAGACGGGCCTTGATCGGAGAACAATCCCTCCCGGGGCTCTATTAAACATCTCTCCTGGGATCATGAATCAAAAGATCAGCAGAATTTTACAGACAATCAAGAAAATTAAGCATGGACTCGATCCATAAGCACAACAATCTCAAGTACTCGAATATACGCCATCAAAACTTTCATCATTACACTGTAAAAAAAGGGTAGTGTATTTAACGGTAAAAAACTGTAAAAATGTACAGTAAAACCCTATTCATTTGTTAACCATAAGTTCGGTGAAAAACTGTATTGAACATTACATGTAATTTAACGGTAATATACAGTTTTTGGAAGTGAAAATGAACAACGAAAATGCAGTTTTGGAAAGTGAAGAAGAATTTACAGTGAATGACTGTAAACTGACGTTCCCAGAATTCCCTGCGTTGCATTTCTGATTCGATGTTTGTTGTTGTTGTTGTTGAAATAACAGTTTCTTCTTAGTTACTAGCAGTTGTGTACATTAGGGTTGTATGTTACACCTAATGCTTTTAAATTAATGTTCATTACATTATTCCAGTTTCATGTGGGTTACCATGATGGAGTTTAGTGTTTGTGCACCTTCTATATATGTTAGTATGCTAATATTTAAAAGCTGTTTGTGATGGGCTTTGGCTGCTTTCGGTGGTTATCAGTGTATTACAAAGTGCAAAACAGATTTCAGTGCTTCCATAGATTGGTTTATTAGCATTGTATCAGTTAAAGAAATAACAGTATTGAAATGTAAATTTAAATAAATTCATAAAACCTAAAATGTTTGTACCATATTTTTTACTGTGAAAATTCTGGCAACCACAGCTTCCAGTTTTTTTTACTGTAAATTTTACAGAATTTATTTTTTACAGTGTAGCCATCAAAGCATTTGACAAAGCAAAATCAATAAGTTTTAAAGATAAAAAGTACCTAAAAAAATACTAACTACAGGACAAAAACTACAGCTTTTGAGGTGTTTCACGTTGACACCAAGTCCTCATCGAGAGCCACCATACAATCAGAAAGCAACAAAGCCAGTCATTTTCTTCTTAAGAAAAAAAAAAAAGGAATAATAATTAAAAAAAGAAGGTTTTTCTTAGTTCTTAGTATATTAGTTTTTCAAGAATTCAACTTAGAAACATTCATAAAAACTTCTTAGAATCTTATTACATATACAAACCTCTTTCTAAAGAAGATTTTTGTGAAGCCGGCCCTATATTTTTTTAATCAAAATAAATAATAGTGTGCGCATTTATAAATATTTATGGTAATCTGTAGCACAAAAACACAGCTTTTCTTGTGTTCACCTGCAAGTCCTGGACAAGAACTGCCAAACAATCAGAAAACACTATCTTCTGAAGAGAGAGAGAGAGAGAGAGAGAGAGAGAGAGAATAAAATACGCTCTTCAAAAAACATCTGCAGCACAAAAATATGGCCTTTGAGTTGTTTTCTAAGAATTGAACTTGGGAAACTTCTTTATTTTAAGATAATTTTTATGCAGGCTCTATATTTTTAAATATTAGTTTTTACATACTGTGAAATGCAGAAGACACGGTCTGATCAGTGAATGAATGAAAAGCGCACACTAAGTGGACAGAACTGTACGAGCCAGCAGGGCTGTTTTTATTTGCACATCTGCGGTTTAATTCCTGTCAGCCTTTACTGTGGCCCAACTGCACACTAGAAACCTCCACCTGCTCAACCCCATAAACACCACCAGTGTTCTTCCTATTGTAAAACACATTCATAACACAAATATTCAGCCTTCCTTAAATGTCCTAAGAATCTGAACTCAGACTGCTGAAGAACATGCACAAGCTCTTTATCAACAGCGCACCACAATGAGAGGTGAAGAACCTGACCCGGTGACCCTGAAAACAGTGGCCCTGCACTTCCCCCTGCCCTCACCACTTGCTTTGACCTTCAAATGATGCTTGGATGACCCTCCACACCTCTGTCCACAGATAAGCCCGGAGGATCTGGGAAGCGGAGATGGATGGGTTCCCGGCCGAGGGGTTAAAGCAGACGAGGAGAAGCGCGTGCGAGGAGCAGAATGCTGATTCAGCGTGACTCCGCGCTATTCTCCGCTGCGATTACTGAAGATGGGAAGATGAAGGCATTTACAGAGTGATTAGCGAGCTTGTTCACATGAACACAGATCTGCAGAGCAGCCTGACCCGCTCTATAAATAAACCATTGTTTCTCTTAGGACAATCAGCAATGTTTCAGAGCAGGAAATGACATCAGCAGATGGAGCTGGGTATCACAAGGGGCCAATGTCACAACACTTGCAAAATAGTAAAAAAAATACAAGGACTAGATAAGTTTAGCGTGTCAGTACATGCATATCTCTGATTTACCACATTATTCTATTGTTTTTTCCCTTACATTAAAATACAATTAAACTATATATTAAACAAATATTATATTTTGTTGCTCTCTCGATCTCCATATATACATAAAATGTTAGTTTTTTAATAAATAGTGCAATAATATTTATACAGTCACTAAACATTCATAACTGAAGTTGTAAAAAATCTATATTATCTGTATTATTATTATTATTATTATTGATACTACAATTAGTAAAGAAATGCAAAAGTAGAAATTACATGAGCACTCAGTGCCATTTCATAAATCCATTTTTGATTGTTTTTCCTTCATCCATAAATACATTAATATAAATGTAATTAAATAATCAAAAATAATATATTAATCATTACGTATAACAATATTATACCATTAATTAATTAATTTATACCATTATTAATACCATTTAAATATTATACATTAAACATGTCTATATATACACATATATATCACTAAACATACACATATTATTATTAACACTACATAAAATAAATATGACACTCATTGTACTTAAGATGTTTCCCCTTTACTAGCAATAAATCAATTTCAAATCAAATCTAAAAAATGTTAATCCAATTAAATTATATCATAAAACAAACGTTGTTACAATATCTAACTATATATCATGGAAGTTGCACATTTCATTAGTAGCAGTAGTAGTGTTTTTAATAAAGAAATGAAAATATAAAGGATATTAAGACATTTAAAACAAAGAGAGAAGATTGATATTTTGACAATCCATACAAAGCATGCAGATCCATACAGCATAGACTTAAAACTAGATTGAAAACTTTAATTATTGCATTGATATTTATGTATTTAATTAATTTAATGAGTTTGTTTCAGCAAAGGGGAAAAAGAGTGAAATTACAAGAGTAAAAAACTAAATGAAATCATTTTTGGGAAGTCAAATATTTATCCTTCTGCACCGCTGCATTTTTGACCTATGCCTTAACACTCACTTATTGTTTTCACGTATTGCTTTCTTGACAGGATCATTGCAAAATTTGTCTCTCAACACTAATTCTTCCCTTGCTCCTCCCCAAGCCTGAACGGCATTTCGAGTGACCTCGGAAGCAGACGCGATGACCCTTCATTCTGTAGAGTCCAAAACATACATCTTTATCAAAATAACCTCGGCGTGAGAGCGTGGGAAGACACGGAGAGTGCATTCATCATCTTAACGATTAATTTCCTTGTCCTGTCCTTCCCCGGATCTATTAATATCATTCCTGAGGTGTAAGTATGCATTTCCCGTCGATGAGATTAATTCGGATATCATGCATTCCATTACTCATCCCGCAGCACCTGCGATTTAGGACTCAAATCAAATTCAATATTTTTTTAATCAGAATCTGAAAATCTTAACCTGATCAAGCCAGCTTCAGGTATTACTTTCCTCATTTCTCACAAGAAGAGTCGTGAGGGCTCATATTTGGAGGATTAAATTCGAATGTTTTCTAATAATTAAAAAAATTCCCAGCAAGGTGTCAGTAAACATTAATCAGATGGTCCGGCTTTTTTTCGCCAGGTAATTTGCCTTAATATTTAAATGTTCTTTAATAACTTAAAGGATTCTGTGGATGTCTCCGTACTGTTTCTCCGCTGGCGGGTTGCGGTGCGCTTGTAAAATGCCTCCGAGCGGAGCTGCTACATTTATTAAAACACGCCGTGATTTGAAGCTGTCGAGGCTGAGGAATTATCTGCCGTCGAGAGGGGGCTTTGTTCAATTAGATATCGCCACTGCTTTAAAACACTTTAGATTCCCCTGTAATCCATTGGCATCCTGTAATTAATCAACTAATTCCAAGTCTCAGGATGGCTGTAATTACAGCACCTCGTAATAGCTTATTCTTTCTGCTCCAGCACCTACATTTCATTTGTTTATTTTCTCACACTCATAAATCTAGGGGAGTGTCGAGAGCGCCACAATATTAGTGCAATAATCAAAGTTAATTATCAGACGGCCCTCGCACCCCCACTCCTGCTAATAATGGAGGATATCAGAGAGATCAGCTCGGCTCGGGCTGCGAGCACACAGCCACGGGCGAAAACCCTGCCACACGACTTCAAGACGAGATGAATATTAATTAAGAATTAGACTGAAAAAAGTGAGAAATTAAAAGAGGAGTTGAAAGCTAGAGGATGTTTAGGATATGTTTGAAATTTTAAGTTTGATTTCAGACAATAAAGGTCTGCTTAAAGATCAGCTTTTTTAAAAAACCTAAATTAAGGATGTTTAGCAGAGGTTCTAGATATAAAAGAGCAGACAATTATAGCCAGAAACATATTTTAGAAAAAAAAGAAAAAAAAAACCTTGTTTGCCCAATGCAATTCCACTGAACATGTGTTCTTCAGTTATTAACAAATGGGACACTAATGATAAGACCCATTCACACTAAGATCAAGAACTATAAATAAGACTATAATTATAACTATATTAGCCCCCACACCAAGTTTTTGTCATTTGCCACTTTAAATTTGGATGGATTCTAGTTTTATTTATTTATTTTTCATAAGCCAAAAAAAAAAAAATTGAGTCACTCCAGTGATATCGTTCCTCTGTGCTGTTATCGTTAGAGTTGAAGTCTGAACTTCCCTATTCTCATACGATTTGAATGATTATTAAAACTTAATTGTTTTAATACTCAATCAAGTTCCTTTTCAAGTGATTACAAAATTAGGCCAAATACACTCCAGAAACTTTAGTAATGATTTTGAAATGAAATCAGACCCAAGACAGTGCCTTGAGGCACCTCTATGAAAGAGAACAAAAATGTCTATTCTATACCCATACGTTTTGATCTTCTGTTTGGTTATTGATATAGTTGTGGTGTAGACTTCCCTATTCCCATAGAATAAGAATGATTATTAAAACTTTATTGTTATGGTTATAGTTATCATCTTTGTTGTGAACAGGCCTTATGACGTTTGCATTATCTAAACCATCTAAACAATCAGTTTGCATCATTAAACTAAATTATTAATCACTTAGCTACAAATATGCTGTAATTTTAACTAACAAATAGCTAAATATGACTAAAACAAGAAAAGTACAAATTTAACACTGCACTCAAATGAAACTACACATCAGATCAAAATGTACTTATTTTACTCAATGTTTGCAGTATTACAGCATTAAAGTAAAAACATGCTAATATCAGAATTTATTGTTAGTCAAGTCTTAAGTGCACTATTTGTGAGCATTGCTTTTAATGTGGAATGCAAACAGTTACTAACTTTGAATAAAATTTCAGAAGGCAGCTGACTTTGTAAGATGCAGACAGTGAGGCATCCCACTAGGTTTTGGAAGAGTGCTAATGACTTAAAGCTGTACCTAATTATGTGACTCATGAGAAGGCAGAGATGCCAGCTACACAAAACATGATTTATGAAATGTAAAGGTCACACAGGATGATGTCAGAGTGTGTGTGTGTGTGTTCTTACTCACCCATTCTTCTGTGATCAGACTCACTGCTTTAATGCCACGACTTTGGTTTCGGCACGCTAAGATCACATGAGCACCATGAAGAGCGAAAGATCGGGCAGTCTCAAAACCTGCAGATAGGGTGTGGGTAGGCAGAAAAGGGATTGTGGAAAAGAGAAATAAAATGATTGCTATAAGTCGCTTGACTCTGATCACTTTGCACTGCTCTTGCTGTTATTTGCATTTTTCAAGTGATAAAAATTATCAAATTAAAACACAGAAACTCCAATAGCATCAGTGATGATAATGAAATGAAACCAGACCCAGGACAACACCTTGAGGCACCTCTATGACAGAAAACAAAAATGACCATTGAAAAGACATTTACACTGCTAAAATAATTTTATAAATCTGTCTTTTCCCAGTTTTTTTTTTAGAAATATCCATTATAAAATTAATTTACCTGTAAAGCAAAACCGTGTTAGATTCTGACTTATTCTCAAAAAATATACTGTAACTTGAATTAGGTTTAGTTTTTACTTCGATTTATATTTTGAATAAATAAAAAAATGTAGGGTTAAATAAATATATACTATAACTAATTATATTATACTTATTTTGTTTGTAATGGAAAACAGGCAGAAAAAAAAACACTAACCACTAAAGGGGGGCTAAAGTCTTTAAAATATCAACTTCCTCGCAAAACCCATGATCTTAAAGCACTTCAAAGCTAATGTGAGAAGACAGCTCCATCATAGAGCATTCAAGATATTTTGGCCTCATTTAGAAATTGCTCTTATGGTTGTCTCACATTAGTTTCTCAAATTATTTTCAAAATCACCACCCTAAATGGGTCAGTCAAACCCGAAAGGTAGAAACAATGATCTAAATATACAAGGCATGGGAAGGCAGAAACAAAACATTTTCTTCCCCGAAAAAGGTTATATTTAGGGGGGACTTGGGGTATTGTTTTGGCTGGTTTTGCTGACCTGCCGTTTTGCATTGTGCCTTTGATTACACCAAGTGTGTTTAAAGTTTCTTTTAAGCTGGCATCAGCACTTTATTACCCGGAGTGGGCACCAGTCATAAAGGTACACGTGTCTTAGAATAGATAGTGCAAGAAAAAGCCGTACGTTCAACAATGGCTCAAGTTTGCAGGTCTGACATTAATAATCAAGTTTTAAAAAAATCAGAGAGAATTTTAGATGGGGCGAATGGTCTATTTTGCCATCATACGAAGGACACAAAAGGTCAAACCTCTAAATTTGCAGTGTCCCACTACACCAGGGAGAAGAAACTGCTGTCCTGTTTGCAGGACATTTGAGCTTTGTGGGGTTTTTTTTAACCCATAATCCTCAGATGCATGTTTGTCTTTCTGCTGACCGCATTTGCTCATTAAAGCCAGAGTTTAATTACAGCAAACTGTCTAAAAACACTAACAGATATGTTCTCTCTTTGCAAGCTACTTTTGTCGTAATCTCCTATTAATGTAAACCAGACACAAAGACAAAAATAAATTGGCCTTTGCGCTATATCCTTGAGATTCGGGATCTGAAATGTTTGTCTAAGTGTGGCAGCAGCCAGCAAGTAGACTAAATGTGCTGCGTAGCCGCATGGCTGTTTTACGGCTGGCCTGCCTGCTCTCTCTGACTGTGAAATAACCCTTGGCCATTCTGCTTGTAAAACATATTACACTGTCATGGCTCAGAAAAGACTTGACAGGGCAACACGGCTCAAACAGAGAGGCATGACTCCATCGCTCTGTGAACCCTCTCCAATACTGGGAATCATGGACATCAGTGAATCTGAAAGTTGGCAGCTGTCACTGATTGTGAGTGACGCTTGCACGCATGTCAGAGTTTTTTTCACTTCACTTTTCCCCTTGAAGTTCACTCGTGATGGGAGGCCTGTCCCATTCATTGTTTACCGGGAGCCAGAGCGCCTGACATCTTGGCAAATTTAAAAGTGCTGGCTAATGCTAAACGTAAATACAGTAAGATTGTTATTCATGCCGGCGCTAATGATGTTCGACTTCGCCAGTCGGAGATCACTAAAAATAACTTTAAAGAGGTGTGTGAACTTGCAAGCACGATGTCAGACACTGTAATATGCTCTGGTCCCCTCCCTGCTTACCGTGGTGACGAGATGCATAGCAGATTGTCATCACTCAATGGCTGGATGTCTAAGTGGTGCCCACAGAATAACATAGGTTATATAGACAATTGGACGAGCTTTTGGGGCAGACCTGACCTGTTTAAAAGAGATGGTCTTCATCCCTCCTGGGGTGGCGCCACTCTTCTGTCTAGAAATATGGCATATAGTCTTAGTGTTTATACTTGACTAACTGGGGCCCAGGTCAGGAAGCAGACAGACTGGCTAAACCGACCGTCTGCTAGCTGCCTCCCGTCACAGAGGTCAGTTAATTCTCAGCACATAGAGACTCTTTCACCTAGATATCACACTATAGAGACTGTGTCTGTTCCACGAACTAGAAAATACAAAAAACGTCCAAACCAAGTTAAGGTTAACAATTTAATTGAGGTTCAACAAATAAAAACAAATGCAATATGGATAAACAAATGATAAAGATTGGCTTATTGAATATCAGATCCATTTCTACGAAAACACTTTTTGTAAATAATATGATAACTGATCATAATATAGATGTGCTCTGCTTGACAGAAACCTGGCTAAAACCTGATGATTACATTATTTTAAATGAGTCCCCCCCCAAGATTATTGTTATAAACACGAGCCGCGTCTAAAAGGCAAAGGGGGAGGAGTTGCTTCAATTTATAATAACGTTTTCAGGATTTCTCAGAGGGCAGGCTTCAAGTATAACTCGTTTGAAGTAATGGTGCTTCATATAACATTATCCAGAGAAACCAATGTTAATGATAAATCCCCTGTTATGTTTGTACTGGCTACTGTATACAGGCCACCAGGGCACCATACAGACTTTATTAAAGAGTTTGGTGATTTTACATCCGAGTTAGTTCTGGCTGCAGATAAAGTCTTAATAGTTGGTGATTTTAATATCCATGTCGATAATGAAAAAGATGCATTGGGATCAGCATTTATAGACATTCTGAACTCTATTGGTGTTAGACAACACGTTTCAGGACCTACTCATTGTCGAAATCATACTCTAGATTTAATACTGTCATATGGAATTGATGTTGATAGTGTTGAAATTATTCAGCCAAGTGATGATATCTCAGATCATTATTTAGTTCTGTGTAAACTTCATATAGCCAAAATTGTAAATTCTACTTCTTGTTACAAGTATCGAAGAACCATCACTTCTACCACAAAAGACTGCTTTTTAAGTTATCTTCCTGATGTATCCGAATTCCTTAGCATATCCAAAACCTCAGAACAACTTGATGATGTAACAGAAACTATGGACTCTCTCTTTTCTAGCACTTTAAATACAGTTGCTCCTTTACGCTTAAGGAAGGTTAAGGAAAACAGTTTGACACCATGGTATAATGAGCATACTCGCACCCTAAAGAGAGCAGCCCGAAAAATGGAGCGCAGCTGGAGGAAAACAAAACTAGAGGTATTTCGTATTGCTTGGCGGGAAAGTAGCATATCCTACAGAAAAGCATTAAAAACTGCTAGATCTGATTACTTTTCTTCTCTTTTAGAAGAAAACAAACATAACCCCAGGTATTTATTCAATACAGTGGCTAAATTAACGAAAAATAAAGCCTCAACAAGTGTTGACATTTCCCAACACCACAGCATTAATGACTTTATGAACTACTTTACTTCTAAAATCGATACTATTAGAGATAAAATTGCAACCATTCAGCCGTCAGCTACAGTTTCGCATCAGACAGTGCACTATAGACCCCCTCTACTATAGGAGAGGAAGAATTGTATAAACTTGTTAAATCATCTAAACTTACAACATGTATGTTAGACCCTATACCATCTAAGCTCTTAAAAGAGGTGCTTCCAGAAGTCATAGGTCCTCTTCTGACTATTATTAATTCCTCATTGTCATTAGGATATGTCCCCAAAACCTTCAAACTGGCTGTTATTAAGCCTCTCATAAAAAAGCCACAACTTGACCCCAGAGAACTAGTTAATTATAGACCAATCTCGAATCTCCCTTTTCTGTCCAAGATACTAGAAAAGGTGGTATCCTCACAATTATATTCCTTCTTAGAGAAAAATGGTATATGTGAGGATTTCCAGTCAGGATTTAGACCGTATCATAGTACTGAAACTGCTCTCCTTAGAGTTACAAATGATCTGCTCTTATCATCTGATCGTGGTTGTATCTCTCTATTAGTTTTATTGGATCTTAGTGCTGCGTTTGACACAATTGACCACAACATTCTTTTGCATAGACTTGAACACTTTGTTGGCATCAGTGGAAGTGCATTAGCATGGTTTAAATCGTACTTATATGGCCTCCATCAGTTCGTAGCAGTGAATGAAGATGTATCATATCGATCACAAGTGCAGTATGGAGTACCTCAAGGCTCAGTTCTAGGGCCGCTACTCTTCACGCTTTATATGTTACCCTTGGGAGATATCATCAGGAAACATGGTGTTAGCTTTCACTGTTATGCTGATGATACGCAGCTCTATATTTCCTCGCAGCCCGGTGAAACACACCAATTTGAAAAACTAATGGAATGCATAGTCGATATAAAAAATTGGATGACGAGTAATTTCTTACTGCTAAATTCAGAAAAAACAGAGGTGTTAATCATAGGGCCTAAAAACTCTACTTGTAATAACCTAGAACACTGTCTAAGACTTGATGGTTGCTCTGTCAATTCCTCGTCATCAGTTAGGAACCTAGGTGTGCTACTTGATCGCAATCTTTCCTTAGAAAGCCACGTTTCTAGCATTTGTAAAACTGCATTTTTCCATCTCAAAAATATATCTAAATTACGGCCTATGCTCTCAATGTCAAATGCAGAAATGTTAATCCATGCATTTATGACTTCAAGGTTAGACTATTGTAATGCTTTATTGGGTGGTTGTTCTGCACGCTTGGTAAACAAATTACAGCTAGTCCAAAATGCAGCAGCAAGAGTTCTTACTAGAACCAGGAAGTATGACCATATTAGCCCGGTCCTGTCCACACTGCACTGGCTCCCTATCAAACATCGTATAGATTTTAAAATATTGCTTATTACTTATAAAGCCCTGAATGGTTTAGCACCTCAGTATTTGAATGAGCTCCTTTTACATTATACTCCTCTACGTCCGCTACGTTCTCAAAACTCAGGCAATTTGATAATACCTAGAATATCAAAATCAACTGCGGGCGGCAGATCCTTTTCCTATTTGGCGCCTAAACTCTGGAATAACCTACCTAACATTGTTCGGGAGGCAGACACACTCTTGCAGTTTAAATCTAGATTAAAGACCCATCTCTTTAACCTGGCATACACATAACATACTAATATGCTTTTAATATCCAAATCCGTTAAAGGATTTTTAGGCTGCATTAATTAGGTAAACTGGAACCGGAACACTTCACATAACACCGTACTTTCTACATCATTAGAAGAATGGCATCTACGCTAATATTTGTCTGTTTCTCTCTTGTTCCGAGGTCATCGTAGCCACCAGATCCAGTCTGTGTCCAGATCAGAGGGTCACTGCAGTCACCCGGATCCAGTACGTATCCAGACCAGATGGTGGATCAGCACCTAGAAAGGACCTCTACTGCCCTGAAAGACAGCGGAGACCAGGACAACTAGAGCCGATACAGATTCCCTGTAAAGACCTTGTCTCAGAGGAGCACCAGGACAAGACCACAGGAAACAGATGATTCTTCTGCACAATCTGACTTTGCTGCAGCCTGGAATTGAACTACTGGTTTTGTCTGGTCAGAGGAGAACTGGCCCCCCAACTGAGCCTGGTTTCTCCCAAGGTTTTTTTCTCCATTCTGTCACCGATGGAGTTTCGGTTCCTTGCCGCTGTCGCCTCTGGCTTGCTTAGTTGGGGTCACTTCATCTACAGCGATATCATTGACTTGATTGCAAATTAAAACAGACACTATTTCAACTGAACAGAGATTACATAACTGAATTCAATGATGAACTGCCTTTAACTATCATTTTGCATTATTGAGACACTGTTTTCCAAATGAATGTTGTTCAGTGCTTTGGCGCAATGTATTTTGTTTAAAGCACTATATAAATAAAGGTGATTGATTGATTGATTGATTCATTCCCAAAGACCAAAACTTATTCAACAATTTTTTTTTTTAAATGATTCTGGCCCTTTCTATTTAAAAATGTCTGAAAATTTCAGGATCTTATTTCACTCCACATTTAAAATAAATAATTAGGAAATCATCTTTTGCAGAAAGACAACAAAGCCTATTTTTAGAACCATTATTAGGACCTGATTTTTTATTTTTTTATTTTTTTTTTGTGACATACATATTTTTTTCTCCCATGTATTAAATATACATAAAATATACAAATATTACATGTGATAATTTTCATGCATTACAGTAAATATTAGTAGTTATGCGATTTATTTATTAAGAATAAGTATAGGAAACGGTGTCAGTATATTCTTTACTGTGAGTTGCTTTGTCTTGTTAAATTTGATTTGCATGCTTTTATAATACATTAAAAAATACATTTTACATTTTGCATTAACGTTGTGGAGCAACAATACATCATGACAGTACATGTAATTTCTTTAATTAATGCTGTTTTGTTTTACAGTGTATGTGTGTGTGTGTGTGTGTGTGTGTCCGTGCATTTTATTATTTATTTGTTCATTTATGTAAGAGCATAGAAGTTAACTTTAAGACAAAGCAACACTTTATAAATAAATACATTTAATTAATTAATCAGTCATAGAAAGACAGTATTACTGTGATAGAGAAAAGACATTGCATTACCATCATGGCAATATAACAAGAATTGGGAATAAATAAATAAATTGAAAATAAATCAATTAAAAAAAGAAAAAAGAAATACTCAAAAGAACAAAAACATAAGATGAGGTGAAAATGTGCTTAAATATTGTATTACAAAAAAATCTTAATGCTACTAAAAATAGGCTTTATTTTCATCATGGAAATTATAATTAAAAAATATAATAAAATAAAATAAATAAAATTCTTCTGATTTTGAAGTGGAATGTGAGCCAGGTGTGTTTGCTAGGAAATGCCATTGGAAATTCACTTCATACGAGTTCCCCAACACACACATATATGTAAATACTCTTGATTGATAGTCTGGCCTTCCTCTTCTATGCAAACTAACCGAGTTTGACAGTGTGCTGGCGTGATTCTGGGCCACAGACAGTCGGGACGATAGCATGGATTAAAATGAACTTTAATTAGATTATGTTTTAATCTGATTTTCATTAGAAGGTAACTAGGGAGCCTAATTGTGAGGAGAGAGCTAAGGAGTATTACCCATTAAAACTCAAAATTGGAGTAGGATAAGAACTCCTCTCTGACAAACCAAGCATGGAATTCAATTTTATGACACTTTATTAGGAGTAATGGATAATGCTGTGTGTATCTGCACAAGGGGCTTCTTTCCCGAGAAACAGACACCAAAATACAAACAAGAGATGTGAGAATTTAAATGTGTTTTTCCTGCCAGCAAACCACCAAACAAAATACAGACCTACTAGCTAATCCATAATATGACAATTAAGCACTCTGCTTTCATTGCTGAATTAATGAGAAAAAGTGTCACATTAGCGTTGATCGAAAGAGCAGCTCGCAATCACCTTGTAAAAATTGTGCCGGTTGTTCAGCTTGAAGTGTGAATTAATCAGCACTGTTGTTTTTCGTAATAGAGAACAAATTAGAACATGTTTAATGAAAACAGCGACCTGGCGTGTATTACTTATGGAAAATAAGAGGGGCTTGATATTAATGTGGATGTAATGGCTCTGCTTGTTCATCAAAGAGTGGCAGAGAGACCCCGACACTTTAGGGGAGAAATCCATCTGAATTAGTCTGACATTGCATTGGAAGATGGCTGTCAGTCAGTTATATGATCACTGCCTTTGAGTTTCACTGAGGATTGCTTAGGCAAGCATTAATTCCTCAAACTGAGGGTCTGAGATCTGCACAAACCCTCTAACCTTAAAGATCACACTTTGGAGCATAACACATTGTGTGGATGCCATGAAGACGGGACGTTCCAGAGATGACCTCTGGGTCAGTTGATGGTTTTATTGTTTTGTTCTTCTGCAGGTCACATCCTGGTCTCTAGTAGACATGTGCACTTTCCAAGATAGGAGCAATGATCCAAGATAAACACAAAGAGCGGACAGATTAACACTCTAATTTGCCCACATGATTATCGTTGATTTTATGTTTCACCACTCAGACTTATGTCCTCCATTGTTGCTTTATGGATTTTTCTGCTTAAATAGACAGATTTACAGAGCATAATGCATATCAAATTGTTGTGAACAGAAAAAAGAGGGAAAAAGTCACGTCTTTTCCAATACCACTTCTTAAAGAATGACTACGGTTCAATCAAAGCATTGCTCTGTTGGTTTGATAGATTTGACTTGACAATTTCTGGCTCAACATATTTGTGGTTTGAGGCGGGGCACCAGTTTATCTGACCAATGGCAGATCGGGGAAGTGTTCAGCAAAAGTCTTTCTTTTTTCTTTTTTTTTTTATTTGATGATGCGACTGCTACACATTTACAACGAAAGGACAAGAAAATGTTGGAAAGTGTAGCCATGTCTCATTTTGAAAGCTGTGCACTGCAGAAATCACATTTGTTGTCATATTTCAGAAAAGTAACTATTATAATATTGACTGTTACTCACTCTCTCAAGAAAGAAACTTGTAGTCTTGAACACAAATGGAGAAAAACTAACTTGGAAGTTTTTAGAATTGCGTGGAAAAACAGTATGTCCAGCTATAGACAGGCTCTAAAAACTTCCAGGGCCAAGCACATCCACAAACTCATTGAAAATAACCAAAACAATCCAAGGTTTTTATTTAGCACAGTGGCTAAATTAACAAATTACCAGACGCCAACTGATTCTAATATTCCATCAACGTTTAATAGTAAGGACTTTATGAATTTCTTCACTGATAAAATAGATAACATTAGAAATACAATAGCGAATGTAGATTCTACAACGTCTAACACTTCAGTTTCATCCATCGCACCCGATGATAAACTGCAGTGCTTTACAAATATAGGACAGGAAGAGCTAAATAAACTTATCACTGTATCTAAACCAACAACATGTTTATTAGATCCTGTACCCACCAAATTACTGAAAGAGCTGTTACCTGTAGCCGAAGAACCACTTCTCAATATCATTAACTCGTCATTATCTTTAGGTCTTGTCCCAAAAAAATTCAAACTGGTGGTAATTAAGCCTCTCATTAAGAAACTACAATTAGATTTTAGTGAACTGGCAAATTAAAGTAGGGGTGCACGATCACGATTTTTCATGGCCGATTCCGATACCAATTTTTTACGAGCAAACTGTCCGATTCCGATTCGATCTTTAAGCAACAAACAAGAAAGAAGGAAAGTGTGCATAAACAAGATGTTTATTTGGTATTTAATAGGCCAAACTGGCTTTTGGCTATTGAAAACAATAACCGTAACTGCACAGTAAGTAGCTTACATTCAATACAAACATCAGCATTTAGCTTATGTTTTTGAATTAGGTTGAAACTACATAGAACTGGCCTTAAATTAAAAGATTAACTGTAACCATGTTTAATTAAAGGCAATAACTGCATTGTTCTACAATCCAAACACCACAATCAACACGCAATCAATAAGATGTTTCTTAATCAGCATTCAGTATGTGTTTTAGTTTTTAAATTTGTTTTTTAAAAAAAGGAATTTACCAGTAAGACTAAATAAAAGTATGCTATATAAATACATTATTCTAAAATGTTAAAATCTAATAATGTTGGTGTTTCATTCATCCAATTAAAAAAAAAAATTAGGGTATTGATTCACATCTACATTGTTTTACTTGAGCCAATGAAAAGTAAATAACTTATTGTCTCAAGTAAAAAAAAAAATATAGATGTGAATCATTATTTTTTTTAATTGGATCGATGAAACACTTTTTTTTAGTGTCCTACAGCGGGTGATTTTTAAATCAAATTAAGTGTATGTAATTTTAAGGTAAAATAAAAATAATCATCCTAATGCAGAACTGATGCTTACTTCTGGCTTTTCATGCAAGTTCTAATTTACAAAAAAAAAAAAAAAAAAAAACATTTCAGTTGCCACAGTTTAGTTTGTTTCGTTTCTCATCCAACACACGAGAAGTAGAGCTGAACATCTCTTCATGGTCCATGCGTGTGTTCAGGACGCAAACAGATACAGTATGCTTGCACAGCATTAGTGCGCGCATTAAAGGGGCTCTTATTTGTGCGCCAGTAAACCAACGGCTTTGCATTTCCAGTGCTGAACGGCTGCCCGTGTCCTGCACACAGATTTCGAAATATTTCCACACAAATGACATAGCGAACGATTACAATGTAGTATGTGCACGCGGGTGCAATTCCGGAAAAATCGGCCGAAAAAAGACCACAAACCGGCCGAGAAGTAGAGCTGATCACGTAGATTGCCGATCACGTATTTTAAGCTAAAACCGGCGAGTTCCGATTTATGGCCGGTGAACCGGTGCATCCCTAAATTATAGGCCCATTCCAAATCTTCCATTTATGTCCAAAATTTTGTGAAAAAGTTGTCTGCTCAATTGAGCTCCTTCCTGCAAAAAAAAAAAAAAAAAAGATCTCTTTGAAGAATTTCAGTCTGCACGTTTTAAAATTACAAATGACCTGCTCCTTGCATCAGATCAAGGCTGTATCTCATTTTTAGTTTTACTTGATCTTAGTGCTGCGTTCGACACCATAGATCATGACATACTCATAGATCGATTACAAAACTATACAGGTATTCAAGGGCAGGCTCTAAGATGGTAATATCCAACCTGTCCGATCGCTACCGTTTTGTTTATTTAAATGGGGGGTCATCTCATTTATCATCAGTAAAATATGGAGTGCCACAAGGATCCGTCCTAGGTCTCCTTCTATTTTCAATATACACGTTGCTCCTTGGTACATTATTAGAAAATACGGGATTCGTTTCCACCATTATGCTGATGATACTCAACTACATATATATAAATCAATGAGACCAGATGAAATTTGCTAAGATTGGATGACCAATAATTTTCTCCAATTAAATTCAGATAAGACAGAGATATTACTTATTGGACCAAAAAACACTACACAGAATCTTGTAGATTACAATCTGCAACTAGATGGATGTACTGTTACTTCCAGTCAAAAATCTGGGTGTTATATTAGACAGCAATTTGTCTTTTGAAAACAATATTTCCCATGTTACAAAAACAGCATTCTTCCATCTTTGAAACATTGCCAAGCTACGAAACGTTACCTGTTTCTGATGCAGAAAAGCTAGTTCATGCATTCATGACCTCTAGACTGGACTATTGTAATGCACTTCTAGGTGGTTGTCCTGCTTCGTCAATAAACAAGCTACAGGTAGTCCAAAATGCAGCAGCTAGAGTCCTTACCAGGTCAAGAAAATATGATCATATTACCCCAATTTTACAGTCTCTGCACTGGCTACCTATTAAGTTCCGTATCAGTTACAAATTATCATTACTTGCCTATAAGGCCCTAAATGGTTTAGCTCCAGCGTACCTAACTAGCCTTCTACCACGTTACAACCCATCACGCACCCTAAGGTCACAAAACGCTGGACTTTTGGTAGTTCCTAGGATAGCATAGTCCACTAAAGGAGGTAGAGCTTTTTCACATTTGGTTCCCAAACTCTGGAATAGCCTTCCTGATAATGTTCGAGGTTCAGACACACTCTCTCTGTTTAAATCTAGATTAAAAACGCATCTCTTTCGCCAAGCATTCGAATAATGCATCTCATAATTTGTGACTGTAGTTGTATCTGATCAAATGTGCATTCTTATTCTTTAGCTAGGGTTAAACTAATTAATTTTACTTTGTTGGAACAGCAGCTACGCTAATAATGTCTCTATTTGTTTCTCTGTTTTGCCACGGTAACTCGGATTTACACAACCTCCAGTCTGGATCCAGAACACCGGAGAAGAAATGATGCCAACCCCTCAGAGGACCTCCGATGATGCTAACCCTGAAACAACATTCAGAACTAACAAATATTTCTACTTACTATGCAATCACATTATAATTGTATAATTGTATGTAACACATTGTATAATTGTAATAGTGTTCATCATCTGGTTGACTATGTCTTGTATAATTCTTTCAGAAAATTCCTGTCATTCCTGTCAAACTCCAGAAGGCACAGCCTGCAGAAAGAGACAGAGAAATGGAATTGGAAGATGTTGCAGACTGGACTCGAATCTGAATCATCCACATGAGCACCACAGATCCGAAAGTCAGGAACACATGCACCAAGTACTGTACTAGATCCTAATGAATTAAAAAAAAACGGCGAAAGACATGACCTGGCAGGGAATGCACATATTTGTGAATATATTGCACAGTGGTGCTAAAGTATGTTACCAAATTCCAATTTAGCTAACGTTATTACCAAATACTTCTTCTTGAAGACACTTATCGTGCCTTTGAAGCATTGCTGTGTGATTTGTCTAATCCGACTTGCTGACTTCTGGCTCAACATATTTGGGAGTTTGGGGCGGAGCTACCAGGTTATCTGACCAATGGCAGGCCTAGTGACCATATATTGTCATGACACATCTAAGAGGCGGAGCCAAAGAGCAGCAGGTGAGGTGAAACGTATATTTTGGCGTTAAAACAGGGAGTGTGGTGCTTCCGTCAGTGTGCAGGGAGCCTTAATTTCCACCATTAATAACCCCCATGTTCATTTGGGATTGGGGGAGATGTTGTCACGGCCCAAAGTGAAATGTATGGCCTGTAATTACAGCAGTCTGAGGAGCAGAGTTCCACCTGACCAGCCCCACGTCGTTCTATTACCCCCGCTGCTTTTGCCCCCGGCTGCCTTTTGCCACCCTTCCTTCACGTAACCCGTCTTTGACCCCCAAGTGGCCTCGCCTAAATCCCAACTTCATTTTTCATCATTGCCACAGGTTTGCAATGGTCACACCTCCCTTATGGCAACCCCTCACACCAGCCTCCCGGCCTGGCCCCCGATAGCCGGGAATCCAAACAGGAGCATGGTTAATTCCATCCCTGCCATTGTTAAAGACAGAGCAAAGAGTCGTCATGCAACTTTAATATCTCCGCTCTTGGAAAAATAGTAAAAGCGAAGAGATCCATAAACCACTTGAGTTCACATTCAGGCCCTCCTGACCATTTTAAAAAGCCTCCCTCCTTTAAAAGCCAGTAAAAGGCCTTAAACATATATATGCATTCTGGCCGCTCAGCCGGGTGGTATTGAGATCGTAATCATTATCGAACCTTTTATCCCCAGTTGTAATTTTCTTGCATGTTACATCAGTTTTTTCCATGCTTTGTGAATTTCATCCAAGGTTAATAATGCTCAATAATTTGACTAACCAACCATACCTGGTGTTCATTACAGAGCCGATAAACAGATTCATCAAAAACGGACATGAAATGCACATTAAAAGCCTCAGATTCTATTTCCTCTGACACTCAATATCAATAACAGGCTCCACAGGCACACAGCGGATTCAAGAGCAACTAAAACTAAAGGAAGAACCTAAAGTTTTTGTCTTGTTCTTGTGCTTATGTCATTGTGGGAAAGTTTCAAACATATCATTCTTTTCCTAGCTTGTAAAAACAAGGTAACTTAAAAATATGAACATTTTCAATTGTTAGATAGATAATTAAATAAATATATTTCATACAAAAACTACATTTTCTGAATATTTGGTAAATGTGCTTAATTTGCTCATTAACAAATGAAACAACCTTTCATATTATCTTTGGTTCATTCGAAAGTGCTACACATATCATGACTCCATAGAGGCCAATCAGAATATAATTCATGCTAAATGTTCAGCTATGCAAAGATTTTGGACCAATGATATTTCAAAGAGGGTGGGGCTATATATATTATTTACTGTTAAAATATGCAAATATGCAAATCAGATTTGCTGTTCATTTGATGCACAAGGGTGCTTAATATAGAGGTCTGACTCTATTTATTTGAAGTTATGCTGAACAAATTTACCTCAATCTACCAAGATCACCGCAAACCATCTACTTCACGCTTTATCTAAAGAAGGCAAACCCACGGATTCGTTATTCGCTTTCTACCTTAAGCTAAGAGAGAGAGAGACACCCAGCGACACGACCCTGGATAGAGGCCACAGAAACACAGTCGTACAGCCATCAAAATTCAATTAAACTGGAAATTCATAGCGGGCATGGCATTTATCAAGGCACATAAAACTGAAGATTTCCCGTCAGTACGGCTTGTTATTCATCCCCTGTGCCACCTTATGCACTCCATTTCCTGTTCTGACACTGAGATTTCTGCAAAACAAAACAAGGATATGGGTTCACAGCGAGCTCTTAGAGGGGGACAAAATGTGTCTTGGTTTAGACCAGATTTTTCAACCCACGTTATATAATGCTGAGAATAGTATTACTTGGGAAAAACAGAAACCACTTGATAGTGAGAAATTTAAGTAGTGTGGGGGGGTCAAATGTTTCGAAGTATTAAAAAAAAAAAAGTGATTATTATTATTATTATTACCTTTTGTAAAACCAGTTTTATTTTAGTATCAGTACAGTATTTATATACTTTGATAGTATTTAATTAGCTTTTATTTTATATATATATATATATATATATATATATATATATATATTTTTTTTTTTAGTTTAAGAAATCTTAGAACTTATTAGTAGTAATATTATTTTTATACTTACTTTAGTTTTTATTTAATTTTATTTTTATGTAAATGCTTTTTAATGTAACATTTATATTACATTTTTTTTCAGCTTTATTTCAATAACAAATCAAAAAATATATTTTAATTTTAATTAACAATAACAAAACTGGGTACAACAGGGAAGGGAAGGTTTATTGTAAATATTTATCATTTTTTTGTCATAAAAAAAGAACCTTTCAACAATATAAGCAATGATTGATGACATTAATCAGTTTTTTTAAACACACATAAAAAAATGAATTGAATGTTTTTTCTTTATCTTTTAGGGTTAAAGGACGAAACTTTAGTTTTAAACATTCAAACGTTCAGTTTCCTGAACACTCCCCCCTTCTGCCACTGGCTAGACAAAAAAAAAAAAAAAAAAAAAGATAACCCGGCCCCAAACTCGCGTTATTGGTTAAGGAAGTGTTGCTGTGTTTGGCTGGTCAGAAATCTGAAACAAACAAAGCAATGCTTTGAAAGCACATCAAAGCCACAGCGTTTACACTTCTCAGAGAAATAGTTTATTTAACCATATTTAAATAAAAGTAAAAAATACACACTATACCTTTAAATGTTTTCTTTGTCTAGCTTGAAACCATTCTCACTGTATTACGGGGCAGAGCACAAAAGAAGTGTTGGCTCTAATGAATAACAGTGGTTTACCTGCCTCATCCATAAGAGCCGATGAACTGAAAATAGGAACAGAATAAATATAGAAGCCTGTAAATGTACACATGCATCCACGTCTGCGGCGCTGTGACTCAGAAAGACAAACAGAGGCAGGTTAGAGCACAGTGACCGCCACACAGCATCCATCACAGACTCCAGCGCTACACCTGCTCCACAGAAATAACCGCATGCTACACCGACTCCGGCCCCACCAGGGACATCAGGATCCACATACATGACTGATCATTTATTTGTGTCTTTAAGCAAGAATAAAATGGTTCTTATTGAGAGAAGAGAGAAAGAAAAAAGAAAACCTGGGACAATGTGGGAGGTCTATGTAAGAGGTGAATCTCGCAAGGTCATTATGCAGATTTCCATGCAGTAAAAATATAAAATATACACTGTAAAATGTAATTGCTGAGCTTACTAAAATGATTAAGTAAACTTAACTTACTTTATTAAGTTTTTTGATATTACTTAGTTTAACTAAGTAATTCCAACTTTTTCCCCACTCAAAGTGCTTAAACTCAACTTGTTCATTTAGCTCAACTTAAAAGTTTAAGTATTGTGAATGCACCAGATATACAGTAGGTGGCGATAATACTCCAAAGGAGTGAGAGATCATTAATTGGACGAAGAAGAAGACGACTGCACATGCTAGTTACTTGGTTCAGATAGCAGGTTCATTAATTTGCACGTGGCTGGATAAGAGAATGATAAGGTGAGTCTCATTTTTTATAGTTTAACTGCTACATTTTCATTACAAAATAATAATATATCAATCAAAGTTCATAAACAGTAATATTTTGTTAAAATATTTATATAAAATCGATGGATGACGTTGGATTGCTCTTAGCAATCTAATAATTGGTAATCGTCTCGCTTTAAAGATAAACGTGTTTTAGGTCAACAGACAAGTTTCAGAGGTGGATAGAGTAACAAAAACTTAAGTAAAATACAAGTTACTGTGTAAATGATTAGTTGAAGCTATAGTCTTAATAATTACTTGAGTAAAATGTATGCAATGGAAAAGTAACACGTTTATAATTAGTGTTGATGTCGTTTATATATAAACAACGGTTTTCAGATTAGGGATGGACGAGAGAAGCTCTTTACACGTGTAACATTACTCATACCTGCAATTGAACATTTGAGCATAGTATACAGGATTTTTGCCTTGTGTTCTAAAATAAATACAATAATGTGTAAGGTTATATATTCTGTAAGCACGTGTGTCTAAGCGACGTTTTTTTCTAGAGACTAAAAACTCATTCTGATTTTAAACACCTCACGTGCCTTCAGACCATATACTGAACAAATTAGTGATTCGTGAGCCAGTTTAAATCGTCTTTCTCTGTTGTCTTTTCAAACGAATCGACACGAAAACCATTAATTTAATGCCTTAAAATGCAAAAGAATGTTAAATAAGAGGTGCTGCAAAGAAACCAATATTTTATACAAGTTTTTAAAGTGGATGCTAAAAATTGTTTTTACAAATTGCTTGTTATTAATCCATATACTTTAACTCTGTTAACTTTTTTGCAGAATGTTTCTTTGAAGAGTGCAGTGGACATGCAGTGGAAGTGTAAGTTCTGTGTTTATTTCTGTGAAAAGAGAGCTCTGCTATTGAAGCATTATCGGATTAAACATGGAAGCTACACAAGAACCAACCAAATTCCTTGTCTTCACACGGACTGTTTGTGTTCTTTTAAATCATTCAATGCTCTAAAAGTGCATTTAACAAGAAATCACTCTGAAAATGCAAAACAAACAAGTGGATCAGAACCAGCACCTTTGATATTTCATTGTCCTCTCTGTGAATTTAAAGAACCCTGCACAGAATCCTTGTTTTTCTGCCATTTGCGTCAACATCTGAAAAATAATGAAATGGTTCAGTGCCCATACAAAGACTGCAATTTTGAAAGCAGAATTTATTCCACATTTAATGCTCATAAAAGTAAGCAACACCAGTTTAGCACGCAGAGGAACTTAAAGCCCAACATTTTAGTGGAGTTGCAAAATATTGCTGCCGATTTACAGCAAGATGTTACACAAAGTACAGCTTCTTGCTATGATTCAATTGATTCTACAGAGTTTGGCCAGGATGAATATGAAGAAGGTGACCCAAATCAAAGTCTAGATGATTTACAGAGACAACTAAAGCATAATTTAGGATTGCTTTTCCTTAAGATGCAAACCATTCTGCATATATCTGATGCAGCAGTACAAGAAGTAATACAACAAATTACTCAGATTTTTCTTCTGTCAAGGCCACTTTTGAGTAATGGCATTCAACAGATTTTAAATCAACATGAAATCACTTATAGTGATAATGTTTTGAAAGAAATTGTGAAAGTTGTCACAGAAAATAATCTGCTCTTAAAAATGACTGAGTCTGGTGAGCCTCTATCTACCATCAGTAAAAGAGCATCATACTTTGAGAAAGAATTTCCAATAGTTATGCCAATAGAATACAAACTCGACAAAGAATCACAGTCTTTTGCATATGTGCCAATCTTGAACATGTTACAGCTGCTTTTAAACCGATCAGAGGTCCTTGATAAAGTTCTTGCTCCCGATGGAAGTGCATGTGGAATTAGTTCCTACAGAGATGGCACTAACTACTCTGAGAATCCTTTTCTGATGGCAGAAAAATGTAGGATTTTACTTACCCTCTACACTGATGAATTTGAAATTGCCAACCCTCTTGGCACTTCAAAAAAGAAACACAAGATGTTCAGTGTTTACTGGGTCCTTGCCAATCTTCCCTCTAAGTATCTGTCTTCTCTTCATGCAATTCAGTTGGCAATCTTATGCAAAGCTAGTGCAGTGAAACGGTGTGGATATGAAAAAGTCCTACACCCTCTTGTTCAAGATCTGAAAACATTAGAGAAACATGGCGTCTTTGTAGAGCGTTTAGGAGAATGTTTATTGGGAACTGTTCTCTGTGTGTCTGCTGATAACCTTGGTGCCCACTCCTTGGCAGGATTCCAAGAGAGTTTCATTGTGGAACACCCCTGTCGCTTCTGTATGGTGAAGAAGAGCGAAATCCAACAAAGAGAGGTACGGACAGGAGCATTTGAATCCAGGACCAAGCTAAATCACGAAAGGCAAGTTGAGGAAGTTTTAAAAGATCAGAGTTTGGTTAAACAGTATGGTGTGAAAGGTAGTTGTGTCTTCAGAGAGCTAGACTATTTTCACACTATCGGCGGCTTTCCACCTGACCTCATGCATGATCTCTTAGAGGGTGTCATACCCGTTGAAATGGCAATGTGTCTTAATGATTTGATCAACAAAAAGTACATTACTCTTGACTACTTAAACAGAACAATCAAGCAGTTTCCATACAAATTCATGGACAAGACTGATCAGCCTCAAACTATTCCAGTTGCCTTTGCCTCTAGAGGCACAATTGGTGGTAATGGCCATGAAAATTGGGCACTTCTAAGACTTCTTCCCCTCATGATTGGATTTGATATCCCAGAGAACGATCCATCATGGGAGATTTTAATGCTTTTGAAAGACATTTTGGAACTGGCGACGTCCTTCAGATTCACTGAGGAAACTATTGATTTCCTTGGGGATAAAATTTCAGAGCATAGAGGTTTGCTTTTAACAGCATTTCCTCATTTTGCATTGCGTCCCAAACACCATTACATTGAGCATTACCCACAACTTATACGAATGTATGGGCCTTTAAGAGATGTCTGGACAATGCGTTTTGAAGGCAAACATAAGTTCTTCAAGCAAATAATTCGTGACACAAAGAATTTCAAAAATGTCCCTCAAACTCTGGCAGTCCGACATCAAAGAATGATGGCGTACCACATGGATTCAATTTCTTTTTTCAAGCCTTCTGTGCAGATGGAAAAAGTTGCAGTTACACTGATTTCATCTTTTCCTGAGAATGTTCAGAATGTTCTTCAGAACAACTTTGGTGCTCAAAGCACTGTCCTTGTTACATCCTCAGTATGCATTGATGGTATTAAGTACTGTCCTGATGTAGTTGTTTCTGTCGGCTCCTGTTCAGGTCTTCCTGATTTCAGGCAAATTGTTAAAATTGTAGTCATCAACACAGATGTTTTGTTTGTGTGCAAAGAACAGACAGCGTGGTACACTGAGCATCTGCGTTCCTATGAATTGTCCAGCCATGTACCACTTATGTCAGTCATTAAGCTGTCTGATTTGAATGACTTGTTTCCACTGCCAACCTACAAAATACAAGGCAGGATATTTGTTACAATTAAACACTTCATCTTGTGCTGAATGTTGTCTGGGGTCTAATACTGAAAATTGTGGAACGTGTCTAAATCATTTGTTTTCTCAAATTATTTTTTAGGTCCACATGACATAATGGAGACAAGAACTGTTTTAAGAGTGATTGTGACTGACAATGATATACGGAAGGTCACACTTCCTAGCAAACCACAAACCCTGGACTCCCTGATTGAACAGCTTGGGCAGCATCTTGATCTTCCATACACGTTCTCTCTTCAGTATGAAGACGCTGATTTTAACAATGCACTTGTTAACCTTACTGACATTGCAGATTTACCTGAGAAGCCCACTTTGAAGGTAATCTCTCTTGTGACATCACCTACACTGAGCCAGGCTGACACCGACATTATGTCTGTTAACTCTCAAGAAGAGTCACCTCTTACACGCCAGGATCCATGGCCAGAAACATTTGAAATTCCCAGCTTTTCCGTGAATGTGGAATACAGACTGCGCCAGGGAAACCTTTTGTTTATGAGAGATAAGACATACTTGCAAGTTCCCAGGGACATGAAACATGAAGTACTTGAAAAGCTTGCCGAGGCCATGTACAAATTTAAAGCATATCCCCGTGAAGAAGATTTCAATGATGTTGCATCGGCACTTGTCAAAAAACATCCATGCCTTTTTGAACCAGGCTCCTCCACTGGATGGAACGGATGGAAAAACAGTATAAAGTTTAAAATGGGTAATTACAGGAGCAAACTAAGGAGAGCTGGATGCACCGATGTTCTTGTTAATTCAATGAAAAGAGGGAGCCAAGATTCTCCAAGAAATGTCAAGAAACCCAAACGATTTGAGATAAATTTTCTACCCAATATGCCTGCTGGTGAAAATGAAAGCAGCATGGAATCAAAACGATTAGAAATTGTGGAGGAAATGAAGAAACGACATCCAAGTTCTACATTGATAGCACAGTACATGGACATAACTTTTTCGCTAAGAAGAAAAGAGTTGGTTGAAAAGGAGCCTTCAGTAAAAGAGACTTTACAAAGATGGCCAGCACTCTTCAGGGAAAGTCAGGTAATTAAGACACATTTTATCTAGGGCATGTAAAAATGTTTCAAGTCTTAATGTGTTTTTGTTCTCCTTTTCGTAGATTATTGCTGAGTTCAACCGGATAACAAGCAAAAACCTCAAGCAAGAATTCTTCTCAGCCCTTGATAAAAATACTTCTCGTTTTCTGGAGATTTTTGAATCCAAGAAAGGCACAGCTGGAAAAAAGCTCTCAGAGTATCTAATACAAATGAAGTCTGCAGTAAGTGTTTTTTGTCAAGTTTAAAGTGATCTGTTTTCACTCTTGATCTTGATGTTTTGTGTTATTTGTTAGAACATCACTGATGTCACTGCTCGACGGACAGCAGTTCTCCGTGGTCTTGCAGTCCTTCTTGGAGAAGACACTACAGACTTCTTCAAAACATGTTTTGTAAGTATTCTAATTTAATATCTTTTAAAAAATGCTACAAGAAAGATCTCCCAATTTTTGTGTCAGCATTACGTTTATTTAAGAGATCTTATATAAAGTACATAGAAGATAAATAAAATGCAAGTAAAATATATTCTTTGTTTTCCATAACATTTGATCAAATCTTAAAATGTGGATGAAACTGTTTTCAAAGTATAAAAATCTCATATAGAATAGTGTCTTGAATTTTCCAATTCAATTTCAATCCAACTACTCTGCGCAAAGAGGTCTCTATATTTAGCCATTCTTTACCTATGTCCCGTGACAGTTTTAGCAGCATCCCTTCTCCACTCTATCGCTTCACTCTCTGCTGGTATATACGGTTTCAGCAGTAACAACAAAAACAAACTCCTTTCGATGACCAATAATTATTGTTAAATAATAAATTAAACATTAAAAGGATAGGGAAAGGATCTCATTTTGTTACAAACTTGTATACATTTTTGTTCTGATGAACACGAGGACATTTTGAGGAATGTTTGAAACCAAACCGATCATGGGATGGATGTAACTGTTTTACTAAAAAGATATTGTTATTAAATGTTTCAAAGATGCTTTTGCTGAAAAGGTCCAAATTATCACTGACAATTCCCACTGAAGCCCTGTTACAAATAGTTACTTCAAGAACTAATAACAGCACCTTAAGCAGTTTAAATTTTTAAAAGGAACATGCACTTGTTTGCGTTTGCAATATAAGAATGTATTTTAATATTGCTTTTCTTTCTTTCTTTCTTAGGATATTGATATTGTCACACCTCAAGTATCAATAGGAATTCTCACTGTGGTGCCAGAGGACAGCCCCATGTCTCCACAAGGTTTGCCATTGGAGGTCACTGATACAGCAATCATTTTGGAGGGTCTTATAGCAATGGATGGACTTGAGAATGTTCCACATGCCATGTGTTTTGTTTTTGGACTGATCTATGCTTTAAATATGGAGTACCCTTCACAGCTTAAATACACTTTTGAGTTCATTCAAAGGGTTTTTCTTTCCCTGGGGCACAAATCTCTCAAGCCAAAACTGCAATCACTAAAAAACCTACTGTTTTAATGTTTTTTTGTTTTTTTTGTTTCTGATTGCAGAAACAAGTCTGGTTACTGTAGGTTTGTTTTTTGCGTGTATGTTTCTGATGGCAGAAACAAGACCATGTTACTGTAGGTCTGTTGCAGCATTTTTTTTTTTTTTTTTAATCAGTCACCTGCCAACCTGGATACAAAACAAAAACTCCAGTCACTAAAAGCTTTGTAGTCAAGAATTTGTTCAATATATTTTTAATTGCAGAAACCAATTGGTCTATTGTTGCCTTCTGGGTGTTGTATCCAGATTGATGGGTGACTGATTAAAAATCTTAATACCTGCAACTTAACCTTGATGTTTTTATCTGTTTTTGTTTTATGCTTCTGATGGCAGAAAAAGACCATGTGATTGTAGGTCTGTTGTTGCACTTTTGCAATGTTGTTGATGGATGACTGATTAAAACAAATGTTTTATTTAAAATCTTAAGTGTTTGCAGAAACAAGAACAAAAACAAAACTCTAATTGCTGCATAAATTGGATGTTTTGGTCAAGGTGTGTTCTTTGTGTTTCTGATGGCAGAAACAAGACCGTGTTGCAGTAGGTCTGTTGTTTAATTTTTTTGGTATAGTTTTAATCGGACACCTTCCAACCTGAATGCAAAACCAAAACTTTTAGTCAAGATGTTTGTTAGTAATAACAAAGATTTCGTATTGTGTCTGTTGCATTTAGGGTGTTGTATCCAGGTTGATGGGTGACAAATCCCTATACCCACAACAAAAATGTTTTAATCGGTTATCTGTGTGCAGTAACACAAATGTTTTATTGTAGGGTTGATTAATTGGTTCTTTTAATCACTCACCATCAACCCTTTTTTGCTTTAAAAAACAATTTTGTACACGGTTACATTAAAATGAATGTTTTGACAACGTTTTTTGCTTTACTCGTTTTTGTTAGTTTAGCTTACTTAAAAATGTGAGGCAATCGGTTTCCTTAAATTTACTAGTAAAGTGAACACTAATAATAAGTTAACTCAACTAATGCTTTTGAGTCACCAGTACTTAATTGTACTTGATGTTTAAGTTTAGTCTACAAATACTACTTAGTTTTGCCAACTTAAAATGAATACTATACTTAATGAATAAGTTTAGTTTACAAATACTATTTAGTTTTACCAACTTAAAAGTAATACATTAGTTTACTTATAAATTTAAGGCAATCGGTTTCCTCACTTTTTTAAGTTAACTCAACTTATTACATTTTACAGTGTATACAGTACAGACCAAAAGATTGGAAACATTGCTATTTTTTATGTTTTTGAAAGAAGTTTCTTCTGCTCATCAAGCCTGCATTTATTTGTAATATTGTGAGATATTATTACAATTTAAAATAATTGTCTTTAAATGTATTATACTTTAAATTATCATTTATTTCTGTGATGCAAAGCTGAATTTTTAGGATCATTATCACATGATTCTTTAGAAATCATTCTAATATGATGATTCATTATCAAAGCTGGAAACAGTTCTGCTGCTTAATATTTTTTCAGAACATGTGATACTTTATGATACTTTGATGAATAAAAAGTAAAAAAAAAAAAAAAAAAGTATTTTTTTCTTTTTTTTTTTAATAAAATCAATATTTTATTCAGTGCATTTATTAATAAATGCAGTTCTTTTTAACCTTTTATTGATCAAATATATTCGACAGCAGAACTGTTTCCAACACTCAGAATAAATCAGAATATTAGAATGATTTCTAAATGATCATGTGATCGACTGATGTTACATGTGACACTGAAGGCTGGAGTAATGATGCTGAAAATTCAGCTGTGCATCACAGGAATAAATGATTTTTTAAGTATATTAAAATAGAAAACTATTATTTTAAGTTGTAATAATATTTCACAATATTACTGTTTTTTTCTGTATTTTTGATCAAATAAATGCAGGCTTGATGAGCAGATGAAACTTCTTTCAAAAACTTTAAAAATAGTAATGTTTCCAAACGTTTGGTCTGTACTGTACATATATAAAAAGTGTGATGCACTGGTTAACATGCAGAATGTTATACTTTTATACAAAAAAATACATAAATAACATGTGATTCAATAAATTAACTGGTTGTCCACTGTATGAAGAATTTCTGGCCATAATATGTTCACAGTTTGCTTTATTTTTCTATACTCACTTATATAAATGAACTAGTAAAAAAAAAAAAAAAACAGTTCTATATGGTGTCTGAATAATTGTATGCTTTGTATACTGTACACACACACAGTTAATAATGAAATACTTAAAGAAGATCTTGCTGAATCCAGTGGTTTGGTGTGTGGAAACAGCAGGTCTCAGGTCAGACGCTGTCGAGTGTGTTGTGAGGGGACGCTTCAGTGAAGTGAACGGCGCTTGAGACGCTAAATAACTTTTAGTTGGTTCAATAGAGGAGAATTAAGGAAAGCTAATGGGAATGAATGGGAGGCATCAGCCGGGGTCAAACACGCACCGCTGGATCAATGCACGGGTGCAGGTGTACCACGCCACAAACGGAGAACACGCTAACGAGAGAGAGAGAGAGAGAGAGACAGAGAGAGAGCAGGTGAACGTGTGTGTGTGTGTGTGTGTGTGTGTGTGAGAGAGAGAGAGAGAGAGCAGGTGAACGTGTGTGTGTGTGTGTGTGTGTGTGTGTGTGTGAGAGAGAGAGAGAGAGAGAGAGAGAGAGAGAAAGAGAGAGAGAGCAGGTGAACGTGTGTGTGTGAGAGAGAGAGAGAGAGAGAGAGAGAGAGAGAGAGAAAGAGAGAGAGAGAGAGAGAGAGAGAGAGAGAGAGAGAGAGCAGGTGAACGTGTGTGTGTGTGTGTGTGTGCGTGTGTGAGAGAGAGAGAGAGAGAGAGAGAGAGAGAGAGAGAGAGAGAGAGAGAGAGAGCAGGTGAACATGTGTGTGTGTGTGTGTGTGTGAGAGAGAGAGAGAGAGAGAGAGAGAGAGAGAGAGCGAGAGAGCAGGTGAACGTGCGTGTGTGTGTGTGTGTGTGTGTGTGTGTGTGTGTGTGTGTGTGTGTGTGTGTGTGTGTGTGTGTGTGTGTGTGTGTGTGTGCGTGCGTCCGTGTGTGTGTCTGACCCTACTGTCCACCACAGTGGCCCTTAGTATGTTTGTGTATTTCTATGTAAGTTAAAGACTGTGGAATCGAATGTTCACACAAATGATATAATTTGTTACAGTTTATTATTATAAGAGGTTATAATAAGCAGTTCCATTACAGTGATGTTCATTTTTATTTTATTTTTTGTATTTTTTATTATATTTTTTTCTATACATGTACATTAAGCTTTGGCAATATTGTATAATTTACATCCATGCCATGAAGCAATATTGAACTGAACTGAATTGAATTGAGAGAGAGAGAGAGACACAGAGAGAGAGAGAGAGAGAGAGAGAGAGAGTCTAATGAAATCCAGGACGAGTGCGACTCTGATAAATGAATAATAACACCTCTACTCTAATAATCATATAATGGGTTTGTTCTTTAGACAAATATTACTGCCACACTATTCAAACAGGAAAGTGTTTGTTTTAAATGTACATGACAAAATTATTACAAGAAATAAAGCCGCTAATTCATACGATTGATATTAGAACAAGTGTCTTACAGGTACAACTATTGTTCGGTGATATGCTGCTAAACATGATAATACATCTACAGCATTTATGAACTTTAATAACTATAATAAAACCCTTATCAGTTTGCGTCACATTTCTCTGCAAGCGAACATAAATAATCCACAGAAGAGGCTATTAGGTTCAAATACCTACAATTATCTAAAACAAATTCAATAAAATAAACTTTATTATTATTATTATTATTATTATTATTATTATTATTATTATTATTATTATTACTATATATAATAGAATATTAATAATTGTATATTTGCAAATGTTCCCTCCTGCCATCTAACTACTGTACTAATTGTAATATATTAACCAAATGATCTAACATATGTCATACAATGATTATTATGTATGACTCTTTTCGGCATCATAATAAAAGCAGTCTGTCTGTCTCTTATTATCTCCTGCAGACACCACACACAGAGCTCCCCTGCCCTCTAGTGTTCAAGCACACCCCTCAGAATTCATCAGAAGAGGACACTGACATATGATTATGTCATATATTTCAATATGCATTTAATATTTAGATTTTACATACACTTTAAGCAAGATGTGTTAATATTTATGTTAATCATGCAGTCAAAACTCATATTATGATAACAATATTTAATAACTGAATAACATTATGGTTGTAGATTAGAGATTAGATAGTAAATAATAAATAGTAGATTGAGACTGCAAGTTCAATAGTTAAAAATGTATATAATATATAATATATGAATGACTTAGAATTAAATTAAACTACATTACTGCATATTTTCCCATATTCTTCTTTGTCAAACTTCTCAGGTTTTCTCTGATTACAAAAGTTTGGGGGAAATAAGTGTATTATGCTTAACCAGGCTGAAGTTATTGGAGCAAAAATACATTAAAAAAAATAATTAAAAAAAATACATTGTTATTGTTAAATAAATATAGAACTATCAAAAATATTAGATTTAAAAAAAAAGCATAAATTAAAAGAAATGTTGACTTGGCAACTAACTGATAAAGTATTAAAATTAGTAATATATTTTAATATTTTTTAAAAAGTAGATGTATATGAACAATACTAAAATAACCAATTAAATGAACGGTTTTCTATGTTAACAAACTGTAAAATGTAATTTATTTGTCCATTCAAAGCTGAATTTTCAGATCCTTCAGAAATCAGTCTAATATTCTGCTGCTTGAGAAACATTTCTGATTATTATTAAAGTTGAAAACAGATCTATTTCTCATGAACAGAAAGCTAAAAACACGTGCAATCCTGAAACAGCAATGTAAAAATGTCTTTAACGTCACTTTTTGTCAATTTAATGCAGCCTTACTGAATAAAAGTGTTGCATGAAATTTGGGTAAAAGTCAGTATTTCCATAGATGTGAGGAACCTTTATCATAGTGCTGTTGGATTATTAATTGTCTTAATTACTGGAACAATAATGCCAAGTGTCTTTATTAAGAGACCAATCATCTATTTTAACCCATCAACATCTAATAATTTAAAGGTTAATGTTGAATGATGGTTCTTCGAGAACACATACGTATAATCCTGTAGTGCCACCTACTGGACACACTGCAATACAGCTCCTGCAGTGTAATCCAACTGATTATGCTTTTATGCATTTATCTGGTTATGCTATTATCAAGCCGAGTTGCTTAGTAAGCGGCGCGCTATCACACCGCCTTGACTGTGCATCGACACAAATGGCAGAGTTGTGGGACTCACCGATGCCAGAGTTTGCTCCAGTAATCACCACCACCTTATCAGACAGGTCACGGTCATGCAGGACCTCCAGAGCCGTGGTGTTCCCATCGTAGCGTTTGGGCTTCACCTGCATGTCCTCTATGGTGAAGGCCTGCCGAGGGTCAAAATATGTGGTGCGTTTGTTGATGTGACTGATGGGAAGAAGAGAATAGAGAAACATTACTAACCAGATGAGCTGTACAGCAGAGAATCCATAAGACACATTAAAACACACACACACACACACACAAACAGACACTCCGATGGCCACTTTATTAGCTACACCTTGCTAGTATTTGGTTGGACCCCCTTTTTCCTTCAGAACTGCATTAATTCTTCATGGCGTAGATTCATCAAGGTGTTGGAAACATTCCTCACAGATTTTGGTCTATATTGACATGACACCATCACAGTTTCTGGAGATTTGAGCAGCAGCACATCCATGATGTGAATCTCCCGTTCCAGCACATCCCAAAGATATATATACAAAATGTCATAATAAAACAGAAACAGCATCCCTGAATGAGACCTGAATATCTCTGACTGCCCAGGTGTGATGGATCTGATGTTTTCTAGATTAACTTCTATTAAAGTTTAATTTTCATTATAAGTTAGGGGATGTAGCCCCTATTGTTCCCATTGGTTTTCTTATTATTATTCCTCCCCACTGCCCTATGAGCATCGTTTAGTAGGAGAATGGTGAAATTTGGCACACTTGTAGTTGATTGTCATGAATAGTGACCTGACCAAATTTGGGGTCGCCCTTTTGAAAAGTATAGTGTTACATTTTTTTGCTACTCCTCCTTGAAAATTTGTCCAATTCTAAAACAAAATGGCTCAGATGATCTTTGGAGCCGCACAGAATTGACTGAACAGATTTTTGTCATGATTTTTGTTTGATTTTAGATCATTTTCACTCAAAAGTTCTGACGTCACAAACTTCTGGAAGTTGACCTGGAATTGGTTCAGAGGTTGTGTCTTGGCCAAGCTTTGATCAATTGAAATGAAACTCTGTATGCTACAACAACACCACGATCTGAGGGTCTATGCCAAAGTTGGGAAGAGCACTACCTATGGATCATGAGATATCAAAAATAGACATTTTTGTATCTTCTCATTCGGACCGATGCCCATCTAACGTCCTCCTTCTGCATGTGGTCGAGCAGGGTCAAGCCGAGCACCCACCGGAGCATGTGCATCTCCATGGCATGCATGGTGTTTTCGTGTTTGGCTGTAGCAGGCCAGCACTTAGATCCACACAACGTGTCGGGGCGGATGACCATTTTGTATATCTTCAACTTCAGGCAGATCGGCATCTTCCTATCGCAAAGCACGCCAAATCACTTGCCACCATTAGAGCAATGCAGCATTCATGTGTGCCCGGGCATCAGGCAGCAACTAGCCATCTGCGGAGATCAGAGAGCCGCGATATTTGAATTTGGCCCTTTTCTTCTCGGCGTGGCCATTTAAAACCAATGGATCCATCTGTCTGCATGCCAGCTTCCAGGTCCTCGGTCTTGGTGGAGCTGAGCCGCATGCCGTTCGCATCGAGTGGGTCCGACTATTGTTGCGTTTCATGTTGGAGCTGCAGGCAGACATCGTCGGCGAACAACAATGTCCAAGGGTGTGGATCAGGCCCACAGTCATCGCGTCCATGCATGTGATGAAGAGCAGGGGTGGGAGGGCAGATCCTTGGTGGACGCCGACACAGATATCGAATGGTGGCTACAGTATGTGCCGGCGGTGCAGCGGACGACGCTGGTGGTGCCAGTGGTAGATCATCCTCACCCCGTCGACGTAGGCCACAGGCCACCAAGGGACCAAAACGAGTGACAGATCGGGTTGTGCAGGATATGATCAAATGCCTTCTCCAAATTGAGGAAGGCAAGGTGGACAGTCTTTTTATTTTCGCTCGACGAGGAAACTCAGTGCCCAGATGGCATCCATCGTACTACAGCCACTGACGAGATCAAGATAATGCAACAGGAACATTTTATATCACTAATTATCCAATTAATTTAAAATTGTGCGTAATGTTTAATTTTGATTCCTTGATTTTTTTTTTTTTTTCAACTTATTTAACTCATGGAACACTTGAAATGTGGCCCCATGTGGCTGTTTGCAGTATTATTATTATTATTATTGTTATTATTAAATAGGTGGTGTATTTATCACTGTAATATCTCTGCATGTATCTGCCTGTGTAGAAGAATAATTTTCCACTAAGAAAATATTGCAATTATTTATTGTGCTTATCTGCTAGATTTATTAAATGCATTATTTCATTTTACATTTAAATTACATTTATTTTACATTTAAATGTATTATTAATTAGCCCAATAGCTAGGAGACAAATACAAAAAGCTCACATTATGACTTAATGGAAGCTATATTACATCATATATTGTAATTCATTGCAGCAGAATATACTTCCTTCAAACACGGTCCATAAAGTGAAATTATGATGAGAACAACATATTCACTGAACTCACTCAATATAGAAGATTTGGCCTTTATCGTCGGTCTCCTGCTCCCATCCATATGGCAGAGCTAAAAAATAATAATAATAATAAATAAATAAAAATACATTCTGCAATTTTCTTAAACATTTACTTATTCTTCATCCCTGCTTATCAAAAGTCAATCTCTTCACAAAGCTCTGCATACTTTATTCATGTTTCTCAATCATATTGAGATCAATTTCAATCGATAAGTGTGATTAAATAATGAATATCACTGTGAAGGCTCTGCAGACATTATTAATAGTCATCATACCTCCAGCACAGCGTTTCTTCTTCCCAGTTTTGGGATGCTCCCACTGAGTCTTCATTTCCTCGTGGCTGAAATTAATTGTGATACTCGATTACCAAAGTCATGTGTTAATCAATCTATAAATCACATCAGAAATACTATGGGGCTGCTATACACTCCCATTTCTTGCATTAACAGCACAGATGTAAAGTGTAAATGCACGTTTATCTCCGGTGTGTGTGTGTGTGTTGTGTGTCAAACACTCACTAGGCATAATAAACCCATCCGTCTTTGGTTGATCTCTCCTCCCAGCCGGGAGGAAGCTCGTCTTCACTGTCTGTGTCATCCATTCCGGCGTATTTAAGAGCTGCCATCGCGGACTGACTGTTTTCAAAGAAAATAACTCATTCAACTTCTCAGTGAAATTTATCTTACAGCAGATTCGTGTTACAATAGCCCTGCCGAGCCACTTCCGCAATCATAACATGACGTCACGAAGAGTCGGCGTATGAGAACGGCGCTTGAATGACAAGGGGTTCTGAAATGGGCGGGGCTTAACAGCCTGGTCAGGTGCGACGGTCCAAATTAAAACTTTTCTATTTTATCTTCTGACAGATATCAAAGTTTTTTTTAGTGTTGTGTGTCAGCAGCTCATATTAATCATATTTATTATTATTAAGCTCTGCAAAAGAAAATCAAATATAAATCAAGCCTTTTCTCTCTCTCTCTCTCACACACACACACACTCTCTCTTTCTCTCTCTCTCACACACACACACACACACACAAACACGCTCACACTGTCTCTATATATTTTTTTTTTAACTCAAATGGCTAAAGATTATTCACTTTTCCTAAAATTTCAGATCTACTGAATATGTGTGGCGTTTTCGACATATATATTAAGTCTAGATTTTAGTCTTTGTGTAACAGGATGTTGTCACGTGGTATCTGTTGCTTTTTTCAGCGCTGTTCAGAATGAACCAACCAGGATTTTGCGATTGCATTTTTTTTATGGATATTTTATTGTTTTTCTCAGGGGCCGGTTATCGTTACGTAACTTATTACATCCGAGATCAAAAGTCATATTTAAGATGATATCATAGCGCTAATCAGGATGTGGCTAACTCGGTTCTTCTAACGCACCTGTTGTTTATGGCTGGATTGAGTGTTCTGAGATAATTGCGCGTTTTTCGTGTTCACCGTTGGATGAATGTACCGTTACTCGTCGAAACCACTATCAGCAGTGCATGCAACGTAATGCCATAATATAATTAAAAAAAGACACCTGACAAATTTCTAGACTTTTATAATGAAACAGCCAAGCGAACAAAACTATATAAAATAGATAAATTAAAAGTTCAGTTTTTATTTTATTTTTTACATTCTTTTTTACAATATTTAGATTCGAGATTTATATTATTTGTACCATCTTTAGATTTTGATTTTAATGTAGTAATTAGCTATTCAGTTAATTTTATTTTTGGACAGATTTGTTACGTGACAACCATAGACTGGTGACAACATTAATGAAAGTTTATTTAGGGTCCAACAAGCCACTCCCACAATATCCGTCATCACTCAAATTAATACACAACTCTACATTATCTGTGTGTAAGACTCTAATACAATTAAGAAGTGATAATTTTATGACGAATAAATATTTCAGTGTCTATAGAATGCTATTATGGACTACCCAACATTATCTTTAAATGATTCTTTTTAATTGTTATTGTTTTACATTATTGTCCCTTGTTAAAAAGATCTAATTCTGTTTACATGAAATAAGATGCTCCGGAGCAGGTTTAAGTTAACGGACCTGTTGCTATGGCAGCAACTCCGGGATGGGCTTCGAAGAACCAAATGATCCAAGATCATGACCACTCTAGGATAAATCGTTGTAATTATTATATTTAAAAAAAAATACGTAATTTGCAAACTTTAAGTCCTTCTATATCAATAAAGGATTTTTTGAAGTAACATATTTGGCGCCCAACAACGATTCAAACAAGCCTTCGAGTCGCTCCTAACGGTCAGCTGAGGGTGAGTAGGAGAAACACACACATATACAGAGGTGGAAAAGTACTCAAAAATTGTACTCAAGTGAAAGTACAAGTATCTGGTCAAAATTATACTTGAGTAAAAGTAAAAAAAAAAAAAAAAAATTATATTGTACTCAAATATTAAAGAAGTAGTAGTACTTTTTTCTGACAGACAATACCGAAGAATGTTTAAACGGAGAACGAAAAACTTGCAATGGCACATGTATATTTAGTTAACAACAATTAAAATGAAACCCATCTCCGGATTAAAGGAAACTCCATTATTTCCACCCTAATGCCATCATATATGACTTTTATTTATCAGGTGAACACAAACTAAGAGTTTTAGAGAAAAAAAAAAATATCTTTATATAATGCAAGTGTATGGGACATCCAAAAATGACACTTAAAAACTATACACAAAGAGACTATGACAGTAACTCATGCAACCCCTGTTAATGAATCACTGTCTTCTTAAGTGAAACGATAGGCATAATAAGAAAAATAGAAATACCAATATTTTAATCTTGACCGTCATGTTCCCTTCGTGTGGTTTCTGAAGTGGTCCTGACCCCTTGCATTATATGGACTACAAATCTTTGCTTGTGTTCATGTGAAGAAAGAAAGTCTCAGTAAATGGTTTTGGGTGAACTATCCCTTAGAAGATGTGATGGAGGGGCTAGAAATATATTCCAGACCGAATACAAGAATGTGTTGAAATAATTAATTAATACTTCCTCAGATGTGATGGTGAACTTTTGAAGCCAGACATTTAACTTACCTGATGAAAGTCCTAATTGAAATTAAACAACGATCATTAGTTCTCACGTCAGCCACACATTTGAGCTGTTTACCATGTTTAATGTGCATAAGATAAAATAAAAATATAATGTACTTTTCAAGATATACATATTTGAGCTATTTTTGCACAATGATGGCCATAAACTTTTTTCAATACATTTTGACATGAAAATCGAGAAGAAGAAAAATCATTGTATGCTGCTTTTATTGCTTTTTTCTTTGGAGAAACGTTTATTTCTCTTTCGTAACAGCTTGCCAGTTTCCATATAGTTTTGGTGGCAGTAAACATAAAAATATTACATACACAATCATACAGTTCAACTATTGGACTTACTGTTCTCAAAACAACCAGGACAAAAAATAAAATAGCATTGTCAGTGATACTTTATTGTAAGCAAAAAAAAAACTAAATTTCAATAACTCAGTGTGTTGATAATCTGGAGACAATATATTAATAACAATAACCAGCTAACCGTGATCAACTCTGATGTCTCTGAGCTCTAGATCCAAACTTGTATTAGCCAACATAAAATCAATTTAGCTAAGGCCTCAGTCCAAACAATCCACAAAGAGGCCACTCCCAGTAACGACCATTCAAATTAGATTCAAGACTCGCTCTCATTCACTGCAACACTAAACTGTGATCACTGATCTTTGGGAATCCATGTTTCAGGAGCTCATTATTCATTCCAGATGGCATGTAGAAAAATTATTTTATAATAACAAAAAATAATAATAATAATAATTCACAGTGATCTTTGTCTTCATGCATCCAGGACGTGGGTGTCATATCACACTTTATATTTCTCTTTCGCTCTGTCATTTAATATACAGATATGCTGAAAGATATAAAGAAAAAGAGAAGGTGTAAATACATAATTCAGATCATCATGTACAAAACATGCACACAATATACACCAAGTTATGCCAAGTTATAATCTGAAAAGAACAGGACACTTACACTCAAATCCCTGAAATATTCATTGTAGTCTAAAGCATATCCCACCAGGAATTTATCAGGAACTTCAAATCCAATATCTGAAAACACAGAAAACACACACAATACCAGGAGAACAATACTATTATTTTTTTTTTTTTGTAGAAAGAAAGCTTTTATGCATTGTTTATTACAATTAAACAGATTCCCAAAAAAGTATTAATATTACATTAATCAATGTTATAATTATGTAATATTATTTTCATTGCAATTATGAACACACCAAAAATATTAAATATTATATAATAAATTATAATCGAGATATCCAGGTAACATCTCTAATAAGTTTTCCGCCAACATGAACTAATTCAGTTTAAATATTCATTCCTTTTTTTTAGTGCACAAGTCCAAACTGTTTACATTATTTTCATAATAATTAAGCACATTCCAAAAAAACATGATTAAAAAATAAATTAATATGTAATAAATGTTCAATGTTCTAATTATGTAATATTATTTTCATGAAGATTAAGCACATTCCCAAAAATTGTGTGAAAATAAAATTATATAATTATTATCAGCTAATTTTTTTAATTTTTATTTTTAAGGGGGGGGGGGTTGTTATACTTTGCATAAATAAAGGCCAGAATGTATCCATTATTTTCATGACTATTAAGCACTTTTTTGAATGGATCTAATTACATAATATAGTACTCAATATTATCATAAGAAAATCTAACTAGAAAAAAAAATATTATATAATAATCTAATTAAAGACTCATCTCATTGTAACATCTTCAGTGATGAATTTAATGTATATTTTGGTTGGCTGCATTATTATCTGCACTGGAACAGAGCTGGTGGTCCGCTGTAGAGGACATTACTGTGTCAGTGTTAAACAGAGACTGAGTCTCCATCCTCTTGATAACGGACTCGAAGCACTTTACAGTGGAAGTCAGAGGATCGACAGACGGATAGAAAGAGCTTATCAGCTTTCTGTCTAAAAGCATTGCATAACTACTCTGAACACAGACACATCCAGCTACATGAATGCAGGGGGTTTGATTTCTCTAAGTGATGCCGATTAAGCACAAAATGTTCATAATATCCAATAAAATCCAAAGATGAGCGACATGAAGGAACTCACAGTCTGGACGGTACCCTGAGCTCCTGGGGGTCCGTTTCACAAGTAAACTGAAACCACATGACATTAAATACTGTGAGATATCAAGAATAAAAAGAGCAGCCAGGCCATTTAACCACATATCTTCACAGAAATGTCTCTAAATGCTAAATGTGCTTATCACACAGCGGTTTAAGATACGTTTTAAGAAAAACTGTTCTTCCCAGGGATGCTCCTGCCTTACCTGACGACCTTCACCATTTTAGGACGACATTCATTTAATAGTTTGAGCAGTGTTTCCATAGTTCTGCCCGTCTCTACAATGTCCTTGGGCACAAAAAGAGATTTCGTTACATCATCTGTACACTACATTTAACACGTGCTGCTTGACATGAACGTACACGGACTCCAAAGTGAACCTCACCTCAACTATGAGCACATTCTGGAGGAAACAGAGAGAAGAGAAATGAACAACATTCAATTAGGTATCGACTACTTGGTCAGTACAGGGTATAAATAAATACTTTCATTCAGCAAAGATGCAATAAACTGATCAAAAATGACAGAGAAGAGATTTAAAATAGAACAAAATTCTATTTCAAATAAATGCTTTGAACTTTCTATTCATCAGAGAAACCTGAATTTTTTGTTTCATCATGGCTTGCCAAAAATATGAAGCATGTTTTATGACTGTTTTTCAACACTGATAAGATCAGAAATGTTTCTTAAGCAGCAAATCCACATATTAGAATGATTTCTGAAGGATTGTGTTACACTAATGATGCTGAAAATACAGCTTTGATCACCGCAATAAATGACATTTTACAAGATATATTCAAACAGAAAGCAGTTACACTATCATATAAATCAATACATGCAGCCTTGGTGTGAGTATAAGAGATTTCTTAACATCAGACAGACCTTAAACGTTTTGAATAGAGTAAAAATAGAAAAAAAATAATAATTATGCAAAGTTTGGTCAAAACTCACTTTGCCAGTAAGGGCAGATAATTCATCTCCTCCAATAACCTTCACACAGTTTGTCGACTGGTCATTCTGAGGAGGATCAGAGCAGGATTAACACAGAAAATCACAGAAAAGTTGTTTGAAAAAAATCTACAACAATACAAATACTGTGCAAAACAGCCAACCTGTGTTCCTGTTAAAGCACATATATGAATTATTTGCTAAAAAAAACTGTATTTGAGTCTTGAAGTCATCTCAATCTTTTCTAGGTTGATGAACTTAGTTATACTATATATTACAATTCTGGCCAGTTCCAATAAACCAACGATTACTTTCATGATGTTAATTAAATGATAAACGCTGATAAAATTCTACAGTATTCTGTCCAAAAACACTAAAAACTCAATTAGCTTAATGCTGCTAAAGTCGACATGAAATGTAAATTCAGCCGATCGGTTTTCTGAATGCTAGTTACTGAACTTCTGCATTGCCCTTGTCACTCCTGTAAGGAACATTTCTATAACATGCTCCACTTTTATAGACCGTAATGAAAGCAGACGTCTGTTTCTGAAAGGATTTATGGGTCAGTGTTGTGGCCCTCACCGAGTAGCTCTTCAGCCGGATGAAGTCCACAGTCAGCGGCACAGACTTATCGCTGTTTTGATTCAACGTCTTGATGAAATCCATCAGGTCCGCGAAGAACTTGTACCCTCCTTTCAGAACGCAGAGGGCCACGATATGATGGCCGCCCATGTCCCGAACGATATCTCTGGCCAACCTCTCAGTCCTGCAGAGTGTTTTCACATGAATGCATTCATTAAAGCTGGCTGATGCCATGCCAAAAATGTCAGTCAAGAGATTCCTGGGGAAATTTGTTAAACAAACAAAGGGGAAAGCAGAATTCAAATCACATGCCTCTCGTCCTGCGCTAACATCATTAACTGAACGGGGAACACGAGGGCAACAGCACAACTGTATCGCTTCTGAACATTACCGTACCTGTCTTTAATGAGCCCGCTGGGGATAATGACACTGTCCAGATCCTCCTCGTAGTGTTTCGGCACACAGAACAGACTCAGCTCGTGCCCCTCGCTGTCATCTGCTATCTAAAACAACATTACAAATCTATTCAAGAAACACTGAGACTCCTGATATTTTAAACAGCTACCACTCGAGTTATACACTGTAAAAATGATTTTCTTTGTAGTTATAAATAGTAATAAAACAAAATATTGGAGTACGTACGTTTTACAAGAAAATACAATTTCAGTCTTTGTATTTCAAATTTGGAAATTTCTGAGTAAAACATCAAATTTTAAATTAAATCACATTTTTGTCAGTGTGTATGAGTTTAAAAGGTTTCTGAGAGTGTGTGTACATGTATTTGTAAAGTGAGTGTTGTTTGTTATTTATTTTGGTGATAAAGATTAAAGGTGTGGTCACATTTGTTATTGTTCGGCGATGGATATTACTATTAAAATTCAGTCATTTTATAGAAATATCCAAGATAATTAATTTCTCATGAGGGTGTTACATTTCCTCAAGCAATCAAGTTCAGGGTGACCAGCAGAAAGTGTAGTCTGAATGTGACTTCAGTGTGAGCTATGATTCACACCCCCCCAAAACTAATGATAATAGACTATAGAGCTTTCTTTACCCGCTACATTTCACTAATATCCACACAAAGCTCTGGTTTAGAGAAATGAAATTGCCTTTCACGTGCTTGTTGCACATGACCCAGTCTAAATGCAGCATTACAATATAGCATCGGTCTAGCGTGACAGATGTAACCTTAGTCATTTGTTTTCATTGTATGGACGAGAACAAAACTTCCGTAAAAGAAACCTTTCATCATGTACAAAAAAAATTATATATATATATATAAATGGAATAAACGATTACTGTAAACACCTCACGTTGATCTGACCAATGGCGTCGCCTTGGCAACAACCCCGCTTTCTTTCAGACCGGTTGAGAACGCGATCGACTACGGTTCGCTTTAAATTGTGTGCGTTAATGACTATTTTCGTCACAGATCATTCCAAACGTGCGGTCTGGAAAATAAAGCTAATGAATCGTATGAATAATTGAGGAGTTTGTGTGCATATGGTGCCGAGCCACACCTCATGAACCTGTCGACACGCGAAGAGTCTCCATCCGACGCGCGTCTCGTTCAGCGCGCGAGCGAGCGTCTCTTACCTCCAGATACGCGGTCATTTCTGCTGTTTGTGCTTCAGGCCGGTGTCGGTGTCGGTGGACTCAGCTCATGCCGCCGGCGTCTGTCTGCGGGAGGAGAACAGCTCGGTCTGCGTGCGTCCGGGTGAAGCGCGCGTGTGCTGTGCGTGAAGTCAACGCGACGCTTCCTAAACCCTGACGTCACAATCCATTTACCCACTAATCTGATTGAGCCGTGTTCCCCTGCGCTTTAACCGCAGAGAGTCAATATCAGCAGACAGCAGTGTGATGCGACTCTGTGTCACTGACAAATAGTTTTATTTTTATGTAATATTGGAAACATACCAGAATGCATTATCCGACCCACACAGTGCTGGCTAGATTAGATTAGGCTACTTCCAAACTGTAGTCCGTCACAAATTACGTCAAAAAAAAAACATTTTCTTCTGAAAGACTAATTTTAAGTAAAAAAAAAAACTCACACACTTAAGAAATAAACACTTTATGTCAAAATAGGGTTTAAAGTGGCAAGAAAACGTGATCTGTGGGAGTTTTTAGTGAGTGATCAGATGGGTGAAATAAAAAAAAAAGTGGCCTAAATCAGTATTTACCTTAGTTTTAATGACTGATGATCCGAAATATTCAAAAATAGGTCAAAGTTCACTATTTAAGATAATAGCTGAACATAAGTTCACAAATAAAACATGGTTTAAATTGTTACTGCTTGAGTTATGATGTTATATGTAAAATGTAAAATGCTTAAAAACACTTAACTCGATGTTATTCATACCTGGCTTTAGTAAATAGAATAATGGTGACATTGTAAAACATATACACAGTGTAAAAATACAGTTTTAGTAAAAAAAAACAAAAAAAACACTAAACACACACAAAAAATGCATATATTTTCTGATAGTCTAAGTTATCTCTATTTAACCAAGAAAATGTGACCGGGACATGACTTAACAACTTTGAGGACTTTGCGCCTTCTTGTTTCAGAATACCCCGCACACCACTGAGTGTATATATATATATATATATATATATATTATACATGTAGTTGTTTATAATAAAATATTTTTTTTTTACATGATTTCTGTCCAGCACTGCATATATATTACAACAAAATAAAACTATATATAGTCATTCATTCATAAGTCATTGTCTATACTTTATATTGTTCAGGGTGTGGATAAATAACACACAATGTGACAATATTAAAGTGTAGTCACCCACTTCTTTTCTTAATTGTATCATTTACACAAGACACAAGGAAAAGAGCTTCATATCTATCTTTATTTATATAGCAGCACATCTTACAGAAATACAACTGCAGGAGAATACAAATGTACTGATTAAAGCAAAACACGTTTATTGACGTCAAATGTCATTAGTTGATGTTTCTTCACCAGACTGAATGTCATTCTCACACACTCATGAGTGAAGCAATGGTTCTCAACCAGGGGGCAACACCAAACTTATTTAAAACAAGTTATAATAATCAATGTAAATACTTCAAATAGACGTGTGCAATGTGCTAATTCACATCCTCTGGTAAAAATGCACCACTTGAACTTCCAACCACAATCTAGAAATTTGGTCTTGCGTGAACTGATCTCACAGCACCTCTACTGTTCTCTTATCATTTTATTATGATACACTGTTTGTTGTAATCCTCAAATGTAAGTGGCTTTGGATAAAAGCGTCTGCTAAATGAATAAATGTGAATGTGCTGGTGCGACCTTGCCAATCAAAAAAGACCAATTTTACATGTTTCCCATTTGTAACCTGTTGTAAATACAGTTGTTAAATTCTGAAATCACTCAAATGAAACAATTCTTTATATATCTATTGACTCCTAGTTTAAAGGGGGGTTGAGAACCACTGTACTGCGACAACTTTAAAAGCATTGGACGTTAATCACATCAAACGAAAGCAAACAAACTTCAAAAATGTGTAAAAACAGTGCAGTTAAAATACTCCTTTCACATCAAATAAAAGCACAAATAACTGCTGGTGATTGGGTTAAGCGCTCTTTTAATTTAACATTTACTGACAAAAAAATCTTCAAACACCTGCTGGCCAAACAAACAGAAAAAAGTGATCATAAATCAGTTATCACCGAGCTCAATAACCTTCTTTGACCTTACACTTTGATCTTACACATTTCAGGAGGCTAGAACCACCAGTGGATGAGAATGACAACATTTTAAAACAAAAGTGAGAGTTGAGGCTGCATAGCAGTTTCATGATATAAATGTTCAGATGTATTTGAGACTACACCAACAGACAAATGACAATTTGACCAGACAAAACAATGATTAAAAAAAAGAAATGTAGTCTTTTACTTCTGGATTAAGTACTAGTAATCCCAACATCTAAGTGTTTAATTATATACAAAGGTCCTTTAGAAGTAAGAGGAAAGGCTTGCAAAGGCACAAAGTACTTTCAATCAAAAAGCACAATAGGAAAAAAAAAATGTTGATGGATTTGTGCAGAAATATATTTTTGTTCATAATACATACAGTATGATTTTGACGTAAGTTGGAGCATCAGTACCAAAAAACACAAGAATGGACAAATGGTTTTTTTTTTTTTAATCAAAAGTCATAGATTTTGCTGCCCCGTTTTGAGAAATTATGCTTTTTTTTTTCTTCTTAATTGGTCCTTAGGTTAGATGTAGTGTGAATCTGTATGTCCTGCAACATGAGGTAAAACTCACACACATTTTTCTACTCTGATTCCAGAGTTTGATTTTTTTATGGCTTCGCATGGAACCAAAGCTCCAGAACAGTAGCCTGTGTATCTCACAAAGACAGATCCAGGTCATATTTCACCCCAAAATCAAAAGAAAACAATTTCTCATCCTAAAAATTTAAATTTGTAATTTAACAAAAAAAAAAAAAAAAAAAAAAACGGTACTAATGTGTACAATTGTACTTTATTATTTAAATTAATATTTTTTCATCTTACAAGAGCAAGAGTTATTTCAACGGGCTACAGAGAATTTATTTTGGGGTGGAATACGGCAAACGATTAGTCTGTGTGAGATTCACCCATACCCAAAACCAGTCTTTTTTTAATCGTTTAGAAATTGACAGTATTTGAATTTCACTTACCAAACAAATAACAATCTCCATTTTGTAACACAGTGATGGGGACAAAACCACCATTCCACCGCTCCGAATATTGACATATGAAGTACAGTACTGCAGAAGGGACAATTCACTTTTAAAATGTTGAAAATGTACATAGTACATTTCGAAATTCAGTCTTACAAAAATACTGTATGTATGCCTCACTTGCAGGTGAGATATTATCTTTTACTACAAAGAGAGCACGCTTTTAACAAACTGCTACCTCACAAAGGAACAGCACACTTAAAACAGCCCATCTACTATTTACAAACAGTAGTTATGCAAATTTTACATAAAGCATATTTTTTAAAAGAATATAAAGGCAAGACAAAGGTAAGTGTGATGTAAAAAGAACTGACTTCTCAAAGCAAAGATGTTTATGAAGATTTGAAATCGAACTACCTCACATTATGTTTGCATGAGAATATTGTCAATGCAAAAGCTGCTTCTCAGAGTAGAGTACTGTACATTGATGTTAAGTCTTAAAAAAGATTTGTAAAAGACGGCATGCGTCTCTGAACAAGTAAAATGTCAAATAAATGTTTAATAAAATATCAGAGCAATGTCCTACAATGAAAAGAACGCCTCAGTGAGTTTCGAAAAAGAAATGAGAAAAATGCTTCAAAATGTAATAACAAATATTTTAAAAAATCAAGACTGATGTAAACAACCAATTAGTATCAGTTATGACAAAATGTGGCGGCATTCTGTCAATATCACCCTGTACATGTTAATTTACCAGCGTACACACACCCCTCTTCACTCTGATGATTACTTGTAGAGAAATCTTCCAGTTAGGACACATGACTAATGATTTCTGACCGGTAAGAGCTTTCATAGTTTCCAAAAGATCATTTTTAAAACTTGTATGATGAGATTGTCATGCAGTGGTGGTTTGAAGCAGTCTCTTCATCATAGCTTGTTTTAAAACTTGGGATTTTATCAGATTTTCTCCTCTAACAACCCAACATCGACTATCTGATCGTAGATGAGGTTTATTGTAACTTGGGGGGTGAAAACTAACCAATCCCTTCTTAAACCCTCAAGGAAATATGGACCTAACTTCCATTTTAAGCTGCCCAAAAACCACCCTCATAGTTTTCATAGTTCACATCAACAATAAATACCCTAGTATTATTTTTCTAACACTCATGTCATTAAATTCAGAATCTGTAGAATTGTCTTTCTTCTGTGAAACACAAAAGGAGCCATTCTGAAGAATGTTCTCGCTGCTCTTTTCTTTACAACCATTCAATGACCTAAAGCTGTCAAACTCAAAATAATAATAATAATTCACGGTATTCCAAGTTTTCAGATGCTGTGTGTGTGGAACAGACCAAAAATTTTCATGGTAACTAAAATCTCTTTCGTGCATTCCTCATAAAGCAAAATATCTTCAATTGTGTATTTTTTGAGCACCACTGATAAAAGAAGGTTATACCAGCTTGGAACGGCATAAAGATGAATAAATATAGATTTTCATATTTAGGTGAACTATCCCTTGCGTGCACCATCACAACAAATCCTCTTCCCAAACTTGTGCTTATTTGAACAATCTCCATGAACCACATATAATTCAAAATCAAGAACATAGCTGCATCTTTTATAGTACACTACAAATGTGCTCCATGACTTTCTGCTGAGCACAAACACACACCTTGTAGACGCTCTGGTGGATGATAATATAATCTGTTCACATATCTCAATGGCAACGTTGCACATTTTCACATCCCTGATAGGAATTCATGTCTACAAGTTGGACCTCTTTATCATTTAAATAAAATTAAATAAAACAAAACTAAAACAGGAGAAATGGAGGAGTGATTTCCATAGAGCATCTTGATTTTAAATGTTATGTGGAAATGGAGAGATTAGATGGACATGTCAAACATTCAAACACATTAAAAAAAAACATTTAACATGGCTCATAAAATAGGCTATATTCTGAAAGGAGACACTAAAGAGTAATGAAACACAAACACATTTTTAGAAAAGTTATGACTATTAAAACAAGAAACGCTCTGACAGCCAGGTAGACACATATGGGTTACAAAGCTAAAAGGGAGAATCTCTGGCAGAAACTCCCTAAAGTGCTAAATATATTTCAAATTCATTCACAATGTATTAGTATCTCAACCGCAACAAAAAAGTTTTGAATTTATGTTGTACTAGGCTGGTTTCTACTGAAGAAAAAAAAAAAACAGATTAATGATGGCAATAAATGGACAAGATTCCAGTGGAAGTCAAGAACACAATACAAAGTAGCAAAGTGCCAATATACTTAATGGCTTAATGAGTCACATTGATATGTTGACATGCCAAACAGTGGCCTCAATGAATGGACCCTTTAATGTCCAAGAAAATGAGCTGTGATGAGATCCATATGTAACATGTCCCACCAAAACACCACATTACAAAGCTTTCAGAAACATAGATACAAGTGAAGACTTCCAAATTGAGACAACCCCCAAGTTTAGATAATCCCTACACAAGATGGAAGATGTAAAGAAACATCAACAAGCAGTGTGGACGGTGGTCTACTGGATTGAGGTTTCAGACTACTTATCTTTAATGGTCCAAAAAATCCCTAGGAAGAGTCTTTCCCTGCTCCTGAAAACGTTCCAGAAGTTCGTCTATCTTATCATCGAGGTTGTTGGACTGGTCCAGTAAGGGATGAATCTGCGCACTAGTCTGAAACTGGGTCTGATCTGAACCAGGATGGCCCATGGTGACGAGCTGATCTGACAACGATGAACCAGGAGAATTCATTAGCGGTCCACATTCTAATAAAAGAGAGAATAGGCTTTTTGAGTCTCAGAAAGTCACCTTCTGCAATCAACCTAATTTATAATTTTAATGCAACATCTGAAGGTGTGCACACTGTTTCATGAGTCATAAATGTAGGACAGACTTGATTTTAACCCTCAGGAATTTGCTGGATCATAAAATGTGGGCATTCCACAGTGGAGGACTACGCCAATGCCACAACAAATTTAAGAGATTATTTGACTGGGACTAGATCAAAGATGACCAATCCTGCTCCTAGAGGAGCACTGTCCAGTAGAATTTAGCTCCAATCCAATTTAACAAAACTGAACAAGCTAATCAAGGTCTTACTAGGCATACTAGAAACTTACAGGCAGGTGTGTTGAGGCAAGCTAAAGCTAAACTTTGCAGGAGAGTGACCCTCCAGGACCAAGTCTGGGCATGCTTGGACTAGGTCAAGGACAAAATCACTTTCCAGAGCATCTCAACAATTCTCAATGTTACTCTTTTTTTTATTATTCTCCAAATTTACCATTATTTGCTACGATTGCAATTCTGATATAAAATTGATTGGATTACACTTGCAACTGGGAATCTCAAAAAGAAAAAGAACCCACTTCTGAAAAGCAGTTTTGACCTGGATCACCCTCCAGAGCAGTGCTTCTCAAACCTGTCCTGGGGTCTCCCCACAAATTCACATTTTGTCTTCCTCATCTAACACCTGAATACAACTGACCAGCTCATTTAACAGAGATTTCAAAACTTAAATCAGGTTTGTCTGGTTAGGGAGAGGGGTTTGCAAAGCACTGCTCCAAAGAATCTCTTGAGAATGATTGCAATACTGTTTTCATGTTTTGACTTAATAGCACTTACCACTTGGAATATCAAAGAGATAAAGACCTGCTTGTCCTGGCTGCCCAGGTTGGCTAAGAGTTCCCCCAATAGATGTCTGAAAGAGTTGGCTGGGCGGTTGCTGAGGGGCGGTAGATGTGGTGTTCTGGAGACCACCCACTGCCACACCACTTGGTCCACTAAAGATGGTCGCTGCGGAGACAGTTGGAGGTAACTCCTGAGCACTTACACCACCTTGCAGGGCTGAAATTGCTGACTGAGGCAAAAAGATGTTGACAGAAGGTTGGTCTGTAGGAGAGACAGGGTTTACGGTGGTGGCACTTGGGACAACCTGCATAGGTTGCTGGTCCTGAAAAAGTTCTGTCCGTGTTGAAGACATACTGGTAGACGAGTCACTCACAACGGTGCTCTGGTCTTGAAAAGACATGGGCTCTGCCGAGTCTTGCTGGGAAACACTCACAACACTTTGTTGTGGAAAAATAATTGATGGATTTGGAGTTGGCTGGGCTGCTGAGGCAGTGGGTTGATTTGAAGGGTTGCCCACGGCAACATTTTCAGAGCTGGGAACAACTTGCATGGGTTGTTGCTCCTGAAATATATTCTCTGGGAGACGGTCGCTTCCTAAAGAAGCTTGGTTCTGGCCACTGAACAGCAAAGCCTGGGGCAGATCATGGGGATTAATGGTTGTGGTACAGAACAATATGCCAGTCTGTGTTTGTTGCCTTGCTTGATTTGGGGATATTGTGGCAATGTTTGGAAAAAGAGGGGCCTGTTGGGGTGTGGGCATCTGTTGTTGTTGGGGAGACTGTTGTTGTTCCATTGGGGTGGACAACTGTGCTTGTCCCTGAAAAAGTGAGACAGCCTGAGCTTCTGTTCCAGAGGTCTGCATGGGTGTGAGGAAGGTTATCTGTTGCTGCTGTTGGTTCTGGTTATTATCCGATGGTAGCTGACTGGGCAACACACTCTGCGCAATAAACAGGCTAGTTGGAGGAGCGTGCTGATCTGTAGGTAGATTGGTGCTTGTTAGCATTGTCATGGTACCAGGAAATAACGTTGCTTGGACTTGTGGTGACTTTGTGGTTCCAAAGAGTACTGTCTGCGAGTCTTGCGTTTCAGTCAAGGGGTTATGACTCTGAAAAAGTGGTTGTGGAGGTGAGGGTTGAGAGGATGGCTGCTGCAGAAAGCTTGATGTCTGAATGGTTAAAAGACCTCCTGTCTGTTGGAAAAGAGCAGTTTGCTGCTGCAACTGCTGCTGGGTTGGGTTCTGGAGGAAGCTTTCAGAGGGCTGCGATAGAGTACTCGTCTGTGTGGAGCTTTGCTGTTCGCTAGCGAAGCTAGGCGTGCACTGCATTGGAATCTGTGTCTGCAAGAGCTCTGACTGCAATTGTTGCTTAAGGCTCTCTAATACTTCCTGATGCTGAAGAGTTTCTAAGTTTTTCTGATGCTGTTGCTGCTGCTGAAGGTTATCGAGGACTTTTTGATGCTGCAGAGTCACTATGGAACTTTGTTGCTGAATGTTTTCCAGGACATTCTGATGCTGCTGTTGATGCTGTAGAGTCTCCAAAACTTTGTGTGTCTGCTGCTGCTGAATGTTGCCAAGAGCCTGTTGCTGGAGGTTTTCCAAGACCTTCTGATGCTGCTGCAAATTTTCAAGGACTGTCTGTTGATGTTGTAGATCCACAAGTGCTTTATGTTGCTGTTGCTGAAGATTTTCCAATATATTCTGCTCTTGCTGCTGCTGTTGCTGGTTCATTAGAGTTGTCTCATTTCCACCCAACCTTAAACTGTTCATGTTTTCCTGGACGTGTTGCTGAAGGATCTCTGCAGACGGCGTTGGGCTATAAAGTACAGAATTTAGCTGCTGTTGTGCTTGCAGCTCTCTTACTGCTCTCTCTAGCTGTGCAACTCCATCCTGGGGCAAAAGTGCCTGAACCTGTGGCCGCTGGGATGGAGGATTCCGAGAGTCTATTCCCACCAATAACATTCCACTTCCATCTGTACTGTTGTCCTCTGGAGACAAAGTTTCTGGGGTTTCACGCAGGAACTGCTGAGGGACCTGAGGGGGAACAGGCTGGAGAACTGTTGTGTCTTCTGACAAGGACACCTGGAACGATGTAGGTGAAGGAATGTCCTGCTTCTGAATGGAGGATAAGGTTTCTTGAGTCGTAAATATTTGAGTTGATGGCGGTTGTGAGTCGACGGATTGAAGAGCCACAGGGCTTGGAAAAGACTTGGTGGCAGAGGGAAGGACAGTACTTATCTCCAAGATTTGCTGGGTTGAACTAAGGGCTTCTACAGGCTGCATTGCAAAAAATGAGAAAATATGTTAAATCTCATGCTCCATTCATGAAATCAATACTTTGCTTTGGTTTACTTCCTAAACTAAAAGTTTCTAGGATTAAAACTGTAACTTGAATTAAAAAAAGGATGACAGCACCTTAAAAATGACAGTACCTTAAAAATGTCTGAAGGTGCTGCATTGCAGGAAACTTCCATAGGTTCTTCTCGTTTGACCATAGGTAACATTAAGACATTGTTTAGACAATTTGTCTCATTTTGCATTGCTGTAAACAAAGTCATAAACAAATCAGTTCAAACTTTAAAGTTCTAAAGAGTCTATCAACAAAAATTTAAAGTGTAATGGATGCAAAACATGAAAATATTTTGATAATGCCACACACCTTTTATCTGCTCTTCAAAGGTGCAAGCCTTGACTGTGGCTGGCAGTTCAGATTTTACTGATAGTTCAACTTTCTCTGTATGAAAAGAGTTAAAATAATGAATGATAGCATCATTAACTGGTGTGGAAATGCAATTTAATACTTTGTCCCATCAAGGGGTGTCACCAAAACAAGGAACAATTGACGACTCTTGATAGCAATATTCGCAAAAACAATAGCATTTAATCTTTAACCCAAGGTACTTCAATGCATCTCTGTAGATGTTTATCTTTTCAAATTGCAGCTGCAGCACTCATCCTGCATTTATGTTACTTGTTCTTCCAAAAAGCATACAGGAGCAAATGTTCCAATCCTATGTTTGCACTAGAAATTAATAATAATTGTAGACAGCAATGTGTTAAAATTAATGGTGTGCTCTTCTGTTTGTATATAAATGATTTACCTGAAAGTTGCAAGAAGGTTGGTTGTCAAATGTATGCAGAAGACACAATTATTTATGTAAAAGCAGAAACTTCTCACATGGCTGCAGAAATGTTAACCAGGCAACTGCTTTGTGTTTCCCAGTGGCTGCAGGATAACTGTTTAACTTTATATTTACAACAAAACAGTTTCAATGTGTTTTTCATTAAAGAACAAAGCACTGTATGTAATAAAACCAAAATTGACCAAAAGGAAATCAAGGAAGTGATTGAATTTAAATATTAAGGGGTTATAGTAGACTCTAAGTTTGATGCCCATATTAAGAAAATGTCGAAGACTATTAAGACAAATTTGAACTGTTTGCGTATATTAAGACCATGTATATCTCTTAAAGTAGCTTAAGTGTTTATGCATGCTATGATATTACCACATATGACCTATTGTGAGATAATTTGGGTTAAAGCTTCTCAATCAGTTGGTAAGCCTTCCATTGGGGAAGTCGTGGCCAAGTGGTTAGAGAGTATAACTCCTAACCCTTAGGTTGTGGGTTCGTGTCTCGGGCCGGCATTACCATGACTTAGTTGTCCATGAGCAAGGCACCGAACCCCCAACTGCTCCCTGGGCGCCGCAGCATAAATGGCTGCCCTCTGCTCTGGGTGTGTGTTCACAGTGTGTGTGTGTTCACTGCTGTGTGTGTGCACTTTGGATGGGTTAAATGCAGAGCACAAATTATAAGTATGGGTCACCATACTTGGCTGTATGTCACTTTACTAATGTCGCTATACAAACAAACTTAAAGCAATGGATCAGAAACCAATGGAAAGGCATCATTGTCAAATTCTTCAAAAGCATAATTTGTTAAGTTTTGATAATATTTTAAAGTTTTCATTTATAAGAACAGTATTTAAGTTTATACATGGCCTTGACCCCAAAGTAGTCTGTCAGTTAATACAAAAACTAGTTAAAAACTAGTAAAAAAAGTAGTGTTGGATCAAAGACCAGAGGGGCTAGTGAGAATTGCAGTTCGGAGATGCAGAACTACCGTGGGTCAATCATCCTTTTCTGTGAAAGGTTCACATACATGGAATACCATGCCTGTTGATTTAAAGTTACATATATATTTATTTGTAGTCATTTTGTTTCTTGTGATGATTGTGCTTGCTTGTTTTAAGTGTTTGTTTTGATTGTATGTAAAAGCCTAACCAGGGACGAGGGCTGCAAACTAGCTTTATGCTATATGCCCTATGTACAATGCATCGGTTGTCTGTGAGTAACAATGCCTAGTGTATTGTCCCTGTTAAATAAACACTTCTGAACGGTTACAAGGCACTGTCAGCATGACCAAATTAACATCCATGAGATAAGCCTCTGCTATGCTAAGATTCAACATTCAATACCTTCTTTACCAAAGTAACTTTACCTGATTTACCCAATAATATGCATTAAGAGTACCCTTACCCATTCCTATCAAACAACCATAGGACAAACTCTTCCCATACCACTAAATTAGACCCAAATGATTTGTTCATCCCTGCCACTTCCCTAACCCAAAAATATGATACCAACTGTATGTCTCTGAATATTTCTCATATCTGTTGATTTAATAAATGTATCCTCTCTTCACCAACCTGTTAGAGGAGTGTAGGTAAAAGCCTGTAGATCATGTGTTCTCCCTGCATTTGTCACTACAGCAATCCCAACGAACACCGGGGAGGTCACTGTCTGGTCATGATATGGGGGAACCTTCACCACTAGATGATTCTGGATCAAATTATGTTGAGATGATGTTTTAAACTAGATATTAATGAATGATAAGCATTACACAACAGAGCTAAAAACAGTTCGGCCATCTCCTGCACTTGCCTGATGAAAAAGTTCCATGTCAATTTCTGCTTCAGCCTGCCAGCCACTCTCTTCTGAAAAGCAAAGAAAACAGGAAAAGGATGTACTTGGGTTCAAAACATATTCTACACTTGCATTTAAACAGATCAAAGTGCAGCACAAGTATGCAATGATATAGTTAGATGCAAAAGGCATTAGATAATGCATGCAATACCTGTAGAATTTTCCTGAAAAAGAACTTTAGTTCCTTTGAGAAAGTTCTTGCCGATGATAAAGACTTCCTCTCCTCCTGCGACAGAGCAACTGTGAAGACTCTTTTTAAGGATTTCAGGCACTCCAGCTGGTTGAGCTGAAAATGTGACAAATGGAATACAGTTAGAAATGTGTAAACTAATATCCCTTAATATCAAATCTAAACCCTTATATCTTTGGCACTTACTACATAAGATAGGAGAGGAGAGGGCCTGGAGGGTTAGGACAGATCCATCAGGTCTTGGGATGTTGACTCTAAAGGCCAACCGAGCTCGAGTGCTCTTCTTTTTGGAGCCAGCAACCCCTATACGAGCTTCAACATCGGCATTCCTCAGCTTCAAGATGCCAACACAGTCCACGCTGCCAAGACGCATTACATTACACTTTAACAATACATAATAACTAAAAGAGACCGTAATTGCCACCAGTAACCACAGACAGAATGATCCTTACGCTAGACTCATAGAGTTGGTCGGCTCAATGTTCACTTCAATAACTGTGGTCCCTTCGATATCCACTTCCTTACAGGCCGTTGTGTTGCGGCCCGTCACTCTGCAGGCTTGATAAAACCCATGAGGCTTCACACGTCCAGCGTCATTAGCCACAAACACTTGGAGCACCACTGGTTCGCTGACTCCCTCTAACTGATGCACCATATTTAGAAACATTACCACATAAACTGTATTCTCCATAAACCCATATTTGTCCAGATAATGTGATGTGCATTAAGTGCTTACTTTGATTGTAGGAAACCCTTGCTGTGTGCGGTCTTTGACGGATCCCCTACTTCCCTCCGTCAGGTATCGTGCTCTGTGCTGCGTCTCCGGCTGAATCAAAATCTTCAGCTCCTTCCCTTCGCTCTTCTGCGGGTATTGAATGGAAAGAATACCCCCTTTCTGATTGTTTGACCCTTCCAGGGAGCTGAAGGGAAAATAAAGCAAAAATTAAGATAATAGCAACTACATAAAGACTCCTCTTCAATGAAATTTTTTTCAGGTCAAAAACTACGTTCACCAACCTCACTTTGGGTGTGACTTTGGTGTCTGAACCCAGTTGTGAAAGAACAAAGTGCGGCGCTTTAGCGCTGTCTGCATCAAATACATCCATTCCAGCTTCCTCCCGGGCCGCAGGCTTTGGCCCCGGCCGCTGGCGAGGAGTTCTCTTCCGGGACTTTCTGGGCACTTCAGTATTGTCGTTGTATGAACTGCTGCTGCCCACGCTAAAGTTGGACACAGAGTCGTCCATCCACATACTGCTGCTCTGCTCCGAGTCCTGGTTGGGAAGCACATCATCCTGGCAGGACATGCGACTGTCATCCAGCAGGTCCTCTGGAGGAGGCGAGATGCTCAGGACGGTCCGCCGCTTCGAGGGAGTCGCCTGGCTCTGTGTGGCTCCGACAGTATCCACCGCACTGACAGACACCACTGATCCAGGCTCCACACCCATCCTCTCTGGCATCCCCTCTGCGGCAGGACCGCTGTGGAGCCTGGAAGCCTGCTCTGGGGTTGAGGTAGCAGAGAGCATGCTGGGACAGGAAGGAAGTGTACTGCTGAGACCTCCAGGGGAGGAGGCAGCGGCGCAAGTGGCAGCAGCATCTGTAGTGTGCACAATGCAGAGCGTTAATAAAACCTGTCCGTGCAAATCTGGCTAGCAGTCCCGATCAAGCAGTGAAACTCGACATGATATCTGGTCATTGGCTTTTATCGGTTTTGAATGTCTTGTTACTGTGCGTTCACACCGCCGGCGTCGAGAGCGTCAAAGCGGCCGGAAGTCATTCATTTTAAATGTAAGCCGGCGTCGAGCAGCGGCGGGGAGCGGCTTGGCCGTTGAGAGCGTCGAGGAGAGTTGAAATCAAGGCAACTTTATGGTAATGATTTATGACGCGGTTGGGCATCAACCAATCGGAACGTAGAAGTCCAGCGCTTGAGAGGATTCCAGAGGACGCAGCTCTGATCATTAGTTCCCAAGAACAATCAAGGACAGGTTGTTTATTGCTATTTCGCGTTTGCAAAAATCTTTAATGTGTCCCTGTTTGTGTACAGGGACATAAAAAATAAACTAAAAGTGATACGTGGACCAAGGTGTCTGAGATTTGTTCATTTTAAGTAAAGGATGTTAATATTTCGTCCACAACAATATTAAATGAGGTTGACTTATAACGTTACCCGGGTTAGTCTGCACGAGATCAACAAGCTTGTTTGCTTTGCGGCCACTTTAAATACAAAATAAGCATTTGATCTACGTCAGAGCGTCTGAGAGCTCACGAATCTTTCTGCAGCGTCGTGAGCAGAGCGGCAAGAGCGATTTTTGACGCTCTCGACGCCAGCGGTGTGAACGCACAGTTAATATTAAATCGCTAATTAAAATAGGCTTAATTAAGCTGACACATTATCCAATCCCTAATTTCTTTCTTATCTATATCAGTTCTTCTTTGGAACATTGTAGCTATTTTGTAGAATCTCAATAATGGCCCAATAACTAGTCCTATAATAAAAAAGCAAAAAATAAACATGCGGAAGGGGTATACAGAGCATTTGTTGTTGCTTCTGCATAACCCAGTGATGATCTATTAAAAAAAAAAAAAAGCCAAATTACATTGGCCAATGATAACTAATGCATGCCAACTGGGCAAACTGGTGTGGTACTGGTTAATATCCCAGAGCAGATTTATGAAACACAGCCTCTCATAGACAGATAATATTGCACAATGACAATTCTGCGGTGTCGATTAATGCATGCCAATTGGAAGATTTGGTAGGGACTGAACGTAGCCATGGAGACAGAATAAACAAGCTTCTGACCTACGAAGCAGAGAACTGCAGACCATTTTATATGCAGACTCTCCCTGATTCAGAGGGAACTCCCTGGAATAAAAATGACAAATGACAGCGAATAAACAATAAGTGCTGGTCATCCAATGTAGATATCAGCAAATTTTGGTCAGAATCATTTGAGCAAAATCATAATATTCATAAAAACATATGTTTTGTTTGTTGTTGTTTTTAGATAACAAATGGGCCAGTTTTTTTGTTTTTTTTTTACAGACTCAAATAATTGGTTTTCTCACCATCCTAATTTGGTGGTGGGTTTGGTTTTGGTTGACTGTTTAACCTCAAATTTATTGCTGCAAAAACACTGATATTTGTCTGGGCTGCTTCACTTAAAGATCCCTCAGCTTCCTGTCAAAACAGGAAGTAGTGTAACGTTAACCTGGCTACTAAATGACAGTATTGCCTTTCAATTAGAATTCAATTAGAACTGGGCAATATATTTGATATTATTGTGATATTAAGCAGAGTTGTAAATGTCAAAATGACTTTAAACACATAAAGCAATAAAAAAAAAGATATTTTAATGTCTCTAATTTAAAGTTCCAGAAATCACAACAGTTTGATTTCTGCAAATTAATTTAAACAAAAGTATTTGTTCACTAGAATATTCACAGGCATCCTTATGTGGCACTGAATTTTTCATGTGACAATTTTTTGAATACATATATATACATAAAACAGAAGTGAATTTCCAAGTGAAACAGGTATCAATTTGTTTTGTTTTTAAATTAGAATTAAGAAAATACATAGGACCACTTATGATGTAATCTCAACTAAATATTGATATTATGCATTATGCTGTTAATATGCATTCTTATATTGGTGCATTTAAGTAGAAATAATTAAGCAATCTCTTTTATATTCAGTTTATAAAACATAGAAAACAATTTGTGATTACATTTAACTATTCAATTACATTTTTCATATGTAATTTATATTTTATTGTATCTGACATTTCTGAAAAATAACAGAAACATTTCTGGTTTTGTTTGTTTTGTACAGTTCCAATGTAAATGCACACATAAACAAGATGTGAAGTATTAAAATAAAAACTGTTTTTTGCTATATTGTCCAGTCCCAATCTGATTTAAAGCAATTTTATCTTTAGTTCAGAGAAGCAAAGGCCTATAAAGCAAAGAAAAATAAAAAAGATTGAGAAAAGCCTCAAATTAGGTCTAACACCAATATAATTGATAACAAAGAAGAAGAAGAATTTATGGTTTATGTTTTTCAGATGTCACCTAGTGTGCCATGGACCACTGCTAGTCAGTAAGTGCGGTTTATATTGCCTTGACTGGCTTCAATAAGGGCCCTATGAAATCCACTTTATTTTTTCCCAAATTTCATAAATTTTTTTGTCCAAATTCAGATTTTTCCATTTAACTTTTTCTGGATTCCAGTTTAAATTACATTTTATCAATCCAAAAAAAAGTATAATCTCTAATTAATTAAAAATCATGAAACTTATACAATTTAACATCAGTTTAAACGTTTTTTAAAATTACATTTAGGAAATCACAGCGAGTGTCACGCTCAGTAGTAAAGGAAACTGCACATATGCGCCATTCACTACCAGATACACTCAGAACATTCAGGATTCAGATTTTATTTGTCTTGCTTAAGTACAGGTAGTAGTCTGTATCGAGATTGGATTTAAGTGTAATGACCTACTTTTGATGAATTCACTCAAACTTTGACAAATTATGTTCCACGTAATACAGTAAATTCCATTTTTATGACTGGATTCCGCGATTCTGTCCGTGTTTTCCACATTGCGGAAATCATAGGGCCCTATTCAAACATAACATGCTCTCCAGACTGGGAAAAGTCAGGAAATCACTCTACCCCACAATCAGCAATAACAGGAAGCTCTTTTTAACAGGTTTAATGGGACAGGTCAAGTAAGACACTTGAAATGAGTTAGTCTGCAAAATCTGAAATGATCTTAACAGCCAAAAGAGATGAAAAAAAAAAGGTCCGGACGTGCAGATGGGTTTAAAAAAAAGTGTGACAAGTGAAAAAGGAAGCACTAGTCAGCAGCACTAGAAAGCAAAGTCTACAAACACATATGCTGAGACAGAAAAAAAGAAAAGAAAAAAAATTAAAACACCACACCACTCAAGAGAAATGTTTAGTAAAGCTCCAAAAACACAAAAATCTAAAGAGAAGCTTCACAGCAAGTCACCTGAACACTGAGACTGAGCGAAACTGATTAGGAAAGTCTTTCTAGCTTGAACAGAAATGAGGACGATAGGAGCGATGTGTACAGTGTCCTACCTGAGGCCAAGGCCGCCGGAGGAGGAGGTCCGGCCTCTCCACCGCTCTTCTGGCTCATGCTGGGACTGTCCTGCTGTACGATCGAGGGCAACTGCAGCTCTTTAGGGAGCAGGTCATACACCGACTCTGAGTGAGAGAGAGTCACGGTGAGCTCAAGATGTACAAAGATGTGCTAACAAAGAGCAATAAACCTTGAGCAATGATGACATCTTCCTGCATGCAGTGCTTCATCTTTTAGGAAACACTGAACATGTAGGGTGTTTTTATGTTTCACTAAATCCAGGTTTAATAGCCTAAATATCCATGACCAAGACAAATGAAAAAAAAAAATTGGTGTGTGCCTATTAAAGTTTAACAATAAACAAGTTATCATCAAGCTACCACATGCCTAAAAGAGATATTTTTTATCAAAGTTAAGAGTCAACCCCGCGCCCCCCTAAGACGACTCATTTAAACACGCCCCACATGTCTATGTCACTGTGTGGGAAGATTTGCATAATGCCGCCTAAATGATCACGCAAAGAAAGAAGACGTGGTTTCAGTAACACAGTTAGTGTTGACACAGTCATGTCAGGGAGATGTGTGTGTTTCTAGGAGAAAGCAAAAGCACTTTATTTGTTCTCCCGAAAGTAGATGCATTTAGGAATACTTAAGATTACTTACAACAGAACAGAAATGCATCTTATGGACTGGATTTGTGAACCTATGAGACGAGGTCATTCTGACTTTGCTATGACAATTTGGCTCTTCTGAATCAGCTACTGTAAGTGTGTTTTGTTATTAGTTTTTAAGTATCTGCTATTGACTGTTCAAATGTGGAATGTGTGTGTGTGTGTGTGTGTGTGCGTGTGTGTGTGAGAGAGAGAGAGAGAGAGGGTCACACAGTGGAGTCAGCTGTCTTAATCGTCCTTGGCTCATGCGCTGCAAACACATACGAGCTTCATCACGGTGTCTGTCACACTTCTCTGTTCCTCTTTCAGACTTGAACTGATTAAAACTAAGGACATTATTAACTGTCTTTACATTTATATTTATATATAACTGTCTTTATATTTACATTTTGAAAGTTGAAGCTTGCGATTATGGAAAGGGACATTACATTTCCAACGAGTGCTTGTGGTGTTCGGCCAATCACAATGCACTGGGTCAGTTGGCCAATCAGAGCAGACTGTGCTCGTCAGAAAGAGGGACTTGGTAGAAAACTACGAGTTTGAGAGAGGAAGGACATAGAGGACCTACAATAATGTACAGTATTTGAAAAATAATGTGTTTTTTGAACATTAAAGCATGTCAACATATTCTATTACACCAAATACACAAAATAATTATCTTTTAAAAAAGCATCATAGGACCCCTTTACCTTAAATATGACACTTTTTATTTTAGATCAATTAGAAAAACGACAAACAACAAAAGCTGCGTCACTAACATGATTTACTGCTGTATTAGCCAGCCAATTAAATAAATATTAAAAATTTCGAGTTACGAGTTACCCTAGTGTTAAATCAGCAAACTTGTTTCTTGTTCTGTCATGTTAATTTAATTCATACGTTTATTAATGTTCCTAGAAAATATAAATATTACACAAGTCAAGGTTGTGTTCAGAAGGATTTTGTGATCTGAATATAAGGCTGAAGATGCAAAATGACAAATAAAACCAGCTCATATATTAATTATAAAAAAAGAAATAGGGTAGTTAATAGAAGCATGTTTTCTGTTTTTAAAATGGGCCTAGTTCGTAACTGGGAATAAAGTTTAAGATTAGAAATCAGGTCACATTAAGATGTGGGCTTAAGGGCTGGGTATCATTCAAAATGTTTAATATCGATTGCGAGCCACATCTCTGTGCAAAGCCGATGTAAATTATTAGGTGTGTTCAATATGAACAATCAGTGTATGACATGAAAGTACCGTGAGAGCTATAGAGAGCAGACAGCTTGAATTGCTCTCGTACGTTGATCTCAAACACGATCGATCTGCGCAGCGCTGCTTCGAGTTGAACACACCTAGTGATTTTCCTGGACGCCTCACTAGAGCCAATCACCAGCACTTGATTTAGGCACATCGAGAATGCTGCATGCTTATTGGCTCACTGGGGTTGACAAGATTAACCCCTTAGGAATCAAAATTAGATGCAAATGTCAAGCCATTTTTCGATACTCTATGTTATCAAGGCAATTCAGTTTTCTGCCTGAAAGGTATTGAACTCCATACCCAGCCTTAAGCTATGAGACAAAGTCTCAACTGTGATTAAGTCAAAATAACAATAAATAAAGGCACCAAAAATAAGCCGCATTCTAGGTAGACAAACAATATTTCCAGAATGTTAAGCATGTTACCAACTTCTTGTTAAAGAACAAAATTTTGACCTTTTTTCGAAAAATAACTACGGTTATTTTCAAAACCGCAGCTTTTTCTACACGGTCTGGCCGTTCGTCCACACGCAAACCCAGCAGGTCACTGAAACCCAACATTTTAGAAAACTCCTGCCAGGGTGAACATTTGCAGTGTTGCAGTGTCATCACGTAGACAACGAAACCAGAGTTTTTGGCTTCTGACGTCGAAGCATGCGCGCTCATCTCCACCAACTGGACGTTTTTCAGGCTTCTCATTGGCCAACATGGCTTTATGGTTGAGATTATATCGCCACCTGTTGGCTTGGCATGCTCTTGACAGTCCTTCATCGCATGAGTTTGCATGAAGTGATTGCAACGATAACGTTCCTCTGTATCGTTATCATTGCAGCCGTGGAGTGGGCCTTGCCAATACTATATTCCTGCAATACTGCTTTTCTAGGACCCTTTCTTTTTCTTTTTGATAATGACACCCATCCAATTTCTGTTTCAACAGAGACGACCTAATTCAAACAAAAAACAAACAGATGCAAAGACTAGATTTATTTATCCATCTCTCCATCTTATCTCTTTATACTGTATTGTTATAGTTACTGTCCTTGCTGTGAACGGCCTTTATTCACTGAACAATTTCAGGATCAGTGTAGCATTCTGGCCCAGAGACACAAAGTGGACAAACAGAGATGGAAATCAGAGCCTGGATCAACACTCCCCTACAGAAATGCTTTGTAAATAAAAGCGCTGGTGCCTGTAGTGAAACTGAAGCCGCGGTCAGCAGGTCTGCATACCACATGTTCTGCATTCCTGCTATTTTAACACTAAGCATCCCTGGACGACAAAGAGATAATGGGATGGTCCGGCTCTCCTCAGCCTAGGCGCTGTTTTATATTCCAGGGATTAAATCTGTTCAAATGAATTCAAAAGTACAGAAAAACTTCTCTTGGAGCAGGAAAGGAGGCCAATAGAGTGTCCCAATAATTACACACTACTTCTTCGTGAACACAGGCTTTGTACAAATCCACCAAACGCAGGTGGAGCCACATGATGAAAACAAAGCAAAGTATCGACAAAGCAATTCCTAAAAGGAACTATTAAACGTGTCCATCACTACAAAGTCAAGTGAGATGAACACACAAGACCAAGCATTATCAATAATGCCCTCTAATATAGTTCCTGCTATAGTTATCGTTTTCCATGTGAAGGCCTTAAGGCTGTTTAAGCCTAGAGCTCTGTCCTCGCAAATGTGTTCTGCATTTATCTGCTTTATCGTCATTTGAAGAGTTATTCATGTCTGTAACGCAAACAGTGCTATATGAGAAACAAAAGAAGTGCATCAATATAATAAGACATTCAATTCATATTCAAATCTGCATCCTTAATCTGCATGTAAACCCAAAAAAAGGATGTTGTCCACTTCCCGGTGGCTCGCCACAGAGGGACTGTCTGTAGCTGTATCGGTCTTAAACCATTCACAGTACAAATAAAAGGCTTACTTGTACATAAGCCACTAACTTTTAAGTCTGTTATCATCACATCAACAGAGGAACATCATATGGTCAAACCAGTCCATCACATGCAGGGAGAACAGTGCCAGATTCAGCCATGTTAGTTCTCAAGCTGAATGTGTTGCTGTTGGCAGATGAAATATTAATTATAATAGCTGAGGATCGGTTTCTGCACATGGCATCCTCTACGATGGCACTAGTCCAACATTTATAGTGCATACAAGCCGATTAACACGAAACACCACACACAGGACCTACAGTGTGTTATTTTTATTTTTTGTGTGTAGACAATAAACTTTGGTTGTCTCAAAGTCACGAGTCACTTAAAATGTGTATAAAGGTAAACAAACACACATACACACCCACCCACCCACTCCCTCTCTCTCTCCCTCTCACACACACACACACACACACTTAAACACACGCAAACACACGCGCATTTATATATAGACTCACACACACACAGACTCACATTCACTCGTTCATATGGACTCACATACACACATTTATAAATACACACTGCTAGCGCGTGTCTGGTCGTGCTAAGTGACGTTAGCAATTCTTCATATTTTATGCTCAGCTACACGTCTCCGTAAAGACCAGTGCAACTCTAGATGAATGAAGAAAGGATGTGCTAATATAAAAACGCGTTCTTACCTTTGGAATACAGCGATTTGGGAGAACTGGGGTCGATATCGGTGCTCAGTAGAGATATAAAATCAGAGGGCATGCTAGCATGCTAAAGCCTCATGAGATCAAAGGAAACGACTCATCACGCTCAGCTTCAAGAGCAATGCATACAGAAATAGAGATGGTTTCAATCATAAAATCCTTATAAAGGCTTTACAGCAAATGTACTGTTGTAATATTCACACTCGGGAAGGTTTTAATATGCTTTTTTCCATCTGATTAGCTAGTCAGCCATAAGAGCCATTCACCTTTTTCTCAGCGACTCCTCCCCCCTTTCTGCGCATGCGCACGAATTCGACTGCTTCTGACACTATTATTATTCGAATGTAACTATGTGATTAGTGTTGGGTTTCTATCATATTACCTGCAGTTTAGTTATAGTAAAATGATAAAATTAAGTGTATGCTTTTTAATTATTCAAGTTCCTATGTCCATGTTCAATAAATCAGAGAATCTATCAAATGTACAACGCATTTTGTTTGGGGAATGAACTGAACTGAATAACGCACTCTGTCGAAACGCAGATTTACTTTTGATTTTCTCAGAAAAAAAAGCGCCCACAAAGAAAAAAGAAAAAAGTGGGGGTAAAAATCTGACAAAGCGCCAGCGGTTAGAGAGAAAGTCGTGGGAGTTATTTTTCAGAAAACCTGAAAGCAGCATTGCGACACTTGAATAACGAGCTGCTCTGGGAATAGAGTCGTTTTAACAGTGAAGACGAGAAATGTGTGAGAGAATGAGAGTCTCTATCAAAAACAGGCAAAGATCCCTTTTAAAATGTTCCCTTAGCTGTGTTGAATTTAGGCTAAACACCTGTTTTTAAATTAGGATCATTTGTATTCATCATTTAGTTCTCCAGTATATGTGTAATTTTTGATGCTGGCTATAAAGTGAACCAAATAAAACTGATGTCCTGGCAAGATTCAACTATCCACCTTTTTTCTACACCTGCATGACGCTTTGCATGTATTACGGAAGTATAGGGAAGAAATAATCCGCAGATTCAACGTGATGAAAACCACTTTCAAAAACTGGGTACAATGAGGGGACATTATTCCCAGATAGCACATGTACATCTGCAAGATGTCTGTTAAAGATTGCTGATAGATGTCTGTAAGATGTCAGTTTTACATGCATTCTAAATCACAAACATCTTAAAGACGTCTAATAAATGTCTGTTTGACATCTGATAGGAACTCTAAAAAAATGTCTTGAAGATGTACATGAAGATGTCAAATAGACGTTTCCATGATGTACGTCTGCTATCAGGGTTTTTCTTACCCTTCAACCATCAAACATAAAAAATAAATTTTAAAGTGTTAAAGCATTAACAAATTACTACAACGGACGACGAATAACCCAAAAAGCCTGATTATTTCTGCAGCAATATTATGGAGTATGGACGTGTTAAATAGACTATCACTGCATGTAGGAATGAATGTTTGTTTAACATGCACTTCCTTCACCAAAAATAACCAATGTTTAATTATCTGGAACATTGAGGCATAATATAAAGTACATTTCAATACTTTATAAATATATTATTATTTAACATTTAAATACAAGGCATTATGTTATTCTGATGTCTGAAAATAGGATATTTTCAAAAATAGTTAATTCAGTCAAACTGAGAGATAAGGACTATTTGTAGGCCAACCTTATTATTTAAAAGCATTTGTTTCAGTCTTTGTGAGTGGAACTTCCCAAAACCGGAAGTGTCTCCCTATAATCAGTAGACACGTTAGGAAAAAGCTAGATACGGCAGATTTATTTTTGTGGCTGATTTACGAAGTTTATGATTTGCATCACCAATCAGAATTGCATACAGGTTAAATGCCAAATCAAATTGACAGTCTTTATAATGGCAAACACTGTATAAAGGTCCTAGATAATGTAAATTTCACAGCTCACAACTTTCAGAGTATTTGTCTACGGAAAGTCTTTTTAACACAGACTGATTTATTTGTAGCATATAGACTAAAACAGCATTGCTTTTGGCTTAACCAAGAGCACTGATGCCACTAAAATTAACAATCAACCAGGCATTCAATATTGTTTTAATTCCTCTGTTGATGATACAAGACGATGATATCCAGAATGTCTTTCTGTTCTATACATATGCCGCATTCCATTTACCTTGGAAGTCAGATGTCATAGTTGGGAATGACGTCACAGCCAAGTGGACCATGTTACAGTAGAGAAATCCTAAAACCAAAGTTAGCAGTACCAGTCAGTTAAAAACACATAAAAATTGTATTTTGCACAAATTACATTAGTATCATGTCCACAAATACAGAGTGTATAGTACTGTGTGCACCACTGAGTTTATTGAGACAGAGACAAACATTTTTATATTTTTTCGCTCACAAAAAATGTTATTACTACTGTCTCTCTTCAGTTGATGAGCAGCCATATTGGATTCTGAAGTTGGAGTTGTTGCGATTCCTCCAAGATTCCAAGTTGGAACTCTGACTTTGAAGGGCATTCCAGCTAAAAATTCCTGCTGGCGACTCGGAATTTCCAAATTCTAAGTACAAATGGAACGCAGCAATACAACAACAAGGTTAAGAACATTTTAACAGTCAAAGAACCTCATTGCAAGTCAACATGAAAACTGAATTTTTATAGAATTTGTAGTAAAATATTATGTAACCACAGCAAACCATTTTGGAAAGAAACGGTATGAAAGCATCTCAAGTAATACATTTTTTAAACACAAAAGAAGCATTGCAAACAAACATATCAAAAACATGTTTTGAGGGAAGAATAAAAGACTTGAGTTTTGATTTTTCACAATTACTTTCTGATGGACAAGTTCTGCCCAATCTTTTTATTTTTCTCATTGAATATCTTGTCTTACTAGTGAAAATGTCAAACAATTGGAGTAAATGAGTTTCTGAATGCTGTTTCATGTTGTCTTTAAAATAATTTAATGTCTATTTTATTAGCTAAGGCATGAAGGCAGACCATGAGCCTCTAAATGCATTTTGTAAGACAACACAAGTTTTTATAAATCGTATCTGAAGTGTGTAATTTATTTGATATTAAAATACTTTATCCTATTCCTTCTTAATAGACAATGAACAGATTGCACAGGTTTGGATTGTTCATCAACATATGGAAGAGTTTCTCTGCTAAGCTGAGGAATCTGCTGACGCTAATCCAATTTGGCACCACATACCTGTGTGAATCAGCCTTGGCATACCATAAAAACAAGTACAGTAACAGACCGAGCCCAGAATAGATGTCTCAATCAACTAAACAAACATTAATTCCTCTTTAAAATGGATATCTTTAAGTGTATTATTGCAACAGTAAGTCCAACATTGGCCTTCACATTTATCTGTATACATACATGTATGCATGTTCAATGGTCAACCATTTAATTGTAGTTAGCTATCCATCTTTGAAACATATGCACAAAACCTGTAATGATAACACTTATAGATAAACTAGGTCAATTTATTATTATTTTAGTTTTTGTATTTTATTTATTAACTTTTTTGATCGTATTGTGTATCGAAATGTTTCAGAGTGCAAATTCATATCGTAACGTATTGCAAGTACACATTGCAATCTCAGCATTGCCACAAAGGGCAATTAATGATGTGCACCTACAAGTGTTCTAAAAACAGTTTTCATTTTAGGTCAACTACCATCACCACCATTCACAGAGAGTGTTGTCGAAGTGTGTCAGGACAAGGCAGTTCACTTGGCAGCCATCTTGGGAGTGCGCTTAGACAGCTTAGACAGCTATTTTCAATCAGGCCAACCAACATCAGTTGGCTCTTTGGATGGCAGGACTTATGCTGTGCTTTGTGATTTCTCCCATTCATCATAAAATCAATGGTCCAATCAGTAAACCCCTCCCCATAGCCGATTTCACTGGTCAACTCAATCACCTGTCAAGAGACGTTCAGACTTCATGTATTAAGCTCAGAATTTACAATAGCATGGATGGATCAGTTTGAGATGGACAGTAATGCTACCAGGATGCTCTGCCAATTCTCCACTGAAGGTAATGAACAGGGGTTAGGGGGTTTTCAGCATTATGTAGGCAGTTAAAAATACAATCTTTAGAGAAAAGAAAAGAAAAGAAAAAAACATGTGCCACGTGCAAGTGATTTGAGCATTTGAAAAGAAAGGTCCACTAGGTTTGCACACTGTGTACAAGGACAAGCAGAACACAGAAAATGGAGTATACCTAGGCCTTTAGTTCAAGTTGATTTTATAGTGTTAGCTACCTGAATAATAACGTCTGAGGCGTAAGGCACACAAAACGGGAAACACTTCAGGAGTTTCAAAGTAGACATCGGACAGGATTTCTGGGAGATGTGTTTGTTGCAATCACGTCTAGAAAATTAAAGCCAAAACATTGTGAATTCATCTGGTGGCTAGCTGGGTCAAAAACCTTGCCATCCGGAATGCAAAGCAATCTAAATACTCTAATACACTTAGAATGTATTTTTCCCAGAGATGGTTTCCATCATTTTTGGAACTTCTTATCACACTGATGTATGTTTTTCTAATACGTTTTTGTTAGTCATTTGATGCTGGGTGTGGGTCATGTTTGTGTGCTCGTAATTGGGTGGGACTTTGATAATGCGGCTCCAGCTCATGACCACTACTGCACAGACTTGGACCCCTAATGATGTCATCGGAGCAAGACGACAGAGGCCATAACTGGCACATTTCGGGCTTCACTTTTGTACAGTGGAAGTGGAGACATGTCATCCATCTTGTTTTACGTGTTTTATGGTCACTTTCTCTACCAGTCCACCTGGAAACAAAAGACTGATGCCAACTCTCTCATGGAAGAAGCTGTCATGTTCACAGCTGTGATAACAAGCACTTATCAGGAGACGCTAAACAATGGATTTTCAGAAGTATATGCCAGATTTTCCACAGCATACACTCTTGACGACTGAAGACGGTGTTGTTGAGTGATTTACCTGTTGATGATAAATGGTTCTACGATCAATTTAGGCTTACAATGCTTTTGGGAAACGCTGCCGAGACCTTTTGAAAATCTGGCTATGCGAGACTACCTGAATAATGACACTGACATTTGAAAGTAAATCTATTGCCCCCTTGAGTACTGGAGTTGTAACTACAAGAGCCACATGCTAGTAGCATCTGTACTCAGCCTATTTTTCCGGCCTTCATCTACTACAACTATTAGACAGACACACAGATATGCCTCTTTATTCATCTCATTGTAAAAACTAGATCACTAGACCTCTGCCTCCCATATGAATCCTTTTTATTGTCTACGGGCACCTCCCTCCCCCTATCCCTCCCTCCCTCCTGTTTTGGTGTGTCATGCAGTGGCTGACTGCGTTTCTCTCTTGTGGGACCCTTTATGTGTCACTGTTGTGTGTGCTGCAGTGACAATGGGAGCTAATGTGTGACAGTGCATGTAGGGGTGGGGAAGAGAGAGAGAGAGAGAGAAAGAGAGAGAGGGTGGCTAGAAAGAGATAGAGAGTGCACACGAGGCGAGAGGCGCTCCCTCTAATCCCGGCTGCGACGCCAAACAGCATTGCACCGGCTGCTACGATAGTCTTAATGGAGGCTCAGGCAGACTCTGGTGCTGCAGGTAAGAGCAAACATTTCTTCAGCCGGCACGCTGCAACACATTTAAATGCGTACTCCCATTGAATTCAATAGCCCGCTGTAAGAGCTGCCACCATGTCTTTTTTTCTTGAATGCACAGACAAAGCAGGCAGTCAGAGGAAGCCGGTAGTGCTCAGTGGCAGGCAGCTTGCATTTGTGCACATGGGAAAGGGTACAGCAACTTGAATACATTTAGGGTGGTGGCTTATGAATAATAGCAGAATTGTCTAACGATTACTAGAACTGCTATGTGAATAAACGACAAAGCTCATGGGCGAGGGGGATTTTTGGATGCAAGCCTTTTTGAGAATTTGACATTGAATTGCATCTTTGCAGTGGTTGCTTTGGGACAATGGGAGTTGGGTACCAATGGGTGCTACTAAAAATATAGTTCATTTCAGCACGTATGGTTTGAATTGAGAGCCTTTTGGAATACGCAAATATAACCCAATCCTTGCACCAATATTTGCATGACTGGCATGCACAAAAAGAGAACAAGCCAGCAGAATCGGCTGTGTGTGGGCTAATGAGCGGTGTGTAGCAGGGAGGGATGACCCGCAGACTGCGGAGAACGACCACAGCTGGAAGAGTCTGTATCATCACATCATGGATTCTTGAGATGTGGTGTCCTACAGAAGTGAAAAACAAGTTAACGAACATGCTACGGAAATGAAAAATACGTTTATGTACCAAGAAATGTGTTGTTAGGTTGAATGCCATCTCTTGCTACTTTTCACAAAATGTATTTCGTTTTTTTAATGATATTGTCATGTGTAATAATTAAAAGAAAACTGTGTGAAACCATTAACACATTTTGTTATGCCTTCTGAACTCTATGCAAATTCTATAATTTCCTATATTGCTTTTGCAGTCAACGCAGCCCCAATTGCAACTACAAGAAAAGGGCCTCGCCAAACCACAAAAAGCACAGACCGTATACTAGAAATACATGTTTGCTACATATCTTAAAAATTAGCTGTGTATGCATTCTAAAAATAAACTGGTTTAGATCCAGTTGTCCACTTGTTTTTTTTATCCCATGTGTGTAATTTAACTGCCTTCAATGATATGAAACGATTGTCTGCTTTGACTACTGCCGCAAGAAATCAATAGAGGGCTGAAAGCTTGTTAAACACTCAGGGAAACACAAGCATCTTCTGTTTCACTTCTTTGGCAACCGCTGGCAAACCCTTTTAGAGAACGAGACACGGAAAGCAAGGGATCAGCTTTAGACGTAGAGCTAAACAGTGATTGAGAACACCAGAGCAACCGCAATGGTCAAGGTATCACAAAACAGAACATGTGCTAACAACCCCCCGTAACACCATAATGACTCCATAGGAACATGCTAGCAATCGCACAGCAGTGCACTGACAACTCAGAACATCTTAGCAACCACTTAGCAATGTGCTAACAAACTTCCAGGAAACTCTAGCAACAGCCTCCTGTAGCAATGCACTAACGACCTTTTAGAACACCTTAGAAACTACGTACATAGCAGTTTTCTGGCTACCACTCAGAATAGCAACCACACAATGTGACAACCATCTAAAAAACACCCTACAACACCACCACAACCAAATAGCCATATGCTAACAACCATCTAGCACACCCAAGCAAATTTCTTCTGCAGCAGTGCACTAACAACCACTTAGAACATCTTATCAGCTACATAAATACATTCTCTGAATACCAACACTCTAGCAACCATATATCAACATGCTAACAACTACTTAGAACACCTTAGTAACTGTACAGCAATGATCTGGCTACCAGGCAGAACACACTGTTATTGTGACAGCTCTGAATGGGCAAGCACTACTCACATTTTGTTCAGAGAAAAATAAATAGACATTTCATTATCTGTTATATATTTAACAGCAGATAGTCAATATACATAAAGGTTATAGGCTACAATAATAATGCTCTATAAAATGCCTGTTTTTTGTAGAGCCACTTAGAGACAGAGAGTTCCAGAAGCTTCTGAAGTCCTCCAGCTCCGCCAGTCTCACCACTGAGGCATCCCACAATGCCTCAGGAGAGTACGTTGGCACCCCAGCACATCACGGCAGCCAGGTGCTGATCACCGAGAAACGACGTGAGTGGAAGATTGCATGCAGGCCATATTTCATATTTAATAGTGCACAACATGTCTGAGCATGTCTGAACAATGAAGTCAGTTTAAGAATATCACTGAAGCACTCTTAACCAGTGATGCAGGTAGATTCTGATATCTTCTGCCTGATCTCAGAGCCTCTCAGCAGTGTGTCCTCTCTGGAGGTACACTTCGACCTCCTGGACCTGACGGAGCTCACAGACATGTCTGACCAGGAGCTGGGCGAGGTGTTTGCTGATTCAGATGAGGAGAATCAAACAGAATCCCCAGCAAGTGAGTCAGCTCTCCGTTTTTACCAGATCAGGAGGCTTAAAATGAAGTCAATCCATTCCTCAAACATATTATTCAGAATCTGTTTTAAAAAAGTGAAGTGAGGGAAACTGAGTGCTGCAGGAATGATGACGTATTTTTGTAGGCCAACCCGGATGTTAGCATCCCCCTGGTTCCCTCAACAAGAAATCAATAGGATTTTCCCACTGCCTTTCAGATAGTTGCAGAAAATAAGCTCTGTGTCTGACAAATGTTAATAAGCTTAAATACAACCCTTAGAATTAATGTGATGATGATAATGTCCTTGACAACCTCTGGAGTCCCATTAGCAACTTGTTAATAACCAGGAGAAGTAAAAGCTTTAAAAAAAAAAAAAAAAAAGAGTGGGATATTACATTTATATTTGAATAAAAATAATAAAATGTGAAAATATCTTGAGCTTGTGTTTACAGCTGGCCTTATTTCAGGCATGAAACCAAAAACCTATTCAAATTGCATGATCAAAAATAGTTTTAGGACTCGTTCCTGCAGCACTCTATTGTCCACGACTGAATGTTCACTGTGAAGCAAGACAAATAAAATGGATAGCATTTTGAGTAGAGTATGTTGGATACTTGGCTGCTAGCAATGTGAGGTGATTCCATGGAAATCTACAGTGAGCACATTACTATTTGATTAAGCTCTGAACTGAAGTGCACAAATGTGAACATATTAAATATTTAAACTATGATGCAATGTCAGTGGCATTATGAAAAATCTAGATTAGCATTACCTCGAACCTGCTGCTTAAATGTTATGCTCCCTGGTCTCTAAGTTATGTGAATAACATTTGTCTAGACCCCAAAATTTGTCAGGACTTAAAATGAAGACAGATGCATTTTTATTTCTGCTTGTTAGTAGGCATTCCTTCTTAATTGTTGTACCCTTATACATTATTAGTCACCTCAGTGTATCGCAATGCACGAAATTAAACTTTAACTAAACTCTTACAATGTCTGTCACTCATGAGGCCTCAGATGGCTGAGTTTCCCTGAAAATGAAAGAAATACAGACGCTTTCTTTTTTTCTTTTCTTTTTTTACTGCAAATCCCTGTCAGTGTGAACATCCCTAAAGGCAGCATGTTGAGGAGTCAAACAGACATGACTAATATGATCTCTTTATCAAAATCTAATGAGCTGCTTTGCTGTGTACATTGGTAGCAACTCTAAAGCAGCATCCTAACTGTCATGGAACCTCATAAGAGACTGGTTTAAATAGCTCTTCATGGGCAGCAGCTCAGTGTCTGATCACTTACACCCAGAAGTGGAGCTAGGGGTGTACAGGTGTGGCCATGGCCACCATAGACCGAAGCGTGGCCATCCCCGACTAAAACCACCCTTTCATGATGCTACTAATGTAGAGAAAGCCAACCCTGCTCCTGGTGGACTACCCTCCTACAGACTTCATTTCCAACCCTGCTCTAATACACCTGCCTGTAATTTAAGGAATCCTGAAAATCTTGATTAGCTGGTATAGGTGTGTTTGATCGGGGTTAAAGCTAAATTCTGCAGGAAGCTACCCTCCAGTAGCAGTGTTGGTTACCCCTATAGCAGGGATCTCCAACCTGCTCATGGAGAGCTACCATCCTGCAGACTTCAGTTTCAACCCTGCTTCAACACACCTGCCTGTAATTACCAAGCTACCCTGAACACCTTGATTAGCTGGTTCATGTGTGTTTGATTGGGGTTGGAGCTGATATCCACAGGACGGTAGCTCTCCAGGACCAGGGCTGGAGACCCCTGTCCTATACTAATGCTATTCATATGGAGATTTTTTTGTAAATGTGAAAAGTACTTTATAATTGCGCCCAAAAAAAAGTCAGTTAGAAGGCAATTATTATGTTGGAAAAGATTGGACCTATGGTACCTTAAAATGTCATCGTGGCAGGCAACCGACCATGTTTTGGAACAGAACTATGGCCTCCAAATTGTTTAAAAATGGTTAGCCAGTCATCATGAACGTGTTTTTCATTAGTTGGTTTTGTAAGTTCACCCCTCAGATCGGCAGCAGCCACCATTACCTAGATTTCCGCACGGCGGTTACGTCCGCTCACCATCCTGGACCCGCGGTGGAAAAGCGGAACAGCAGTCGAGAGATCGAAAGCACCACAGTGACTCCGAAAACACAGAGCCAATGCTGAAGATAGAGCGCTCCCAATCCCAGCAGCCTTGAGCCAGGGGAAGCTACAGGGGCTTAGGAAGAAAACAAAGCCCTTGTGCTGAAAGTGGAGCTTCATTCACAAGAAAGAAGTTGAGGAACTCCTGGGATCAAAGGACATAGTCATTTCCACCTAAAGATAATGCAATCCCTTTGTCCATTATGGACAAGAAGAGAACTCCAATAAGCTAGAGTAAGTGTAGACTCTTCCTCAAGATGCAACAGACTTCATACAACTAGGATTTTGGGACTCCTCTTTTGGACCGAGTTACTTTCAGTCTTCTCCATGTGACTACTGCATATGGAGAACTTGCAGCATGATGTAGCATAATGGACAACACTGGCTCAAGCAATGTGAACCTAAGAAGCAACTGAGGAAATCCACAGTGATTTGAATCTTCAAGGAACTGTTTAAGGAACAGTGCAATGGGTCGAAGCAGCAACTGTGATAAGACATTTCCTGAGAATCTACAGCATAGTTAAAGACATGTCAATGCAGCGTAAAGTGAGAAGTTGCAAGAATTCCCAAAAAATGTGTCCTTTGAGGAGATTCTGCATGAAAGTATGGATACCTAGAAACAAAGTCAAATGTCTAAGGCCTGAAACATACCCTACGCAAGTTCATGAACGCATACATTTTGATGGATTTCATTTATCTTTGTGTTTCAGAGCTTGTCAGAACGGAATTGATATCGCAGCATATTGCACTGTGTTCTCACCATTGCCAACAAGAGGGTGTTTCTGCTAGAATTAGCATAAGCCAGTGAAGTGCAATCCTGATATGAAAGGTCACGTTCCAGTGGGCTTTATCTTTAACCTGACCTAACACATTGGCTAGGACTGGATAACCCTTTATCCCCTTTAGGCAGTGTTTCCCAACCCTGTTCCTGGAGGCACACTGACAGTACACATTTTCAAACTCTTCCTAAATACAATACACCAGATTAAATCAACTCAATAGGAGACACTGCAAGACCTGAAGGGATAGTGTTAGGAAATACCGCGGTCAAGGTGGAATATCAGTTTCAAGAGCATACAAGTGCTGGTCATATAATTAGATTATCATCAAAAAGTTGATTTACTTCACTGATTCCATTCAAAAAGTGAAACTTGTATATTATATTAATTCATTACACACAGACTGATACATTTCAAATGTTTATTTCTTTTAATTTTGATGATTATAACTGACAACTAAGGAAAATCCCAAATTCAGTATCTCAGAAAACATTTTATATTACTTAAGACCAATACAAAGAAAGGATTTTTAGAAATCTTGGCCAACTGAAAAGTATGAGCATGTACAGCACTCAATAATGAGTTGGTGCTCTTATGGCCTGAATGACTGCAGCAATGCGGCGTGGCATGGAGTCGATCAGTCTGTGGCACTGCTCAGGTGTTATGAGAGCCCAGGTTGCTCTGATAGTGGCCTTCAGCTCTTCTGCATTCTTAAGTCTGGCATATCACATCTTCCTCTTTACAATAACCCATAAGGTCAGGTGAGTTTGCTGGCCAGTTAAGAACAGGGATACCATGGTCCTAAAACCAGGCACTGGAAGCTATGGAACTGTGTGCAGGTGCCAAGTCCTGTTGAAAAATGAAATCTGAATCTCCATAAAGTTGGTCAGCAGCATGAAGCATAAAGTGCTCCAAAACTTCCTGGTATACGGCTGTGTTGACCTTGGATCTCAGAAAACACAGTGGACCAACACCAGCAGATGACACAGCATCCCAAACCATCACTGACTGTGGAAACTTTACACTGGACCTGTGGATTGTGGTGGATTGTGTTCCTTTCCTCTCTTCCTCAAGACTCTGGGACCCTGATTTGCAAAATTTACTTTCATCAGAGAACATAACTTTGGACCACTCAGCAGCAGTCCAGTCCTTTTTGTCTTTAGCCCAGGCGAGACACTACTGACGCTGTCTATTGTTCAAGAGTGCATTGACACAAGGAATGCGACAGCTGAAACCCATGTCTTACATATGTCTGTGCGTAATGGTTCTTGAAGCTCTGACTCCAGCTGAAGTCCACTCTCTGTAAATCTCCCCCAAATCTTTGAATGGGTTTTGTTTCACAATCCTCTCCAGGGTGAGGTTATCCCTATTGCTTGTACACTTTTTTCTACCACATCTTTTCCTTCCCTTCTCCTCTCTATTAATGTGCTTGGACACAGAGTTCTGTTAACAGCCAGCCTCTTTTGCAAAGACCTTTTGTGTCTTGCCCTCCTTGTGCAAGGTGTCAATTGTGTAGCCTACAGAACTAGACTGAGAGACCATTTAAAGGCTTTGCAGGTGTTTTGAGTTAATTAGCTGATTAGACTGTGGCACCAGGTGTCTTCAATATTGAACCTTTTCACAATATTCTAATTTTCTGAGATACTGAATTTTGGGTTTTCCTTAGTTGTCAGTTATAAATAATCAGCAAAATTAAAAGAAATAAACATTTGAAATATATTGGTCTGTGTTTAATAAATGAATATAATATATTTTTGAATGGAATTAGTGAAATCAACTTTTTGATGATATTCTAATTATATGACCAGCACCTGTACTGCTGAACGTTTTATTTTAAATTTGAGCAATTTTGATGGTAGTTATCACCCCCTTGATTACTGAGGTTTGTTAAAACCACAGTAACACACGAATGCACATTAAATATGTACAGCAGGACCACACAAGCGTTCCGACTTGTGTAGAATATGTTTCTGGCCTAACTTAATGAGTACAGCATTTGAAGTCGCACTTGAATGGACGAAAGGGATAATAATCTTTTAGCAATATGTTTTTTAACCATTCTGTATCATTAAATGCCATTCATAATTTCACATCAGGATAACATTCAAATCAAAGTCCTCAGTTGTGATCACCAGTGCATAGTAGTAAATTATGCCTGATCCACAAAAGAGAGAAAAAAAAAAGCTATTGGGTGTGAAGTCCAAATGCAAATCCACAAATTTCTGAACTCCAATCAAACAGTTGTATTGTATATGTCACCAGGGTTATTACAGGGTTCAATGATGTCAAGCATGATCTATACACAAGGTCACATCGGAGAAGAAATTTTCAAACTTCCGGAATCATTAACAAGTCTGCCAAATCAAGGAGGACAAAAAACTAACAGGAATAAATGTGAAATGACAAAGATCAGATTGTTTTTCTTCTTTTTCCAATCCATTTTACTGTATATATTACTATAGAAAGCCTGTCCTGTGACACAACACCTTCTCAATTAGCTCTAAATGGAGATAACATGGTACAGTTTAATTAAAGAGATTATATGAACAGCACTGGTCATGCAGACACCAAAGCATGATACAGAAAGCAGCACGTGATGCGCACCTTAAGAGGCTCGTCTTTCAGACTAAAGAACAGTCCAACAAAGGGTGCTTTTGTCTAAAGGGAAGCCTTTTGTAAAGAATATCCACAAACATAAACTGGGCTTTTATACTCTCCATAATTTTTGTTAACAACCAAAAATAGATGGAAAAAAAGATGTTGTAGTTTATTACCATGATATTTGTAGATAGCACTGATTCTGGATGCTACTTGGCTAAATCTCACCCATCTAAAATAGGAGCGTCCCTAATGAACAGTTTGCTTGGAAAAGGAAGTATGATAAATCATCTAGCTATGCCCTACTTTTGCTGATGTGGTGCAGAGATGTGGTGCAGAGATACAATATAACAGCATTTTACTACTTTAGAAGCTTTTTGCCCTTTCTACAGATTAGAAACTGTAAATATGACCATGGCGAAGTGGTGAAGTTTCAAGCTGCAAAAATGATCCAAATAAATCCAAGGGTCAGATAAAAGGTGGAAATTGATCATGAAAGACTGTTTCATGTGCAACCGTATGTGTATGGAAGCATATGGGTAGCATTATTCAATTTGGGATGTAATATGCAAAATGACAATGCAATATGTAAAATGGCAATGCATTTCTGTATTTACATTTACATTTTCCAATACATTTGTGCAACGTTTGGTGCAAAATGAAAATGAAAATTAAATTACATAATTTTAATTTGCCATTTACTACACCAGTTTTAAAATGTAAAATTAATATTAATTTTAACGCTTTATAAGTTGCAAAATTAAAATGAAAATGTATTACAGAAATGATTAGATATGTCTAACATGTTAAAGCAAAAACTGTGGCAAAATGATCATTTAAATGCTATTTTTCTTAATTGCATTAACACTCACAGTCAAGACACTTACGATTGCATTTTCATTCGGTGTCCCGCAATGAATGTAGCAAACTCAATGTGCACATTGAAAATGCATTCCGAGCCGATCACGTGTCCCCGCCCTCGCGCCACGTCAATCATTGTGTGAACAAGGCGGGGCTTACAGAAGGTCAGAGACTTAAGTCTCAAGAAGAGGATTCAATCAAGTGAGACAACATGGACAAGGCAGTTGGTCCGTGTATGTTTTGATCATTTCGGTTTATGGCTTCAATATTTCGTTCGGACTTGTGGGCGGAGCTGAAACGCTGCTTTCATCTGATTGGCCGAATCGGATCGGTTGTCATCTGACAGCCTTCAGCTGAAATGTCTGAAACTACACTCACTGTTAATTAGCATAATATTTGAATCAGATGTAGCTGGGCACATATTTCGTGCTGCTGAGACCTGCAAATTATTTCTAGGTTGTAGTATTGTATGAATATTGTCCCACTGATAAAAACAGTGCAAATAGTTCTGTCCCTTTGGATAACAGTAAAGTGGAAATAAATATAGTTAAATTTATGAAATAAAATTAAATAGGATTTTTTGGGAAGGTAAGTCTGGCCAGTTATACAAGCAACACGAGTCGGACGAGTCTAAAGATATGAGCTGAATTGGGTGAAACATTAAAGTTCTAGTCTGTGTCAATTACTCTCATAATAAATAATAATAATAATGTTAACTGTATTTTTCGGTATAAGTTGCATCAGTCCAAAAATACGTCATGACGAGGAAAAAAACATATATAAGTCGCACTGGACTACATGTCACATTTATTCAAGACCAAGAGAAAACGTTACCGTCTACAGCCGCGAGAGGGCGCTCTGGGGTAGGCTACAGGAGCACTGAGCAGCATAGAGCTAATTTTACTATTTTTATTTAGAAATTTAACTATATTAATTTTTACAATTATTTATTAATGTCTCTCTCACACACACACACACACACACACACACATACCTAGTGCCTTATGACTAAAAAGATGAGAGTGGTAAATGTTCCAGACATGGAACTGTTCAGTCTATTATTGATTTTAATTTCCACTTCACTGTTATTCAAAGGGACAGAACTATTTGCACTGTATTTATCAGTGGGACAATATTCATACAATACTACAACCTAGAAATAATTTGCAGGTCTCATCAGCACGAATTATGTGCCCAGCTACATCTGATTCAAATATTATGCTAATTAACAGTGAGCGTAGTTTCAGACATTTCAGTGCTTCACTCGCACTGACTCTTATTCTGCCTGAAAGAATGACAAGACCGAGCTGAAGGCTGTCAGATGAAAACCGATCCGATTCGGCCAATCAGATGAAAGCAGCGTTTCAGCTCCGCCCACAAGTCCGAATAAAATATTGAAGCCATAAACCGAAATGATCAAAACATACACGGACCAACTGCCTTGTCCATGTTGTCTCACTTGATTGAATCCTCTTCTTGAGATTTGAGTCTCTGACCTTCTGTAAGCCCCGCCTTGTTCACGCAATGATTGACGTGGCGCGAGGGCGGGGACACGTGATCGGCTCGGAAATCATTTTCAATGTGCACATTGAGTTTTGCTACATTCATTGCGGGACACCGAATGAAAATGCAATCGTAAGTGTCTTGACTGTGAGTGCTAATGCAATTAAGAAAAATAGCATTTAAATGATCATTTTGCCACAGTTTTTGCTTTAACATGTTAGACATATCTAATCATTTCTGTAATACATTTTCATTTTAATTTTGCAACTTATAAAGCGTTAAAATTAATATTCATTTTACATATTAAAACTGGTGTAGTAAATGGCAAATGAAAATTATGTAATTTAATTTTCATTTTCATTTTGCACCAAACGTTGCACAAATGTATTGGAAAATGTAAATGTAAATACAGAAATGCATTGCCATTTTACATATTGCATTGTCATTTTGCATATTACATCCCAAATTGAATAATGCTACCCATATGCTTCCATATATGTGTTTAACCTTGACTTACATTCTGAGTAGACCATGAGAAATATACTGCATGAAACAAAACCTTTAATTTAAATAATCACAATTTTACTTTCAATATTTTTTTTCTAAAAACACAACTGAAAGTTGTACAAATTAACATTTCTTGCACTTCTATTAAGAGGAAATAGAGAATAAAAGTATAGAATTTCGTTTATTATATAAATGGCAGAAACGGAAGGATAAAAACAACAAATAAGATAATTCTAAGTTGTTGACCTCATAGAGAGTTCATGGTGTTAGGTGTTTAAGTTTATCAGGTATAGTTTATGCCAACATAATGCACAGATAAGGCATTTCAAATTCAGTAAAAACCCCCTGCTTTGAATTAACAAGGGAACTGAAATGCAGATACCAACAAAACTCACAATCTCTTTTAAGCCAAGAAGACTCTGCTTTCCCACTGAGTTTCCACAGTAAGGCAAGTGTGAGAGGCAGGTGGAAATGAGTTGTTTCAAGCAGCCTGTTTGTCCTGTGAAGCTGGAGGTTCTTCCTGGGTTTCTCCTCTCTCTTTGTTCCAGTCCTTCAACCCTTCTGGAAGACTTGTATCTTCCTCAAAGCTTCCAGTGCCCTCCACAAACTCCTCATATGTGGACTTCTCCTCAAATGGCCTGGGCCCCAGCAACTCTATCATATCAGCTTTGTCTATTACTTCTTTTTCCAGCAAACGCTTGCCGACCTATTAAAAAAAGCAAATGCATATTTGCATCAACCACCTGACAGAGATGGTTACTTTCATGCAGTCTTTCATGATTGAAATAGTTAACCCTGGGTCAGTCTAAATCATGGAACAACAGAATTATGGGGTTATTCTGCATTGTGTTTTACACTGATTAAAATTTTCCCAGGGTTAAATATTCATACTTTGTATTGATAATGTACATTCAAGTTGTTCCTGAATTAACTTTTTGGACTTTAAACATAATGATTAATCTCCAATTAATGATTTTCCATCTGTTTTTGACAAATTTCCCTGAATATGTTCCGGTCACTTTGCAAAGCATATGAATATGATGAATGCAACTGGATGTCTGTTGCTGAGCATCTAGTAGTAACATTATAATACTGCATCGTTTCACATGGTACATGTTGGTTTGCCACTGCAATGCAGGGTCAATAGCACAAGGCATTGCCAGCCTTAACCCCGGGTAAAGCAGTAATAGCCCCACTTCTAAATTACAACCATGAAATGTTCCTTTATCCAGGGTTTAAAGCAGGGTTTAGAAGGACGATAACCCAGGGTTAAGCACAGTGTATAAAGCCCCTTTGAAAGCTTAACTTCACTTAATTCAGAGCTATAAATCTCACAGAATGAACCAGAAACCTTGAGTCAAACTGAGAATAGAATTTAAAATGTAAATTGTTTTGTTTTTAAAGCATTACACGGCCTAGCACTAACGCATATAATTGACATTCTACGTTGTCACAACCCATCTAAGTCACTTAGATCCCACAACCTTGGATTGCTTTCTGTTTGCAGATCTAGGTAACACTGTGGAGAACGAGACTTTGCGATAGCAGGCCCCAAACTCTGGAATGGCCTACTGGTATCGATCTGAATGGGGTCATCACTCTCCCCTTTTAAATTAAAACGTAAAACAGATTTTTTTTTGTGTGGGTTTCTAATGTATCATTTTAGTTTAATGTTTGTTTCTTTATAGAGTGTATTTTTTGTTTTGTTTTATTATTTGTGCCTCTTGATCTGTACAGTATTTTGGTCAACCTTGGTTTGTTTTTTAAATGTGCTTTATAAATAAATAATGAATGAATGAACTGATTTAAGGTAGTGACCTCAACATAACTGTTAAAGATTATGGCTTATTTAAAGAAAGTAAGCAAGTAGATGAGAAAAATAATGGGACCAAGGACTGAACCCTGAGGCACTCCACAGGTCACTAGGTCTGGCATCTCTGGCATTATTTTGATGGCTGTTGTAATGGCAACTTGATTTTACACCATTTAAAGCTAGAAATCCAAGCACACCATGAGGCACCACTGTTTTCCAGTATGAAATAACATCAGTATGTTGGTTGTTCTCACCATATCCACCTGCTCTCGTTTCTCAGTGATGAGTTCCAGTGTTCTCTGAAAGGCCCGATTGATCAGATCTCTGACCTCCTCATCAATGAGTTCTGCCGTAGCCTCACTGTAGGGCTTCTCCAGAACCATCTCACCCTTCCGGGGTAGGTCAAATGACACCTGCCCCACTTTCTCGCTCATGCCAAACTGCACAATCTACAACAGAAAAGAAGGGGGAAAAAAACTGTCAAATAAAGGTGATATGTGCCAAAGATTTGGCTTGTAATCAGAAAGTTATAGGCTGAAAGTCTCAAGAAGCAATAAATGGGCTATCAAAACTGTGTTGATTTATCATTGCATTAACAGCCAGAATAGTCAAAGAATCAATCCATTAGATTGTTAGCAGATCAACAAAATAATTATTAGTTTTAGCTCTACTCCAAATGGATTGTATATTTGGATAAAAGCTTCTGCTAAATGAAAAAAAAAAGTGCATAATGTTGCCATTTTGCTGCAGCAAATGCTGTAGCACACTGAACCACTAAATTTATGATACAAAGCAAGCACAATATCTCTACCTGAGCATATGCTGACTGTGTGACCTTCTTAAGGTCATCATGAGCCCCAGTCGTGATCCTGTCAAAAAACACCCGCTCTGCAACACGCCCACCAAGCATCATACACATCCTGTCGAATAGCTGCTCCCGTGTATATAAATACTGCTCTTTCGGAAGGTACTGTGCATAGCCCAGGCCTTTCCCTCTTGGAATTATAGAAACCTGGAACATAAAATTATGGAATGTGAGAACGAATCCAATACATTTCAATAATTTTTTTTAAAGATGAATGGCGCAATTTAAATTGAACTATTTAGCTACAATACTACTTCTGGTGATGTAACATGAAGTTTATAGTTCATACATAATCAGTTTTTCCCCATGTTGGTTGTTAACTGTATTTAATCAAATCAGTTATTTATTTCATTTGGTGACTGAAGTCATTGGGATTTAAAATATATTTTGGGAAATGACATCACCTTGAGCAATGGGTCAGCATGTTGGAGAAACCAGCCCACTACAGCATGCCCTGCTTCATGATAGGCTACAGTCTTTTTCTCAGTGGGTTGTAAAACCTGAGTCTTCTTCTCCAGACCTGTAACATTAGAGCAAAAAAAAAAAATGAAATGCATTTTATTTTAAATTTAGGATAGTTAAAACTGCATAAGCCAACTCAAGCTTCAGCACCGCTAAAAAGACAAAAAAAATCTATATCCCTACTTTGCGTTATCTATTGTAAGGAAGCATGCAGATAAGAAAAAGAATGGGGCCCAGGACTGAACCCTGAGGTACACCACATGTCACTGCTGACGACACTAATATGACTTACAGATCTGAACATGTAAATCATACTTAGTGAATGTTTGTAGGATATACTGCAATTCTAAGCTCTTCTGTTTACCTCCGATGACTCTGTCGATGGCCTGCTCAAAGTGCTTAACATTGATGAATTCATTCAGATGTCTAGCAGCAATGAGAGCTGCTTCATTACAGACATTTGCAATATCAGCACCTGGAGGAGAGAAAAATTAGGGTCTTTATATTTCAATAACACAGCAATATTATGGCTACACTTATGATTATTTAAATATCAAATCAACTACATCATTCTATGCTCAAACACGAATTTCAAATACATAATTAACATACAACACATAATTTTTCTGCTATGGCTTGCACATTAATTCTGTTCAATAGGAAAATGGGTGTCTAACTAAATCACTGCTCACTCACCAGTGAACCCAGGCGTAGCAGCTGCCATCTTCCTCGCAATGGCATCACGGTCCAAACTCGGGTTCAGTTTGAGTGGCCGCAGGTGCACTTTGAATATGGATGCTCGTCCCTTAATATCAGGAGGTCCTGAAGGATTGACACAGTACAAACCTTAGATATTGGTACACATTTGTTCGAAGCCCACTACAGGTGAATATTGTCAGTGGTCAGCTCAGTTTTTAAAACGGTAAATAACACTTGCCGCAATTAATCTACATAATATATTTACTGAATTAGAAAAAAAAAGTAAACTTTAAAAATAACTTTAAAAATAAACAGACTTGACCTTTAGATAGCAACATCTTGATTCTGAAACGCTAATGCAGTGTTTGTTTTTTTAACAGATAAAGAAATATAGTAAAAAAAAATCAACACACACACTAACACAGTGCTCTGGAAAGCATGTTCTCTGAATAAAGAAATACATTTAAATACAAAAATTTGTCAGATATTCAAAGATCTGTTTACATGATTTAATTGTGTATTTGCTGATGGTATATTATAAAGTATTATAGCATTTACCTTTCTACTAATACTAATAATAATAGGAATTCAGAATCTATAAAATACCATTTCTTATACTTTTTCCTTTTTACATAATGTATTAGACAGAATGGTTAAAGACAGATAATTTCAGGTGCTGATATTCTCAGTACTGTCAAAACAAACGTCCCTGGGCTGTCAAAATAAAAAGACACCCTTCTGATACTTACTGGCTAAACAGAAAAAAAATGCACCATGCATTGAATGATGCAATATATCGCTTGATCACTAAATGTTACATACATTCTGTGGCACTGAACTGAAAGGGAAAGCTCTTACCCAAGTAAATCTGTCTGTCAAACCTCCCTGGTCGCATCAATGCAGGGTCAAGGACATCCGGCCTGTTCGTACCAGCCAGAACTACAACATTTGTACTTGTATTGAAACCTGTATAACCCAAAATAGTTATAATGTTGATTAGACAAAGGATTTTTCTGATTAAATACAAGTCAAGATCTCAACAGCGTTTTTACATCTCAAGAGTTTTCCATAACTTGCATGACTTTAATCTCTCCCATGACCTCTTTATCAAACCTCGGACCGCTTACCGTCCATTTCCACCAACAGCTGATTGAGTGTGTTTTCCTGTTCACTCTGGCCACCGAAATTCCCTCCGCCCCGTTTCCTCCCCACAGCGTCAATCTCATCAATGAAGAGGATGCATGGGGCGTTCTTCCTCGCCATAGCAAACATGTCTCTCACCTAACAACAACCACAAATCAAAGCGTTACAGGTCAAAATTATTTATAATCATTGGAAATCAAGAGTTCATTGCTTCAGACTTACTCTGGCTGGACCAACTCCAACAAACATCTCCAGAAACTCGGAGCCGTTGACTGAGATGAAGGGAACGTTTGCCTCTCCGGCTGTAGCTTTAGCGATTAGCGTTTTACCCGTCCCCGGAGGACCAGACAGCATAGCACCCTGAAGAAACACAAAACCTCAATTAATAACAATGCTCTGCCAATTACCTCCACTTGTTTTTTCTTCTGGAAGGTCGTACCTTTGGGATCTTAGCACCCAAATCCAGGTACTGTTGTGGGTTCTTTAGGAAATTGACAAACTCCATGATCTCCACCTTGGCTTCTTCGCATCCGGCCACATCTTTAAACTTGATGTCTATATCATCCTTCATCATCTTGGCGGTTGATTCGCTCATGCTGAAGGGCCCGCCCCTTCCTCCGCCCATCCCTCCTCCCATTGGCCCACGTCGCAGAGTGAAAAGCAAGAAGCCAATCAAAAGCAAGGTGGGAATGAAACTCATCAGAAAAGACCTGGAGGAAGAGGTAGTAGCAAAAACATGTGTTTACTAGTTAAGTTTTGATGTTGAATTATTTGTTTAATGTTATCTAGACACATCATTGTGTCCGTAACCTTGCACCGATCAACATATCAGACTCTGCTCATTGCTCAAAAAGAACAAACCAATTAATTTCCCAAGTGACTGTAATTGGTAATTAATTTTATTAATCATGCAATTAATATTTATGCAATAATTTACGCGATTAACAAATAATATTTTGTTTTACTTGAATGGAACTGATGAAAATGTATTTAAAATAATTTTATTCATTTTTTATATATAAAAAAAGTCACATTATTTATTTAATTCAAAACACTAAATAATTATATTTTAATAATAATAAAAAAATATATATATTATTTGAACACTTTTACTGACGGTTATTGAAAACTATTTACTAAAAACATAATTCCAATAAATATACCGAAACTAAACTACTTTCAGTATACTTTATTTTAATGGACTGACATTTTTTCAGTCATCATATTGTGCGGATTACAGCTAACGCAAAAAATCTGACCAAAACTTTGGGCCAAACAGATTAAAATAAAATATAATTAACAGGAAAGAACTATTACAAAATATTACATTTTATAAATTAATAAACCTAATTTTGTTTGAAAGGTTCAGAGTCATTAAGATTAAAAAATGAATATATTTACTTAGAAATTAATATTAATATTTAATTTTGAATTAACATTAAATACTAAAAAAAAAAAAAAAAAAAAAAAAAAAAAAGAGTTAAGATTTATTTTTTACTTTCTATTCAACAGAGATACCTGAAAAAAAATGCATCACTAAAATATTCAGCAGCTCAACTGTTTTCAACATTGTGAAATATTCAGAAATATTTCATAAGCAGAAAATCCTCAAATTAGAGTGATTTCTGAAGGATCGCGTGACACTGAAGACTGGAGTAATGATGCTGAACATGCAGCTTTGATCACAGAAATAAATTACATTTTAAAATATATTACGATAGAAAACTATTATTGTACTAAAATATCACAATATGAAGGTTTTATTGTATTTCTAATCAAATAAATGCAGCCTTGGGTGAGCAGAACAGCCTTAAAAATCTTCTCTTTTTTTTTTTTTTACCCCAAACTTGTGAACAGTAGTGTTATGTATGCATGTGAAATTGAAATGAAATATGAAGTAGTGAAACATTGGTTTGATGGAGTCAGACTGACCCGTCGCTCTCGGAGGTGTAGACCACCGCTGCTCTATGGGACGGCTCCAGACCCAGCTCATATTGAGCAGCCTCCAGATTCCTCTCAAACGTGTCCACACTGCCGATGTTAAACCACACGAAGCTCACTCCTTCAGAGCTGTTGGCCCCGGGGACCAGGATGACCCTGACAAACTGTTTGTTCACCACCTCCAAACGCTCAACCTGTGCGGAAAACCACACCACAGCATTTCACTGTGTGCTGTGACCCTTGGAGACCTTTGAAATGTGTTCATTATCGAGAAAAAGACACAACACTGCCAACATCCTTCACACAAGTCCTAACTCTCTCCAGTAAATCACAGGTGTTGTTCTCACCAGTCCTCTGTCCAGGTACCGATGGACGAAATCCTTCCAGGTAATCTCTCGGCCCGGATCTCGGAGGTACAGGTACAGCAGGACGGACGCAACGCCTCCCATTGTGATCAAAATATAGCGGAAATCCTTATCGTCCCACGGTACGTCTCCCTGAGGGACATATTAAACACACATGCTTCAATCTTACTGCAATAATACCAAAATACTAGTAAACAAATAAAACAGTAGTACAAATAATTATATATTCATACGATTTATTTACTGCTATTTTTAATAAATACAAGAAACACTTTTTTAATGAATTCAGATCAATTATGAGTTTACATCATTGTATATTTTTTTCACGACCCTTTCGTTATTTTCGTGGATGAAAGCATCCACTCGATTAAACTGCTGTAAAAATGTATCAGATAAATATTTTTTTCAAACTTTTTTGCATAAATCTATTAATTAACCTCAGTTCTGATCAAAACTACCAAATGTTTAAAAAACAACAACAAGATTTTAACTCGTTAATTGCCAAGTTCATAAATTATGTCACTGATTTGGGGGAAAAACCCTCAACATGACTTATTTTCAGTATAAAAAGTTATTGTGGACTGGTTTACCTTTTATCACAGTCTTGGGCATGTCAAAAGATTAGTAACAACATTGGCTTTGATGCATTTTTTGTTTTTGTGCAGCATTAAATTAAAAAATGTTCTCCCTCATTTATTGTTCGTGACTTTGTGCTACATTGACTTCCATTATAACGACAATTTTTGATTGCAAAGCCATGACATCATATAATCATGCATTCTTGATTGTTTGTGGTTTTCCCAAGGTAAAATGTGTTATTTTTGCAGTTGATCACTAGGTTTAGATGGGCTTGTGCAAAAAAAGGCTTAGTTTCTGGCTTGTATAGAGTTAAATGGAGTATAACAGCATATTATATTGAGTGTGTGAATCTGTGTGATCTGAAATAACAAATTTGATCTCCTCCCAAAAGGGAAAACCATCAACAATCAAGAATGCATGATTATATGGTGTCATGGCTTTGCAACCAGAAAATGTCATCATAATGGAAGTCAATGGGGCAAAAACAGCCACCAACAACAAATGAGGGAGAAAAAATTTAAATCTAATGCTGCACAAAAACTAACAATGCATCAAAGCCAATCTTGTTAGTAATCTTTGACATGCCCAAGACTGTGATAAAAGGTAAAAAATATCCAGTCCACAATCACTTTTTATATTGAAAATAAGTCATTTTGTGTGTTTTTTCCCCCAAATCAGTGACATCGATTTATGAACTTGGTAATTAAAGAGATAAAAGAGATAAAAAAATTTTTTTTTACATTTGGTAGTTTTGATCAGAACTGAGGTTAAAGATCCTAAAACCATTTCTTAAGATTTGGGGGTAAAACATGAATGTGTCAGTGTTTACCTGTAATAATCGACTCTTCCAGTCCTTCCTCCCTCCTTTCCTCCCTCCTCCTCCTCCTCCCGGCCGATGCTCTGCTCCGCTTGCTTTACCATCTGAGAGTTTTATAACAGTCTATAATTATGACTCAGGTGTAAACAAACACTGTCACACGTCTGGTGATGCCTTACCTTTGGGTGCATCGGTAGAATAACACAAGAGCGGGGATGTGTAACGATTCCCTACGGATAATCCTGGTTTAAGGTGGTTCAGGGCTAAAACCTGAGAAAGAAGGAAAGAGTCATCTGTCTTACATGAAACACACAGCTAGAGCAGTTCAAGCTCACTCATCATGACACAGGGATCTGTTACATCACAACAAAGATGTGTTACATCATAACACACACACGTCAGTAGTGTATATAAGACTGATGGATAATATAAATAAATAATTATATATATATAACTGAAATAATACACACTGAGACACACATTTTAAGGTGATAACATAAGATATAATAAGTCAGCGTGCGCCTGATGGAATATAAACACATCTCTCTCTGTCTCTCTCACCCGTGGCCGAGCGGCGGTTAGTCTCGCAGCAGCGGTGTTGAAGCGCAGTAAAGCTCTGGATCCGGAGCGCACGGAAGCAGCAGCAGCGGCGGACAACAGTCCTGCCATGAGCCCCACTCTTCAGTCTGAGTCACGACAGTCGCTCTGAAGCCATCTCCATGAGTTCAGTAACCGGTAACCGCTGCGCTGAATGACATTTCCACCAACAGGACCCCAAGGGCCGCCTGCGTGACCCCTGATAAGATTTCCAATATGTTGCTTTCGATTTGAATTATTTTTAATTTAAAAATAAGTCATTTTGGTTTTTTTAAGTATATTTTTGATGTTATAATTATTTTTAGTGTTATATAGATATATAGCCATCAACAAAATGTAATTTAGCTTTGAACAGGCAGTAAAAGGCGACTTTGGGTCCTTGTATGCATGCAGTCGCATGCAGTGCATTGCGTGAGGGCGTGACTTTTTTGAGCGCAAACCCCGCCCCGCAAAAGATTCTAAGGATTTCATTGGTTGTGTAAATCATGTGTAACTCGTCTCTTCCTCTAGGGGACGCTCAGTGGCTCGTTGAGTCCCCTTCAAGAGTCTCACAATCAGGTGCTTGTACTGTCAGAGGTGTGAGCTGAGGATTATTATTAGTTCCGATAATTCTCACCACGCCACAATCTCTATAAAATGATGAAATAAATAATACACTGAACACATATAGGTACAGCTGCCAACATCTTTTCTTATCTAATAATAAAATACACAAAAGACAGACAGTTTGTGCATTTTAACAGAATATGCTAAACTAATTTCCAACTGCTTTTAAAACACTGGAATAAAGCAAATATAAATATATAAATGTGTATGTGCTTTATATTAATGTTTGACACAACACCATATCAAAATGTTTTTTATTATTATATTTCCTATAGATAAAAATAGTAATATAATTTAAAGTGTATTTCTTTACTGCAGCTCTTCATGTATGAAGCAAGTTGTTGGTTTCTCCAGTAGGGGGCGTCTGTTTCACATGCAGTATATGTAACGGTGTATTTGTAGCAGTGTATATGCAACAGTGTATATGCAGCAGTGTATATTTAACAGTGTATATGCAGCAGTGTATATTTAACAGTGTATATGCAGCAGTGTATATGCAGCAGTGTATATGCAACAGTGTATATTTAACAGTGTATATGCAACAGTGTATATTTAACAGTGTGTATGCAGCAGTGTATATGCAGCAGTGTATATGCAGCAGTGTATATGCAACAGTGTGTATGCAGCAGTGTATATGCAGCAGTGTATATTTAACAGTGTATATGCAGCAGTGTATATTTAACAGTGTCTATGCAGCAGTGTATATGCAGCAGTGTATATGCAACAGTGTATATTTAACAGTGTATATGCAGCAGTGTATATGCAACAGTGTGTATGCGGCAGTGTATATGCAGCAGTGTATATGCAGCAGTGTATATTTAACAGTGTCTATGCAGCAGTGTATATGCAGCAGTGTATATTTAACAGTGTGTATGCAGCAGTGTATATGCAGCAGAGTATATTTAACAGTGTGTATGCAGCAGTGTATATGCAACAGTGTATATTTAACAGTGTATATGCAGCAGTGTATATGCAGCAGTGTATATGCAACAGTGTATATTTAACAGTTTGTATGCAGCAGTGTATATGCAGCAGTGTATATGCAACAGTGTATATTTAACAGTGTATATGCAGCAGTGTATATGCAACAGTGTATATTTAACAGTGTATATTTAACAGTGTATATGCAACAGTGTATATGCAGCAGTGTATATGCAGCAGTGTATATGCAGCAGTGTATATGCAACAGTGTATATTTAACCGTGTATATGCAGCAGTGTATATTTAACAGTGTATATTTAACAGTGTATATGCAGCAGTGTATATGCAACAGTGTATATGCAGCAGTGTATATTTAACAGTGTATAAGCAACAGTGTATATGCAGCAGTGTATATGCAACAGTGTATATTTAACCGTGTATATGCAGCAGTGTATATTTAACAGTGTATATGCAGCAGTGTATATGCAACAGTGTATATGCAGCAGTGTATATTTAACAGTGTATATTTAACAGTGTATATGCAACAGTGTATATGCAGCAGTGTATATGCAACAGTGTATATTTAACAGTGTATATGCAACAGTGTATATTTAACAGTGTATATGCAACAGTGTATATTTAACAGTGTATATGCAACAGTGTATATTTAACAGTGTATATGCAACAGTGTATATGCAGCAGTGTATATTTAACGGTGTATATGCAACAGTGTATAAGCAACAGTGTATATTTAACAGTGTATATTTAACAGTGTATATGCAGCAGTGTATATTGAACAGTGTATATGCAACAGTGTATATGCAGCAGTGTATATGCAACAGTGTATATTTAACAGTGTATATGCAACAGTGTATATTTACACAGTGTATATGCAACAGTGTATATTTAACAGTGTATATGCAACAGTGTATATGCAGCAGTGTATATGCAACAGTGTATATTTAACAGTGTATATGCAACAGTGCATATGCAACAGTTTATATTTAAGAGTGTATATGCAACAGTGTATATTTAACAGTGTATAAGCAACAGTTTATATTTAACAGTGTATATGCAACAGTGTATATGCAGCAGTGTATATGCAACAGTGTATATTTAACAGTGTATATTTAACAGTGTATATGCAACAGCGTATATTTAACAGTGTATATTTAACAGTGTATAAGCAACAGTGTATATTTAACAGTGTATATTTAACAGTGTATATGCAACAGTGTATAAGCAACAGTGTATATTTAACAGTGTATATGCAACAGTGTATATTTAAGTGTATATTTAACAGTGTATATGCAACAGTGTACATGCAACAGTGTATATTTAAGTGTATATTTAACAGTGTATATGCAACAGTGTATATGCAACTGTATATTTAACAGTGTATATGCAACAGTGTATATTTAACAGTGTGTATGCAGCAGTGTATATTTAACAGTGTATATGCAGCAGTGTATATGCAGCAGTGTATATGCAACAGTGTATATTTAACAGTGTATATGCAGCAGTGTATATGCAACAGTGTATATTTAACAGTGTGTATGCAGCAGTGTATATGCAGCAGTGTATATTTAACAGTGTATATGCAGCAGTGTATATGCAGCAGTGTATATGCAACAGTGTATATTTAACAGTGTATATTTAACAGTGTATATGCAGCAGTGTATATGCAGCAGTGTATATGCAACAGTGTATATTTAACCGTGTATATGCAGCAGTGTATATTTAACAGTGTATATTTAACAGTGTATATTTAACAGTGTATATGCAGCAGTGTATATGCAACAGTGTATATGCAGCAGTGTATATTTAACAGTGTATAAGCAACAGTGTATATTTAACAGTGTATATTTAACAGTGTATATGCAACAGTGTATATGCAGCAGTGTATATGCAACAGTGTATATTTAACAGTGTATATGCAACAGTGTATATTTAACAGTGTATATGCAACAGTGTATATTTAACAGTGTATATGCAACAGTGTATATTTAACAGTGTATATGCAACAGTGTATATGCAACAGTGTATATTTAACAGTGTATATGCAACAGTGTATATGCAGCAGTGTATATTTACAGTGTATATGCAACAGTGTATAAGCAACAGTGTATATTTAACAGTGTATATGCAGCAGTGTATATTGAACAGTGTATATGCAACAGTGTATATGCAGCAGTGTATATGCAACAGTGTATATGCAACAGTGTATATTTACACAGTGTATATGCAACAGTGTATAAGCAACAGTGTATATTTAACAGTGTATTTGCAGCAGTGTATATGCAACAGTGTATATGCAACAGTGTATATGCAACAGTGTATATGCAACAGTTTATATTTAAGAGTGTATATGCAACAGTGTATATTTAACAGTGTATAAGCAACAGTTTATATTTAACAGTGTATATGCAACAGTGTATATGCAGCAGTGTATATGCAACAGTGTATATAAGTTTAACAGTGTATATTTAACAGTGTATATTTAACAGTGTATATGCAACAGTGTATAAGCAACAGTGTATATTTAACAGTGTATATTTAACAGTGTATATGCAACAGTGTATACGCAACAGAGTATATTTAACAGTGTATATGCAACAGTGTATATTTAACAGTGTATATGCAACAGTGTATATGCAACAGTGTATATTTAACAGTGTATATGCAACAGTGTATATGCAACAGTGTATATTTAAGTGTATATTTAACAGTGTATATGCAACAGTGTATATGCAACAGTGTATATGCAGCAGTGTATATTTAACAGTGTATATGCAACAGTGTATATTTAAGTGTATATTTAACAGTGTATATGCAACAGTGTATATGCAACAGTGTATATTTAAGTGTATATTTAACAGTGTATATGCAACAGTGTATATGCAACAGTGTATATTTAACAGTGTATATGCAACAGTGTATATCTGATTGCAGTGTGTGGTTGGACAGTGGAAGGTTTGTTGATGTGAAGTTATATCTTGATAGTGATGGGGTTTTTTTTCAGCTCAAGCTATGCTACGGTTATAATTTAAAATTGGCTAAAAACAACTATTGTTGTTTACGCAATCAGGACAAATAGATGAATAATATTTTAGGTTTGTTTTAACATCTTATTATTTAATATCATATTTTCTCCACTCCACTGAAAAAAAAAAGTGTCATCATTTGTAAATTAATATAAATTTTTAATCGCATCATTGATTATTCTCACTAAAATATTTCTCATAACATGTGGTATGTACTTTAGTTTAAAGATGAATTATTTTGCACCTATAGCACTCCTCGCTGTCATTAAAACATAGAATGCCACATGAAAATTATTTAGCCTATTGTTAATAAAATTATGTAATTATGTTTTTTGTAAAATTATGCATTTAGACTGTTTCTCTCCATTTATGTGAGCGCAATATTTCATGTAAATGTGTGTATATTGACATGGAAACAGTTTGAAATCATTATTTACTTAATTACTTTTCTCACTTAATGAAAAAGAGTTCGTAAGCATGGTTTATAATGTCCGTACGGTGCATCCTTATTTACGCCAAGTTTATTTTTTGTAAATCCCTATATGTGCGTGGAAAATTACCTATGCATTTACTATGCCCATTTTGTGCGTAGCCTATGCAACATTTATAAAGTAGACCACAGGGGGCCTACAACAGAACCTGCGCAAAAATCCCTTTATAAATCTGTCAGGGGAAGATTGTGCGTACGTGCTTCTCCACCCGGACTCCTCCCCGAAATCACCATATATGGAGCTTACAACGCCTAGTTTTACTATGCATAACCTTATCTGCATATAATTTCTATGCATTTTCCCATCCACGTGTCACCATATTTAACACTGTTAATGTAGATCATATGACTAGCCGTGCCTATGATTTTAGTTCAACTAAAACATTATATATATATATGAGTGTAACTCATTGCAACTTTAATCTGACAAACCATGAAACTCTATTTTTTTGGTATCACTTTATTGCTTCATAAAGAACACACAAAATTATGTTACACAATGTGTATTAATTTATGAAATCGAAAAAAAAAAGATTATGAAAAAAAACATTTTGCACTACAATCAATCAGCAAGGTTGACATTCACAAAACATTTGAACAAAACTAGTTGAACTTAAAAGGAACACTCCATCATTTTTGAAAATAGGCTTATTTTCCAACTCCCTTAGAGTTAAATGGTCGAGTTTTAATGTTTTCAATCTCATTCAGCCGATCTCCAGGTCTGGCGGTAGCACGTTTAGCTTAGCATAGATCATAGGATCAGATTGGACCGTTAGCATCTCGCTCAAAAATGACCAAAGAGTTTCGATATTTTTCCTATTTAAAACTTTACTCTTCTGTAATTACATCATGTACTAAAACCGATGGAAAATGAAAAGTTGCGATTTTCTAGGCCGATTTGGCTAGGAACTATACTCTCAATCCGGCGTAATCATCAAGGAACTTTCCTGCCGCACAATGGGTGCAGCATGTACAGTAATATTAGTCCCCCCCCCCAAAACAATAGTCCCCAGCTAGTTTGTCCTGTTGAGCTGGTTTCCTGCAGAGTTCAGCTCCAACCCTGAAAAAAAAAAATCCTCACTTTTCTGTAGATTAGTAATCCTGAAGACATTGAGGAGCTTGTTCAGGTGTGTTTGATTAGGGTCGGATCTGAACTCTGCAGGACCAAGGCTCTCCAGGACCCAACTTGCTTACCCCCAGCCAAGAAAATAGCAACTATTCATTACACAATTTTTGAGTGAGATGCTAGCAGTTTAATACGATTCATTGATCTATGCTAAGCTAAGCTAAAAGTTCTACCGCCAGACCCGGAGATCGGCTGAATGGATTCTTAAATGGTAAAACTCTACTGTTTAACTCTAGGGGAGCCATTCAATAGACATTGTATAAACAAAACAAATACTGAAATTACTATTATTATTATTATTATTATTGGGCAATTAAAGGAAATGAAATGGATCTGTATTTCAGCTACTGAACGTACTGTACAAGAGTTCAGTATTTGGGATCGGTTGTCTTCAGTCACTGTCGCTGTCGCTCTCAGAGCTGACGTAACAGCCCTCCTCTCCCACCTCGGCCAGGAACAAGTGCCCTGATCCACGACAACACACGCCATTTAAAGTGACACAGTAAACATGCAGTTTCAACTCTATTAAAATAATTATTTAAAATGAAACTTTAAAAATAACTATTATTATTTAGTTGTTTTCTTAATCTGAGTGGTTCAAAACTTGATGACAACTGCTCATACATAAGTCATCACACCTATTTGGTTGTTCGTGGTCAAAACTGACCAACCATGGGAAATAAATGAGGAAGACCCTAGCATGAAGCAAAGGGAGGGATATATATACGATCTAAATCAGGGGTTCCCAAACTTTTCAGCTCATGAATCCCAAAATAACAGTGCCATTACTTCAGGACCCCCACTTACCTAATTAGTTGGGTAGGCTATGTTGGAGTTTTATTTTTAATTCAACTATCTTTTTTTTTTTTTTTATGGGTAAAATATGCTATTTCTAATCCTTAAAAAAATTAGTTGATTTCTGGAAATCATCTTGCGATCCCTCCTCGTGGTTTGGCGAACCCGACCCCTGCTTTGGGAACCCCCGATCTAAATCACCTAGAAACCTCACAAAGGTGCAGAATTGTATTGTTATCATGGTTTAAACTAAATGACACTGTTGGCATCCCCAATCAAACATCATCTCAGGAAGGTTTACTCCATCAGATACAGATCAACTCCTCACCGTTTACTGAAGAAACACGAGTCTCGTCAATGTGGTCAAATTCATAGCTGACAAATGGGCTCTGTGGATTAACAGACATGACAAAAACAGTCATTACAAATCAAACTTATTAAACCCTTTCTCTGGTCTAATGAACTGTCGACATTGTAATAAGATCTAGATGGTGCCTTGTGTTTGAGGAGTGAACTCCAGTCCCGCTTTTCCTTTTTCTTCAGCTTGATCACAGGCTCATTGCATCTCATTTCCCACGAGGACTCCTCAGCGAGGATGTCACCGGACAGCTCGAGCTTTGTGTAGTAATGCCGGTCATTCACGTACCCACTGAGATTCAAATACATGAGAAATTCCCATCAAATATACACGTGTTAAAAACCATACATCCATTCTTAGCCGTCCGGTTTTGTTAAGAAAATACAGCCATTAAACCGCCTTTCTAACATGAAAAATGTTAATAAAGAACTGAATAAACAGATGGTCTATGAGCATGTGACCTGTAAATGACTGCGTCTGAGAGGAATTCACACTTCTGCATCACTGGACTGATCAGCTTTATGTAGACCGTGACCAGCTCGGCCCTCTGGAACCATTTGATCTGTGGGTGAAAACTACCCGGGAAACACTTTGTGTTACTTTCAGATGTGAACGATAATCAGAAAACCTTCACACGTGGTATCACCGAATCTCAACAGTTTCTACAATACTTCTAACTCACCCGGTCGGCTGGAATAAGAAGGCGGCTGGATTGTGGATATTCTGTGGTTCATTGACTGCCTGCAATTTGTCGATGTTCAGGGCTTCATCTCCGTCTACATAATGTGGGAAAAACCAAGTGTTACTATAAATGGGAAGAAAACAGACTAGTTGACTTCAAACTATTCCTTAGATGGGAATAAACATGCCTGTTTCAGAGCTGGCAGGTCTGGTCGGGTTCGGAGATGAAAATCCATTCGGATCAGGGCTGAAAATTGAAAACAATGAGAAAGTCAGTTATCACACACCAGAGAAGAAGACAAGAGTCAGTTCTTATTCTGAACTGGTTGAAAATAAACCAATGTAGTCTGATGACGAACAAATGAGGTTTGTGTTGCATAAATCAATCACTGCAGAGGATCCACGGGTGAACACGTGATGCAATGCTACATCTCTCCAAATCTGATGAACAAACTCATCTACACCTTGTGTGGTCTGAGGGGGAGTAAACTATTCTTTTAGTATGGACACACTTACTGTAGGTTGGCGGTAAAACAAAACAAAAAAAATGCAACCGCTCGAATGGAAAGATTAGGAGGATGCCATAAAGCAAAATGTCATATGTAGCGAAAACAACAGAAAGAAACTGAAAAGCATCTATGCTCAATGTATCCTGTAGCCTAAAAGTCAGTTAGTATAACAAACGGAGATAGTAGCATAATAGTACTGGAACAAACTGAAGATGAAAAAACTAAATTCAAAAATACATCAGGTGAGATTTTTTGAATACATCAGTAAAACAAACCTCATGATATCCCCGCTTCCCTCTGAAGAATCATCATCATTCCTGTCCTTCAGGTGTCCATTGCACTGGACAGCACTGTTGTTCTGGGGGCTGATGGGAGTCTGGCTGAACTCCATGACTGCATTATGACTGCTCACTAACTCCTTCATCTTACTGGTCAGAGCGTCTTCTAGAACATCAGCTCTCTGCTGAGAGGATGACGACGGGCTCTCAAACCTGTCAAACAAAAATTGTGGTTTCTTGAAACAAAATCACTCTTTACCTTTTTTTTTTAAGTAATCCTGGTTCTCTGAGATAACAGGAATGAGCATTGCGTTGATTCATGTTTTGAGGGGTGAGTTTCCATCCTCCTCCGAATACAAACACTGCAAGTTAGTAAGCCACCCCCTTTGAATGTCAATCTCAAGAAGGGTTCGTGATGAGGGGCTTTTTGGATATGAAAGTAAGTGTTGACTCAATAACACACAACTGTTTTTAGCAATAGCACTCTTTACTGCTCAGCAATACGTCTGCCCACTGCTCCGGGTGTGTGTTCACTGATGTGTTCACATGGATGGGTGAAATGCAGAGCACAGATTCAGAGTATGGGACACCATACTTGACTACACGTCACTTTCACTTGATTTCTGGAACGTAACGACCAATCAGAGGAGTTTCAGTTAGAATCCAATCCAATTAGAAACAAATCAGTTTTTGGAAGAAGAGTTTCCTCCCAATCGTGATTCAATGCAATGTGGACCATTTCAAAAGGAAAATATTAGGGATGCACCGATCATGATTTTTCATGGCCGATACCGATACCGATTTTTTACAAGCAAATTGGCCGATTCCGATACCGATTTCCGATTTTTCTTTTAAGCAACAAACAAGAAAGACAGAAAATGTACATAAACAAGATATTTGGTATTTAATAGGCCACACTTGCTTTTGGTTATTGAAAACGATAACCGTAGCCATCTGAAATTAGGCAGTTACTGCACAATCAGTAGCCTACATTCAATACAAACATAGATGGTACAGACATCAGCATTTAGCTTTTGTTTTTGAATTGGGTTGAAACTACAGAGAACTGGCCTTAAATATAAAGATTAACTGTAACCATGTGAAATTAAAGTCAACAAAACTGCATAGTTCTACAGTCCACACAACACAATCAACAAGATGTTTCTTAATCAGCATTCAGTATTTTAGTTTTTAAATTTGGTTTTAAATAAAAAAAAAAAAAGCTCTTTACTAGTGAGACTAAATAAAAGTATGCTAAATAAATACATTTTCCAAAACTGGTGCGAATAAAACAAAGATGCACAGCAATTTTTTTTTTTACTTGAGCCAGTGAAAAATAAATAACTTATTGTCTCAAGTAAAAAAAGAATATACATGTGAATCATTACCCTAAAATGTTTTAATTGGATGAATAAAACACTATTTTTCAGTGTACTACAGCAGGTGATTTTTAAATTAAATTAAGTCTGTAATTTTAAGGTAAAATAAAAAATAATCATCCTAATGCAGAACTGACGCTTATTTCTGGCTTTTCAAACGTGTATGCAAGTTCTATAAAAAAAAACAAAAAAAACCTTTCAGTTTTGTCACAGTTTAGTCCGTTTTGTTTCTCATGCAACACGTGAGAAGTTGAGCTGAACATCTCTTCACGGTCTACCCGTGTTCAGGGCGCGGACCGGTAGAGCGACTCTTATTTGTGCGTCAGTACACCAACGGCTGAACGCTTCCTGCTGCTATCTGTGCCTCAGACATGTAGCTCTGGATTTCCAGTACTGATCGGCTGCCCGTTTCATGCGCACAGATTTCGAAATACTCTTCCACACAAATGACATAGTGAACGATTACAATGTAGTGTGTTCACGCGAGCGAACTTATGGAAAAATCGGCCGAAAAAAAGACCAAAAACCGGCCGATTGCCGATCGCGTATTTTAAGCAAAAACCGTCCGGTTCCGATTTATGGCCGGTCAACCGGTGCATCCCTAGAAAATATATTTCAATTTTTTTCTATTGTAAAAAATGACCTAAATATTTAATACGGGAATGATTCACTGAGCAAGGCTGGGTGCTGAAACGTTTGATCCATACGTGCTTTTTGTATAATAAAATAATCAACAAATCTTCATAAAATACACAAGTGAGTTCGGATCCTGCATTTCCCATTTGACATCATCATGATTTTCATTGATCTGCACACCCGAGTGTTAATCTGGGTGCAGTAATTTCACTTTTTTATTAAATTAAAAACAAACAATAGCAGTTAAAAATAACAATAACAATGAAATAAGCCTTAATGTACCTAAAAATAGGTTTGATTTTCTTGACACAAAATATAAATTTCTATTCCTTTCTATTGTAAACCATTAGACTGATCTGAATATTAGTAATAAACCTGTCATCCGTTAAGTGCTGGAGCATGACTGCGTTCTCATCTCCCTGGAAAACGCTCTTCAGCAGATCCACATGCTGAGGATTATTGACACCAAACCCAGAGGCCAAGATCTCCGCATGGACGTTATACTCATTAATGTAGGTCTTCAGACCAGGAACACGCGTCATGCGCACCTGTGTGAAGAGAACAGATCCAGAAAAGAGCACCAGAATGACTTCAGACTGGACCAGCGAAACCTGCTAAGGCAACTGATGCAAACACGTTGAACACGTACCATAGGATCAACCCAGACAGTATTTCCCACACTCATCACAACCCTGGCCTGATGCAGCTTCCCTCGGATCTTCTGACTGATGGCTCTGGTCACCTGAAAACAGACATTCCTCGTTTCTAAAACAACCGTTTATGTTCAAACCGAAGAACGGTGTTCTTTCAGAAGGATTATGGAGACCTTCGGGTTCCAGTCCACCTCCCCATCGACGGGCTGCGCTCTGCACAGGATGATCTCCACAGCCTGGTCGGGCACAGCCTGGAACCGAGGAGGAAGCTGGAGAAGCTGGTGTGATTTCACTTCCTGTGTGCGGCCCTCATCTATGAAGCAGGCAGTGACGCTGCTGAACAGCTGCTCTCCTTTCTCCGGCAGCTCCGTCACACGCACCCTAGAACCAATCAAACAACTCTTCCCCATCAACTTACATTTGATACATGTCATTTATTCATTTACACACACAACCTTTCAAACGTCTGGGTTTGGAAAGAAGTGACACAAATAAATCAGGATATAAGGCGTAGTGGGAGTGACTCCTGGTTAACGTAGTATTAACGGGTCGTGTTCACGAGGGCGTCTGTGTGATTACCGGTTATAGATGTTCTCCTCTTGGATGGCGTAAAGCTCTCCTTTGAGCACTTGGACAGCACAGAGTCTCTCACTAGCGTAGTGTGCGTTCATTTCAGCAGCGAGAGTCTCGTAACGATCCTCTTTCTGGCTCACGATGCGGCCCGAGTACACATTCGCTGACTTTATGCACAGCGGCAAAACCTTTTGAAAAGTTTCAAAAGAAACATCTACAGTCAACCGCTAGCAGAAGAGACACTGAGACACGAAAAAAAGGTCCAGAATTAATATTCAGCGCTCTCTCAAAACATAAAAGAACCGATTGTAAAAAGCTGTTTTGTGGCCACTTGAGACAAAAACCAGAGAAGTTATGATAACGAACCATGATATTCCCAGAGTCAGGGTGCTTTGGCTGATCCAGGGCTTTGTTGATCATGTGTCGATCCGGACAAACTGTGCTGTCTCTGGAAAGAGGTTGCATACATTTTCAAGTTAGCAGCATGTGTTCACAAATGATTTCTACTTGCATTTAACACTATTAACGCCTGGTGGAAGTACTACAGTGAAGCAGAGACCTGCAGAAGCCGAAGCTCTTGAGCGAGGAGCAGAGGGGTCTGTCGGTCTTCTGCTCCTCTTTGGCCTGCTGGACGCCCAGAGCGAACGTCAGCAGCTCCGGGGGCAGAAGAGCGCCGCTTCTCCTCAGGTACCGCAGGACGCCACACACGTGACGGGCGTTCAGCTCCGACAGCAGCCACACGGACTGAGCTGCAGGAGAGGAGCTCTCGGCATGATCCTGTGCGGGACGTATATTTTTACAACATTCACAAATGTCCCAAACAATTGGAGAGAACAAAAGAAATCGAAAGAGGTACCATATCCGAGAGGTTTCTGAAATGCTCTGACATGCAGAACAGGCGGCTGCCGAAGAGTTTGGGGGAGCTGGGAAACCCATAATGCACCACGCACGTGGCGTCCCGGATGCCGAGAGCCTTGAGACAGTCATTGGTGGTGACTGAAGAAAGAAGAACCAACGCTCCCTAATATTAGCACATGATCTCGTTTGGTTATGTCTTCGCAACCAATTCTTAACTTCTAGAAATGCTGTCTATAGTGTTTTTGTTTTTTTGTGTATGCGACCATGAATTAATGTTATCTCGTGTGATGGTATATTATTTTGTGGTAATGATAAATACCTGTTTATTTATTAATTATGAGACTCATAGCTTTTAGTTAACCAAACAACAAATAAAGAATAAAACTAATGTTTACTAATTACTGACATATAGAAGATAAAGGATAACAGAACGTAACAGGAACGTTCTCCAAACCTCAAGGAAACGTTTTATTTACATAAACTTTTTTTTTTTTGCCTAACCAACAAAATGTCTTTTCAAGGAACCGAAAATGAACACTAACAGTGTAAAAACAGAGACACCTTGACACATTTAGCATATTACAGATACTTACCCAGAATGACTTGCGTTCCACGGCTGATGTCTTTCCTCCACTGATCAATGACGAAGTCAAACTGATCCGTCACGTCTTCATGAGCTTTCAGTGTGAAGACGGCCGTGTTGACCACAGCCTGAAAGACAGATGTGCATTAGTCAGATCCATCAGAAGCGGAAGCCAATCAGCATTGAGACATCGGTGGCTTCAAATATTGCAAACATAGTAAACGATTTCTCATTAAATCATACTGTAGTATTGAGCATGACGGTTAAATTTAAATTTTCACCACCACACAGGAATGATTTTATACATTTAATGCGATTGGTGGTCCATGACTCATCCTTCGCTGTGATTGGTGGAAGTCTGTACCTTATACACATGCTCGGTCTCCTCTGCGGAGTTGGTAATGATGAGGGTCTTCTGAGGTTTGGGCGGGTGGAAGTCCAGCGACCCGAGCAGAACGGAGATCTTGTCGCAGTCCAGACACAGCTGAACCCTCTGAAGGGGAAACACACAGACAGGAAGTCAGCGCTCAGCAGAGGGCGGGAGAGATATAACTCAGTTTGTGAAGACTGACCTGATGTACCCTGCCGTAGAGAGCTGCCTCCTCCATCACGGTGATGATGACGGAGGGGTAGATCATGTGCTCTCTGACCAGAGCCTCAATCCCGGCGCTCCAGCGGCTGCCCACTGCGATGATCTGCCTGGGGCACGACGACCTCTCCTCTCCAGAGACCACCTTCTGGAAGTGCTTCAGGATTACGGACATCTTCACAGAGAGGTAAAGAGCAAAGACCGGTCAGGCAAATTTGAGTGTGCCATTTTCTTAAAATGTGCTGTCCTCTTCTCTGGTGTCACCTGCTCAGGTGCTTGTGAATACAGGACATCAGCCTCATCCAGCACCAGGTGACACAGTCTCAGGAACAGGAAGCACTGAGCATCCAGCAGCCTCATCATGGTGAACGGTGTGGTCACCAGCAGCTGACCTTCATTAACATCACAGCAACATTAAAGCTAGCTTCGGCATCGGTCCAGATTCAAATGAGTTGAAACGCTCCACAATCTACGGCAGACAAAATCTCACAGTTCCTCTGGATCTTGAACTTCTTGGGCTCTTCCTGGTCCACACCCAGCAGCACACTGGTGGGATGGAGGTTGTACGTTGCTTTACTGTCCTCCAGGAGCTCCAGCACTGTCTGAACCTTCTCCCAGCCCGGACACAGGATCACTGCTATGGGCTGCAGACAGAGAGAAACTGAAGATGTAGCAGCAAAACTGGGATCAGATCATAAATAATAAGGTGAAGCTGCACTGTATCAGAGATTTTCTGTGAAGTCTTGTGCTTACACCGTATTCTTTTCAAACATGCTACACAAAGCCTTTTTCTTCCCAAACCACATGAAATCAGCAAAAATTAAAGCCTTATTTTGTCATCATTCAATGTTATTTGATTAGATGTGCCTAGAGGTGGAGCTGCACCATAGGTCCCACCAAGCCCAAACATGGAGGTGCACCAAAGGGACCAGTAAGGAGGTGGATCTGCACCATGCCGGAGATCTTCTATGAGCTCTTGTGCATATGTATGGGCTGTGCCATACAAAGTTGGAAATTTGAAATGCTCATTTTGCCCTAATTTGAGGTTGTTTACACTAATATGAGGCTTCTGACCACCCCTTACAGTGGTTTGAGTGACTAAGTTGCATTAGCCACCTTTCACATGGGCGTTCAGTGTGGTATTGACTTGTAATTAGATCAACCAAGACTGATGGTAGAGGTGGAGCTGCACCATGGGCCCCTCTTGAGCTCAAAGGTGGAGCTGCACCACAGGGCCCACCAGAACCAAACATGGACCAGTAAACCCAGAGGTGGAGCTACATCAAGTGGTCTCCTGCGCCCAGAGGTGAAGCGGTAGCATTGTTTCTTTTAAAGCCATTTAGTGTGTAACACTATTCTTCTGTGAGCAACAACAGAGCAGTGAATCTCACCCCGTTGCGAGCAGCGAGACTGGAGACGACAGAAACCGTCTGTAACAGCATCAGCAGAGGAGGAATATAGGACAGAGGGTTGTCTCCGCTGTGTGACACCAGCACAGTGTCAAAACCTCGTGCCACAGAGGGCCAACAGTAACTCTCTGCTACATTCGGTCCATTATACTTCCTCCACAACAGGAACTAAAACAAACAAATGCAACCTAATCAGACACAACAGGTCAAGAATCATATATTAAAATCATTAATACAACGGTCCAATTATACCTCACAGTCCTCGATTTCGTTAACAGAGTTAGACTGACTTTCCATTGTACAGCAGAAATGTGTCAAATAATGCAAAATGATAAATAATGCAATGATTATTCTGATATGGATAACATTAAAGCACGCTGGTCCACCTTTCTGAACTGTTCACTGATGGGTGCACGTGTCAGGGTACGGCAGGGTTCAACACGAAGGGCAGAGTGCACTATAACTCCCAAGTGTCCCGGATTACAGCGTTCAACCTGTGAAAACCACACAAGCAAGACTGAATACCACAATACATATGAGAACCAAGAAATTATTTAACTAAGAGGCTCTTACTTTGGCATCTAGAGACTCTTGGTCTGGATTGAGTGGATCAGGGTTTAGAAACTGCATAAGTCTGTCCACAATTACATCAAATAAATAGTGAAATCAGATGAAAAAGGCAATAGAAGTTTAGAAGTAACGTAGAAACCTACCTAGAAGAGGTCAGCTGATCTTCAAGACTGGGCTCTTGTGAGAGAGCTGCCACTTTCTGCTCTTCAGAGGAGTCACTCGCACTATGAAGACACGTAGCACAAACGAAACCACATTTTGATGTCAGTTAGGTGGGTTGCAGAATGAATAACTGGTCTGAAGTACGTATAATGAGGCTGAGTTCAGATGCACTCAATCCCAATCCTACCATGATGGTGAGCTTGCAGCTGGTGTCGGAGCAATGCTGTTATTATCGGTTTGATCAGGCTGAAAATATTAAGAGTGTCATTTCACAGTCACTCATTTTCTGATCATTCTTCACTCGGGTACTAACTGCTTCAATTTCACAAGATACATAAAGTAATAAAGTTTTGAAAGACACATCAGTACTTACTTGAGGAATCTGCTTTGAATGTGAAAGTGTGTCAAACATGTATCTGTGAAAAGAAAAACTATTATTTACTAAACTATTTTGTTGGCAAGTTTACTTAGTTTGTGTTTGGATTGACACCTGACTTAATGGTAATTCAATCAAAAACTGTATTATACACGAGTAATGACTTAAGTCAGGAGGGATGAGGTTCAGGTGGAAATCTTACTGAGGCTTGTGCATGCGAGTCTGACCACAGCATTCATCTGAGAAGATGTCAGTGGCCTCCGCTCTGATACGCCATCCTCTGCCAATCTGATCAAACCAGAAATAAAGAGTTTGAATGGCAGACACACAAACACACACACTGCCATATCATTATAAACGAACACTCACAGTATCGGTTCCAGCATTGCGCATCAGTTTAGGAGCTCGACGTGGCGTGTGCGCTTCCTCTGACACCTGTGGTTTCTGCTTTTCTGAATGAGAAACTTCATCGATTTCTAGATGAGAAACAAAATTAAATGTAGTGTGATTAATCATAAAAAAAAATGCAAACAAACAAATACACACGATATAAACCCTTATAATAACTGATGTTCACTAATTTTGTCCAACCCTTGTATGACCTTACCTGTATGTGGAGCATCTTTCCGCTCTTTTCCGATGGGAATATCTGGCGGTGGAGGTTTGATAGGGCAGCGTCCTTTCATTTCTAGGAGCTGGTGAGGGCTGGAGTAGATGTCCCACGCCAGGCTGATAGGAGTGCGATCTCCATTCCTGTTCCCTTCCAGCGCGCTGGACTCCTCTCTCATGAAACAAGCAAACTTCTTTGCCACGAGCTCATCGTTTACACAGATCTACACAATCACAGTGAATCGCAACATAACATTTAACCCAAATCATCTGCAGTCCATCTCGCTTCTTCAAAGTCCTGCTCAGGACAACTCTGTGATTTGAGGATGGCAAAATAATGTAATGTAAACATAATTTACCTTTGTTTCATTGATAGTCAAGTAGAGTTCAATGGCAGAGCAGCCTAACTGGGTTTCACACAGAACGGCTTCAACCAGAGTCGACACTAAAAACAAGCAGAGCCTGAGAAATCAATACTTACTGACAGTAAGCATGAGCTGGACTAACCAAAGCACACGTTTACCTTGTAATAGATTGTGCAGGTATTTTGTGGCAGAGCTGTCCCATGTTGAAGATGGACTGAGATCAAGACAGATACAAACAGTGGCTCAGAATGCATGCATGAATATTGATGCAAAAAGGTTTCTTCAGGAGATCTGACTTACACAAGCTCTGCTGTGTTTTCTGAGATGGGCACCTGTAGTGTCATTGGACGAATTCCAGCCAATTTAAAGCGTCTCACTCTGAAAGGCAGCTGCAGGAACCTCTCAAGAGGAGATCTTACACTGAGAGAAAAAACACTATAAACCCAAGTGCTAATGTAATGTGGATGTCCTGTGGATGAAGTGTCTCAACTGTTGTAGAAACTCAGTGTAATAACTACACATAGTGTAATAAGCATTACATTATTCATGTGATAAAATGTTTATAATGTAATAATTTTCTCAAAAGGTAATAACATCTTGGGCACAATGTGATAGTATTTACATTATGATAAGTGTATTACACCATTAACTTACCAACAACAGTCACACTGTTATAACTGTAATAGTTTAAAAAAGAAACATCATTGTGGACATTGTGCTTTTGTAAAATAAAGAAAAACAGGATGCACTTTCTGTCATCTAGGTTTCCAAGATTTTATTACATTTTGAGAAAATACAAACTGCAAAACGTCTCGTACTCATCTGCTCTGACGATGATGCGATCTCCGTGGTCTAATAACAAGCACCAAGCCTGAGTGTCCCCCGTCCCCTGAAAGACCGACTCGACTACCGCTCGACACCAACTCTTCAGATCCAGACTGAACACCACACACACCTGAGGGAGGAGACGGGACAGCTGACAGATCAATCATCTGAGAGCAGACAGGCATTATTCAAAGCCATTACATCAAACAGCGTCAACACACTCTCTCAAAACATTCTCTTATTTTACCCTCTTTAAATGAACTCCAACGTTTTAGTTGAATATTTACATAAATGCACATTTGTGACAAAAACGGTCACCTTTTTTAAGTTTTGGTTTTTAATCAACTGTGTTCCATTACATCATTTAGAGTCAGTTAAGATCATTTATTAGACAACTCAATATCCATCTATCATATGCATCTTCTGAAATGGCATACCAGCCCCTCCTTCAGTTCAGCAGGCTTTAGTTTTTGAACGTCCAGGTCGACATCATGGTAGAAGAGGTTCATTTTCACTCTCAGGTTCTCATAATCCTCCGGACTGTCCGGCTGAATGCCTGGTCCTTTCAGAACTCGAGCCCACAGACATCCTGGATCTTCAATCTGACAAAAAGCAGAGTGTGTGCGTGCTACATACCAACTGATCACTGGAGTAGACAGAATATTTATTAAATCTTTGCAATAAAAGCTTCTGACAGCTGTGTGTTTTAATCACCATATACACACAATTTTTTTTAAGATACAAAAGGAAGATAGCTTTAATTTCAATGTCCTTTAAAGTGATACTCCACCCCAAAATGAATATTTTTCAATCACTTACACCCACGTCTTTCCAAACGCATAAAGTTTTGTTCGTCTTTGGAACACAATTTAAGATATTTTGGATGAAAACTGGGAGGCTTGTGACGGTCCCATAGACTGGCAAATAAATAACATTGTCAAGGTCCGGGAAAGTATTAAAAGCATTGTCAGAATACTCTTGTAGATGAATTTGGAGAGACACAGAGGAGAGGAATTGTCTTCTTTGTGTACAAACAGTATTCTTGTAGCTTCATAATGTTACGGTTAAACCACTGATGGCAGATGGACTATTCTGACGATGCTTTTCGTACTTTCAGACCTTTACACGGTTATTTACTTTGCAGTCTATGAGACAGTCGCAAGCCTCCCGGGTTTCATCCAAAATATCTTCAATTGTGTATCAAAGACGAACAAAACTTTTACGGGCTTGGAACGACATGTAGGTAAGTGAAAAAAAAAAATCCCAGTTTTCATTTTGGGGCGGAGTATCCTTTTAAGCCAAAAACAGACATACTGCTCAATGGTGTCTCAAGAGACATTACAGGTGCTGGTCATATAATTAGAATATCATCAAAAATTTGATTTCACTAATTCCATTCAATATTCATTCATTACACACAGACTGATATATTTCAAATGTTTATTTATTTTAGTTTTGATGATTATAACTGACAACTAAGGAAAACCCCAAATTCAGTATCTCAAAAAATTAGAACATTGTGAAAAGGTTCAATATTGAAGACACCTGGTGCCACACTCTAATCAGCTAATTAACTCAAAACACCTGCAAAGCCTTTAAATGGTCTCTCAGTCTAGTTCTGTAGGTTACACAATCATAGGGAAGACTGACTTGACAGTTGTCCAAAAGACAACCAATGACACCTTGCACAAGGAGGACAAGACACAAAAGGTCATTGCAAAAGAGGCTGGCTGTTAAAAGAACTCTGTGTCCATGCACATGTATAGAGGCGAAGGGAAGGAAAAGATAGAAAAAAAATAAAGTGTACAAGCATGAGGTAAGATAACTGCTCGCTGGAGAGGATTGTGAAACAAAACACATTCAAAAATGTGGGGGAGATTCACAAAGAGTGGACTGCAGCTGGAGTCAGTGCTTCAAGAACCACTACACCGAGATGAAAGAAAGACATGGGTTTCAGCTGTCGCATTCCTTGTGAACAACAGACAGCGTCAGAAGAGTCTTGCTTCAAAAAGGACTGGACTGCTGCTATGTGGTCCAAAGTTATGTTCTCTGATGAAAGTAAATTTTGCTTTTCCTTTGGAAATCATGGTCCCAGAGTCTTGAGGAAGAGAGGAGAGGCACACAATCCATGTTGCTTGAGGTCTAGTGTAAAGTTTCCACAGTCAGTACTCCACAGTAAAAATATTTTCTTTGTATTAGTATTATGTAATATTCTAATTTTCTGAGATACTGAATTTGGGATTTTTCGTAGTTGTCAGTTATAATCATCAAAATTAAAAGAAATAAACATTTTAAATACATCAGTCTGTGTGTAATGATTGAATATAATATACAAGTTTCGCTTTTTGAATGGAATTAGTGAAATAAATCATCTTTTTGATGACATTTTAATTATATGACCAGCACCTGTATGCCATTTTAACAAAGTGGAGACTGGGCACTGCATGTGCTGAACCTTTGTTCGGAATTTATGTAATACATACGTAAATTAATATATGAAAAAAAAAAAAGCCTGCAAAAATAGGGGGGGGGGGGGGTGAATAATTAAAGGGTTGCCATGGTCCAGAACGCTAATAAAACATCAAAGTAGTCCATGTGACATCAGAGGGTCAGTTAGAATTTGTTGAAGCATCAAAAAAAACATTTTGGTCCAAAAATAACAAAAATTACAACTAATGGGTCTGTTGTGAGTGTGATTGTTGTGACAGTTGTCGTACAATGCTGCTGATGTGTTTTCTGGTGCACCCAATAACAAAAATAACACGTCAGCAGCGTGTTTTTATACAGTTTATGGTAAATACATGTAAAAAACGTATCCTTGTCGTGCGGCTGAATCAGAAGAGCATACACCATCTGCGTACAGTTCAGATTTGCCAAAACAGCGCTACGCTGATTGGGATAGACACAGAGGAGAGGAATTGTTGAATAAAGTCGTTATTTTCTTTGTGTACAAAAAGGTTTTGTCGTTGCTTCATAAAGTTACAGTTGAACCACAGATGGCACATGGAGTATTCTGACGATGCTTTTCATACTTTCCTGGACCTTGACAAATATTTATTTTGCAGACTATGGGACAGTCACAAGACTCCTAGTTTTCATCCAAAATATCTTACATTTTATTCTGAAGACGAAAAAAGCTTGGGGACGACATGGGGGTAAAGTGATTAGTGACAAAATATTCATTTTGGGGTAGAGTATCCTTTTAAGGCAAAAACAGTTTAATGCTCAATGGTGTCTCAGGAGATATAATGACATTTTTTTTTTAAAGTGACAGTGTTTTTTTTAATGAATGAATAATTAAATTATTAGAAATAAGCCAATACTGTGCTGCCTACTGTAAGGCACTTAAGGGCAAATACATAAATATCTTGTCATAAATTGTTTGAAAATATCACCTAGCCTTTTTTTCTTTTTGTAAACAATTATCAGTGTTACATATGACATCCCAGAAAGAGCCTTACTATTAGGGCTATTGTAATTTATTTAGACTTTTCATCTACTTTTACTTTATGTACTACTTCATTAAACGCAAATAAAAATGAATATTATATAAGCATAAAAATGACAAAACCAAAACACCTTGAAATAATGAATAACAGTATCTTTACAATACTAAAATAATACTGGTTGCTTTGTATCTGATAGAAACAGCCATCATGTAGTGCTCTACCTTGATTATTTGTATTTCTAACATTTCTCAGATTCCACAGCAAAGCCTGCAAAAGAGTGAAAAAGAATAAGATACTTCACAAGACATCAACATGATGGCAAATGTATAGCCAGGGGGGGGGGTGATCTTAGTGACTAAAAAAATAAATATATATTTAAAAAAAAAAAAACATCACAGAGGGCAATTTCTCCTAGTTGATGCAAAAAGACTGATGGACAAATTAGGAGACAACCCTCAAAGACATTACTTCTGCAAAAGAGCAATATACGTCAGCTAACGTTAGATGAGCTATGTTTTTACAAAGACAGTTAAATAAACTTCGTTGCTGTAGTTTTAAATGCCAGTCACATTTGTATTACTTGTAGAAATATATGGCATCACATCACCCATCAAACTGGTCCAAATGAAGTCTTGTAGGACTGTTTTGGAGACAAAGACTCACAGCCTGTTTTCTGTCAAAGTCTGGTTCAACCGATGAGTTTAGCACGGGGCAATCTGTTAAACGAGACAAATTCGGAGTAAGTTATCTGTTGGGAAAATAGTCGATAGTTAAAGTAAATCCACGCTAACACGGTTTTGCCGTTGCGATTTAAAAAAATGGCCAAAGCCTCCGTTATTGCTAATAACAATATGAACTAACAAGAACTAGCAACAATGACAATGTGAGTTGTTCCTGAGAAGCTAATGTTAATTGATGGAGCAACAAGGAGGCAGCACGATCGCTTTGATACAAAAGTTGATAGCAAATAAACAAGTTAATATCGAGTAACCGCCGCGAATCCGAGCAGCACCTGATCTCTTTCCTGAATCTTCAGTGATTCCTTGTTTTTGAACAAAACGGTTCAGTGGATGATTCAATGACTCGTTCAGCGGTTTGAACGAATCGGTTGAATGAATGATTGACTGCCATAAAAGAGTTTGCTCGCGAGTTATTGATCCGAAAAAGTCGAATCTGTGAATATCTTGCCATTTACTACTTAAAAAAGGTCATTTGTTGTCATCTAGAGTTACTGTTGTAACGATGTGACCAGCAGAAAGAGTCACGTCCAAGTGCTGCTTGACAATCAGATGACGGTTTTTAAAAATTAATAAAGTTTTTATTACACGTATAAACTGCACGAGGACCACGCTGACCAAAACAACAGCACATTCGCAATATTTAATGGAAGATACTACAGGACACGTGAAACTTTTAAAGTTATATAAAAACGTAAACTATTTGTTAACACATATTGGATGTTTGTGAGTTTAAGCAAACGTTTTTGCACAAAGTTGGTGTTGGAAAGAAACTAGAAACCCTATTTTTCTCGAGTGCTTCTTAACGACATGAAGGTTTATTAATAGTTAAATGTGATAATTAATAGCGTGTGAGGCGTGAAAAATGATCGTTTAGGCATAAATACGAAAGAAAAAACAAGACTTACCTCATCTGCTTTTCAAGAAATGCTATAGAGACGTGCACGTGGAAATCAGTGACGCCATCAATCAAACGAGCAGAGATTCACGTGCAACAAATATAAATCACATTTATTATTTAAAACACAGATTTGGTTCTCCAGCTTTAACCATAGTTGCGCAAAAATATTAAATATTATCTTTCTGTCAGGAAAACTCACCTAAATACTGATGACGTCATCCCACATTTAGGGGCATATGCCAAACTTTTGTTCAATAAAATGCGCTTCAGTCAAATGCATTTGCTTTCATTCTATTTATGAAAACTAAATTAATTTTAAAAATTAATAAAATACCTTTTAAAACCCCTCGGCACCTTTGAACAGAAAAAACAAAATCCACTTACAAGCACTTTACATTACATCACTCCAAATCAGCAAACACCTTTGCAGCCAACTTTTTAGCCAACAAATTAACAAATATTTAGTACTGGTACAATTATCTGAGTGGGGTGTTTATCATGGTTTTAGGCTTTCCTTTTTTCACATTACAAATTAATTATATACATGCATGCATAGTGTGCAGGTCTTGGCATGACATAATTCCTCTCCCCCAACTCCTCTGTGGTATCCAAAGACATTCCATTATAGAACTGGAATAGAACAGAATATAATTAACAGTACTACTGAAAACATTAATTAATGGAATAGTTCACTTCACCCCAAAATTTACTGACATTACTTACTCCTGTCACTAAATTTTATTACTTTAGGACTTACTTTGTTCTGTGACATGCAAAAGGAGATATGCTGTGTGATGTAATGCTCATCCTTTTCCGTGAAATTACAGTGAATGAGGGATTTCTTCTAGCAACAAACCAGCATTGTGGTAATTAAATATTCACTTAGTTATCACCAAAGCTCTGAGCTCTCTCTATTTGTTGTAGATCATTATGCTTCCTCAGAAGACTGTCGAAATTAGTTTTAGCAGATACCTTCAAACACAAATGCTGCCTGAGAAATCATTGTCTTTTAGGGTAGCGAGACAAGTCAGCTGCCTAAGCTTTCAGACACAGCCCTCATGTTTTATACTTCCATTTAGGTAAGTATAATATCATCTTGGATAAGTAAACATGTCAATTTGCACCTTTGGAATAAAAAAATGCATTGCCAGTGCTTCATTTTGCGTTTTGCATTTTAACATTAATTTAACCCTTATGCGTTGGTGGGGACGTTTTCGTCCACTAGGGGGTAAAGTTGAGTTTTATTTTGTCCACAACTTGCCCCCATCCCCCCCCCCCCCCCCCCCCCCGTTCCAACCATTTATCATTTGATCTGATAAATGTACCCCCTACTTTTTGTTCGTAAATATTATACAGTTGTTCTTGTAATGATGATAAATCTATTAATTCCTGCATATTTTAATCACCTTTACTGGACAATCGCATTATTTCTTTAATGACCTTGAAAATAATCATTTTGTCTTTTACTTGAAGCTATGGATTTCCCCTTTGGAATAGCTAAGTTCCTAATTTCATATTTTAATATTTCCCGACTGTTGTCCATAAACATTCATTATTTTAGCCTGAGTCTAGTGTTTGTCAATTATCTTTGAAGCCATTATTTTAAAATTATGATCATCTAATAACTTTTTATCCAATTTCCAATAACCTCTTTTGAATTTCGATTCAACTGGGCCATGTGATATTAGGAAAAAATCAATACTTGATTGTTTAGAATAATCTTTGTTATTCCATTGTGACGGGGTGAAGAAGCACACAACACGAGAAAGCAGGCAAGTTCCCTGTAAGATTTTATTGATGTGATGGGGAAAAAGCACTAATGTGAGGCGATTTGGTGCTCGGTGCTTGGCTTCTCTCTCCTCTCCTTCCATGCACTGTGCTGTGTGGGTCTGTGATCTCCCTTCATGTTGGGGCTGGCGGTCACACACTGCGCTCTGCGGGAACAATAGAGGGTATGGTTAGCCGAGTCTTTTGGAGACATCTCTAACCTCGATGTTCGTCTTCCAGGCTTATAAAACCGGTGCCTAATGGGACGCAGGTGTGCCCGCTCAGCCCGTGATGAGTAGTTGCCGGTAGTAGCCCGCCAACCCCAAAAAGGCCTGTACCTGAGTCTTGAAGGCAGGTCGCTGTGCAGAGAGGATAGCCGCCACCTTTTTCTCTTGGGGTCTTATAAGGCCGTGACCCACCTGGTAGCCCAGGTACTTTGCTTTGGCGAGGGCCAGGTGACAGGCCATTCCAGTATAGTTCCAACAGCACCTTCTGCAGCCGCTCCAGATGGTCTTCCCAAGTCTCAGAGTAGATAATGATGTCATCGAGGTAGGTGGCCGCATAGGCTTGGTGCAGGAGGACGTCCATTAGGTGATGGAAGGTGGCTGGGGCCCGTGCAGGCCGAACGGAAGGACCCGGTTCTGCCACTGGCCGCTTGGTGTTGAGAAGGCTGTTTTCGGTTTGGCCTGCTCTGTTAAGGGGACCTGCCAGTAGCCCTTGGTGAGATCAAGGGTCGAGATAAAACGGGCCCTTCTGAGGCGATCCAGCAGCTCGTAGACCCGGGGCATCGAGTAGCCGTCGAAATCGAAAACATCATTTAGGCTGTGGAAGTTGTTAAAGAAGCGGCAGGTGCCGTCTGGTTTTGGAACAATGACGATGGGGCTGGACCATGGGCTGCATGATGTTTCAATGACCGCTAACCTCATCATCTCCTGTACCTCTTCCTTGATGGTGTGTTGCCGAGCCTCCGGGACACGATAAAGGCCAGTGCTGGACGATGACCCCAGGTAGTGTGCTTATGTTGTGCTCAAGAACGTGGGTCTGCCCAGGGTGGGGGCAGAACACATCAGAAAACTGACTGACCAGATGTTGCAGCTCCGACTTTTGGGAGGCCGAGAGATGAGGGTCCATATCGACAACCACGTGAGGTGAGTTGGCGAAGGCAGAGAGCTGGGGCCTGGTCCCGATCCAGCGGGGAGACAGAAGTGGTGACGGAGACGAAGAGGGCAGGGAAGGGCTCGGAGGAGGCGGTCAACCACTACACGCTCAACTACCTGGTGTGCGGTGGGACCCCTGGCCAGTACCCATTGTTGGGCAAGGCGAGAGAGGTTGGCGGCTTGAGCATGGGCCGGCTGGCGCAGGTCAAAGGTCCGTTCGTGGAAGAGATGAGGGGCGCTAATCGGCGATAGCCCATCCCGGCCTAGGATCTCCTTCCTCAATCCCTCATAGCAAGCACTCCGCTTGGGGGTGAGTGCAAAGTACGCCCGGTTCACCTCTCCCGTCAAGAGCAGTGCCATGATTCGCGCCCACTCATCCCTGGGCCAAAAGGAGGGGAAAAAAAGTCCAAATCAATCCAGCAAGGGTGAAACTCAATGTGGAGGCGTCATTGTCGGTGACTTCTTCACTGCAATGCCCACATCCTCCATCAGTGTGATGGGGTGAAGAAGCACTCGACACAAGGATGCAGGTAAGTTTCCCGAAGGGTGGATTTTTATTGATGAGGTGGTGAGGAAAAAGGACTAATGTGAGGCGATTTGGTGCTCGGTGCTTGGCTTCTCTCTCCTCTCCTTCCATGCACTGTGCTGTGTGGGTCTGTGATCTCCCTTCATGTTGGGGCTGGCGGTCACACACTGCGCTCTGCGGGAACAATAGAGGGTATGGTTAGCCGAGTCTTTTGGAGACATCTCTCACGTGACACGTGTCACACCATGTATACATCCTTGTGTCATTTTTTTATTTCACATTTATTGTTTCATTGCTTCTTGATGGTCAACGATCTAAATCTTCATCAAATACACCATTAAAATCACCTCCCCATACAATATTCGCCAGGGGAAATTTATTCTTAATTTGTTTCAATTTAGTTTCAATATATTTTCACTGGTATCGGATCGGAATTGAGAGATACTCAGAAATATTGGTATCATTGCAACCCTAAATCCAACCCTGTGGAATTTACTTCGCTCTTCTCATAGTGACAGCCAATCACATTAGTTTTCTGGTATTGCATCTGGATTGGCTAGCATCTGCGCTAGGGTATTTGCATAAAGTGATCTGATTGGAGGACCGTTAAAAGGGTAATGAATCAGTTAAAAAAATACTGATAGTAGCACTACTGGTCCTGTAACTTATATACAGTTTTATTTATTTTAACAAGTCAGGAACCAAATTAGTAGCAGTTCTTAAACCCAGTATATAATAATTGTATATTGTAAATGTGTAAATATATAATATATATTGTCACATGTGTACATGGGCGGGGGGTATGAAAAGAAGGTTGGGAACCACTGCTCAAATGCATTTATACTGTAAAAAAATTATTTTCTGCAGTCATGAAAATATAATTTCTGATGATATAAAATTACACGGAATGTTCGCTTGACAAACAGATTAGTTGATGGTACACTGCTACATTTACAACTGGTATCTGATATAAATAATTTTAATTATTTATATTTTCCCTTTTGAGCTAATTTGCTACATTTACACAATATACTGTTTAATACTACTGTTCTTAAGACACAGATAATAGTGTAGTGCACATTAATGATTTAACAAAACAGATTTTAAACACAGAACACAAAATTAGATTATGTTTTGCTATGATTACAGCAGGCTAATTTTTGGGGTTTGAATGAGAGTTAGTTTGATACTGGCTGCCGTTTATGCCTTATGGTGAAGGCCTTTTTTCACTCCATTAAAGCAGGCTTATTGGTTTACAAGACTGGTCAGGTTAAGAGATCTGGTTGAGCCATAGAAGGTAAATATGACCTTTGCATTAATCATAAACTTTTGATCAAACTGTGTGATATTGTGTGTGTGTGTGCAAGCATGTGTGATTGCAGTAATGAGACAGAAAAGTTTATGCATGTTCTTATACTGCTGCCGCCCAGTTGTTGAATGTTTTATATTTACCGTAAATATTAAAATGTACCTTTGGAAAATCGTCTGTCATGTTGTTGTTTTCGTTAATCCTGTGTGCTGCAGTGGTACTGTGTGCTATTTTATGTTATTTCAGTTAACTATGCGAAGTGATATGGAACTGTAATGTGGTCAAGAGAGCTGTCCACTTTGCATGGAGAGCAGAACCAGAATACAACATAAAGACAGAAGCAAGGCTTATCTTAATGTATTATATATCTTTATCTTAAAAACTTTTACTACTTGTACTGTTGATTTACATGAATTGCATATATACAGCATGCACATTTGCAGAGTGTAAAGATACCTTTGTGATGAGTGCAAAGCAACTATAGGTCTATGAAAAACCTGAAGATGGGAGCAGTGCTTATCTCAACACTCCAACCTATAAAAACATCTGCCATTCCTGCACACTAACAGTTTTCTTATAGGTACTACCATTTCATAGTGGAAGCCTCCTCAGGTAAGCGTGTACTGTCTCCAATGTCTTTTAGATTTTGCAACATGGTAACATTGGTTATTAGTAATGAGTAAATGCAGTGTGAGTACATGTACATAATATAAAAAACAAATTAAAAAAAGTTAAACAATGTGTTTATTTGATTATATTATTAAATTATGGTACGTTTTATTTTAAGTGGACAAAGTTATGTTACATAATTTAAGTAATAAATAATTTACTGTTTGCTATAGTAAAAAGTACATTATCCATAATTAAAAGCATATAATATTAAACCAAACCCTAACCATAACCCTTTATTATTAGTAGCTATTGTAGGGTTCAAAGTAATTGAAATTTTAAATGAAAATAATTTCTTCTTTTCGAATATGTATATGTCAGAAAAATGATCTCTGAAGTGAGGTTAATGTGTATTGGTGCAGTGTAAACTGTCAATTACTATGGAATGGGATATTGATTAATATATTATGGAAGTAGAAAGCATGGATGTCAAACAAAAGAACAAAAATAGTGGTACTTATCAGCATTGGCAGTTATGCATAACAAAGATAGTATATTACTTTTTACTATAACCCAGTAATATAAGGTAATAAAATTTGGCTAATATTATACTGGTTACAATCTTGGTAATGCACGTTACAACAACGTGTTTTAACTCAAAATTAAGTGGTGAACGAACGAAATCCTTGGGCCAAAGCGGGCCAACTGGGGCTAGATGAGTTGTTATGAACAAATGCAGAGTTTCTCTGCATCTGGAGAGGATCAGCACCGCATAAGTTTTACTTACTTTACTTCTGTTACTTTTAAGAAGTTTTTAAGAAGTTTTCAAATAAACCTAAATTATTAGATTATATTACCTGGATCAGGTGTGTTTAATTAGGGTTATATCTAAACTGTGCAGGACTGTGGCCCTCCAGGAACTGAGTTTCCACCCTTGGCCTGTCCCATTTTTGCCTCCCTCCAACTCTTAAAAAGTAATTTTTACTCTGAGTAGATTTTAAACAACCTACTTTTTACTTTTACTTGAGTAGATTTTTAGACTTTTACTTTTAATTATACTTTAGTAAAATGTCATTGATGTACTTTACTTGAGTAGAATATTTTCATACTTTTTCCACCTCTGAACCTCGGTTCCCTGAGATAAGGGAATGAGTGTTGCGTGATGTGATGTGCTATAAGCTGCATCAGCAATAGCTATTGCTTCAGTCGAATGATTCTGATGATTGCTCCGAGCTGATATATATAGCTGTGGACTCTGCTCCTTTTCTGGCGGGGTTAAGTGCCATTGGTTTGTGCAACTACACTTACATACAGGCTTCAGTAACAGTAAACAGGAGTTTCCACTTGTCTAACTGGTCATAACTGGACAGTAGACTGGATTTAGAGGGATGTTGACCACTTCTTTAGCTGGACAGGCTGGGAGACCAACTAAAAACAGATTACATTCAGCTTAAACCAGCTAGACCAGCCAACCAGCTTAGGCTGGTTTAAAACAGTCTGTAGTACAATCCACACCATTAAACCTGAGCTCGGGCCAAGCATTTGCCTCATTAAGATTTATTTTTTTCTTTTTTTTCTTTTTTGCAGAAAGCACGTTAAGTACAAAGCCTGGTTAACATAATAAATAGTTTACATAATTTACTTAGTAGAACTTTAGCAGTTATATACATTGCGAATATGGAAACATTTGGATTTAGGCCGGATGAGAGAGGAAGGCTGCATTAGAAAAATGGCATTTAAATAAATTAATTTGTTTTGGCTTGTTTAGCAGCTTGTATTTTTCATTCTTGTTTTGTTGTAAATTCTGTTAATTTAAAGGACTAGTTGAGGAGTGAGGAGAACTAAAATAGCATATTTGCTAACTATTGTGTTTACGGCCTATAACATTCTGCTTTATTTACAGTACCGCTATTATTTCTGAAAGTAATTGAGGTTCGTGCTTGAAAGTAAAAGTAAATCAAGATGAACTCAAATTTACTAAAAACTTCATTACTTGAGTGAAACTACAGATGCTACTGGAATTAGCCTATACTACTCCACTACAAGTGAAAGTTGTTAAGACAGGTTTTTACCTAAGTAAAAGTATGAAAGTGCATGCTTTTAAAAGTGCTTAAGTACCAAAGTAAATGCATTGTTTTGTTGTCAAATTGTTGTATACTTACAGTACATTATGCCACTAATGCAATCTACTGAATACACTAGGTATTTTTACATGGACACTTTTTCCTTCCATCGCAATAAATTCATTCTGATTGACAAATCTGAACGTAGTGTTAACATGAACGCTAAAGTGATAAAGTGATCGGGTTGATATGCTCGTTTATATGTCACAAGCTGTTTATATGTCAAGTTTATATGTCTGTTAAAATTAAAAAAAAAAATTAAATTAAATTAAATTAATTAAATGTTAAGGAGTCTTAAACAAGGACTCAGGAGGAATGTTGAGTTTTATAATAATGCTTATGACTTTATGCACCCGGCCTGTGTGTGAAACCTCTAAAATGGTCACTCATTTAAATTTTAATAAGGTAATGAATATGTAATGCATCCTCTATAGATGTTTGAGTATAAAGGTGGCATTATATTAAACCCAACAAAACTAAATACACAAATTTCAGCAATTCAGAAGAAGGTGGAAGAGAATACTGACATTTGATATTACTTGACTCGTTAATGTTGTTGGCAGCACAATGTACACCATTTTGCTCAAACAAAACTAATCCTTGACTACTTAAAAAAAGAAAAGTTCTTTATTTTTTTGTAATTTAATTCAAAAAAGTTAACTTTTGTATGTTCTAGATTCATTTCAAGAGTTTTTTGTTTTAATTCTGTTTGTTACGACTTACAGCTTAGGGGAAAAAAAATCAATATCTCAAATCATTTGAATATTCTATTTTGAGCTTGATTAGTTTTTTAATTATGAGTATAAATACTGGGTACCACCTGGGCTAGTTCAGAACATGCAACCACAATTATGGGAAAGACTACTGACTTGACAGTTGTCCAGAAGACAATCATCAACATCCTCCAGAAGGAGGGTAAGCCACAGAAGGTCATTGCTGAAAGGGCTGGCTGTTCACAGAGTGCTGTATCAAAATATATTTATGTAAAGTTGACTGGAAGGAAAAAGTGTGGTAGGAAAAGGTGCACAAGCAACTGGTATATATTCAGCCTTGGGAAGATTGTCAGGAAAAGCCGATTCAAGAACTTCACAAGGAGTGAACTGAAGCCGGAGTCAGCGCATCAAGAGTCATCACGCTCAGACATCTTCAAGAAAAGGGCTACAGCTGTCACATTCCTAGAACCAAGCCACTCCTGAACCAGAAAAAACATCAGAAGCATTTCACCCTGGGGTAAGGAAGAAAAGAACTGGACTGTTGCTCAGTGGTCCACAGTCCTCTTCTCAGATGAAAGTAAATTTTGCATTTCATTTGGAAATCAAGGTCTGGAGGAAGATTGGAGAGGCACAGAATCCAAAGAACAGTGTGAGGTTTCTGAAGTCAGAGATGATTTGGGTGCTGTGATGTCTGCTGGTGTTGCTCCATTGTATTTTATCAAGTCCAAAATCAATTAAGCCATCTACCAGGAGATTTTGTAGCACTTTATGCTTTCATCTGCTGACAAGCTTTATGGAGATGCTGATTTAATTTTGCAGCAGGAATTTAGTACCTACCCACAGTGCAAAAAACACTTCCAAGTGATTTGCTGACCATGTTATTACAGTGCTTGATTGGCCATCCAACTCACCTGGCCTAAACCTCACAGAGAATCTATGGAGTTTTGTGAAGAGGAAGATAAGTAACATCTGAAAAACAATACAGAGGAGCTGAAGGCCACTATCAAAGCAACCTGCAGTACCACAGACAGTAAGTGCAAAAGGAGCCCTAACCAAGTATTGAGTGCATAATTAAACCTACTTTGGAGATCTTGAACATTTCTGTTTTGTAAATCTTTTTTTGATTGATCTTTGAGAAAATATTCTACTTTTTTTTTCTTTTTTTTTTTGATACTGAATCTGTAAGTCGTAACCATCAGAACTCAAACAAAAAACTCTTTAAATATTTCGATTTGTGTGCAATGAGTCTAGAATATAAAAAAGTTTGCTTTTTAAAATTCAATTACAAAAAAATAAAGAAGTTTTCCATGATATTCTACTTTTTTTTTTTGTTTACAAAAAAACTGTACTTAAGGGAAATTGTACTTATTTTTACCATAAATATGCTTGTAACCAATTGCTTTAATATATAATTGGACTTGTAATCACTTATATATCATGCAAATATGCTAATTAGAATATTACATATACAGGCACCAATATTTCTGGTCTAGGAGGAAAAACAAGGGTTAATGGTCATGTTAAGGTCCTGGCGGCTGCCATTTTCAAAACGGGCCTTTCTTGGAGTCAAACTTTGGTAAACCTTTAGTATATTTTTAAGTACATTTGATACTACTGTAAACCCCTGAGAAATCTTTTGTTAGAATTTTTTTGGGGTCAAGACATATTTGCAGCTGACTATTGTTTAAAAGTTACAAAGTTATTTTTCAAAGAGATATTGAAGGATATGATATGGTACATTTTAGCCAAACAAAGCAAACATTGAACAGAAAACAGATCTTTAGTCTTTTCAGAAAACTGGAACATACTCAGTTTGTTCAGTATGACCATGGGTATGCACGTTGCACCAAAGAACCATCTTTTTGAGTTTTGCCATCAAATGATCAGTGTTCATAAAATGCTCATAAATCATTGAACTTCACAACATGTGGCTAGGGTTGGGTATTGTTTGAAATGTATCCATTCCGATTCTGATTCTGATTATTGATTTCAATTCGAATCGATTCCCAGTTTCCAAAGTGTAAAAAAGTGAAGTAAAAAATGTTGACCTGTGTGATCATTTAACCTACTTCTTGATCATTTGTTTGCAAAAAGTAAAAAAAAAGGTATTTATGTGCAGTATTTTGACAATAAAATAATGTTCAGATTTATATACTTCCTTGACCAGTTTTTAGCAGCAATTTACCAGTAGGCCTGAGTAGTAAGGTTTTTTATATGGTAAAAGCAGCCATTTTTGGCGGATATATTAGCCTACCATTTGCATTGTGAGTTCACACAAATTTAAAACTATACATTTTCTTTGTCATGTACAGCAGATCAAGGTGTAGGTAATTTTTATTTACCCTATGCCAATTATCTTCTAAGATCTTTGATCTTGGCCTACGTATGGCATCACATACAGTACAGTTGGGTCTTTAAAATCAATGTGATGAACACACAGATGATCACACCACACTATAAATATGTGCCTTTTTCATCTATTATTATCTCATTTGCCTTTTTAGAATAGGCTGTGCAATAGCGCAGATATTTTGTTTAGCGAGGAAGGTACCGATGTTGCCAGATATGCGTTAAATAAATAATCCCAACATCCATTGAAAGCTATGTGGAAAACTGCAGGCTTAGAAATAATGTATGGCCTTGCAACCCTGGAAGCTCCTGGCAGATCGCAGGATGGATTTTCACAGAAAACAAAAGGGTTCAGAGAATCTGAAAATGCACACACTGGAAAAACGACTTTCTGCTTGGGGACCTTAATATAAATGTAGCGGAGTAAAAAGTATGATTATTTGTCTTTCAAATGTAGTGAAGTTGAAGTAGCAAGTTTGCAGAAAAAATACTCAAGTATAGTATAGATACTCAAAAAGCCTACTTAAGTACCCCACTAGTAGCCCCACTAATATTTGCCATTGCTTGATTCTCTGGGATAGAAGGATACATTTTGACTTAAAATGATTGAGCAGGAATTCTCCTGATTGATTGATTGATTGATTTAGCCTTTTTTTACACCTGTCTTTGCCCTTATATCAAAACAATGTCTCATGGTGAAATGCAAAATAATTTATATTTAGCTGCTTTCAAGATTAATTAGACAGCAGTTAGACTGGGGCAGATTGCATGTGTCTCAGGGTTATTTTGTCTTAGCAAATACCCATGTATCTCTATCATAGGTCTGTGAGGAAATGATGCTGTGTGCTCTGGTTGTGTTGATTCTGGTCCCAGTGATTACAGGTAACCAACCTGGAGTGAAAGTCTCAATAACTCAAAGGGGACTTGATTATGGTAAGACACCAATCTACTATATATTGTTACAATATAACAATTCATATTTATAACACATAAAGAATGGTCAACTGGAATCAGATATGGCAAATGGCCTAAAATCTGAAAATGACAGCAATAATTTAATTCTGAAAGTGAAGAAATGTATGCCCAATACGGTGAACAGCTGGGAAAAGTAATTGTGGTATGAGTGTAAGGGAAACATGTAGCTTAAAATGAATTAATAGTTATATTCATAGAGAATGTTTGACAGAATAACTGTTTTACGGCTGATCAGCTGAACTGGCCAGTGATTCATTGAACGATTGTAACTATTACCTCTGCACCTGATATTAATTTCCAAAGTATAATTAAATTATTTTCATGATGGTAGATAAAAAAAAAAAAAAAAAAGCCCAATGCACCAAAAAGTCGAACTAATTAACACATGATAAAATGTTGTGGCCACGTGATTTGAAATCGTGCCCTCAAGATCCTATCTTGGCCACAAGTTTAATGCAAAAACAAACCTGATCATAGCAACCTGGGATTATCAGAGGTGGATTTATTAATATTTAATTTTGAATTAAGACTACGTCCCTTTGTTTAGTCCTTGTAAAGTCCTCATTTGTCTAAGTGTGCTCACGTGCTGCTCATGTTCTCTTCTCTCTTTATATCGTGCTTCCTTTCCCTCTTGTGTTGCCAGTGTGTCTAACTATTCTTGGTGTTTACCACTTAGTGCTACTTTGAGTCCTCTATGATAGAATCCCTAATACTTGCTTCCATTGGCACCCTCCATTATGTCACTCCTGGCTATCATATAAGCATTTCTGTGAAGTTCTTAATAGCATCTAGACATATCTTTCATAACAGAGGATTTTTTTTGGTTATATATGGTTATAATAATTGGAACATAGTCACTTCCTCTGAGGTCATGCCAAACTTTCCATAACAGGTCTAAAAATATATCGGCTTGACAGATTGTTAAATCACTTGCTTAGTATGTCCATGCCCTGGGAGTAGGGCTGTGAATCTTTGGCAAGGCAGCAATTCGATTCGATTACGATTCATAGGTTTTCGATTCGATTCAAGAACGATTTTTGCAAATTTAGAACGATTCAATTCGATTCGATTCACAATTAAATTAGATTCGATTTGATTATAACGATTCAATTCTGCATTCTTTAATTGCATTCACGGGATTATTTAAATGCTTCTACTAAATTCTTTAAATGCTTTGTCAGGGGGCAAATTACAGTAGCATTTATGGTTAGAGAACCATAGGTTAGAAAAAAAAAAACTTTTGTCCATTGTTAAATGCTAGTTTAATAATGCGACATGGCATACGTAAAAATGTATGTAAGCCAAGTTTTTAAAAAAGAGCTTTAAGAGTATCATGTATAAGCTAATATTTTGTCGCACCAGGGGTGTAGCCATAATTTCAGAAGTGACAGAAATGTCAAATATAATCATTTTATGTATGTAGCCTGTATATTAATAATAATAATAATTATTATTATTTTTACAAGGAATTATCTTATTTTTTAATTACTTTTAATTAGCTGTAATAAATCAAATACACGGCTTGACAATAATCAATCATTTGTAATCAATATTTTTTTCCTAATGGCAATTTTGTGATTGTTTTATATACTAGGCTACATTTAATTAGCAATTATTTAAATTTTCTGCAAAGAATAAGGTAGAAAATATACTTTATAGTTTCTGTACTGTAATAAATGTCAATTAGCACTGCATCATTCATAATTTTTTTTTTTTTTTTTTTTTGGTTTCATCAGTTCATTCTGCTTTTATTCAGTTAAGCTGCAGATATAGCCAGGTACGTCTATGAGAGCGAGATCGCTTCTCTTTCAGTGTGAAAACGTCTTCATCTCTATTTAACTTTTCCTCTCCATCAGCGAATGATCCTGAGAGAAAACGCGCCAGATGTCTGTTTGCTAATGAAACAAACGCTACTTTCATGCATCTGATTATCAGATAAATCTCGCGCTCTTATTTCAAGGTCGCTTTTAATGCTGTGGTTAATTTTAAAAGTTTCCTTCGTATATTCGGTTCATCCGCATTGTTTAAAAACATTTATCATTCAATGGATCTGTGCGTATGATTTAGACACTTACATTTCTGCTCCGTCCATGCAATAAATACAGCTGTCGACGGCTCCGGTAACTCCGTCGGTAAGATGCAGAGAGAGAGCCATTGACAAACTACAGAAAAGTAAAACTACTTCAGGTTAGTATTACTGGCCACGAGTCCTATAGATCAAACGTCAGCTGCGTCAGAGACGAACAGAGCGCGAGCGCAATCCTGTGACAGTCTCAGGCGGTAAACAGTGGAGCGCGTGTAGGACAGATAAGAGGCACGATTCACGAACACACTTCAAGGTCTCCATTAATTCGTGCTTGTAGTAATTTAATGTGTATACATTTTGAAAGCATTGAATCGCTATAGAAATCGCGATTCATTCGATTCTTAGCATTTTGAATCGATTACTGTCCAAGATCGGCGATTCACGATTCAAAAATCATGTTTCAAGATCGATGCATATGAATCGACAGGGTTTGTAATCGATGCATCGAGAAAACGAGTGAATCGTTACACCCCTACCTGGGAGTAAATAAGTATTTGATCCATCATTTCGTAAACATAGGGGATTGTTCTCTATAAAATCTTAATTCCTAGTGTTTCATTGATTACTGCTCTATTAAAAGTTCTGACTATTAAAATCTTTCATGAGTATAAATGGAGACTCTAGGTCTGTCAGTGCTATGTTTGCACTTCTTTGGGAACTTTGTAAGTAAACACTTTTGTGACTGACCATCATTATCTGGCTTTTAAACAGTGACTAACGTGACTTCATTACAATGATGTTATAGAACAAAATCTTAGTAATATTTCATTCATTAATTCATTAATCACAGAGATAATGCATTTTCATTGTAAATTCTCATCTCTGATAGTTTTTTCTTTCATGGCATGATAATCCTTGAAGCTTATACAATACAAAAGTTTGTGTGTTTGTTTTGTTTTGACAGCTGTACCCAATGTTATTAAGCAGGTGCTCAAAAATATGGAAAATAAAGATCAAACTGGTACAGAAGAGGTTGAGTATAGTTTTAAAGGGTGAGACCAGTGTTCCAACAGTGTCCTAATGTAACTGATTTTCAAATTAAGCCATATGCTTTGTTAATCTCTAATATTTTTTATTCTTGACAGAATGAAGTTCAAATTTAATAATTTTCATTCAGAGCAGAATTTTGTTTCTGGAACTGGAATCAGTATAGCAGTTAAAATCCCCAACCTATATGCGTCTGGAATCATGATTTTTGGGTAAGTATAATGTGTATATTTTCTTAACGCATGCTGAGGAGGATAGTTTGAGTTTTAGTTTGAGACTGAAAGAGGCCAGAGCCACCAGGGCATACTGTTTCCATGAAAGGGAACCTGACTCGACTCTGGAGGGTCAACAGGGAACTCTGGTAATTCCATGGTGTTTAGACTGGATTCAAGAAGATCAATGCTGACTTGACTCTGCTCATGAAGATCATTAGTGACCTGACTCTGCTCATTAAGACCATTGGTGATTTGCATTTGTTCATGAAGATCAATGGTGACTTGCAACAGCGAACCTGACTCGACTCAGGAGGGTCAACGGGAACCTGACTCAACTCTGTAAGGTCAACAGGAACCTGACTTGACTCTGGAGGGTCAACTGTGGCTGTCATCCTGTGCAGAGGCGCTGGACAAGCAGCCATGTTGTGCCATTACTCTGGACCGGCGGCCATCTTGGGCCATGGCGCTGGGCCGGTGGCCATTTTGGGCAGTGGCGCTGGACCGGCAGTCATCTTGGGCAGTGGCACTGGGTCGGTGGTCATATTGGGCAGTGACGATGGGCTGGTGGCCATCTTGTGCTGTGGTGCTGGGCTGGTGGCCATCTTGTGCTGTGGCGCTGGGCTGGCGGTCCTCCTGTCTGTAGACCCCGGTCTAGAATCGGCCATCCCACCGGGAGAGACAGGTGTGGCTGGGGTATTCCACGGAGATCGATGTCGTAAGTAAAAAACAAACCCCCAGAAATTATAGGCGTCCATCTGCTTCATTTCAATTTGAGGAACCGGGTCATCCAGCCTGGTATTGAAAGTGTCTTTAAGGGCCGCATCATTATATCCCATCCCCTCAGCCAGGGACTAGAACACCTGTGCCATGGCACCCACCTCATTGCCCTCTTGGCAGAGGGTGGTCAATTTTAAATATTTAGCCCTCCGCTCCACCATACTGGCTGGGGAACGGGAATGAAGTCCCACACTGCTGGATCTCGACATTTATGGAGTCCTTCTGTGACGATCTGAGACCTAGTGAAACACAGGGAACGAGAGATCCAATTGCAGTAGGGTTTATTAGGATAATCAAAGTTAACAAGCCAGGGTCAAAACCAAAATTCTATGCAAACAAACAAACAATGAAGGAACAGGAAAGGGAACAGGAACTCGGAATATGAGGAACTCGGAAGACGAGAAGATTGGGTAATGGAAGGAAAGGACTCCATGAAGACAAACCGGAAAAGACTGGTAATTATAGGGAGGATAATGACTAATAAGTTAAGGCACCTGGTGCAATTAACAGGAGTGCAATTACTGTGATGAAGAGACAAGGCTAGTGGGAATTGTAGTGCCTAAGGTGAGGTGCCTAAGGGGAAAGTGAGACGACTAGTGGACACCCAGGGAAACAGAGACCAGACAGCGTGACAACAATGGACTGAAGCATACAATACCTGGTTACATTTTTATACATGCATATGGGTGACCAAAGCAAATAGACATTTTGCATTTTAATTTACTACAACAATGCAAAAATAACAATACTAAAATCAACTATAGAATTTGCATGACAACAAAGGACAACAATATGTAGAGATGTATTACATCAGTTAGACCGAAGGATAGAAGAACCAAAGTGTTTTGACTTGTCACCACATTTTTGTTTACAAGGGTCTGCCTAAAATTACACCCCAAGAATTTGAACAGACTTTTATTATTTTTAAATGTAATATTATTTAATTATTATTACATAATATTTCAATTAATTAAATTATTAAGTAAGCTACCATACCTGGTTAAAGAAGTCACTGATCAAGTTATTTATTTTAATTTTTTATTATTATTTTGGAGGTTAAATAATGCCCTGATCTCTTTGCTGTTCCACAGACGATTCACATTATCTGAAGTGCTTGTGAAAACCCTTTCCATTAGTGCCACTGTTGCAGTCAAAAGTGATGAAACTGGCTATCCAATACTCAGCATGGATGAATGTTCTCCAAAAGCTGAAAGTTATGAACTTCAGAATCGGTAACAATGTTTAGCGCACCACATCACAAATAGGAGCTAGCTAATAACTTGCTAATACAGGATTGGTAGCCTATGTTTAAAAACAATATTAACTATTTTAAAGTGGCATAGTTACACATGTTACAAGTAGTACAACTATAGTGACAGCAAATTATGCATTATTAAGCAACCAATATTACTCCAAATTATCCATATGTAACAGGGTACAACAGGGCTAAAGGCCATTATTGAACATTAATGGAGCAACATATTTTTGTGTGTAAATAAATCATTCAAGTTGTTTTTGTTTAAAAATCGTATAACTGTATGAGGTGGCCTTTAACCCCACACATAGGGTAATGTACCACACATGGGGTACAAAGGCCCACAGTATTGATACGAATACTTCGTCTAAAATAATTACTTGTTCAAAACAATCACTTTAGCAAAGTTTGTACTATTTTTCTGCTTATTTAGAAAAAAAAATACTTTGTTTTCTTTTTTTTATAATATTCTGTCATTAAAATGTTTATATAAAAATAAATGTTAAAATACAGAAAGAAAATCGTTTTAAAGTAAAGATTCTGAAAGTATTAAAGGAGATCCAATAATAATTCAATATAATATAATATAATATAATATAATATAATATAATATAATATAATATATACATTTTTAACAACAAATGTTAATTTATTATATGATTGATATAAATTTTTTTAATATAAGTGTTTCATTTTAATCATGGTGATTATGTCACTCAACATAATATATGATATTTACCTCATGTAATGTAAACAAATGGAAAAGTCAGCCATCTATTAATTGTCATGCTAATTACTGTGCCCTTTAGACCCAACAGCAGGGGCACTTTTTACACCAAATATCATATTTTTACATATTTTTTCATTATTTAAAAACTGTTGCTTTAATTATCTTAAAACTGAACATCATAGCGAAGACCTTTGTCTCAAAAGATATGCATTCATTTTAGCAATTCCCATTTGCTATTTAAATCTACTACATTTAAAAAAACAAAAACAAATATTAGATCAAGTAAGCACAGAATCAACTTTGCACTGCTGCGCGCGATCGTGTCAAAGATCAGACAAATATACACATGCATCTTGAAAAGTGGATGTTTTGGAAGCCACATTTTTTCTACTGGTTTAGATGAAAATAATATCAAAGGTGTGTTTTACCCCAGGGCACCTTTAGCCCTGTTGTACCCTAATATAAATGTTCTGGTTTGTGTCTGTATTAGTATTAGCTTACAACTAATTTCTGTGCTCATGAGAACTAAGATTTTGATTTTGCTACAATTTTATTTCTATTGACAGAGCGATTGTTAATATTGGCATTTCTCAGATTAAAAAATTGTTGGACATCTATTTGAAGATGACGGTAAGACATTTGCTGAACATTCCCTGTTTACAAAAGAAACCAATGCCAAATATCCATCTTATTTCAATATAATTGGTTGTTTCAGATCTGTCCGGCATTGAAAACGCACCTTAATGATTTAAACAAGCAGCTATGGTGTTACACATTAAAAGGTGCTATGATTAAACACTATTAACCAACGACTGCAATGAGTATGAAAATTCTTCCATGACAACATTTATGACATCCAAAATCATATGTTCTTTTTGTTGTGACCCTTAAATTATAGCCACAGTAAGTGAATATGCTGAGTTTGACTACTCTCTGATGTCTGTTGACATCTCTGCTAACAGCATTGAGATGGGATTAAAGGTAAAATTGAAAATGGTTGAATTAAATCTAAAGCATCATGCTGAAATTGACACATTACTGTAACATACATTACAAATTCCTTGCCAAAATATATTTTTTTACAGCTGAGTTTGGATGTTTGTCACAATTTTAGGGTGTATTCAACAACACCCAACAACACATAGAAACCCCCTCTCCTCCCCCAGCTTTCTCATTGGCTTCCCAGAGCACCAACATGTTCTACATTGCAGTATCTGCCTTCACCATCAACTCAGCATTCATGGTGCTCCACCAAACGAACGTGTCTAACATCAGAATCACTGATGAAATGGTGAGTTTAAAATGACACAAGCTGTCAGTTTTAAGAAGTGCAAGTATAGTCACTTTTAGAGGTCGACCGATATATCGCTCGGCCGATATATCGGGCCGATATTTGTCATTTTTTAATATATCGGCATCGGCCGATATCCGTGTTTAGTAGCGCCGATTTAAAGTCAGGCACGTCGTCGGGCAGCCCCGTGTTATTGGCGCGGTGGAAAGTGCTGCTGCAGCCACTGCATGTGAAGCTTTTGGAAGATTCAACAACAGACCTGCGAGATAAAGGTAGTCAGAGAATTTCACTGTGTAAATGGGGTGGAGAAGTTGTCAGCTCTTACAAACACTGCATCGTGATTGAGGGCTGTTACTCCGCCCCGCTCAAAGACAGCACCGGGCTCTGAGAGACAGACATCCTGGAGCTGCCCAGAACGGTGAATCACATTTGTTCGGAAGCATGGTTTGATGCAGACAATAACCAGTTTTCCATCCAACTCATTTGTATTTAGGGATGTCAATATTTGATAATTTCCATGATCGATCGTCGTTTAAATTAACGGTCAAGTAATAACCTTAATGCTGCAAAATGCATCTGCAGAGGTATTATTATTATGTGCAAAAGCCACTTGGAAAAAAAAAGCTTTCTCGCCTGAATTAAAGGGGTTTTAGTATGAATAAAATGCTAGTAGCAGGACTGTAAAATGAATAAATGTGATTATGATCGTTTGATAAAATGAAGAGAGCGCGCCATACGTTTGAGATCATTTTACTTTGCTGAATGTTTTCTGTCAAGGAGACCGCTGAATGCGCCTCTTTAAATGGTTTCGTGGTGCTCGTTGTTGTATTTTGAAACGCAACTGCAATGTTTTCAAATGACACTATAGTAGTTGTGCAACGGATCATCATTGATCCGTGATCCGTTCAGATCAATATCTTCAGTTCGGCATACGCGTGACCCGCGGATTGATTTATGAAAAAAAAAAAAAAAAGTTGCGCATGTTCAGTCCACACTCAGTGATAATGCCAAGCGGAGGAGCTTGAACGCCCCGCGCGTTTTGGCTTCCCTGTCAGATATAATGATGAAGGAAAGAGGTTAGAGTGAAAAGATTGTGCCAGATCTTTATGAACAGGAGAAGAAAAAAGTTGTGGATGAGCTATCCCGAGCATCCTCTGTTGCGATCACGACAGACAGGTGGACGCGGGACGGAGAGCTCTGTGACGATAACTGCTCACTTCATCACAGCAGACTGGGAGATGAGAAGTCCTTATTATTATGTTAAAAAGAATATATTATGCCATGTGCACTAAGTCCATACGAGGACGAGCGAGCGCGGGTTTGACTAGATGTATTTGGAGGTTATTGCTCACGTCTCGTTCTGCACATATCCAAATGTTTCCATATTCGCAATGTATCTGAATGTTAAACTATAATATTTTTTTTATGTAAACTAGACGGAAAAAATCATCCTCTTCACATGAGCAAAAACGTCCTTTGCATAACAGCAGAGAGGACCGGTATAGGGTGTATTTAAACTGACCAGTGTAACTTTTTAAATGTTTGGTTGACTCTTTTTTATTTTAATAATGAACAATCTGCGATGTAAGTTCGAAATTAGAATGCACTTTAGGTGTTCTGTGTCATTTATACCAAACACAAATGTTGCTGGTTGCTAGTGTCTTTGCAGCACTACTGTTATTTATTTTTTATATATATTTTCTTTTTATATTTTTCAGTTTAATTGATTTTTATTTCTAAAATTGTATTTATTTAAATGTATATTTAAGTTTACATTTATGTTCCAACAAACTTGAAAAATTCTACTTGATAAATGTAAATGCTCTAAAACTTTTATGTAAATTATTGACACATACATACATATATATATATATATATATATATATATATATATATATATATATATATACATATATATATATATATATATATATATATATATATATATATATATATATATATATATATATATATATATATATATATATATATTACCTGTTTTATATATTTAATACTTGGTCAGTTTATTAATTTTAGTGCACTAAATTAAGATGAATGAAGAGATGGTTCAAGTCAGTGCTCAATAAATTATGATAGGTTTAGAAAAAATGTGTTGTGCATCCACTTATTATTAGTGTGACATTTTAGCATGCAAATCAAGGGGAAAACTCCAAGATATCGGCCCTAAAAATCGGCAGCACATATCGGCCATCGGCTGACCCTGACCTCTAAACATCGGCATCGGCATCGGCTATAGAAAAACCCATATCGGTCGATCTCTAGTCACTTTATATAGAGATTGAATTGAAGTGGCTGCATGAATTACAGTTTACAAATGTAAAGGGATGAATGTGTATGATTGCATTATTTTACTGTGTGTAATCGTCATTTTATCTTCTCTTTTTCATCTCGCTTTTTTACTTATTCATAAGTTGAGGACTATAACTGACAGCTTTTTTTTGATACAGGTGCCTTCTGTTTCTCCAATTCGTCTCAGCACCACAACATTTGGAGCATTCATTCCTCAAGTATGAAAATGTTGCCATTTTATTCAAATAATTCCACACACAACACAAAATATAAACTTAACAATGAAGATGACTGAGAGCCACTTGTTCATATTCTTTGTATGAAAGAAACAAAACACCAAATGCAATAACCTGATTTTTACTTTCAGATTTCTGAAACACACCCTGATCTGAAGCTGGATCTGAAGGTAAAAACAGAGAAGGAGCCCATCATTAAATTTGAACAAGATCATGTGATTCTTCAGCTCCTGAGTACAGTGACAGCTTATGATGTCCAATCTGACGACACACCGCATAAACTCTTCGTCCTCGATCTGGTGAGTCACTGAGGAGAGACAAATGATTCAGCTGAGGTGCATTTATAGACTTGAGGTTAATTTCGCATACCCCATTTACACACACCCACTGTTCAGTATCTGTTATTTTGGAACATTAGACAGATCATCTTGAAAGGTTTTTATCTTCTTGGCTCTTAATATAATGTGTTATCCTATTGAGCATCAATGAATGTTTGCAGCAAATGAATGTTTGTAATAATCACATACACTATTATTTTTTTTCAATTGCTATAAGTGTCAGAGCTGAATCTGAACATCATATATAGCCACTACTGGGAAGAATCAACTTTCTTATTAACAATGAGCAGCTTCACTGCGACAAGAGACAAACAAAAATCACTGATCATTAAGGAAGTAACACACCATACAAAGAACCAAGGCTATACAGACTCATTTTGTGTGAATTCAGTTAGTATTGGCTTGTGGCATATATTTCAATAACTTTTACATCTTTCGACCAACAGGAAAGCGTTGCCAGTGTTCAAATAACAGTAGAAAAGGGTGATCTGGCATTCGATTTAACCCTTGAGAAGTGAGTATTTGTGTAGTGTGATATGCGTCTCAAAAAGACAATAATGGTAACTGTATATTCTCTTGAACAGAATTGAAGGGAATATGAACGGCAAAACATTGAAGGTACAAATCAAAAGGAAGTCATTATTAAAAGTGTGTTTAAAAACAAATACTAATACAGGTCCTTCTCAAAAAATTAGCATATTGTGATAAAAGTTCATTATTTTCTATAATGTAATGATAAAAATTAAACTTTCATATATTTTAGATTCATTGCACACCAACTGAAATATTTCAGGTCTTTTATTGTTTTAATTCTGATGATTTTGGCATACAACTCATGAAAACCCAAAATTCCTATCTCAAAAAATTTGCATATCATGAAAAGGTTCTCTAAACGAGCTATTAACCTAATCATCTGAATCAACTAATTACCTCTAAACACCTGCACAAGATTCCTGAGGCTTTTAAAAACTCCTAGCCTGGTTCATTACTCAAAACCTGACTGCTGTCCAGAAGGCCATCATTGACACCCTCAAGCGAGAGGGTAAGACACAGAAAGAAATTTCTCAGAGTTCCCAGAGTGCTGTATCAAGGCACCTCAGTGGGAAGTCTGTGGGAAGGAAAAAGTGTGGCAAAAAACGCTGCTCAACGAGAAGAGGTGACCGGACCCTGAGGAAGATTGTGGAGAAGGACCGATTCCAGACCTTGGGGGACCTGCGGAAGCAGTGGACTGAGTCTGGAGTAGCAACATCCAGAGCCACCGTGCACAGGCGTGTGCAGGAAATGGGCTTCAGAGAAGCAGCACTGGACTGTTGCTCAGTGGTCCAAAGTACTTTTTTCGGATGAAAGCAAATTTTGCATGTCATTCGGAAATCAAGGTGCAAGAGTCTGGAGGAAGACTGGGGAGAAGGAAATGCCCAAATGCCTGAAGTCCAGTGTCAAGTACCCACATTCAGCCATGTCAGCTGCTGGTGTTGGTCCACTGTGTTTTATCAAGGGCAGGATCAATGCAGCTAGTTATCAGGAGATTTTGGAGCACTTCATGCTTCCATCTGCTGAAAAGCTTTATGGAGATGAAGATTTCGTTTTTCAGCACGACCTGGCACCTGCTCACAGTGCCAAAACCACTGGTAAATGGTTTACTGACCATGGTATTACTGTGCACAATTGGCCTGCCAACTCTCCTGACCTGAACCCCATAGAGAATCTGTGGGATATTGTGAAGAGAAAGTTGAGATAATGATATTTCCCCCCATTTTAAATTCTTGTTATACAATGAAAGGATACATTTTGTGAAATTTTTAAAGGGGGGGGTGAAATGCTCGTTTTCACTCAATATCCTGTTAATCTTGAGTACCTTTAGAGTAGTACTGCATCCTTCATAACTTCTAAAAGTCTTTAGTTTTATTATATTCCTAAGAGAAAGATAGTCTGTACCGATTTTTCCTGGAAAAACACGACCGGCTGGAGGCGTGACGTGTGGGCGGAGCTAAAGAATCACGAGCGCCAGTAGGCTTTTGTGTTCAGAGCGTTCGGAAGCTGTGACATTACCGTGAGGGAAAACCCATCCTCCAAAACAAACCATGGCTAACAGTCAGATTCAGCCGTTTATTTATGATCCAGAATCAGATCCCGAGGCTGAAACTGAACGAGAGCAGCAGCAGCAACGACTCGCTCCGAGCGGGGCTCGAACCCGGGTCTCCGATGGGAGGCGGACGCACTAACAAGGAGGCAGAGACATTTTAAGCAGTTTTACTCACTGCCTGCGGTTCCAACACACGATCGTGACCCTTTTTCGTCGGGATTGCATCATCCTTAAGAAATAAACGATACGCAAATCCGTCGTCAAACTGGGCCTTGTTTGTAAAACAAGCATCTTCGAAATGCAGGGAACAAACACAAACACTTGCACAACTCCGTTGATGCTCTGTAAAAATAAACTCCATCCACTGGTCCCTTAATGCTGTTTTTTTTTTTGGTAATCTGTGCAGGGTTGTCTTGCCCTGTCAACCAAAAATACACTTCTTTTGTGACATTTCGTGACGCTCTCGCTCTGATCAGTGAAGTCTGTTGTGCTCTCAGTGCTCTGCTATACGGGAGCGCGCACTCTTCCGGCAGAAGTGCCTCAGGACCCATATAAGGAAATTCCGCTCCATCTAACGTCACACAGACCCATACTCGAAAAAAACTTTCCGAAACTTGTGACAAACCGGAAGGAGTATTTTGGGAACAAAAATACTCCTTCAAACGTACAACTTAATTTTTGAAACTTTGTCCATGTTTAGCATGGGAATCCAACTCTTTAACAGTGTAAAAAACTCAGTATGCATGAAATAGCATCCCCCCCCTCCCTTTAAATAAAAGATCAAAAGGATTAACAATGCTAATTAATTTTCACAACCTTCTTTGATCATATTTACCAAGGGTGCCGATATTTTTGGCCATTCCTGTTCAGGCACGTGCACAGGTAGGGCTCAACCTGTGCAGAGCACATGCCCTTTTTGCCCTTACACTCCGAAGTGCCCTGTTTTTGGTGGTGTTTTTTTTAAAAATTTTATCAATGCTATTGGTCACCCTTTACGTCTGTTTGTCTGTTTTACAAATATTTAGCAAATGAAAGTTCTTAAAACGAACTTGTGTAAATCTTATTCGATCCTCAAGCGGTCAGTAAGCTGATAACTCCGCCCCCTCTTTATTCAATGAATCAACTGAAGTTCCACAGCAGCCGCACAGCAGACAACAGCTGAGCTGAACAAAGTTTTGTGAAGGGTAAATAAATATCTTGTTGTTTGCGTAAGTACTACTAAACACTAGGTCTATAAAGGCTCATATTTTATTTATTTGATGTCTGACTGACTCACTGACTGAGAAATGTGGGACGTCGCCTGAGAGAGAGAGGGCTAGCATTTGCCATCCAGTCATAGCCAATACATAGCCAACACTTAAATAGCCTGTGCATATAGTAGCATTTCATCTTTTATAAAATGCGATTTTTCCCAAATGCATTTTACCACAGGAAAAACTGAGCGCTCCGTCTATATAGCTACAAATCTAGTTTGTAACCTGTAACGTTAGATGAAAATGTAATGTGATCCCGGGAGCGGCAGGCGCCGTCAGTAAAACATGGTTTTACTACAGTAATGTAGTAGTAACTAAATTTTTTTTTTTACAGAAGATCACTGTGAAATCTTTATATTTTATCATGCAGAATGTAATTAATGATTCATTCCAAGGCTTCATTTATTTGATCCAAAATACAGCAAAAACAGTAATATTGTGTAATATTTTTACAATTTTAAATAACTGTTTTCTATATGAATATATTTTAAAATGTAATTTATTTTTATGATCAAAGCTGAATTTTCAGCATCATTACTCCAGTTCAGTACTCTTCAGTGTCACGTGATCCTTCAGAAATGCTTTTCACTGCAACTGTACTTTTCACACTATTTTTATTTATTTTTTCATTGCTGGCTTATTTTAGGGAAAGTGTAGTGAATAAGAGACCCTCAAGAGACCAACATCCCTGGTCCACCACAGTATCAAATATTTGCCAGGTAGGCGGATACATGTTGGATATGTTATAGTAACGGTATGGCTATAGTTACTTATAATCTGGAATTGAGTTGGACATAATTACTTAAATTATATTTAAAAAAAGTTTGTCAAAAATACTTGACTCATTGCTCACCTTCCCCTCTTCTCAATGTCATAATCATGTTAACCAAATAATACAAATTAGCTTATAAAACCAAACAGAATAGCTAAAAATTAGAATATATATAATTTTTTTTCTTTGCAAAGTTCATAAAAAAGTGCATAAAGTTCAATAAAAAAAGATTTTGGTTTCTGTTTGGTTTTATAAGCTAATTATTTGGTTAACATGTTTATGTATGATTCAAGTATTTTTTTTTCTCTATAAATGCAATTTAAAAAAAGAGGGAGTACACAAAAGCTGTTGTAATTAGGGTTAAAGAAGCCCTTAAAACCCTGTTTATTTATATTATCTAATTATCTAATATTATTATTATGGTTATTAATCATGAACAAATCTAAAGCTTTTGAGACTATTATTTTGTGTTAATTGAATTTGTCATGAAGATGTGACCATGTCTTCCTTTTATGCAGGCTTATTAAATAATCTTGATATAAAAAAGGGAGGGGGGTGCCCTTTTTCAGTTTCAGCACATGCCCCTCAAAAGGTCTGTGCACGGCCCTGTTCCTGTTAAACAACAACATGTATGTTAGACCCTATTCCATCTAAGCTCCTAAAAGAGGTGCTTCCAGAAGTCATAGATCCTCTTCTGACTATTATTATTTATGATTCAAGTTTCATGATTCAAGTTTATTTGTATAGCGTTTTTAAAAAATTAATACAAGACGTAGTCAGCTAGACGATGAACATTATTAATATTATTAATTAATAATTGTTATATGATGCATTCACACTTGTAGCAATATTTGTTAGTTCTGTTGTTGATTCAGGGTTAGCATCATCTGACATCCTCTGAGGGTCAGCATCATCTCTTCTCAGGTGTTCTGGATCCAGACTGGAGCTTGTGTAAATCCTAGACCCGTGGCAAAAACATAGAAACAAAATAGAGACATCATTAGCATAGCTGCTGATCCAACAAACTAAAATTAGTTTAACCCAAGCTAAAGAATAAAAATGCGCATTTGATCAGATACAACTACACTCACAATTTAAAAGATACATCATTCGAATGCTTGGCAAAAGAGATGTGTTTTTAATCTAGAGACAGAGAAACAGAGAGAGTGTGTCTGAACCCCGAACATTATCAGGAGGGATATTCCAGAGTTTGGGAGCCAAATGTGAAAAAGTTTACCTCCTTTAGTGGACTTTGCTATCCTAGGAACTACCAAAAGTCCAGCGTTTTGTGACCTTAGGGTGCGTGATGGATTGTAGCGTGGTAGAAGGCTAGTTAGGTAATTTTGGGTTTTCATGAGCTGAAATATTTCAGTTGGTGTGCAATGAATCTAAAATATATGAAAGTTAAATTTTTTTCATTACATTATGGAAAATAATGAACTTTTATCACAATATGCTAATTTTTTGAGAAGGACCTGTAAATAAATAAGATCAAGTCTCACCTGAACAATAATTCTAATCAGCAGTTCAAAAAAAACAATTTCCTGACCGTGATCATGCACGACATTGTGTTTCCCATTATTAAAGGTAAGAGTTTTTTGTTATAACGAATGATGATGTAGTTTTAGAAGATGAGCATGTTATTAACTCATAATCTCATCAACCCTTCTCAGCTCACTTAGCCAAAGGTTTTCAACTTCCTGGTTTATTAGGATCCTATATTGGGAAGGTACACATTGTAAACCCTCAAGTTAAGGTTCTTGAAGTAAGCTCACGTTTTCATGATTGTGATATTTTATAATTACTGTCAATATAGCCTTATATGAGATATGAGTGGCTATGGATATAAGTGCATTTTCAACTTGTTTCTTGTACAGGATTACGTGTTGATTGGAGCAGATATTCAGTTCGGAGAAAACACCTCATCTTAGCACCCCGGAGGTGATTTAAAGCAATCCAATGCATTTGCCTCTACAAAAATCATGTTTTGAAATTTGCATAAATAAATACACGGGGCGATTTCCCCTTTAACTGCATTCATTTGTTTCTTGTCGTTTATAAATGTATTCCTCTATGCAAACATTGGAAAGTTAAAATAGTCTCAACTATCCACGAACTTGATAAATGTTACAAATGTGTCTTACTATTCACAACCAAATGTCTGTTAACTTGTGACTGTGAAAGTCAGAATTACATGAATGTGCAGCGGTTGGTACGAATAGAAACATATCTGTGAATGCAGATGTTTTATTAGTGCATTAGTGCATCAGAATTTGCGCTTGCAACAAGGAAGATGTGCATTTGTGGATCAAGTGGCACGTGTGCATACATTGACATCGAGTCTAAACGCTCACACTAACAACTCCCAATTAATAAGACCCAGTGCTGATTATTAATGTCTGCACATCTGCACATCAACCAGCTCTACTCTCACACGGGTCATGATGCTCTTCAGCCAATCAGATGCCAGCTTACCATTCAACCAATCATGACGCTCTGACAGTAACGAAAATGGCACTGAGCAGATTTTGCACAGTATTACTTTCTCTTGCACCCTGCATTTTGGCCACAGCTTTGGGGAAAGAGTTTAAGTCGTGTCAGTTTACAGATGACACCACCTTTACATTTGAAAGGCATGAATGAAATCGCTAAAGCAGTGAACTTCAGAAGAGGGTTTTCAGATGTTTTGGGGCTAAGAATGAATCCGGTTGAATCGGTTCTGTTTCTTACTAATTTTCCTAATTTTCCAGCATAATTATTTAAACTTCAGTTCAGTTTTTGGTAAAACTATTAAGAGGTTTAATGTGGTTGCAGAGTACTTTTATCAAAAGCTAAATTAATATCCAGATCAGTCTGCATATGTATTCTTATCCTTTGATATCTTAATCTAAAGTCACCAATAATTAAATAAAATGCTTTTTTATTTAATTTGAATTGTATTAAATATTTGAGGAAATATGTTTAACACAGTGCAAAAAAGTACAGAAATAGCAGAGAAGCAAATAAATGGAAAGGTCAATGACGCTAGGTCAGAATGCAAATATGGCATGATGTAATGAATATGCTAATTAACTCATGCAGTCAACATTTAGACTTTTTGAGCAGGCTTTAGCTATTTTACATAAAAAATAATGACAAAAAAAATAAAAAATGAGTGAGCTTGAACACAACATTTTGATTTATGGAATACTTATATTTATTAGTGTTATTGTGTCACATGTCCTTATAAGTAATTTTTTTAATCATTTTTAGTCCTTATCCTGTTTTGTTTTAATCAGGTTAGAAATACAGTATTTTGTATCCTCATCCTCATTTTATCAGTCCTTTTTTTTGCTGATGAAAATGAAGTGAGGTTTTAGTTTTATAGTACATTTTGGACTTGTCTTAATGTATCACATGTATTTTAAAAGCAGCATTTTTTCATACTTTTTCAGGTCAGAAAATGTGGAAATCTGTATAAACATAAAAAAGAAAAAAAATCACATCCCTGCTTAAAGACCTGTAGTGACCTAGTCTTTAAGACTACGAGTAAATCCAAAACTTTGACAAACATACAGATATATGAATGGAATTTTATTCTGTATTCATATATATATATTTTGATCACTCTGAAGAACAATGAACAAACAGCAACATGACAACTTTCAGAAAATTGTGGTGGGGTGATCAAGTTGAAAGCGGCTGCTTGAGGTGATTTCTCGGACCCATGACAATGTGAATCTCATCTCTTTGAGAATGTCTTGACAGATGCTGAAGCCAGTGTTTCTGTGCAGTAGTCTGCTCACTAGCTCCCTCTGTAGGTGCTGAATGAGTATCTGCTGACCAGCAGCGGCACATGACAGCTCTGATCAGCATCACTCACACTGAAGACAATCTACATGAAGAAGAAATAAAGCATTCAGTCACATTTCTCTGTCATACCTAACATTCAGACTACATACATACAATCTCTCTTCTATTACAAACCTCAACATACGGGTAAAAGCTGGACAGTCCCAAACTCTCCCAGTACTGGCCCGTCTCGAAGCGGACCTTGTACATCCCCGGGGTGAAGGCATCGCTGGTTATTAGTCCTGGACAGCGTCCGTCCTCATCTGTGTTCCTGAAATCATCATGACACATTCTAGGCTGTTTAACATAACATTTTTCAATGCATTCATTTATAAACCACACACTTTTGTACCATTATTAATTGTATGACTATTCAGTGGCTGTAGTAAATAATATAATCAAAAAGAGCAATACGATTTTCAATCAGATTTTCTGAAAAAAATAAATAACAAAATCAAATAAAGTACGAATCTCTCATTGGTTGGCTAAACAGATAGTCCCGCTTTAATCAGTAGCCGCTTTACATAATCCGATCGTAATGGGACTAGAAGCACAATCAGAATAAAAATGTCACATGTAAACACGTCAATCAGATTGAATTGGTTCGATCCGACTAAAATTTCAATCGGATTGTAAAGGGTGGATAATCCCTTTTGTAATCTGAGCGGGAGGACATGTAAACATTTGATCGGATTGAAAACCGAAACTGGAAAGTACCACGCATGCGCAGTGACGTAGAAATAGCGTAAGATGTATGCCGCACGGAACGAGCATAGACAGTAAAAGAAATGGACACAGCGACCCCATTGGAACTCAATTGAGACAAATGAAGCCCAGTTTTAGCGTTTTTTAGCACTTCTGTTTCTGAGGCGCAGACTCAAACGAAGCTTGACGACGTCAGCAACCTGTCTGACAGATGTAAATCTTCTAGTAGCTGTGCGTGCAAACTGCCATCGTTAATCTTGCAGAGACGGCGAGCTTGAGCGGGGAGTTCTTTGGCGTGAGTGAGCAGGAGTAAGTATTCTGATTAATTATTTTGTATAGTATTTTAAAATGTAACGCCAGTACGCCATATTAAGTTAATTGCCTGCGAGCTTCTCCTCCTGTCTGTACGGTAATGCGACAGAGAGTCAAGTGGTTATGATGCAATCGTTAGCCTATTTTTTACAAAAACTGTTTCTATGGGGCCATAATGTAACATAGAAGGTAATGGAGCCCTTTATACATTGTCGTGTATCTTTAGAAATAAATAATGGACAAACGGAGTCTTTAAACGCCTCAGATGTAAAGTTATTCGCTGTCAAAGTGACGCCAAAATGAATGGGAGTCAATGGGATGCTAACGCAAGTGAAGTTCTGCCGACTTCAACTTCCGGTCGACTCCCTTGGGGCCTGGGAACGAGGTGTTTTCCTGGAGACTAAAGTGTCATAAATAAGTGTCCTGTCATTATAAATCTCCCCTTTCACTCAGCGTATGTGAAGTGGAACAGGGCAACGTCCCACCAGTCCTCGTTTAAGACTCTCATCAACAGACGACTCATTTTGAATGCGGGAACAGGCACTTTTACTACTTTTTTTTGTTTGTTGCTAAAGTAAAGTTAAGCAGCACAACAGTTCATGTGCTGATCGTCGCATAGAACCCGAAGTAGATAAATATAACGTGTGCTTTTTAAAACAGCAGCGGGAAACTCTGTGCAGTGTGCGCATGTCAAAAGAGTAAATCCGATCAGAAGCCTGTGACATGTAAACGCGCACATCAACCCGATCACTTTATTTACTGTTCATGTAAACACTACGTTCGGATTCGTCAATCAGAATGAATTCATTCGGATGGAAGCAAAAAGTGTCCTTGTAAATGCACCTAGTGTTACTGTTTCAGACTTGGTCGAGGTGTACAATGTTCAAAAACATCCAAAATGACCAGCTTGATCTTAAAATCATATCCGTCTACCCACCCGATGGTAATGAGGTTCCAGATGGCCGTGCGGGGGTCCAGGCGGTGCAGACTGAGGGCCATCCTAACCGCTGGGACCCCGTCCCCAGTGTTCAGCACATGTGTAGTGAAGGGACTGCTGCTTTTCACTGAAGAACCCATGGCTGTTAACCTAAAATACACAGAGAAACTCAGGTTTTAAAGAGAGGTATCCAAAAAAAAAGAGATTCTTAAAGTCAGAGATTCATTTACTAAAGGATGATTCGAAACATTACTAGTCCATTATAGAAATACAGACTCCTGTCAACATTAATATTTTGTTGAACATTAACGCTACCAGCTTCTAACTGAACTATTAAAAGATGTTTAAGAAGATATTAGTGTCTTACCTGTGATGAAGTCAGAGTGATCTGAGGATCTGTTTATATGAGGACGATCCGGACTCCTCACTGTTTGATTAGTTTCATTGAGTTAATCAGCAAAACAAACCAGCGGAAGCACACAGGGTTAATATTTAACCCAACAGCTCTTAAAAACCTTTTAGTATCACAGATCTTAAGAATATAAAGTACTGTAAAACAAAGACTACAATCTACAATCCTACCTTGAAGTCTCTTACACACAAGAAACAGGGACGAACCGCGCTGAACTGCTGTTTGAGGGCAGACGGACTTTGAACTCTAGTGACTTGTTTGATTTGGTTTTTTACACGAGAGGAAAAACATAAGGATAATAATACACTAAGGTTACTGTTAAGTCAGAATGACACAACAGGACGGGATTGAATCACTTAGAGCAATGGTTTACAGACCCAGAGACCACCATTATTATTATTATTGTTATTAAAAAACGAAATCAGTTTTCTTTGATTAAGAACATTAACTAACATCATTAGATTATGTAATGCTTTACAGATCATTAGTTATCAAGTAGTAAATAGTTAAAATGTCATTAAAAATTGAAGTTGATTTAAAACGCTGATGAGTGTACGGATAATGAGTTTTAACACTTTGATCAAAATTCTGTCATTAAAAATATAATTGGGCAAAAACAGTTTGAGCCTCTGTAGCAATACACTGGATACGCATGTATTTTTATTTCTGTTGGCGAATACATTCAGTGCAACGAACGAATGATAAAAACAAAACAGCATTCCATAATAATTGACATAATCACATCCCAGACAGCACACATACGTTGTGCCGATGTCGAGCCGACCTACAAAATTCCATCGGGACGATATCGCTCAGGAAGCGTTTGCTAATAGGCAAGATGTCTCGGCGACGTCGGCCTCTGATCGGAAATGCTCTCTGGCCGATGCTGAGACGATACATCCCGGCCGCTCTGCGTGGACGCGGTTCACCGGCGTTTTGCTCATCGTTACGGACCACCCGCGGCTACCGCAGCTGGTTTATAATAAAACAATACACACCACTCTCAAGAACAGACGCAACTTTATTAATATTTTCATTTATTTCATATTACATGTACAAATACAATAACATTTACCAGATGCTTTGATCAAAAGTGGATAATTCGGGATTATTTGTAGTCTTTTGAACATTAACCATGATTTTACTACAGCTTTTGCAGTAAAACCATAGAAAAAACAAAAGCAACCATAGTTTTACTACAATCACCATGATTTTACTACAGCTTTTGCAGTAAACCCATAGTAAAAACAAAAATAACCATTACTACAGTACTTGCATGGTTAAATGTTGTTTGAGTATAGCACCTTTTGACAATACTTATTTCAAAGTAGGTTTACAGGAAATGCATGTTTCAAGGTTACAGTTTAAAAAGCCAGAGATGACTGAGACTCACTGGGAAGACCATCTAGTTCATAATAAAAAGTCATGTGTTCAGTGCTGTCAGCATCGCATGCGAACTTTATGCCAAGAACTTTTTAAAAAGAGTTACATAAACACAAAATAAAACCAGGCAAACAATACTAATTAAGCAATTAAAATGTTGCATGATAAAAGTTCAAAAATATTTTCCGATAAAATCTTACTAAACAAGTCTCTAGTTTTGTATTCAGTTAACATTAACATTATCTTTCAACATTTTTAAAGTGATGCTTACAAATAAAAGGGGACATGTAGGTCCACATAACTCAGAGAGTAAATATTGTTCATTTACAGATATAAGAGACGTTACAATAAAGCAGTTTGAAAATCATCAAATTTACCCTTATAGGCAAAATAAGGATAATATTTGTTTTGTGTGTCCAATGTTTTGTGTGTTCATGTACAGTTGTCGTCTGTAGTCTTTGTGAGCGTTGGTGTCATCTGAAGTCTTCACAAGTAAGTTTGGATTCAGTCTGGAGCTGGTGTAATCTCTAGAAACCTTGGGATGGCCATCCTGAGATAAAAACAGGAAATAAAAAGGAGAAAGTTTAGAATAGATGCTGCTGTTCATATTATTTCAGACAAAATATTATTTATTTAATCACATATAACTGGAGTGCATGGTTATTAGATGTGTTGTGTGAATACTAAACTATGTATTTTAATTTAATTTAAACAACAAAAAAAAAAGTGTGTCCGAGCCCCAAATATTATTTGGAAGGCTATTTTCAAAGTAAAATACCAATAGGTTTTGTTTCCTTTAGTGGACTTTGATAAATTCTTGGTGTTAGAATTTAGTGACCTCACTACAGGCCATGCACCATAGATGCTGCTGCCTCAATTTGAGCTTATTTTGCTATATATATATCTATATATATTAGTGCTGTCAATCGATTAAAAAAAATTAACTAATTAATCGCACAATTTTTTAAAATTAATCGCGATTAATCGCGATTAATCGCAATTAAAAGACTGAAACTTTTTGCATATGTAAATGTAAAATGTAAATAATTAATGTAAACTCAAGACAAAGAAACTATTTAAATTCAAAATATGATTGTTTATTGAAATTTTTGTTTAACTTGTAACACAGATTTTCTCATGTAAATAACATACCTGCAATAAACCATCAATATCCTCCAAATTTACTGTTGGCTTGAAAGCCATATTTATTACAGAAATAAAAACACAGGCATGTAAGTACCATTTGAATTTCAAAACAATCAATGTCAATAAAAAACAAAAATGATTTCCATGTTGAATTCTAAGTGGACTGCAAAAAAATTCCAAAGTATAGTCATTGCCAGTGCTTTAAGTGGGCCTGTATGCACAGGTACTCAGTACCGCCACTTCCAAATATAGCTCTTGAGCGTACTGCCACCTCTCCGTGCGCCCAGAACGTGCTTGTAGTGTACCAGTACGCTCATTTGGACATCTGTTTTAATAGAGGTTTTAATCTTTTACCTGCACTGCCGATTTTCAGAGCGCCCTTCACAATGCAAGCTTCCTAATTCATCCCACCCAGAGCAGAAACTACATTACCCATTCACCCTTAAGTTATACAAGTGAATAGCGCATGTGTCGCTTTTCCCACTGTTAAGTGTCAACAACTCAACGTGGCCGGAGAAGGTGTGTGAAACTCGTTATGCGTGTACACCACACTCGGTTCGGTTAAAAATCAAATACAGTTAACAACAACATTTAATATGTTTTCTTGGCTTCAGACTCTGAATACTGCAAGAACAAGACCAGAATCAGATGATTCGCTGACTGATATCTCACCAAATTCGAACCCTATCACTGCAGGTCAGACTCAAGCTAATGAAGTAATGCAGCTCTTTCAGGAAGGGTGATCAGACGTCCCGAAAAATTCGGGACAGTCCCGAAATCTAAACTTTGAAGAGAGAGAGCGCAAGTTGCTGCAGCTGAGGAGGACAGTGATGCACGCGCACAGGAGGGATTGACAGTTCGCGGCACTGTGTACAAAAAATACTCCGCTACACAATTATTTCGTTTTTTTCGTTTAAGCTTATTAACGTTAGCGTTACAGAAAGGTCTGATTTACGCACTGTTACAGTCATTGTTTTTTTTTTTTTAAACAATGACATTTGAGTTCATGATTTTAATGTTGCTGTTTCTTGTGGCAGACTAAATGAAGAGTAATGTTTCTTGTGGCAGACTGAAGAGTAATCCGGCAGAGTTTTATACTGAAACTTTCCGTCTAAAAGTCCTTCCTTGGTCTTATCCATATTTCTTTGCACGTTGAACACACATAGGCCACAACCAGAAATAAAAGAAACTGCAACCGCGTTAATTGCGTTATTTTTTTTTAACGCGTTAAATATTTCAAATTAATCGAATGCGTTAACGCGCTAATTTTGACAGCACTAATATATATATATATCTATATATATATATATATATATATATATAGATATATATATATATAGATATATATATATAGATATATATACATATATATCTGATTTAATCACAAGTAGGTTTAATAAACGCACATCCACTTCCAATTGACCAATCAATAAATAAAAATCGTCACACTGCCACTAATGCTCTCAAAAATCAGTTTACTGATGAAGTGTTTCACGTGATCCCTGTAAATGTAATATTTGTGGAACAGGCATCTCTTTACAATGGAATATACATTTCAGTAGGTGGAACATTATATTTGTAATTTATGCTACCGTTAAAAGTTTGGGGTCAGTACGATTTTCTTTTTACGTCTTTGAGAAAAGTCTCTTCTGCTCAACAAGGCTGCCTTTATTTGATCAAAAGCAAGTAAAAAAACTGTAATATTGTGAAATATTACAATTTAACAACAGTTTTCTACGTGAATATATTGTGAAATGTAATTTATTTCAGTGATCTAAGCTAATTTTTATTACTCCAGTCTTCAGTGTCACATGATCCTTCAGAAATCATTCTGATTTGCTGCTCAATAAACTTTTTCAATTATTATCACTGTCTTATCAATTATCAAAAGTTAAAACAGACATTTCTGTTTCAAACACTGTACTGTTTTAAAACTTTATTCATCAAAGAATCCTGAAAAAATGAAGGAACACAGCGGTTTTCAACACTGATAATAGTCAGAAATGTTTCTTCAGAAGCAAATCAGAATATAAGAATGATTTCTGAAGATCATGTGACACTGAAGACAGGAGTAATGATGCTGAAAATACAGCTTTACCATCACAGGAATAAATGACTTCTCTAAATATATTCAAATAGAAAACTATTATTTTAAATTGTAGTGAACTGTTTTCATTTCATATATTAAACTGTGGTTGCCATAAAAGACTTTCAAAAACACAAAAAAACCATACCTTCCCAAACTTATGATACAGTTGTGTATGTTCAAGATTGTAATTACTGGTCCTGCAGTTTATAGCATCTTGGAGATGTTGTCTGACAGCAGCGGTGGGCCGTCAGGGTGAGCAGGGCTCTGCTGGCCCTATAAAAAACAAAATTGTGTGAAAAAAGCTTTTAAAGACTATTTAGTTATCATTTACATTTGTGTAATGTTCACAAATTGCTTGTGATTAGTTTAGTTGAGGTTGACCTGGAATATCCTACATTAAAAAAGTCTATGGCCAGCACTACCCTTTTGATGAAAGAAGTCACATCTGATTTGTCACGAGCATTAATGACAGAATCATCAGCCAATCAAAATTTTGACATTCAATGACAGCACACCCTCTGGGTCTAGAGACGTGCCCAGTGCTACCCCAGCGTTAGACTGCCCTTTTAGTCAGTGATTTCCAAAGTACGAAAGTGAAATTAAATGAAAAGAAAATACAGCCTACAGACCTGGTTGCCAATCTACTAAAATGCTTTTTTAAGGTGCTATTTTGCAGACAAAAAGAGAATAACTGAGAAATGAAGATCTACAACTGAGAAAGGAAGACCTACACCTAAACTGAAGGCCAGCAACATTTGTATGCACCATTTCAAAGATTGCAACTACGAGTGCTATGAGTGGCTAACAGTTAACACCAAGCACAAGTTATTTTGTTGGCCGTGATTACTTTTTAATATGAGTCAAGGGACATGAAAAGAGTTCTTTATTATTTGATGAGTATTGTATCATGCACATTGTTATAACAGAGGTCGACCGATTCATTGGTTTTGCTGGTTAATCGGCACCGATAGTTGATTTGTAGAACTATCGGTTATCTGCAAAATCCATGGAGATATTTTTCCGTGTTGCGTTTGTTTTGCCATGTGACACTGTGCGCTGCACAGAGTGGGAAACTTCAGACGCGAGTTTAAATGCAGCCGCTCACATAGTTTTCTATTAAATAACATTATATTAATCTCAAATCATTGTAAATTTACATAATGACTTCACCCTAGGCTATAAATTATGTATTGTGCATTTTACAGCAAAACGTTGGTCTTTCTGTGGCTCTAATACAGTCTGTATGCTTCATATAGAAAGCTGTAATACAAATTGCGCGTTTTCTTTCCGTTTGCTCTTTTTTTTTTTAACACTGAACTTTAAACACATATGCCACATAGTTAATTCCTGAAGCAAACTTATGTCCGTTTGGTGATTAAATAAACAGTTTTAGACCGCTGCTTGAATTGAATGTGACGCATCCGGTGTGTGTGATAACTGTGACTTCTCAAAGACGCTGCACATGATTAGATAATCATGCACTGTTCTAAAATAGCAGCAAATAAAATGTGATGCGTTCGGTGTGTAGGGTTGGGTATCGTTTGAATTTTATCGATTCCAATTCCGATTCTGCTTATCGATTCCTAGTTTCGATTCCAATAAGAAAAAAAATCCAATATAAAAAATTAAGTCAAACATTTAGATGTCAAACATGTTTCTGTCTTTTTACAAAGCATTCTGTTACAGCTGAATAACATGAGCAAAAATCAGCAGCTTACAAAACACTGCAAGAGGAATTTTGCCTGTGCTTAAAAAAAAAAAAAAATACCATAGCAAAAACGATTAATTAATAAAAATATTAAAGTGTTAAAGACAAGTAACCAGTCAGTAGTAAGATATGAACAAACAAAATCAATTAGCAATATCCTAAATACAACTAAACAAAATTTCAGGTACAGAAACTGTAATTAAAAGTTTAAAAACACTGCATAGTTTTCTTTTTATAAATAAAATAAAGATTAATCAATTAAAGTTATTAAATATATTCAGTCGAGATCAGTGAATGATTTTCTTTTGTTTCTTTTGTTCTTTGATTAACATTAATGACAGACGCATTTATTAGGCTGTTGTCTCTTTAAACAAAAATACTGTACGTGTGTGTTTTCTTTCTCATCTGTTTACATTCATGTAAGACAAAAAAGTTTGTGTTTATGATGATACACTGATGTAGTTTTCTGTATATTGGTCGACAAATATGAAAGAAGTCAGTTTCAGATCGGAACAACCTTTTCTACAGTTGAAATACATGGAATGGTCCGAGAATGGACACAAACCAGGGAACCCGCAGCGCGACCGCTGCTCTCGTTCAGTATCCATTTTGTTCAGTATTCATTTTAAAAACTATTGGTTTATAAATCGGTATCGGCCAGTGTGGTCCAAACTAGCTATCAGTATTGGAAAAATCCACTATCGGTTGATCTCTAGTTGATAATACTGTGGTGCTGTGTGGATGTCCAGAAAAAAAAAAGACCAAATCAATACCGGTGGCTACTGGTGATACATTGAGGTCTAATGAAGCGAAATGATCGGTATTTAGGAGAAAATGAACACTACTTACAACAGTATTACCTTTAATCCATAGCCTGGGCAACCAGCTGTCAGCACGTTCACAACTGTCTATAGAAACTGTCTATAGAACGTGACTTCTCTGTCGCATGACAACAGATGCACGGGCGAGATACTGGAGCTGATGACGCTGTTTCCGGCGCAGCATCGTGATGTCTATCAGCCATCGGCTAATAGACCCTACCCTAACCAGGATGACATAATTAAACAATTGTACACAACTGTTGTACACAGTTTATATAATTTATTAGCTAAACAAATGCACAGCTTCCACCAATAAAAAAAAAAAGTTAAAGCAAGAGTACAGCACCAACTACTGTTACCCGGATGAGCCTGTGTTATTACATTTTACAGGTTTTTATCCAGGGATAACATGCATCGGAATGTCGCAACTGACCAATCAGAATCAAGTACCCACAGAGCCATGTAATAAAAGTAATTAGCTAATGGTAAACTAATCATTTACAAAACATGACTATGTGTTCATAGTTTTCATAGATTAATAAGTGATGTTAATATTTTTATCTATGTTCTGTAGATTAAGTTATAAATAACTTACAAAGCTTTCTGCACCCACAATCTAAAGTGTAAACTACTCATCAGTTGTAAATGTAAACTTTCCGGTAACAGGTTGGTTGATTTTGTGTGTGTGTGTGTTGGTGTGTGTGTATATATATATATATATATATATATATATATATATATATATATATATATATATATATAATATATACACATATATACATATATATATACATACATACGCACACACAACTGAAAACCACAAAGTTTGTAAAACATTTACAACTGATGAGTAGTTTACACCTTAGATTGGGGGGTGCAGAAAGCTTTGTAAATGATTTATACTGTTTATTGAGATAATAGTACAATGTTGACATTTCAATGATTTATAAGTGATTCATAATATATTAACTAGTAACTATTAAAAATTAAGGATCTGTTTGATTTTTTTTTTGTGATTTTATTTTTTTTAAGATTGCTTATGAAAGATGTGTAAATCATATCATATTACTTAATCATTAGTGAATGTATATTCATGTCACTTGTAAATTATTTATAACTTAATCTACAGAACATAGATAAAAATATTAACATCATTTATTTCTATGAACACGGTCATGTTTTGTAAATAATTAGTTAATCATAATCTAATTACTTGTAAATGACTTTTAAAATGAATTTACAAAAAGTACACAAATTATTAGTATATCACTTATTAGGCGCTTATGAATGTTTTGTAAATGATTAGTTCATCATTAACTACTCACTTAAAAGTGACTTACAACTGAACTTTATTATAAATTGTTACCAAAAAGTCACCCACACCTTGGAAGACCTGAGGGAAAGTAAATTAACAGCAAATTTTCATTTTGGGGTGAACTATCCCTTTAACCCACACTAATCTAGCCTACTGCTGAAGTTGTTGATCAGCCCCGTCATTGTTGTTGAGAGCAGGTGTGGGGCATAATATGTGCATTAAGGGGCGGTCACACTGCACTTTTCATTCCACTGACTTCCATTCATATGCATGCGAATGCGTCAGACCGGAAACCCAGTCTTATACGAAAATTTTCGCATTTCGCTGTGTTCGAAAGTTCAAGTTTGGTGAACTTTGACCTGCGAATTCGCATCACGTGAAGTCGTGGGACCAGTAGATGATCGATACGTCACTGCGTGACCTCTCTGTACAGAAATTAAAAAATGAAGTGCTAATTTTAGCCGTAGCGCAGCATCATATTTTATATAATACATATTTAAAAGATAATTAAAAAAGAAGCTGCATGGTTCGCAGTGTCAATGGAAACAGGAACAGATGGCACATTTGAATGAGGACACGTTCTATATTTTTTTTATTGTTTAGTGTGTATATTTATAGAGAGAGAGAGAGACAGAGTGCAATATAATAAGACGCTTTCAACGCCATCGCCAAAGACACAGTAAAAGCACAGATTAACCCATGTTGTGATAAGGGGAAACCGTTATATCTTGCTCCCGCCCATATTCGCAGCGGCGTCCGAAATAATTTTGCACGTTCAAAGGCTAGTGTGACCGCACCTTTACACATACGGCTGCGTTAGCTGTAACAGATGTGTAAGATGTGTACAGGTATCTAACAGTTGTTTACTGAAGGCCCTGACTGAAACCTCACGGTACTCACTGTCTGACAGCAGGTTCACTCAGACTCTGCTCATCATCACTGAAGAATCCAGGAACAAAACAAGCAATCTGACACAGAGTCAACAATATTTACTCTGCAGTTCCAGGTTCATTAGAAGGAAACAAGCTAGAGTAGAGGTGAAATGGAGATAAAAGACAGAATAATATGTAACAATTATAATAACATGTAATATACATATTCTACTACTAAAAATATAATCTTAAAATAACACAATCTATATTTTTAGTTTTAGGTTGAGTGTGACTTACGTTATGATGTCAGGGACTTCTTAAAATTGGTGAAATGTATTCTGAAAAAGGCATATTCATGTTTTTCATGAGCTTCTTCAGGTCACCTGTATTTCTAAGTCAGAATCTCCCTTCAGAAATGTTGAAATCTTGGAGCTTCACTTCTGTTCTGTAGAGTTTCTTTCTGTCCTCCTGAAATCATAGTACAATTTGTATTAATATCTGTTTATCATGAAATATCAAAACTCATGTGAACATGATTTCAACCGATTACACTCTCACTGTAAGTGACGTCATCGATTCAGTAAATCAGCCTTTTCCAATAACATACTGACAAATCACCAGCAAAACATTCAAAGTGCCATCAAAATATCTCATACACACACGAAGATTTGATTAAAAGCCCAGAGTTTCATCAACAAGAGCTCAATCTATATAGTTAGCCTACCTGAAAACTGCTAAGATGCTAACGGACTTTTTCGAAGAAACTAAACCGTTTGTATAAAATATATTTAATTGAAACATGTCAATAACAAGCAAGAAACGTGTCAGGAACATTTGTATGTAATATTTGTGTGATTTTAGCGACTAAACTTACCCAAAACAGTGTAAACTGCAGCGAGAGACGGAGATTACTGCTTGCCAGTAACGGTTTTTGTGTTGATGCCCCGTTTCCATGGCAACTCTGCTCCCCGCTCGCGCAGGACTCAACGCGCACACAGCATTTACACAAACAAACATCTAGAGATAAAACATTAAATTTATAAAGTACAGTCTCATTCAATAATCATTCAATAATTAATTTAAAAATCATTTTGTTTTAATCATCAACAAGAGCTCAATCTATATAGTTAGCCTACCTAAAAACTGCTAAAATGATAACGGACTTTTCCGAAGACACTAAACCGTTTCTATAAAATAAATTTAATTGAAACATGTCAATAACAAGCAAGAAACGTGTCAGGAACATTTGAATATAATATTTGTGTGATTTTAGCGACTAAACTTACCCAAAACAGTGTAAACCGCAGCAAGAGACGGAGATTACTGCTTGCCAGTAACGGTTTTTGTGTTGACGCCCCGTTTCCATGGCAACTCTGCTCCCATCTCGCGCAGGACTCAACGCACACACAGCATTTACACAAACATCTAGAGTTAAAGCATTACATTTATAATGTACAGTCTCATTAAATAATAAATTTAAAAATCATTTTGTAGTTCAGAAGCAACAGCAACAATAGCTCACCATATTATTTCACCGGATTATTTCTGAAAGCCTGTAAAAGAGTGAAAAACATGGTGGAAAAGCAGTCAGGACTTCTCTTTAATAACCCGCTTTTACATTTTCCCTCCGAGAAACTTCTGAAAACGCATTAAGGCGTTAACATTAATGTTAAAAAAAATCAAAAAGTTAACGGTAACATTATTTGAAAATGAGCCAGACTCTTCAGCTGCCCATAGACTGTATAAAACACACCGTGTGCCTTACTAGTACTTTTTCAGTGTCACAGAATTAACAAAGTAGTATTTTTTGTCTAATTGAGCTGAAGTGAAATCGTAACGTTACCTCAGAGCCACAGATGTCGCTGGGATTATCCTCTTCTCTCTCTCTGGGTGGCTAAAAGAGACGAATACTGGGCACGCGCACACAGAGAAGCGCGGCATCGGCCCGCGGTCGTGAACCAACTCAGGGCCGACGATTGATGAGCTGGAGAACAGAGCACTGACCAAATTATATCGGCCTCCGCCAGGCCGATGTTTTATAGATGTTTTAGGTATAGAGGCCGACGTTTCAATATTGGGCCGACGTCGGCCAGACGTACATGTGCTGTCTGGGATGAATATATAACAACAAAAAAACACAAGCATGCAGCAGAAAACCACTTAACTATTTTATGCCTTATTGAAAAAAAACTTGGACTTTACTAAATTAAAAACAACAACAAAACCAGTAAATCTAGTCTTAACACTAAACTGGCCAGAGCTGTTAATGAGGAGATATTTACATAAACTATGTCTAGTTGGTGACAGAGGTAGATGGTGTTAATTCACAAATTATGAATTACTGTATGAATAATTATTATAAGTTTTGTGAGTTTTGTTGACATTTGGGTTCACATAAGAGTTTATGTACATTTCAGTTTAAATCTTAAGTCTCAGATATGACTCATAAATATACACAATTTAGCTTTTTTAATATATATATCAGGGTCTATCAGTTGAGCATCAGCAATTTAATAACCCCATATCAGTTGACAAATGTTGTGTAGAACCATAAAATGATTAATTTATTATAGTTTGTGTATGTGTGTGTGTGTGTGTGGTATCCTTTAATGTTATCCTGATCTCAGTCTTATCTGTATTGACCGAAATAATGAAAAAACAGCTCGTGGTCAATCAAATAACTCCTGAAATCATCATCAGCAGCAGCGTTTGACGACGCACAGTTCTGTTTGTTCTGGTCTGTTTAGACAGCTGCTCCACACCTGGATTCAAACTGGATTGATGTTCAGTTCACATGAAGAAACATGAACGGATCTGGAGATATTGTTTCTCTGCCTGGTGCTCTTCTTTAAACCGAGATCCTGTGACTTTGCCAAAAAAACTTGGTATCTGAACTCTGAAATGGAGAGAGAGCACCAGAACATTTAGGGGCGAGGGAACAGTTCAGTGGTTTATTAAATAAAACAAAAACAAGCAAGAGAAGTTACAGGTTCCAGCTTACCTGAAACCTGCGTTTACATGTAGAGCAAATCTGATTCATAGGAATTAACCTAGAAACGGATGAATAAATAAGAATTAAACAGAGGACTCTCAAACATCAAATATTTACTTTTTTATAGCATTATACAATTTTTGTATATCCTGAAATATTGTTTCAAGATGTTTTAGTTCAAAATACAAGTTTGGTGTTTAAGCTTGTTTTAAAATCCATCACAATAACAGAAATGTACCATGGTAAATACAGTTCACACTAAAACCATAATTACGGTTTATATTGTTACTTTGTGAGTCTCAATAAACACGTCAAGAAACCGTCTTTTCATTTTTTTTATCATAAGAATTATATTTTTCCTATTAAATAGAAAAGAAAGTACAAAAAGTTTTATTTCTTTACTGTCATACATTAAATCAGAGTGAACTTTTTCTGTTTTAGATCAATAAATATTAACATTTTTTGCATTTGTTAAATGACAGAATGGAGCGAGGGAGAACTTTTATGTATTTATCACTTTCATCAAAAACAGATGTATACGTACACTTCCTTAGTATTTGGGAGAATTGCCCCGAAACTGTTTCACTTGGGCCAAATATTTTGGGTATCCTTCCACAAGCTTTCTACAATAGTTTGCTGGGATTTCGGCCCACTCCTCTTGACAGAACAGGTGTAACTGGGTCAGGTTTGTAGGCCTTCTTGCCCACACTCACCTTTTCAGTGCCGCCCACACAATATCTATGGGATTGAGATCAGGGCTTTGTGATGGCCACTTCAATACCTTGACTTTGTTGTCCTCAAGCCACTTTGTAACATATTTGGAGCTCTGCTTGGGGTCACTGTCCTTATCTAAGACCCATTTGTGCCCAAGCTTTAACTTCCTAGCTGATGTCTTCAGATGTTGATTCAATATATCCACAAAATTTTCTTTTCTCATGATGCCATCCATTTTGTGAAGTGCACCAGTCCCTTCTGCAGCAAAGCAGCCCCACAGCATTATACTACAGCCCCATACTTCACGGTTGGGATGCTGTTCTGAGGCTTCAAAGCTTTCAAAGCCTTTTCCTCCAAATATACCGTTTATCATTATGGCCGAACAGTTCAATTCTTGTTTCATCAGACCACAGGACATGTCTCCAGAAATGAAGATTTTGTCCCCATGTGCAGTTGCAAATTATGTTTGTTTTGAAGTAATGGTTTTCTCCTCCCAGAGTAACCTTTCAGCTCATGGTGGTCCAGGACTCGTTTTACTGTGGATAATGACACAGTCTTACCAGTTTAAGCTATCATCTTCACAAGGTCTTTTGCTGTTGTCCTGGGGTTGATTCGCACAGTTCGCACCAAAAAACGTTCCTCTCTGGGACTCAGAATCCGTCTCCTTCCTGAGCGGTATGATGGTTGTACATTCCCATGTTTTTTATACTTGCGTATTATTGTCTGAACAGATGAACGTGGGACCTTCAGGCATCTGGAAATTGCACCTAAGGATGAGCCACACTTGTGGAGGTCCACACTTCTTTTCCTGATGTCTTGGTTGATTTCTCTTGATTTTCTCATGATGTCAAAGAAAGAGGCTCTGTGTTTCAGGTGTGCCTTTATATGCATCCACAGGTGCACCACCAATTAACTGAATTAACCTATCAGAAACTTCTTAAGCTAAGGATGGTATCATCTGGAGTTTTCTCTTTGTTTAAAGACACATTAAACTTAGTGTATGTAAACTTCTGACTTTGTTGAAAATACATAAAAGTTCTCCCTCGCTCGATGAATTTTTAAAAAATATTTATTGATCTAAAACAGAATAAGTTTACTCTGATTTAATGTATAACAGTAAAGAAATAAAAGTTTTTTTTCTTTTTCTGAAGTGTATGTAAATATCTGGTTTCAAATGTATATATATATATATATATATATATATATATATATATATATATATATATATATATATTACAGTTTTGTTTCTGCTTAGATACTATTTTCCCGACTAAGGTGTGTATTTTCAAAACACGTGCATGTCTTTCAAATATCTCAGCATATTTTCTCTTGTCTTATTACAATACACATAACCACGAAGTTTCCTTTTCACTACAAAAAATAAGTGTTTCATTCACAGTAACAGCCTTTCATAAAGCTCTGTTACTGTGAGCTTGTGGAAATAGTACCAAAGCTTATAAGAATAATAATAACAATAATTAAACGTCATTTATTCATTAATTTTTTATTACAATTGTAGTCACAATTTCTTTAACTATGATAATTTGTGCAAATGCAGACTTAATTTACGGGTATAACTGATTTAATCTGGTCTCATGACTACTAAGTGTTTCTAAGTGTTTGCGTGGGAGTTGAGCATCAGCCACTGTGTGTGTGTGTGTGTGTGTGTTTACATGCTGTCTGTTTTCATCACTGCTGTCCGCTGTCTCTGGGCTCTGTGCGTCTCTGTCTGTCCTCAGGGGAGGAGAGTTACCAGATGAATCGTCTGCACTGCTCACAGAGCCATGGAGCGGAGAGAACGCCACACCGTCTCCTGAAATTCACACACACACACACACACACACACACACACACACACGCTCTAAATTACATAAAACTGAAGATCAAGGACAGAAATGCTACCAAGGCCCTGAGGCTCCAGCCCCTTTAGAGGCGCCACTTCCTCTAAAATGTGAGACATAATGTCCAAATAATGACAAATAATATCACAAATATGAGACCCCACTGGCCTGGTTCATGATCCACCTTTACAAGGTGCATCTAATGATGAAGAATGAGTGTTTTACCGGACAGCTCATGGCTTTGAGGGTCCATCCGCTCCAGGCTGTCCAGCAGCTCATCTATCTGTGATTTAATCACGGTCAGTTCTTTCTTAATGCACACCAGCTCCTCCATTCTTACTGCAGAGAGAAGGAGGTTACCCAGCATTAATGTTATATTCAGCGACACTAGCAACTAACTAATGCCACTGGTTGGGACAGTATTGCCAAACATATTGCATTTCTATTTGCCACCACCAGTGGAGAAGAAATTACACACTGCAGCTTTAAATATAGATGTAAAGACATATGAGATGTAGCCTAGCAGTTAGCACACATGCTATTCCCCGCAAAAATAGCTTAAAGTGGATTTTTTATGGTAAGTAGCAGCACAAAACAAAATGCAAAACATAACTGTTTCCGAACATGTTTCCCTACTGGTCTTTTCTTCCCCACCCCCCATTTACCATTGGCTGGAGAACCATGTAGCCCCTGCCCAAACTCACCTCATTGGTTGAGCCACAGTTTGAGTGCTTTCACCATTTTAAACATAGTACAGCATAAAAACAATATTCAAAAAAGAAACAAAAAGTTTAATTGTAGGACTTTCAAAATAGAGATGAGGATGCCCCGATATAAGCAACTCTTCTAATCTAATGTCTCTAATGATGGAAACTTAGCTTGGACCTCTTTTCCGCAGCATGATAATACCACTCAAACACCCCTCCAATCCCAGCTGGATAAAAAAAAACCCATTCCAGCTCAGCACCAACCATTAAAAAGCGGTTTGACCTCCCAGCTACAAAGGCAAACTCATTCTACTGTGATCTGCTGGCAGTAAAAACTATTAGGGCTTGTAATAAAGCACTATAAACGCTTCTTATTGGTTATGCACTATTAATTTGGTATAATTGCTTTTGGTGATAGGCTAGGTTTGATTACTGAGGGAGTAGGTCTATAGTGGAGGGAGGATTTTAATGAAGAAACCATCTGGAGTTCGACAGCAGAGGTGCATGGACGCACTTAGACATACACGCTCACAAAAAACGTATATGAACAACATTCACCAAAACACCATCCAAGGGTACAAAATGCTGTACAAGAGATGCTAATATTTATTATAAGATGCAAATGCAAATATGAACGTTTGGCCAAATCATTGCAATTTTGCCTTTCTACACTGCATTCTCACTGTGATAAAACTCCTGTACTCAAGGGGGCGATAGAGTTACCTTAAAACTGCTCAGGCAGCTTGCTATAAACATACTGCCAGTTTAATTCTGCATAATCCTGAGGTCCATGTGAGGACAAAAAAATTCCCTGTTGCACTCATTTTCAGTTCGACCTACAGAAATATGTTTGATTTGAAAGCATAAATTGCTGCATTATTTACAGTAGACAATGGAACTATTGTGCCTGCAAATTTTTGCAGAAATTTCGGCAGTGTGACTACTTTTACACTGTTTCTACACCGGGCGTGACAGTTGCGTTGTGTTGAACTAAAACAGCTTGAGGCTACATTTTACAATGTGTAATTCATAAAACAAACTATAACAAACTGAAATTAATTGTTTCCAAACAGGTTTCCCTGTCATTGGTTGGACAAAAATGTGTCTACATTGGGTTAAACTGTTGTTGTGTTGCGTTACACGGCGCAAAAACTGCTTGAGAATGTCTACATTTTAAAATTTGTAATTTCTAAAACAAACTGTAACACAGACAAATATAAAAATTGTTTCCAAACAGGTTTCCCAACTGGACTGGCTGGACAAACATGTTTCGACAATGGGGTTTGACCGCTGTCACGTATCGCGCAATTGTAACAGCTTGAGGCTGTCTGCATTTTAAAGTGTGTTGTTTGTAAAACATACTGTCAAACAGAAAAATTACAATTGTTTCCAGACAGGTTTCCAAACTGCACTGGACAATATGTTCTACCAATGTTTTGCTAACATTCCCTGTCATTTCTGAATGTTTTCTGAACATTCAAAATGCCCATTTTAACATCGGTTATACAAACATTTCATTTTATAATTTAGCAAATATTATGGGAACATTAATCTTAACATTCTGAAATGTTTCATGTTACAATTAAAAAAAAATTATATATATATTCAGAAAAACGTTGCATGAAAACTGTAAAAATAATGTTTCTCTGTTTTAAGAATATTTCTAAAGACAAGATAATGAACATTGATTGACGTTTGTTTATAACCATGAGGGAACTTTGCCAGAAAATTAGCCGAAGTTATGAGAATGGGGTATTAGTGGTTATACCCAATTTAATTGATTTTGCCATGTCACATCGCAACAGCTGCACAAAGTGTAGACACCGTGGATTTCCCATCAAAACAGGAAGTTAGAATCATAACTGTTATGCAGCCCAGCAAAACAATGATTTGCTATGAATTATCAAATTCAAATTTCTTTTTTTTTTTTTGGACATTCCCCTTAATGCAAGATTGCCATTACTATATTCAGTCCATTTTTCATACAAAGGTTTTCATTTTAATTGTACACATGCTAAAAGTTATACACGTTAAAACTTAAATCTCGATTTCTCGAGGTCTTTCTACATCTTGAGCTTTGAGAGATGTCAGTGCATCTTACGCTGGGTTCCTCTGCTCCTGGACTTGTGTCTGCGCTGAGCTTTTTCTCTGCTTCGCCGCAGGCCTGCGGAAGAAAAAGAGGGGGAGGAACACGTCCGTCGAAAAGAGGCGAAGTCACACGGTATGGTCGTCACAGACATCGGAACGTGTTGATAATCGACATCCCTGAAAATAAAAACCAGATGAATGAACTGAAAGATATAGTAAGTTCTCTAAGAAGATTTTCTTTCACTCTGAATTCTGATTCACAAGGCATGGTTTATTATTGGCAGGCCCTGACCTACTTCCTGTTCCGTGACTGAAGAACATCACAGCTAATTATGCATGCCAGCCGCAGCCTCTGCATGATACATACATTAGCGGCATGGCACTTTACTGATCACTCTCCGTCTCCAGCTTTATCCGCTCTGTCACATCCTCGACATGCTGCGAACGTCTCCGGCAAAACTTGGCAACAAAGAGCTTTTTCAAAAATTTCTACGCTTTTATTTAAAGATTAGCAGGGTCTATGAAATTGGAGAGTTTTCCCATTATGCCCTGAGGCCTAGCGGTTTGTGACCGGAGAGAGATATCAGGAGATGAGAGATTGGGAGAAATCTGCTGCTGGTGTCAAGAGCGTGATGGAGCATGTAATCAGGAAAAGAGGCTAGCATCAGGGAAAGAGACGGGAATAGACAGAGGTAAAGCCATGAGCAGGCCCACACTGAGTTCTGCAGATTACAGCAGAATTGTTCGGTTATTAAATATTACAATTCTTTAATTAAATTGCTCAAATAAATAAATAAATGAGCTTGTTTTTTTTTTTAAACCATTCGAAAGTTTTATTTCAGATAGTTGTAAAGACAACATTTCTCATACAGTATGTGTCATATCTCTCTCTCTCTCTCAAACACACACACACACAGTCAAATTATTTGTTTTTGTGCACAATTTCTCCACTTGACAGGGACGAACACATCATCAACGGAGGCCTTAACTGGATTCCACTCTTCTTTTATTTTTCATCAATTAAGTAGAAGTGAAAAACCTTTAAACAGAAGAGAAAAAAAAACACAACATGTGTAAATGAACTGTAAATAAAGCTTATTAAACATCTGCTGTCGTCTTTTGACATGAAGCACTTTCAAATTATATTCCAATTATATTGATATATATATAATTATATATTGTCAAATTATATTGTTAACGAGTTTAATAAACTGTTTTGAGTACAATATAGTTATATGATATACTAATCTGCACCATACACTGTACAGAAAATCAACTTGAATCCTTGAAATAACTACGTGTGCATGTAAAATAAGATTAATCACGTAATTTTAGCGATCTGTTTAATCACGTGCAAACTGAAGAAATAATTAACATTCCGCTGTCATTTTCTCCCGCGATTAAATTGAAATACAAATAAAGATATACATATAAATACACCATTAACTCAATACCATTAATATGCACAATACAAAACTACAATTAGCATGAACAGTCTCGTAATGGACAGTTAAAGTCACGAAATATTTATCTGTCAAACACAAACATTTGCTGCGTCACAAACTGAATCGGTCTCTCGCTACACAAGCATCAGTTTCTTCATTTACTGAATCAAAGTTAAATTTCTCACCGGCTGCCACTCCGGGATATGATAACGATTTGGATGTTTGTGTACTTTCCATGCGTCCAGCTTTAGGTTTTGGCCATAGACAGTAAAAGAAAGGTTTTGGCAGAGAGAAGTTGCGTCTGTCTCATCTCACGCGATTTTTTCCCTTCCGTCTCTCACTCTGATTGGCTGAAGAATTATTATTATTATTATTATTATTATTATTATTATTATTATTTTAGTTTGTCTTGACACACTAAAAATTACAAAAACAACAAAATTATCCCAGACTTAACTAAAGTTTACAGAAAAAAAGAAAATATGAAAAGTAAAAAAATCAAATCCACTATTATTATTATTATTATTATTATTATTATTATTATTTTTATCAGTTAACAAAAAAAATATTATATATATATATATATATATATATATATATATATATATATATATATATATATATATGTCATGATCCTGCCCTCGTGTCCTTGATTTTTCCTAGTCTTGAGGCAGGATCATGACAGACCCATGTTTTGTGTACAAGCGCATGGCCTTGTCTTTGGGCCATGTGCTTGTGTTGTCTCGTTCCCTTGCCCCGCCCCCCTTGTTATCCTAGTCGTGTCGTGATTGCCCTATCTGTGTCACCTGTCGTGTCTTAATTGTTCCCCCTATTTAGATCTCCTAGTGTGCTCTGTCTTGCGTCGGTTCATTGTGTTACTTACGTGTTTCTCAGATGTGTTCCACACTTGTGACTGTGATTGTATCCTGTATACCGTGAGTGTTTGTTTATAGTTAGTGTTTAGTGTCTTTATCTGGTCAGCCCTGTCTTGTTTGGTTATTTAGTCCTTACCCTAGCCCTTGTTTTCCCCCTCGTGGGTTTTTGTTTTCCCTTTTTGTATTTAATAAACCCTTTTGTGTTGAATCCTGTCTGCACTTGAGTTCCTCCCTTGCAAACCCTGACAGAATGAACCGACCCCCAAGGAACTCAGCAGGCAGGAGGGCCTCTGAGCTTCAGCGTCAGGCGGAGTTCCGGAGGCTGTGCTGGACGTCATCCCCCGCCGACAGGAAGGGGGTCACCCTCCCATACTCGCCTGAGGGGGAATGGGTCCTCCGTAATTATGCCCGGCTGTGGGAAAGCATCTCCCAGGAGGAGCCACAGAGGTCCCCTCCACCTACCCAGCTGCCAACGATCCCTGAGGGTCGTGTCCTGGCCGTGGCAACCCTGGGGGATCAGGCAAGCCCCCCCCAGAGTCCTGAGGTGCCTCCCACACCCGTCGGTCTCCCCGAGAAGCGAGGGAGACGGTTATCGTGGGAGTCTGCCTCGGAATCGTCGGAGTCAGCCCTGCCAGAGACCGAACTCCCCCAACCCGCCTCTGACCCAGCTGTGGTCTCTGCACCGCGCCCAAGGAGGAAGAGGAGGAAGAGGGGGCCTGCCGGTCCTGTGACCCCGTTTCCTCCCGTGCCAGCAGCGGAGAGCGCTGGCGTGCCCGTGCCAGCAGCGGAGAGCGCTGGCGTGCCCGTGCCAGCAGCGGAGAGCGCTGGCGTGCCCGTGCCAGCAGCGGTGGGCGTGCCCGTGCCATCAGCGGAGAGCGCTGGCGTGCCCGTGCCAGCAGCGGTGAGCGCTGGCGTGCCCGACCCAGCAGCGGTGAGCTTGCCCGAGCCAGCAGCGGAGAGCGCTGGCGTGCCCGAGCCAGCAGCAGTGAGCGTGCCCGAGCCAGCAGCAGTGAGCGTGTCCGAGTCAGCAGCGGTGAGCGCTAGCGTGCCCGAGCCGGGAAAGAAAGCTGTATGCAAGTCGGCAGTCGTGAGAGCGGAGGAGAGAGCCGCGGCCGACTCTGCAGCAAAGACTCTTGTACAGTCGGTCTCATCCCATAAGGAGCTGCCTATTATCCTAGCTGCTAAAGCTTTTTCTGATTATTTGTCCCGTCTTGTCCAAATTTTAGAAGTCCCCGTCAGTCCTGTTTTGTCCCCTGACCCTGTCCCCAGAAGTCCTAAGTGTCCAGCCGTTGTCTCCCCGTGTCCTGTTGATGTGCCCCCGTGTCCTGTAGATGTTGTCTCCCCGTGCCCTGTAGATGTTGTCTCCCCGTGCCCTGTAGATGTTGTCTCCCCGTGCCCTGTTGATGTAGTCGCCCCTCGTCCTGTTGATGTAGTCGCCCCTCGTCCTGTTGATGTTGCCCCGCGTCCCGTAAGTGTTGCCCCGCGTCCTGTGTCTGCTCCTGTCAGTTATCCCGAGAACCCTCCCCGCCCCTCACCACCCAGACCTGCCCGTACCCCCCGTCGTCAGCCTTCGTCCTGTCCTCCTAGGATTCCTACCCCACCCACCCGCCCTGGTCTGTCCCCCATGAACTTTGTGGTCCCGCCCCCTCCCCTTCCCTGTTTGTTTTTTTTGATTTGTCACCCCAACCCTGCCGTTGTGTACTCATGTTTGCCTTTGTTGTTATTTGTCATGTCCTGTTGGTTTGTGTCTGTGTCCCAGTCTGTCATGTCAGTCGTGTCCCGTGTTTGATGTTCCCTTGAGGAGCGTCTGGAAGCCGCTCCTTAAGGGAGGGGTTCTGTCATGATCCTGCCCTCGTGTCCTTGATTTTTCCTAGTCTTGAGGCAGGATCATGACAGACCCATGTTTTGTGTACAAGCGCATGGCCTTGTCTTTGGGCCATGTGCTTGTGTTGTCTCGTTCCCTTGCCCCGCCCCCCTTGTTATCCTAGTCGTGTCGTGATTGCCCTATCTGTGTCACCTGTCGTGTCTTAATTGTTCCCCCTATTTAGATCTCCTAGTGTGCTCTGTCTTGCGTCGGTTCATTGTGTTACTTACGTGTTTCTCAGATGTGTTCCACACTTGTGACTGTGATTGTATCCTGTATACCGTGAGTGTTTGTTTATAGTTAGTGTTTAGTGTCTTTATCTGGTCAGCCCTGTCTTGTTTGGTTATTTAGTCCTTACCCTAGCCCTTGTTTTCCCCCTCGTGGGTTTTTGTTTTCCCTTTTTGTATTTAATAAACCCTTTTGTGTTGAATCCTGTCTGCACTTGAGTTCCTCCCTTGCAAACCCTGACATATATATATATATATATATATATATATATGAACTAAAAATGGCCAAGAACACAAGAAAATTACTGAAACCTTAACTAAAATTAAAATGAATTTTTATTTTTATAACTTATCTTATTATAATTAAAAATAACTGTTATATATATATAAATACATACTGTGATCAAGGTAACGTCATGTGGTACAGCATTTCAAAAAAGTTAATGATTATAATGATTATATAATATATATTTATTTTTAGAGTCATTAAACATAAACTTTTCCTAAAAATAAAGTTTTCAAAGCCCCATGCATAAACCAACACAAATAAAAAATTATAAATATTTAAGAATGTGGTATTAATAGCACTTTGTTGTCCATCCTACCTATTTTGATTCTTTTCATGACTAAAATATGGGACATTATAGCACAGAAAAACTGAGACACAAAGCAGACTGGACTCAAACTTCAGTTTCCCACACGAGCATCACAGCTTGACGCGTCTGGAGCATGAGTGCTAACCGCTAGGCCACGGCTCCATAACCGCATACCGCTGAAATGCTAATACATCCTCCTGCTGTATTTCCTCCCACTCTCGCTCTCTCTGTTTCTCAATGAAGAAATGGGATCAAATGCCACACGGAGAGGTCTTTTAAAACTAATGAGATTTTGTTCTAAAGTGACAGGCTGATCTCTCAGACAAGCTTCATTATCCAGAGTTCAGTCTCTGTCTGACGCTTCACCGTATGCGTTTCTATTAACGCTCCTTCATGTACATCAGGACAGATATCAGCTTTCATTTGATCGCGAAGACAGATTTGCTGGCCGTTCAATAAATTCTAGAACAGCAGGGGCCATAAAGACATCATCGGGCAATTATATCTCTCTTTATGAGGTTTCGCGTAATAAAACAATATTGAGTTGGCACAAACACTGTGATCTGTCACTGTAGCTTGTAGAAATAGTTTGCTGTATCATTAGCGCATCTGTTTGTTGTTTGTTCGCTGTGTAAATCACTGCAGGACAGAAAGTGTTAAACAGCGCACTGGGACAAACTCACTTAACAGACCGAACTGAAGAGAGTAAAGCTGAAACTGCTCACTCGTCCTTCGTGTGTTTGACATGATTGATTCTTCCCCTGAGGTAACTCGGATTGATTAATTCAGATCGAGTGTGCACACAGGGGGAAAGTGGTTTGTGCGAAATGAATGGGGATCACAGAAGCGGGATGGAGGTTAATGGAGTGGAAGGAAGTCTTTTGCTATTTCAGCACGGTTAAAAATCACAACACAGGCGTTTGAGATGAACAGGGAAATAATGACAAACCTCAGAACGGAAATTTGCTACCGTGTGCACACAACTGAAATCTGTAAACGTGCTTGACCTTGGCTCATGCATGAGCAAGCCTCACATTATGACCTGAGAGATCATAAATAATGGGTTAGATTAGCATCACAATGCTAATGATGGAGAATTGAAGAGTACTGGTGAAACTTTGCTAATGGACTGCACTAGATAAGAACAAAAACACATAATATGCTCTACATGTTAACATTAATGTTAATTGGCTGACTTACTGACTATTTAATTGGTTAGTGGGTTGACTGAAAATGTATTCATAGGTAAGTTTGTTGGTTGACTGGCTGATGGATTGGTTGGTTGGTTGACATGTTGGTAGACAAGGTTGGTTGCTTGATTGATATTTTGGTTGGTAAAGTAGTTTAGCTGTATAGCATTGCACCTTTACATGTTTTTATAGCTACAATAAGCACATTCACATATGATCAATATACAACATTCCTGTTATGTTTATGAATTTCATTTGTCTCCATGTATTTAATTGGTCTCCATATACTTCCACCATTAACTGAAAAGACCACATAAGAGCTTACAATATGCAAACAGAATGGTATATCACTAGTCCATGAATGTATAGTGTTGTTGTTTTGTTTGCTTTGCTCTCAGGTTGAAAGTGCTTTTCCAAGCCTGTATTGATCCTGTTGCACTGTTTTATGGCCCTTACGGTTTTCCCTGGATTCAACACAGCACAGATAGACTCTCTGATCCACAGATAGGGAGCTGTAAATGACTTTGCCTCAGAGGAATACGGTGATTGAGGGAGATATACATTAGATTGCAATGGGATCAGACTGGGTCAGATTGCGGCTCTTAGCTGGAGGATAAAAGAGTGTAATGACAGTGATATCCAGCTCTTAAAATAACCTGCTCACAGCTGCAGATCTCAGCCTCAAACGTGTCTGAAGCTCTTTAATAGTGATATGCCTTTAACTCTTGCTCATATTTAGGGTGAGTGATTTGAACCAAACCCGAAAATATTCAAATTCGTTGTGGGCTCTTACAACTTGACAACTTACAACACTTAACAACTGCATAGCAGTGCCCTAGCAACCAACTACAACACTCAAAGCGCCTTAGTAACTACTTAGCATCAACATGATATCAGCCAAAAATCGCGGCAGAAGCTTTCGCACCACTCATATTTTAAGTACCGTATTTTCCGGACTATAAGTCACACTTTTTTTCATAGTTTTGCTGGTCCTGCGACTTATAGTCAGGTGCGACTTATTTATCAAAATTAATTTGACTTGAAACTAAGAGAAATGAACCAAGAGAAAACATTTCCAACTGTAATGTTTTCTCTTGGTTCTTGGTTCTAAATTAATGCGACTTATAGTCCAGTGTGACTTATATGTTTTTTTTCCTCCTCATGACGTATTTTTGGACTGATGCGACTTAGGTGCGACTTAGAGTCCGAAAGATATGTATATGTAGAAATTGAGTTTAAAATATTGCCATCATAAACTATTTCATCAAAAAGTGCATTCTTTTATTTTATTTTATTTTATTTTATTTTATTTTATTTTATTGTTTGGCAATGTTGTATGGTATGGAAGCTTATGTCATCCATGTAATAAAATATAAAAGAGGTAATTGCAACTTTTTGTCTCACAATTCTGATGTTTTTTTATTTTATTTTATTTAATTTATTTTTTTACCCAGAATATTGCATATGTATGTGGTTTGTCAAATAAATAAATAAATACAATAAATAAATAAATAAGCGAATCAGTATTCTGAAAAAATCAGAAATGTTCAATGTAAACTCAACAAACTAGCAAGATACAAACTCTCCATTCTAAGACAAAAACTGAAAAATGTTGAAATACCTGAATTCTGGATATATAAATTTATAGTTTCAAGAAACGTCAATTACTTTTTTTTGTATATATTTTTATTCGCAAATAAGCTTCCATAGAACTGCAAGAGAATTTAACCAATGGCAGATTTTTATTTATGAAAACATTTATATATATTCATATTTACATATTATTAATTTTTTTTAACTAAAATCAGAATATTATGTTAAAAATACTTTATGTAAATGTTAAAAATAAACATTGTCATACATATTTTACACTCACTGCTACATGACAGATATGACATGATAAGATTTATTTTTAATTACATTTTTTACTTCAACTTTAAGTCCCTACTTAAAGACAGATGCTTTAATAATGGATAAAAATAATAAAATCTGACTAAATAGCAGAAGATATGAATATATTTGCGCTGTTCTCTATTGTGTTTGCATCCATATTGATTCACTGACAAATGTGCATTATATTTTTGAAGAGTATGTTTTCAGTGAGCAGTTCTGCAGAGCAAAAGTGTTGACACGGTACACATTTTAAAATGAGCGCCGAGAAAAAGCACTCTATTGTTTATTAAAAGCAATCCCTTGTGAATCATTTTATTGCTCTCTTATAAGCTTCCAAAGTGAAGAAAATGGCTTTGTTAGCCAGAGGCAACATAGTGCACAGCAGTGGGCTAAATATAGTCTTTTGTTATGGCAGACACACACATCTCTGAGCAAAAGAGAGAACCCCCCGTGAGCCACACTAATGCATGCTGCCAAACGTATTTTCAGAGGTTTTCTCTCTACGAAGGGATGCTTGGCCCTGCGGGAGGCCGTTTAAAATGCAGATAGCGTCCAGGGGTCGTGTTGAATCTCGGCACACACTAATGCAGTAACAACAGCGTCCGACCGCAGGCCATAACCAATGAGACGTCAGATCTGATGAGATTGAAATAGAGAACAAAGTTCCTGATGTGTGAAAACACTTAACAAGAGGCAAATAAGCAGCTGCGTGAATCATACGGAGCCCAGAGCCAAGAGAGAAGACGCCAGTCACAGCCGCACTGTAACATTATGCAAATGAGTGGAGTAAATTCCCATTGCGAGTGTGTGTGAGGGAGAAAGTGTGTGTTTAAGTGCTGGTAGGATGCTTAGGAAGGTAAATGAGATTAAATGGACTGTGAAAGTGCATTATAGACCTTGTACTTTTAAGAGTGCATTGTGGGTAGATAAAGGACATTGAATTCGGTCTGTAATATAGTATATAAACAGTGTATATACGTGAATGTCGTGACTGGTTGCCAGTGTGTGTGCTATGCAGTTGCTAATATGTTCTGGTCCTAGTCACTATGGCCGCATTTACATTACATGGTTCAAGTGACCACAGGTCGGATACGTAAGACGGTAAAAAGCACATGGATTCTCATAGTCTCAAATAAGGCATCCGTTTTATGGAAATAAATCTGATATCAGATCTGTAAATTTGCGTGGGCCGTATCAGTGGACAGGTCAGAATCAGATATTCCCCTGTCAATGAGAGCCACAGAGAACGTTATTGAAAAAGCAACGCTGGTGATTCACATCAGAAATGTGGAATTCCTGGTGAAAAACTACATTACCCACAATTCTACGAAGACACCTCAACCAATCAGAGCTGCCATAAGCAATCACACAAAAGACCACTTCAGCGTCTACCCACTGCAAATTACATTACAGAGTCCTATGCTTTTTGAATACTTAAATATTTGCATATATATGTGCATATTTTGCGATCAAATGTAAATATATAGATTCATGGGATTGTAGTTCTTTCCCTCATTAATGACTTGTACCTGTGTATTGTTGTCTGATTTTCATTTCTTTCTTTTTTCTTGCTTCGAAAACTAAAATTTTTAATCTTGTGGTTTGCATCGTGGTCTAAAACTCTTTAGCAAAGACTGGAAAAAACACTTATAACCATACGCAAGTATACGCCGTATGCTTACTTTTTTCCCCCGGGCTGTTTGCGTATTACGACTTCTAAGGATCAATATGTACAAGACTGTAATCTACTATCACGTAGCTTCCCCTTTAATGCTGTCCCATACAGTTGTGTGAAATTAATCTGTAATAATGAATCGACAGATGTGCCGAACAACCTGGAAGTCATATGTGGACTACTTCAAAAATAATCTGTTTACCGATTTTAGAGTGCACTGTATTGATATGACTAAATTACTATTTAAATTACTCATAAACCAACAACAATAACATGTTGTCGTTTAGTTTTTTGTCTTTTAACGGGAGGTGACTGGGTAGTAGTAAACCACTTTTTTCTTTTGGACTGCACGCCTGAACCAAGGCTGCAAAAAAAAAAAAAAAAAAAAAAAAAGCTATATGCTGCAAAGTGGACCAGACTTTATGCCGATAGTGAAAAGTTTGGCTTTGCGAGACAAAAAACACTGGAAAATGGATGTTGGCAGGGACAGAAAGGAGATGGATAGTCTTGAGAAAGATGAGAAAATCAGTGTGACACAGTGTCAGACATCTGAACTGGAGACGCAGGAAGCAGATGTTTCATATTTCTTCATGACACGAGCTGTGAGAAATGTGTGTGTGTGTTTCTGTGTGTGTGGATGTTACCTGTGCGGCTCATCCCGAGGTCGCTTCATACTGGGTCTCTGTTTGGAGGGTCGCAATACTCCTGTCATGCTTTGGTCTAAATGAGAAAGACAGCACAAGGAACACAACAGCGATCTGAATAATACAACAACGCTCCTTCTGTCACACTGACACGCGCTGCCTCGCTCTTTAATAAAAGATGACTGAATCACATCAAGAAACAGAACAAATGAAAATGTTCTGGTATGGTGGAGAAAATCGATCTAAAAGAACTGTTTTGATACAATGGGAATTGTCAAGGTATATTGAAAGGAAGACATTATTTCACTGAAAGGGTGTTATAAACCAGCATATGTTGCTTGGTGAGGGTTAATCATCTGTGCTTTGAGATTAATATCTCTGTCACATGGTGATCACTATTCAGTGCACTTTCACCACGAATGCATCATTGTCCCAGTGATATAGACCATTTAACCAGTAATGACTACAATAAAACACCAGGAGAGCATGTGTTCAGGCATCTATACACTCTAGAGTTTGTAAAGTTTTAAGACTATTATTTGTCTTAACACATTCAATAACACACATTAGTAGAACAACAGTGACTGAATAATCAGATCAGTGCAGAAAGTCACGGTTTAACAGTTATTACAGAGAAATATTGTGAATATTTACAGTTCATACACTGGAAGCTGCTATTTCTAGCTCATCTGATCATAAAAAAAAAAAAAAACAACATTTTTTATTTTGTTAGTTTGACCAGATGAAGCCTGGTTGTTTTAGCATTATTGCTAGCTAGAACAAATAATAACATTTTAAAAACTGTTTTTCTTAATTGAAATAAAGCTTAATTAAAATAAAATATAAATATTAGATGACAAATTTAAACTTAATAATATAAAATTACATTAAAATTCAATAAAAGAAATTTGAAATAAAATTATAAAATGTATTGGTAATTTTCTGCCAGGACACGATCTGTTAAAATGAGTTTCTTTTAACGCTCAAACACAACATGATGCTATGTGTAGTTCATAATACAGGTATAACACTGGTGAAAAATCAATACGGACAACAGACTTATTTAAAAATAGAAATATGGACCAAAATGGAAATAAAAATAAATGAACGAAAACATATAAACAAAATAATATATTAAACAAACAAACAAATAAAAATAAAAGCGCATAACAAAATCACTAAAACATAAAAATGAATAAACTGTATTTAAATAATACAAGAATAACACTGGGATGAAGTTGATGTAGTTGTGTGAATCTCTTGAATAAATACCCATTTCTTATTTCATATATATATATATATATATATATATATATATATATATATATATATATATATATATATATATATATATATATATAGTGATTAAAATCATCCTGAACCCAACTGATTTTGTTTAATCATTAAAAATTACTATCCAGCAGATCAAGATAAATACAACTGAAATTAGTTCAATTCTCATGATGTGAAGAAGAAATCATATTCTTTATGCAAAATATAATTCCTGATTTGTTACATTTTGTATAATTT